>NC_042621.1:300377783-301039380 GCF_901001135.1 Rhinatrema bivittatum | reverse complement strand
GGACTAGGAAACGAGGGCAGCAGCAGCTCGTCTGTAAAGCCAGCACTTCACTTTAGGGTCCTCAGCCTCACTATTTACGGATTGTAAGTAAAGTGCGATGTCTCGATCCCTGCGAATAGAAGCTGCAAACGGATTGGTGTCTCACACACCTGCCTAACCCTCTGGTAGGAGACGTTCATATTTCCCAAATCCTGTCTTCTTCCTATCACTTTCCTCCTCGGTTCTACTGTTCCTGTGCTGAGCCCAGGGTACGAGGACTTTTTAGGGCACAAGGATAAGGCTGTGTACCCTACCTAGGCCCGTGGATGCACTGCAGAAGGAGAGGCACTGGCCGGGCCGGGCCGAGCCCTCGCACCCCGGTACCATCAGTTGTCTGCAGTCTGTAGGTCCTGACGCCTCTCCTGGGACTCACGGAAGAATAAGCCAAGGATATTGCAGAAAGGTTTGGGGGGCCCAGGCAGGTTATCGTGGGCTACTCGCAGGCGGGCATTAGACCCCAGTCACCAGGATCGGTACCGGGGCTACTAGAGCCCTTGCCCTGCAAAACGAAAACCCAAATGATCTTCTTTTCCTCCTTACCCCAGTGCTCCCACGTCTGAAGCCTGCAAGCCAGGTTAACAAGGGACAGCACCATGGGAAGGAAACCAAGCCAAGGTTATTTGCTGCAGAGCCCTCCGGATCTGTGGTGTAATAGGGTACAAGGCGCACATCTGCTGCTATATCAGTATAGCACAGTCCCTAGAGAGACTGTAACGCCCCGTGCTGCTATATCAGTATAGTACAGTCCCTAGAGAGACTGTAACGCCCCATGCTGCTATATCAGTATAGTACAGTCCCTAGAGAGACTGTAACGCCCCATGCTGCTATATCAGTATAGCACAGTCCCTAGAGAGACTGTAACGCCCCATGCTGCTATATCAGTATAGCACAGTCCCTAGAGAGACTGTAACGCCCCGTGCTGCTATATCAGTATAGTACAGTCCCTATAGAGACTGTAACGCCCCATGCTGCTATATCAGTGTAGTACAGTCCCTAGAGAGACTGTAACGCCCCGTGCTGCTATATCAGTATAGTACAGTCCCTATAGAGACTGTAACGCCCCATGCTGCTATATCAGTATAGTACAGTCCCTATAGAGACTGTAACGCCCCATGCTGCTATATCAGTATAGTACAGTCCCTAGAGAGACTGTAACGCCCCATGCTGCTATATCAGTATAGTACAGTCCCTAGAGAGACTGTAACGCCCCATGCTGCTATATCAGTATAGTACAGTCCCTATAGAGACTGTAACGCCCCGTGCTGCTATATCAGTATAGTACAGTCCCTAGAGAGACTGTAACGCCCCGTGCTGCTATATCAGTATAGTACAGTCCCTAGAGAGACTGTAACGCCCCGTGCTGCTATATCAGTATAGTACAGTCCCTATAGAGACTGTAACGCCCCATGCTGCTATATCAGTATAGTACAGTCCCTATAGAGACTGTAACGCCCCATGCTGCTATATCAGTATAGTACAGTCCCTAGAGAGACTGTAACGCCCCATGCTGCTATATCAGTATAGTACAGTCCCTAGAGAGACTGTAACGCCCCATGCTGCTATATCAGTATAGTACAGTCCCTAGAGAGACTGTAACGCCCCATGCTGCTATATCAGTATAGTACAGTCCCTAGAGAGACTGTAACGCCCCATGCTGCTATATCAGTATAGTACAGTCCCTATAGAGACTGTAACGCCCCGTGCTGCTATATCAGTATAGCACAGTCCCTAGAGAGACTGTAACGCCCCGTGCTGCTATATCAGTATAGCACAGTCCCTAGAGAGACTGTAACGCCCCGTGCTGCTATATCAGTATAGCACAGTCCCTAGAGAGACTGTAACGCCCCGTGCTGCTATATCAGTATAGCACAGTCCCTAGAGAGACTGTAACGCCCCGTGCTGCTATATCAGTATAGTACAGTCCCTAGAGAGACTGTAACGCCCCGTGCTGCTATATCAGTATAGTACAGTCCCTAGAGAGACTGTAACGCCCCGTGCTGCTATATCAGTATAGTACAGTCCCTAGAGAGACTGTAACGCCCCGTGCTGCTATATCAGTATAGTACAGTCCCTAGAGAGACTGTAACGCCCCGTGCTGCTATATCAGTATAGCACAGTCCCTAGAGAGACTGTAACGCCCCGTGCTGCTATATCAGTATAGTACAGTCCCTATAGAGACTGTAACGCCCCGTGCTGCTATATCAGTATAGTACAGTCCCTAGAGAGACTGTAACGCCCCGTGCTGCTATATCAGTATAGTACAGTCCCTAGAGAGACTGTAACGCCCCGTGCTGCTATATCAGTATAGTACAGTCCCTAGAGAGACTGTAACGCCCCGTGCTGCTATATCAGTATAGCACAGTCCCTAGAGAGACTGTAACGCCCCGTGCTGCTATATCAGTATAGCACAGTCCCTAGAGAGACTGTAACGCCCCATGCTGCTATATCAGTATAGCACAGTCCCTATAGAGACTGTAACGCCCCATGCTGCTATATCAGTATAGTACAGTCCCTATAGAGACTGTAACGCCCCATGCTGCTATATCAGTATAGAACAGTCCCTAGAGAGACTGTAACGCCCCATGCTGCTATATCAGTATAGTACAGTCCCTAGAGAGACTGTAACGCCCCGTGCACACAGCGTGAGGCTTCCGATTTAATATCTTTACTTTCTGGATATTTTGCTATGGAGAGTTAGCGTCTATAGCTGTTTTCTTTGTTGCCAGCTGAGGGATCTCGCTAGCCAGGTGAGGCATTTTGGTGGCTGACGCCTTTCAAAGGGCAACAGGAGCTCGGCCCGCCGAAGCTGCAGCTCCAGCTATAGCAGAGAGCTCCTCGCACGGCGTTAGGGGATTATTGCGAGCTGCCCCCCTCTGCTCCTCGGGGCTGCCATCATCACACAGCCCCGGGGCTCAGGGGGTTCCTGCTGGCAGTCACCTGGAAGGGTAAATACTCGTCTCCTATCGTCGCCAGTCCTTAAATCGTTTCGGCGCTCTCAGCTTTCTTTGTTGTCTGTGGTAATTGCGAGAATTATCTCTGTTAGACGCATTGGCTGGAAAAAAAGAAAAGAAAAGCCCAGGAAGGGCGAAGAATAAAGAGAAGGCGGAGGAGGCGTGCCAGGGCTGTGTCTCTGGCATGAGTGGCGTCCGTGGCATTGCGTGGCCCGTGGCATCCTGGCCACGGCGTGCCCCTCCTCCTCGCCACTCGGATCGGTGCCATCCAGAGCCCCTGGAACCGTTCTGTGCCCCCCAGGGAAAGCAGGAAACCTGTTGTGAAAGAAAGGATGTGAAACAAGACTCTCTGAACTGTAGGAGCGGACATGGGTGGCAACGGAGAAAATATTATCTACTGCCGCCTTCTCCCTGCCCCGGTGACAAATACTCGCACATCTCTGGGGCTTCCTAATAGCATCATCAGAAGCCATGCAAGGACAGGGCAGATACTCAAAGTAATACCCGGACAGGCTCAGACAGGGACCCGTGCAAAAGCTGCCGAGCTGCTTGTCAACTTCCAGAGTTTTGCTCAATTCGTTCAGCTTAGTCTGGAGTTAGTTTGCGCGCGATGTACAGAATAATGCGCATAAGCTCCGGCTACGTGCGGTAGTCACCGGAAGGAATAACAGAGAGGAGAGGGGGGCTTGCCCGGCAAGTTTCTGAAACCAGAGGAAGCCGACAAAGCAATCCCGCGGGCAGTTTTGTATGTAGAGTATGCGTCCAGCTTTGAAAACCGTAAATATGTTTTCCAAGCTGCCGGCAAGTTTCCCTCTGCTTTTCTTCAGCCGCGGGCAAAGAGGACTTGACCAGCACAAATATTTTAATAAACCTCGGCGCGCCTTCATTTAAAAGGGAAGATGAACGCGCATCAGTTGGAAACTGCGGCCCTTGATATGATTGCCAGCCCTGGGATCTGCGGAGCTCAAATAATTAAGACTCAAAACTTTTCCTTTCAATGCGTCTTATTCAACACAGATTTTATTAATCGGCACAAAATGAAAAAGGCCATTTTAAGTTACGATGTATTGACTTAGATTTGGAGCAGAATAGGATTACGTGTTTCTGAATATAGACAGAGACATACGCACACACATCTGTCTAGCCATACATACAAGTCAACAAATAAGGTGAATGTAATGTTTTGGCTATGCTTACAATTCACTTCGTTTATTGACTCTCCCTCACATATTCAACCACACTGTAGAAAAGACACTTCATATATATGAAATACATGTAATTAATATTTGCCATCATCAAAGTGAATTATATATATATATATATATATATATATATATATCTATATCGCACATGCACAGACTAAAGAGATATTTTATGAATGCAATTCGCTTTGATGATGGCAAATATTATTTATATATATATATAATATATATATAAATAAATAATATATATATTATTTAATAAAATAAAATATATAAATAAATTATATATATATATATATATATATATATATATATATATATATATATATATATCACATCCCATACACACATACATATAAATACATACATAAACAGAAAAGACACTAATTTCGGGGTGCTGAAGTAATAATGAATACCCCTAGCACACAGAACCCCTGAGTTTAATTAAAATCCCAATCCTTGGTCTAGTTAAAAAGATTATGACTCTTAGCTTTTCATCCGGTGGGTTTTATGATGGACATATCAGGATATTCTGGAGAAAAACCTGTTTACCCTTGCCAACTATTTTTTTTCATACCTCTGAGAATGCTGGTGAATTTCAGAACCAAAACTTGCATTTTACCAGTAAGAAACAGGGAAACAGATTCAGATTTCTATTTTATGTTAAATAATATTGGTTTCTTTGAGCTATAAAAGGAGCCGTATTGAAAAGCAGAAAGTAAAGGAGGTCGTTTACAAGACGTAGGAAGGAGCAGAAAGAAGTATAAGATGTTATTCACCCAGAGTGAACCGGAATACATTAGTTGACAATCAGCATGTCAATAACATTATATTTCTAAGAAAACAGAAATCGTGCTAAGAATTACAGCAAACAGAAAGGACTGTAGGAACTTTCAACGGGTATAGATTTCTTTGCTCCTTTTTGTGGCCTGACAAAAAAGCAAACAAACCTTGTTTTATGACGAATACAATCGTTTTATTATTTCTTGTCACTTGTACTAGAAGAAACCGTGAGAGGGAAAGAAACAGAGCAGTCTCCCATGAGCCCACGGCATCGTGCGCTCTCTCTCTCTCGCGTTCTTCTTTTCGCCCTTGTCGAGACGGTAACAAAAGCCACACAGGCGTAGGAAACTTCCTAACCGAATGAATATAACTGCGATATTAAATTAAATGTATTCGTGCAGTATGAAAGCCATAGGTGTGGGCTGATACTTGATCCTTCCAACAATTGTGTTGAGTTTTTTTTTGTAAACTGTGTAAATCCTTTGAAATAATGCAGATATGGAGTTATGTTTTGCAATTTTTTTTTTTTTGCAATTTAAATTTTTCCATCGGTGCTAAAAGTTTATTCAGATTACAAACAATAAAAAGGCAAGCTAGCATGGTAAGGTAACGCTTCTCTCAATTCGCTTATAGGGGTGCATCTGTAAACCCGCTGAACTAATAATCACAGTGCTATGGACTAGGATATATTTATAGAAAGAGGCTGCATATCCTGCATGCTGGCTACTTTTCAACTAAAAAATCAACCTGCACCGGTTATAGACATTTTTGCCATATGAGTTTTAGAAAATGAACGAGTTTTTAGTTTTCCTTTTTTTTAAATTTGTGGGTGTGTTCTGTAAATTTATAGCATATTTATTATTATTATTATTATTATTAATTTAATATATAAAGTTCTGAACCTGTAGGCGACATTTGTCCACAGAATAATAATACAGAATAATACAGAATTGTAAGCACGTGCTTAAAAAAAAAAAAAAAATATATATATATAGGTCTTCGGGTTGAAATAAAGTCCTACACGTTCAGCAGATAAGATTGTTCCTTGATTTATTTTAAGGGAAACCGAAGGGGATCCCGCAAACTTATCAGCACGAGTCCCAGTGGTTGATTTCATGGGCTTCAGTGCCATCTCCGAAAGGGAACTAAAGCAGTTTCAGCTCTGACTTTTTCACCCGAGCGAGGACTGAACTGTGCCCAAAGGCGGATTGGAAGCGGAACCCATTCTGTTCTCGGAACCGGCGTAGCCGGAAAAGGGCAGCTTCTTAAAGCTTGTCTGGATCAGACGATTTTTATTTTAAAACAATTTACTCTAAAAAAAATAAATTGATTTTCCAAGAGAGGTCTTACAATTCATCTGGAGAAACGGATTGGAAAAAACCCAACTTGGGCTAATACAAAAAACGGTTGACTTGTGTTTTCATTTTAGAATCGATCTACAAACATTTAAAAAAAACAAACCAACCTCTTAAGTATTTAATGATTATCCCGTGTGCGCGGCTTTTCTCGTGCAGATTCCCAGAACTGAGCTGGAAAATCGACGCCAGAAAAAGGAGATCGGGAACGTTTGCATCGGACACGGGCTGGGGCAGGAGAAAGACCGAAACTGGAAATTACCTGCTGAAGAGAGAGGGGACGGAGAGCGAGACATTTCTGGGCAGGCTTGGCCTGGCAGCAGAATGAAGCTGGCGGGCTGCGGGTTCACATCTCCATCTTTCCCTGGAGCCGGCGGGAGCCCCGGATCTGGCAGGCTCCTCGCTCTTCGCCGCCGTCGGCAGGGCTAGGGTGGAGCTGCACTGCGAGCAGAACAATGAGGCGGAAGGTAAACGATTTTAAAGAAATACATGCAATAAATAACTGTTGAGTTAGAAGACAAGGGGGGGGACTAAGGAAGACCGATGTTTGGTTTCTGAGATTCCTGTTTGCGATTTGGCTGCAGTATATATAATATATTTTTTTTTATTGTTGCTGGTATCTGATCTCCCTCCTACTCTCGCTAAATCAGCACAGGACCTGTCTGTATCTTAGGAAATGTCTCTTTGACCAGTTTCTTTTTTATGTGTGTGTGTTTCTTTGGTTTTTTTTTTTTACTTTCCAGCTTCTTGCAGTTTCCGAGCCAGCACCAGCCAGGTTCGTTTTCCAGTTCCCTGAAGATTTCCAGGTGCTGTCCTGCTCTGAATTTACCGTGCAGCTCTGCAAAATCTCAGTAGCTCTGCAAATCAACAACATGAGATTCAGTTGTAAGAAAGCAAATCAATTGTGTGCTTGAGAAATAATTTCTGGCCATCTCTGGAAAGCAAACACCAGTTCAACAGACGGGATATTTATTTTCTACTTTAACGCAGAATGATCCTTATTTTGACAGATCCGGGAAAAAATGAGCAATTAAGGCAGAGCTTGTGTAACAGTGCACGTCAATCTTGAATTACTAGAAAGATTTCCGTAGGGTTGGATATCGACAAGTAGAAGAAACAATAAATCAGTGGAGGAGGAGGAGGAGGTGGTTGGAAGTATCTACAAAGATCTCTCTGAAATGTATTAAATCTGACGAGGGGAAGGAATTTTCCTCGGTGAAACAATGCATAATAAACACAAGGGAGAGTAGGAACGGTTCAAGCCATCCACGTCTAACAGCTTCTGAATATACCTCGCACGCAATAGTCTACAAGGAGCCTCAGATGCTCCTGTCCCGAGACTCCAGACGATGGCCAGCATCGCACGAAATTAAGGCAAACCCTTCCCGCAGTCCGAGCCGAATTTCATGTTTACTGTAGCGACTTTACACGATCGCCATGGGGGCCTTATCCAGCAAATACAATGGCGCGACTGAAACGGGAAAGTGAAGCCAGCAAACCCGGTTACAAATGTCCGCTGGGGATGAGAGGGAATCCTTCCAGGTAACCTGCTCCGTATTTTCTTTTTCCCTCGTGGATTTCCCTAACCTGATCTCTCCAGCAGAAACCTGAAATGTGAGAGATTCCTGCCCTCCAGGCCGAATATTTAGAACCAGAAAGCGCCCAGAGTTAATATTGTGATATCTGATCCACTATTACAACACGAAGGGAAGACAGGTCTGCAGTGCGCATTCCTTTTCCCCATGGAATCGTTTTGAATCTCTCTCTTTTTTTGTTTTTTTCCAAGCTGTACACATTTACACCTGCATTAGTTTATCCTTATTTTAGTTTTTTTCCCCCCCCCCCCCCTCCCAAACAGAAGGCTTTCGCCTGGTGAGAAAATGGAGAACAAAAGATGAAGAATAAGGAATGGATGTCATGTTTTCCATACAGTGCATAAAGGTGTGTGCTGGTCCCGCTTTTGCAATCCTGTTTTCCAAAGACGTCTGTTCATTTGGTACCTATGGGAAAGGGGGCTGGGGTGGAGACCCCTTATATAACAGAGTTTGAAGTGAGTGCCAGGTCTGGCAGGGAAAGACAGGGGAGATGGGCTTATCATGATATTTTGTAATGGTAGGTGGACAGGCAGGCCGTGGAGTCTGCCTCCCTACCAGGAGAATTCCTCCTCTAATCAGAGACGGCTAAAACCCGGGAGACAGCTACAGCGCCAAGGCCAGCTTTGTATGGCGTCTTCCCTGCAAACCTGTCACATGCAGTGAACATATCATACGCACGACTGTGTACCGTACACTGAGGAAGCCAAGTGTTTTCAAATAAACTAGAGAACAAAAAACAGAATTTCCAAATTTGACACCTTGTGAAGCTTGTGAATGACCCTCTGAAAGAAAAAGAGTCACATTTTTTTTTGCCCTGTAATCAGAGACAAATAGTAAAGGTTTAAATACAAACACAGTCAAATATAAGTATATTATATACTTATATATCCCTTTGTATATTGTTTCCTAGAGCTTTTAATTTCACATATTTCTCTTGTATATTTGTTTTCCACTTTACTTTTACTGTTCGATGTAAGGGCTATGCCCACAAGTTATTAGTTGTAGGTAAACCGATACGATGTGCAAACGGCTATCGGTATATAAGAAACCCCAAATAAATAAATCAATAAATAAATCATATTTATATCATTTGCTGCTGTTTCTGTTTTAGGATTAAACCGGGGAGTGGCAGCTTTTCTGAGCTGAGTTACAGGGGAAGAGAGCAAGGCTTCAGGATATTCTGGAGTTGCACTGACATCAAGCCAAAGGTTTGCAATGAAATCCACATCCGAAGCGCCAAGGGATGGACCCCTGAGAGCGACTTTTACATTCAATAATAATCATTAATGTCATTCAGGAAGACAGAAAAGTTCATTCATGGACTGCTGGGCTTCAGAAGAGAAGGAACATTTGATGGAGACACTCAATGAAATGTGTTTGGGCCTCTCACAGGTTCCTACCCCCAGCACACAATCTTGGCCTTCTAAAAAAAACAAACACCCCCCCCCCCCCTAAACAACAAGGACCTCCGTCAGCTCTTCAGAGCACTGGGAGGGGGAGGGGAAGGGGATTCTCCGGTTTGCCCTGTTAGTTTGGGCCAATGAGAGAGCGCAATATCAATGTATAAAATCTATATATTGATAAATACAGATTTAATACTTTTGCTGAAATCTGGAAACGGCAGGAAATAAACTCAGATGTGAGTTTCATGTATTTTTTTTTTTTTAAATCCTTGCTTCCTTCATCATATTGCACAGGTATCTGAGACGGCAGCTCAGCTTGATCTGCTGCTTTCTTCTTTTTTTGGCCTTTCCTCCTTTTCCTTCCGCCTCAGTAGGAGCCAGAGCTGCTGAGATTCTGGAGTCATGAGCGTTCATTTCCCCCCTGTTTAATAGACCCTCCCCTCCCTCTGTCCCTTGTCTGGTCAGGGGCCAAGCACCAAAGCTCCTTCCAGAGCCCTGAGATCTAAATGTGGCCACCGGGTGCTGCCCTTATTGATAGCCATGACTCCTTCTCCCCCAGAGGCTCTGAGCCCTCCTGCGGCATCCTCGGTCTGGCGGACCCAGAGTGCAGAAGGCCAGATCCACAAATCGAAACCGGGACCCTCCACATGGTAGCGTGGCAGCCCTGGCTAAATGCATTTATCCTGCTTTTAGCCAAATGCGAGAGGCCCGGGAGGTCTTCTGCACAGCTGAGATTCACACCCATTTTCCTTAATGGCAGAGAGAGCATCCAGCACTAATGGGAATAAGACACGTGATGTCTTTTCTAAAGTTTCACTTGGCACTTGAAAGAAATGTCACACATACTGCAAAATCTTTATTTTTTTCCCCAAGCTTTTATATACCGTGCACTCAGTATAGACAGACCAGAACGGTGAACAACACAGTATCAAAACGTGTAATAAAACAATGTATAAATCAACAATAAAACTTACTATCAAATAAAATGAATTATTAAAATATAAAAAAAATATATGTATAAAACATCTGCACAGCTTTAAAAATCCTTCAAAATTGCTGGAGAAGGACCACGTATCAGTTACATGCCCCCAGCAGGAAATATCCATACTTTTTCTGAATGCCAGATAATTGGTCTCAAGCTCAATATCCAACGGGACAGAGTTCCATAGTTCTGGTTTCATCACCGAGATTACTCTTCTTCAACAACCCCACTGTATGCACGTTTCTAAGCATTTTACCCTCGCTGAGCGGAGGGTAAAATGACTTGACCTTTACCCTCCATTGCCTCAGATACAAACTTAAAAGCCGAGGGCCAGATTTTAAAACTTACGTGCGGGCGTAGATTTTATAACATGCGTGTGCAGCCGCATGCATGTTATAAAATCCGAAATTAGCGTGCAAAAGGGGGTGAACACTTGTGCACCTTGCACGCGCCAAGCCCTAGGGGAGCCCCGATGGCTTTCCCCGTTCCCTCCGAGGCCGCTCCGAAATCGGAGCGGCCTCGGAGGGAACTTTCCTTCTGCCCCCCCCCACCTTCCCCTCCCTTCCCCTATCTAACCCGCTCCCCAACCCTACCTAGATCCCCCTCCCTACCTTTGTTGGATTATTTACAGCCTGCCTCCGGGCAGGTGTAAGTTGTGCGCGCCGGCAGGGTACCGGCACGCGATCCCCGGGCCCAGCGGCAGTGGAGAGGCCTCTGGCCACGCCCCTCCCCCGCCCCGCCCATTTTTTCAAGCCCCGGGACATACGCGCATCCCGGGGCTTGCGCGCGACAACCCGACCCTATGCAAAATAGGCTCGGCGCGCGCAGGATGGTTTCAAAAGGGTTCCGTGCGTATATTACTCGTGTAACCCTTTTAAAATCCACCCCTGAGTGTGCAGCAGAACTGGCAGATGTACGCGCAGCTAGCACAAGCGTGCGTCCACCCAATTTTATGAACCACCCACATGCACGCACAAGAACTGATGAGCAAATATCTTGAATCAAGGAAAAAAAGGATTAAAATGTGGGCAGAGCAGGGGTGCTCCAGGCTGGGACCAGGAGATATGCATGCAGGTAGCTACGCACCTGGGCATGTACCAAGGTATATTTGAGCGCAAATTTATTTCTGCTATGGAGAAGGTGGGACCTGGTGCTTACCAACGGGGGCAGTATTTCTGATGTTGTAGTGGATGAACATCTGGGAACCGGTAACCACTGGATGGCGTGGTTCAGTATGAGGACGCAAGAGATGAAGTTCATTCTAAGGTGAGGGTTTTATAGTTAGTGAGGTTTTGGATGGACCCTTGGTCACTGTGGCAGCTGACCACTCCGACGGGGGGAAGTCCCATGAGGGGCCACAGGTCAGGCTCAGCTCTGGACACACAAGCACAGATAGTTCTTTATTTAGACAGTTTGAGAAGCCACCAGAGGTGGCAGTAGTGAGTAGATGTTATAGCCCGGCTGGGCAGGGATCCCCCAGGGCGCTGGTACCGTGGTTTCTCCGGTAGCAGTGCTGTAGTGGAGAGAACTGAGAAAGTGAGTACAATAGAACATTCACAGAGTCCCAAGTATGGAGAAGCCCCAAGATAGGGAGAGCTGGCCCTCGAGAAGTGAGTACCAGATCCCTAGGAGCAGAGAGACTCGTTGGCAAAGTACTCACAGAGCGGTTCCACATAAGAGATGGCACTGGTGCTGGAACGGAGGCAGGCCCTCGAGGAGCGAGTACTTGGTTCCAGGGAGACAGCTCTGAGGAGTAGATGAAAGTACTCACTGATGATGTCTGTAGCGAATTCCTCCAAGTAGAAGAGGAGATAGGTACAGGCAGCGGGTCAGGGAACATGGGCCCTCGAGGAGCAGGTACCCCATTAGCAGAAAGAGTCCAATAGAAGTTGGAAGGCAGAGTAGCTGGGTATGGAGAGCGAATCCAAGCCTTAAGAATCACCCTTGCTAACTCAGAGGCTAGCAATAAACTGTAGGTTTAAATATCCGGGCAGCGTGACATCATCACAGGGGGACGCCCCTGAGGAACGCGCCAATGAGGAAATAAGAATGAGGGCCGTGCAGCGCCCGCACCCTAAGGTACCCGGAGAACATGGCAGGAGGCAGCGCCCAAGCCAGTCTGGGGACGACAGAGAGGACGGCGGGCAGACGCCGCAGCAGCCAAGCGTCCATGAGGAGCAGGAGAAGTCGCAGACAAGGAAAGGTAGGCGGAGTGAAGCCGTCGGGCAGCGATGGTCGCAACAGAGGGTCCTAGACTTCAGGAAAACTAACTTTCTCAAAATAGGGGGTACCTCAAGGAGTCATTAGCTGGATGGGAAAATCTAGGGGAAGTAGAAAGGCAGTGGACGAAACTAAAAGGAGATATTGAAAGGGCAACTCATCTTTTTGCTAGCAATGTAAATGAAGGAAAGGGGAAAAGAAACTGTAATGGTTTTCTAATGAAGTGGCTCATAAACTTCAAGAGATCACAGGAAGAGGATTATGGGCGACAATATCTGGAAAAATTAAGAGAACCTGGGAAAGAGTCAGGAATAAGAAAATTCAAAAAGAAGTAAAAAAAATAAATACAGTAAAATGGAGGGGGGAGAAGACTTTGTTTTTAGATATGTTAGTAATAGAATGAAATGCAAATATGGCATTGTGAGACTCAAAGGTGAAAGGGAGGAATATGTAGAGGCTGATGAGGAAAAAGCAAAATTACTTAATAGATATTTCTGTTTGGTGTCCACTGTGGAAGGGACTGGAGCAGGACCACATAAAACGCTTGTAAAAAGGGTGCAAGTATATGGAGGGCATTATATTCCCCTGGTGAAAGAAAGACGTTGGGCTATAAGGAAAACTTGGGAGGGGGAATCCAGTATGTAAAACAAATCAGAGTAAGAGAAAAACTCCAACTCCCAGAAGCACAGGGGCCTCTGGAGGAGGAGTAACCTCCCTGGTTTTACTCTATTGAGAGGACGAGAGAGCCGGGCATGGTGGGAGAAGGAAGGGGAGAGCTTGTCTGAAGGAGGGGCGGAGCAGGAACAGGAAGTAGTTTTAGTTGAATGAGATAAAGAGACAGAGGAGGTGGAGATGGAGGTGGGGTTAGTGAGCAGCTCTGAGGATGAGCTTGAGCCGATGGACTTAAGAGACAAGTGGTGGAAAGACCTCCAAAAGAGAACTCTCATGGAGATTGCAGGTCAGCAGCTCTAAGTAAATTCTGCCATGGGGTGGATGTATTTGCAGCCATAGTGAAAGGGGAGCATAAATCCCAACTGCAAACTATGGTGGGAGGTGGCAGTAGGGCGATGCCCAACAAATCCAGCCAAGCTTAGGCTGTGCAGGAAGCAGTTGTGAGCAACGTGCAGAAGGATTAAAGTGAGAAGTTGCTTCTTTACTGTTGCGTTTAAGAAGATGAAGCCCAAGATTACAATCTAGTGAAAGGGGCTATCGAGGAACGTTTGGGTCTGTCGGCAGAATTCTATAGGCGGAGATTTATGGGGCTGAAATTTGGGACAGGGGAGAAGCCCCAGGCTTTGAGACCTGGTGTATAAGTGGATAGAGCCAGAGCAGAAGTCGAAGGAAGGAAATGTGTGATGAAGGCGGGGTAGAAGTAGGAGGGAAGAGATCGGGAGGCTAACCCCCGACAAAGGAATACTGGGGATGGGTAGGAAACCAGATATCTGTGAAGGGTAGCAGGTGAGTGAGCCCTTTGTGCTGCGGTGTAGTTGACTACCCTTGCCCCTGAGGTCTATGCTGGTAGCTGGCAGATGTGCCCTATGGTGGGACAGTCTGGAGCTTCATCTTTACCAACTGCCTCCGCCACGGGTTGAGCCCTTGTATTCTGGCAGCCAGCAGGACTTAGGTGGGTCCCTAGGGTGATGAGGATGACAGAAATCCAGAGGCACACTGAGGTCAGGGCAGGCAGGAAATGAACAGAGTCAGGAACAGGCCAAGGTCAAGATGGGGAGCTAGAAAGAGCGGTCAGGTTCAGGCAAGGGGTCAGATACAGGGGGCAAGCACAAATGTTCAAGTCCAAGCAAGAAGCCAGGTCCAGGCAGCAGTCAGTCATGGTCAGGTTCAAGCAAGGGGTCAAGAGTTAAGCCAAGGACAGATAAAGACACATGAGAGCCACTGGAGAAGACAGACAGGACGGGTAATGCTAGATGAGGGAGACAAGGCAAGGCTGAACGAAGAAGGCAAGGCAACGCTGCACAAGGCAGAGATGAAGAAGACAAGGA
Source organism: Rhinatrema bivittatum (assembly GCF_901001135.1). Lineage (NCBI taxonomy): Eukaryota > Metazoa > Chordata > Amphibia > Gymnophiona > Rhinatrematidae > Rhinatrema > Rhinatrema bivittatum. Next base: position 301,024,850 of record NC_042621.1, on the reverse strand, counting down.
AGGCTGGAACCAGGAATGCAGACAGGAACAGGAACCAAAAGTAGGAGCAACATGCACTGTTCAAAAGCAGGAGACCTGTTGCTGAGGCAAACACAGAGAGTGCAGGGCACGCTTAAATAGGAGAAGGGTTGCTGATATCATCACTGAGCGCCGCGGAGCTCTTCCCACTGTTGGCCCTTTAAATGCTGCAGAGCGGTGCCCGCGCATGCCTGTGAGGCCTGGAAGGAACAGGAAGACGGTGGTGGCGGTGGAGCTGCGTGGAAGGCTCGGCAGTGTTGCTTGCATGAGAGGTCCCGGCGGCATTCCTGGCTGAGGTCAAGGGCTTGACTGGGAAGCAGGACCGTGGTGAGTGAGATGGCTTCACTGTACCGCTCTGCGAGCCGCAATTCACAACAATATCCCTTGGACCCAGCATAAGGAAGGGAGACAACATGCTTCTCCACAGGAAGGGAGACTTGTGGTACACAGAAGGGGGAGGAGCACATGCTTTTCATGTGGAGAAGATGGACATTTCCAAAGGAATTGCCCTCATACGAATTGTTCTTATATGGCAGGGACGAAAGGGAGAAGTGAGATGGAGAATGAATATGGAGCAATGGTCAGAATAAAAGGCCAGAAAATTAAAGCTATTATGGATACAGCGAGCAACCCGTCCCTCATTTCTGTGCCCCTCATGAGGAATTTGAAAGTAGGGAAAGGCATGGAGGGTAAGTGGTGGGTAAGGGGGCTATGTGTCCAGGGAAAAGCACAGTCCTACCCAAGTTATAAAATAAATATTGCTTGGGGGATCAACAAACCCCACTGTGGGTAACAATAGTAGAAACACTGCCGACCCCACTCATCATGGGTAAGAGACTGGGAGGGGTTAGAGGAACGGTTTCAGATTAAAGAAGGATGGGTCATGACCAGGGCCCAAGGAGGAAGGGAGAGAGAGAGAGAGCTTGTAACAAGTTTTTCCATTTTCAGGGTCCAAAGTGGTTGAGGAGCCAGGGAGAACCTGGAAACCCAAGGCACAGCACAGAAAGGAGAAGGTGGGTCTATTACAAGGGATGGTGCAGTGTTACCCTGGCAGGACTTGAAGGATTAGGAGATGAAGTGCTCAGAAGGTTTCCTCGGTTCCAAGAGGACAAGAAACAGACCGGGTACTGAGCAGAATTTGAGAAAAAGTTGTCAAGGCTAAGGAGAAACCCAATAAAATGGCTTCACCACAGTACCCTTATTTTTAATTGGACAATGGGTTATTATACTAATACCAGGCAACTTGAGTGGCAGATGGCCCAGAAGCAGTGGCTGGTTCTGGAAACCTTTCAGAGGGGTATGTTAATGTTGGCCCATTCCCATCCCCTTGCCAGACATTTAGGGGGACAGAATACCCTCAGCTGCTTGCTGGCCCAGTTTTTCTGGCCCGGAATCCATCAGGCAGGGCGAGAATTCTGTGGTCATGCCTGGAGCGCCAGAAAGTCTCAACACAGATGCCCCCGAAGGGTCCCTTGGTCCTGCTACCAGTAGTTACAGGCCCCTGTAGAAGAACGGCCGTAGATATAATTGGGCCCCTGGAGAAGAGTACAAAGGGGGCATCAGTATATTCTGGTAATGCTCGATTATGCCACTCAGTTCCACCTCAGCGCAAGTGATTGTGACTTGAGTTAATTAAAATATTCTGCCAAGTAGGATTTCCACAGGAGATCATAACAGATTGGGGTACCAACTGTGTCAAAACTGTTGGCGCATGTTTGGGATGAAACATCTAAAAACATCTACGTATCACCCCCCATCAGATGGCCTGGTTGAAAGATTTAACCAAACCCTAAAATCTAAGATGAGGAGGTCTATACAGGGAGATGGGGGAAACTGGGATCAGCCAATCCCACTATTCTTTTTTGCAATTCGGGAGGTGCCTCAAGCTTTGACTGGGTTCTCACCATTTGAAGACAACCCAGGGGCCTGTTAGATGTGGTAAAGAAGATATGGGAAGGTGGAAAGGTGCAGCAAACAAACGTGATCAGCTCTGTGAGCGAGTTGGGGGACTATTTACAGCATCTATCATGCTTGGCTCACACCCATCTGCTGCAAGCACAAGAAAAGAAGGAAACGTACTCTGACAGAGGGGCTAGGGAAAGGGAGTTCCAGCCCAGAAGGACAGTTTTGGGATTGGTGACAGACCCCCTGAATAAATTAGCAGCCAAGCGAAAGGGGCCCTTTCAGATAAGGAGGCGGCTGGGACAGTTAAATTATGAAGTGTTGCAGGACCATAGGCGGACACAGGTTTGCCATGTGAATGTGCTAAAACATTGGAAGGAGAGAGCGAGGCCTTCTAGTCACCCTGGAGGGAGGGGAGGAAGAATTAGAGGTTCTTCGGGACACTGGGAAAGTGATGATTGGGAAAAACTTAACCAACAGACAGCAGAGGGAGTTGCGGCAGTTGGCCAAAGAGGCTGGGAACGTATTCTGTCCCCTACTAGCGTGGACCAGATTGGTCCAACATGAGAATGTTTTGGTGCCAGGGAAGATAGTGTGGCAGAAGCCATAATGAATTCCAGAGGGCAAGAGGCGGGAGATTCGGGACCAAATCGAGGAGACGCTTCAACTCGGAGTGTCTGAGGAGTCAAGAAGTGAGTGGGCTAGTCCCATTGTGCTAGTACCAAAGGCAGATGGCTCCACCCAGTTTTGTAGAGATTTTAGGCTGATTAATGCCATTTCTAGGTTAGATGCATACCCCATGCATCGGATAGAACAGCCGGGAGGGGCCAAGTACCTTTCCACTTTAGATTTAACAAAGGGATTCTGGCAAATTCCGCTGGAAAAGACAGCCTTCGGGTTAGTGAGCAGCCATGGGCTTTTTTGGATTCTGATTTTTGTTAAAATGTATTTTTTTAAGTCATCTTTTAAAAAAAAAGTATTTATAGATTGATGTGATGTTGTTGCTGACTTTTTCAGTTGATTTCCCCTGATGAAGCCGTGGTACAGCGAAACAAGGATCCCTTGTAGGGATATATGAAAACAATCGATGGGAATTACAGGGGACAAATGCAGGAACTGAGGGGGATACATAAAAATAAGAAGAAGCCAATCATTTGAAGCAACCCGGAAAAGAATGACAGACGAGCTGCCAGCACTTGTTGGTGGTGAAGAAGCGGGAATAAATACGCTGGGGCCGAGTGGCAGTAGCAGCACCCTGTCCTCGTCTGTCTCGACACAGTGCTCCTCGTCACCTTCCAGCTTTTCTTGTTTTACTTGGTGGTGGTGAAGACGTGGGAATATATACGCTGGGGCCGAATGGAGGTAGCAGCATCCTGTCCTCGCCTGTCTCCACACAGTGCTCCTCGTCACCTTCCAGTTTTTCTTGTTTTACTTGTTGTTGGTGAAGAAGTGGGAATATATACGCTGGGGCCGAATGGAGGTAGCAGCATCCTGTCCTCGCCTGTCTCCACACAGTGCTCCTCGTCACCTTCCAGCTTTTCTTGTTTTACTTGGTGGTGGTGAAGACGTGGGAATATATACGCTGGGGCCGAATGGAGGTAGCAGCATCCTGTCCTCGTCTGGCTCCACACAGTGCTCCTCGTCACCTTCCAGTTTTTCTTGTTTTACTTGGTGGTGGTGAAGACGTGGGAATATATACGCTGGGGCCGAATGGAGGTAGCAGCATCCTGTCCTCGCCTGTCTCCACACAGTGCTCCTCGTCACCTTCCAGCTTTTCTTGTTTTACTTGGTGGTGGTGAAGAAGTGGGAATATACACGCTGGGGCCGAATGGAGGTAGCAGCACCCTGTCCTCGTCTGTCTCGACACATGCTCCTCGTCACCTTCCAGCTTTTCTATGCCATTTATACATCTGGAAACTGTTTTGTCATCTCTCTTTATCTCTTTGGAAGTCCTTTCTTCCGCCTGACCTTTTGCTTTTCTGACTCTTTCTTTGTCTCTCTGTTTCATCAGGTATTCCTCCCTGTGTTCCTCTTTTTTGGGATCCTTTATGCCTTCTGAACGCTGATCGTTTTGCCTTTATTTTGTCAGCCACCTCTTTTGAGAGCCAGATCGGTTTCTTTTCCCTCTTACTTTTGTTTACATTTCTAACCTATAGATTTGTTGCCTGTGTAATTGCTCCTTTTAACTTGGCCCACTGTGGTTCCTCTTCGCCCATTTCCTCCCAGTCTTCCAGTTCTTCTTTCAGGTGCATCCCCATTGTGTCAAAGTCCGTATTTTTGAAATTCAAAGCTTGGGTCTTCGTGTAACTTCTTTGCATCTTCTTCGTGATATCAAACCGTAGCGTCTGATGGTCACTGGTACTCAGGTGGGCACTTGCCCGGACATTAGAGACATTATCCCCATTTGTGAGCACCAAGTCAAGATTCACATCCTCCCTCGTGGGTTCCATTACCATTTGTTTGAGTACAGCCCCTAGGAGGGCAATCACTATCTCTCTACTTTTATACCCCTTTTATTTACCCCCCTCCGCTATCCTTTAAACCTTACTTTTCCCTATAGCAACCCTGCTAGTCTATATATAGTTGCCTTTCTGAACGTATAATTGGTAATGTCATATATAGTGTCTCCTGTATGTACCAGTTAAAGATAATGTATATTATTGTATATGATACTTTTTGTTATTATTGTACATAATACTTTTTGGAGTGTATAATTTATATAAGGTTATCCACCGTGTATAAGGTTATACACAGACCCTTACTGAGTGTATAATTTGCAATGTTACTTATTATGTTCTTCTGTTATTTTCCATCAGGTTCTGTTCCTTTTCTCCTCTTCCTGTTTTTCCCTCTCTTCTCTCGCCCCTTCTCTTCCTATCTGCTCCCTCTTACCCCCACCCTGGTTTTTTGTAATTTCCTCCTTCAGTTATATTGTAAACCAGCATGATGTACCCACGAATGTCGATATATAAAAGCTAATAAATAAATAAATAAAATAAAAATACTTTCGTAGATTCCGCAGAAGGGATACTCCAGTCTACATCTGGCAGATTAAAATCTCCAATGAATAATACTTTTCCCTTCTTCCCCATCTTCTTGATGTCTTCAGTCAGATCTCTGTCCAGCTCTTCTGTCTGAATTGGAGGCTTGTAGATCACGCCGATGTAAATGGAAGCATCATCTTTTTTTAGGAAAGCCCATAATGCTTCTTCCCTACCCCATGTCCCTTGCATTTCATTTGCTTGGATATCGTTTCTGACATAAAGCACTACTCCTCCCCTTTTCCTGTCCTCTCTGTCCTTAATAAGTTATAGCCTGGAATGGCCGTATCCCAGTCGTGACTCCATGAACTATGTTTCTGTAACGGCAACGATGTCCAGGTCTGCTTCCACCATTAGAGCCTGCAGGTCTGAGATTTTATGCCCAGACTATGAGCATTTGGCGAGCAGGCTGTCTGCTTGCCAGTTAAGTTCCAAGGCCAGGGTCCTGAATTCAATAGCATAGTCAGTCAGGAACCTTGGTGAAGGTGGATTGGGTTGAACCTAAGATGGCTATATGACCAGGCTCTTCAAAAACCGCCTTAAATTGCACAATAAATTGTTGCAGGCTCAGCCACAGTGGATCTGCGTGCTTCCAGAGGAGAGAGGTTAATGCCAGGCCTTCCCATCCAAAAGAGAGAGGATGCAAGTGATCTTCTTCAAGTCGACTGGGAATAATGATGCTTGCAGAGTAAAGTGCATCTGGCACTGGTTCAGGAACCCCCCGGCATTGCTTGAGATCCTCAGCGTACCATGGTGGAGCCGGCAGTTGCAGTATGGATGGTCGGTTACTGGTGGCGGCATTGGTACTGCCACTGGCGGAGGCGGAGCGGCAGGTACAGACAAGGTATCCAAATGTGCAGTGAAATGATTCATATCTGCAACTAGAAGCTCCAGGGCCATCTATAGTGCCTGAAATTTCTGGGCGAGGCCAGGAATGTCCTTTAAGGTGGACAAGTCCATCGGATGCATGGCCTCGGCAATCTGTTATGGGCATGGACCCTTGGACCGAGGTGGAGTTGGCACAATCTGCAGGGAGGAGCCCCCAGGTCCCCACCATCAGAAGGCAGAGTTGGCAGTGGCAGAGACCCAACTGGACCTTCATCTGTACCAGCCCTTGTTCCCCTTAGGTTGAGCCCTCGGGTGCTGGGGCTGGCAGGACTTAGGCATGGGCCTCTGGTGATGAGGTGGAGATCTGCGGAGATGGTCGAGTCACAAGGCAGGTTCCAGGGCAGGCTGAGTACCGGCGTAGTCAGAGACAGGTAATGGTTGGGACAGGTGACATTCAGGCATGCTCAAGATTCAGGCACTGGTCAGAGGCAGGCGGAGTTCACTCATCTTCAAGAATCAGGCAGTGGTCGGTGGCAGGCAGAGTTCAATCGCAGTCAAGAATCAAGCAGTGGTCAGTGGCAGGCAGAGTCCAAATATAGTTGAGAATCAAGCAGGACCAGAGAACCGTCTGAAGGAAGAAGGGACGGACAGGCAGGCAGGAGGCTAGGAACAGCACTGGCGGACAGGCGAAGACACTGAAGAACCGAAGGCTGACCATGGAATGAAGACGAAGAACTCAAGAATGACAACCAGGGACTGTCAAGATGATGATCAGGACGCAGGAACAAGGACCAGAAACGAAGACCAGGAACATGCTGAGGCAACTTGCTGTATCAAAGATTGAAAAGATATCCAGCTACGCAGCGCTGTCATAACACTGAAAAACTAAAAACCTTTCAAATTTAGGGGTCTCTGGAGCAATCTCCTCCCCCCCCCCCACAATATCTTATGAAGACCCTGTCGGGCTATTCTCTTTTCACCCCCAAAAACATGTTTTTGGGAACAGAGGTTCCCTGTGCCATTTTGTTTTCTATTTTCATGAGCAGCCTGCCCCCTCCTTTCCCTCCCACTAACAAGAGAAATGACTGCAGATACCCCCCCCCCTTCCTCCGACCTTCCCCATCCCTTCCAGTACCTTCTTTATGTTTGCCGGGAGCAAGGGACCCTCTGTCCCGCTCCTGGCCCGTCCAGTGCTCACATTCAGTTTATGCTTCCAGCGCTGCCATAAGAGAAGGGGATCTAGAGGCTGCGTAGGAAGTTAGAAGGGCTGAATATAACTGGGTAAGCAGTTTAAATGGCTTTTTAAGATGGACCTCATATAGTTTAATAGCACAAAGTCAACATGGATTTAGCCAAGGGATGTTTTCCTTCACCAATCTACTACATTTTTGAAGGTATGAATAAACACGTGGATAAAGGTGAGCCAGTTGATATAATTGGCTTTTCAGAAGACGTTTGACAAAGTCCCTGATGAGAGACTCCTGAGAAAATGAAAAAGTCACGGGATAGGAGGCGATGCTGGTTGTGCATTGGTGTGGTTAGGAAAGCAATGGAAGCCTTTCACGTGGGAGGTGAAACTTAGTGAGTGGCACCCCCGAGCCATAAGAGTTTGAGAGAGGAAACAGCTCGTTTGGTTAGTGCCTGCTTTTCCCCTTTTAAGTAGTAAATTAATCCTAGATGTCTTCCTCTCTAGCATTCTGCTACTTTGGGTAGATGAGCAAATAGATTCCTGATACTTAAACCAATGCCAGCACCCCCCCCCCCACCCTATGTCTTTTACCCGTTCTGTATCTGTCCGTATCGTGTTCGGTGTTGTTGGGGTTGTATCTATAGCTGCTTCATGCAGGTTGTCCCAGCCTTCTTGGCATCCTAATGCAGCCCTACCCTCGGTGTTAGGGTTATAGCAGTGACCACTTTGTGATGGCAGAAGCCTAGTGGATTGTACCACCATTCTCGGCACATTTTCTTCCATTCTCTCCTCTTTGGTCCTCTGTTTCGTTTGAGCGAGCAAACACTCAAGCCCCCTCCCTTGTTTCTGTTACCTGTTATTTACCACCTGCCCTTCCCGCCAGGTTCTGTTCAGATTTTGTCTTTTTTTTTGATTGGCTCTAGCTCCAGGAGAAGACGAGGAGGGAGGATGGACAGCGCTGTGTGAGGTGTTCCCTCCTGCCTCCTGCTACCTGCTGGGGGTGCGTTCTCTGCTATGGCCAGCAAGCAGCAGGAGAGGCAGATGCAGGGTGATGGGGGAAAACAAAGAGGACTTTAATGGGCACTGGTCTCCCCTTTGCCTCCCCTCATACAGACAGAAGAACCTCCGCTATGAAATCCTGGTTACCCTTCTTTCAGTGAAACATATGGGAAGTAAGTGCAATTCCATCCTAAGAACTTATAGGAGAGGACATGTAAAGATTTGCAGGGCAGGGATTTTAGATGTCTTAGGAAAACGATTGAACCTTAGGTTATTTCTCCTAGAAGCATTCTCCAGGGCTCTATTTTTTTCCATGGAGGACAGCATTATCCTTAATCCAGGAGGTGCTCGGCAGAGCTGGGAAATTTTAAAGCAGAATTTTCCTGTGTTATTTCTTCTTAGACTCCTCACTGGTTAAAGACAAGGTCTGTTTTTCAGTAGGCCAGGAGTGGCCAACGCTGGTCCTCGAGATCCACAATCAGGTCAGGTTTTCAGAATATGCACAATGAATAGGCATGAGATAGATTTGCATGTACTACCTCCGTGGTATGCATATATACTTCTTGCATATTCATTGTGGATACCTGAAAACCAGGCCTGTTTGTGCTCTCGAGAGCTGGCGTTGGCTACCCCTGCAGTAGGCCGTGGGCGACACAATATAGATTTCATTAGCTCCCTATTAGTGGCGGTGAGTGTGGTTGCCTGGGGAATGTTTGCTTGTGGGCTGGGTGCTAGCCAGACCTGCTCCCCTAGCAGTGCCAAAACCAGGGATTACACTCATGATGTTTGCTCAGCCTGACCGTTTTGTACATAAAACTTTTATAGCTTGCTTTGGATTATCCTTCTGTGCTCATTGGGTTCCTGCATTGGTTTATCTCTACTAAATTTAATAGGTAGGTAATCACTGCTGATTTGCATATTGACGGCTTTAGAGATGTTCAGTTGGACAGACAGGCTATGATTGTGGAAGTGAAGAGAACCAGAAGAGGCTTGCTGGGCTGACAACAGGCTGTAGTGCATGTGGATCACAAAGCAATGGGAGAGCATGGCAAGGCGCAGAACATAAGGAATTATTTTGGAAGGGATTGGGATCACATTCTGAGTGCTTAATGCAGGAAGACTACATCTCGTAACTGCCAGTGGCCCTCAGGCAGGCAGAGGCTGCAAAGCAGAGATCTTTCGGGTTTCGGCCCAAACTTATCCCAGATCTCCTATTCTACAACCCTGTTCAAGCTTCGGATCCATTTGTAGGCTGGCGTGGGGCTTAACGGTTTATTCGGATTTATTGTTTGTTTGGCATGCCTTCTGTTCGCCGCTTTGTAGCCTCCTTGGGAGATGCAGTCAACGAATTTGGAAATAAAAATAAAATAAACAGCCCAGTGATGGAACGCAGGCCGCTTCATAGGTTTTGAGGATCTGCTGACACAATGGGCTCGTCTAGCAGCCGGACCCCCAAATGGCCCCGGCAGCTTCCTTCGCTTTGGGAGAGAGCTGGTATAGGGAAGAGGTGGGACCGACATGCCCAGGCCAGCTCCCGCCTCCTAACACTGGCCCACACTGCAGGCCTGTATTTGGGCCTGCACGGTGGGGCCTGCTGCGGTCACACCTGCCTAAAGGTGGCCCTGTCTAGGTTCATGGCTTCGGGATGGAAAATCCCATTTTTTATGAAGCTATTCAGAATCTGGGAAGCAAATACCATGTTGGATACTGAGTACGAGCTTTGTCTGCCCAGAATTGACAAACGTTCCTGGCACTGGGTGGGCAGTGGCGGCGGCAGCAGATGAGGGGGCCTCCGCAGCAGCTGCTTGGTCAGTGATACCCTCTAACCCCTCATGTATAAAGTCTTGCATGTGCCAGACAGGAAGCTGCTGCCAGCGTGCCCGCCCTGAGGCAATGCAGGCGCAGTCTGCCTGGAGTGAGACGATGCAGAGGCAAATGCAAAGGGACCACTGACTTCAAGAATGCAAAAAACCCGAAAAACTTTCAACTTTGGATCATCTGCTGGGTGAAGAAAGATCTGTAGGCGCCTCAACCCCAGCCCATGGCCGCTCTCCTTGATATACAGCTATTGCTGGCAGTCTGAAACCACTTTTCTTTTCTGGTTTAGAAAATGAATGGGGAGAGCCCCTTTCTAACTCTGCCTCCTTTTGGGGAGACGGTAAATTGCTGGGGAGCGACATCTCTGTGCCAGAGGTGAAACAGCCATGCCAAGCAGGTTCCTGCAGCCAGCTCTGTCTGCATCAATGTCCTATTCTTTCACTTCCTCTTCATGATTTTTTTTTTTTTTTACTTTTTGGATCTGGTAGTTTCCTCCTATCCCTTTACATGTAGTTCCAGGGCAATTAGAAGTTTAGAACCAGTCTCTGTTGTAGTTGCAGTCCCGTCAGCCTTCATGCATTCATTCCTCTGCTGTCGTGCCTCACCCTCCTGTCTCTGTCACCCAACCATTGCACTTAAAGCGCTTGGAAGGGGGGGTGGGGTCCACAAATGGTGACTCCCTCTAAAACCCTTAACCCCTCTTGCTGATGAATGATGGCTGGGATTCTCTCTCTCACCCCCCCCCCCCCCCAAGAGCAGCGAGTGGTCCCGCAGCAGTGCCAAAAGCAGGGATTACACTCATGATGTTTGCTCAATGAGCAGAAATCAGGGCCAGGAACCACATCCTGGGGCTTTTGGGTGGAAATGTGCAGCGCTGCCACTGTGCTGACGTTCATTCCTTTCCCTAACACTTATTCAGCCAGAGCTCCATATTCAACAGGCCGACAAGTGAGTGAGTTTTCCACCGAATGCCCAGGTAACGTTATCCAGGTAAAAGCATTCAGGTAACTGTAGGCCTGATACTGCGTGCGGGGACCAGCATATCTGCACAAATTTAGTCAGAGGGCACGCGATCTGGCACTGTCTGGCTAAATAAGCCAGCCCTTCCCTCACCATACCTTCAGCCATGCCCCCTTTTCATCTGGGTAACTTTGGGGCCGATGCAATAAAAAGCACGGAAAGCGGGTGCTGAAAAGTCAACGCCCGCTTTCTTAATGCGCGCATGGCACTCGCAAGGGGGGGGGGGGGAGCGCCATGCTATACCCAAATTAGGGGGTCGCGCTAGCAAGGAGGCTCCAGGGTCGCTTGTGCGACTTTAGCACCTCCTTGCTAACGCGTCTCCGCCGCGGCTGCCGGTTACGAAAACCGACGCCGGTAAACTCATTCTCCCAGGACAAGCAGGATGGTGGTCCTCACATGTGGGTGACGTCAGGAGCCCTATCACGGAAAACAGTTCTGTCAAAGTTTCTAGAACATTTGACTGGCACACTGAGCATGCCCAGCATGACATGATCCCTGTAGCCACAGGGGTCTCCCTTTAGTCTCTTTTTTTCCGCGCTGCAGTTGCCTCGCGTTTAGGAGCTCTGTGAGATTTTTTCTCACAACTTTTCCTCACAGAAAAACTTGAAGTTTTATTTCACAAATAATTTCCCTACACGGGTCTCCCTTCGCGTACATTTTCATCGACGTTCGGTGAGTACTATTCTGTCACCTAACTGTTGGTTCCCCTAGGTTACCAACTGTTATAAATCTGCTGTTAGTTATACTGCAGAGTAGCAATCTGTTATTAATGGCTCCTAAAGAAGGAGGAGTCAGCAATCTTGTAGTGTCTCAGATATCATCTTGCTAAGGAGTAGCAATCTGTAATGAATCTGATATAGTTGTGGGTGGATCCCTGGGCCGGTGGCAGATGACCACACCCCCGGGAGGATATCCCGAGAGGGACCACCGGCTAGGCTGCAGGATGGAGACAGACACACACTAGTTCTTTTATTAAACAGGTTTTGGAAACCACCAGAGGTGGCAGTAGTGAGCTGATATGCTCAGGTACTGGAACAGCGATCCAGAATGGCTGAGCTGTTGAGAAACTGTAGAAAGTGAGTAGGCTATTGAACAGAACTAGATGACAAAACTCACATAAGGTCTCAAGGAAGCTCAGGAGCTGGAAAGGTTTAGGCCCTCGAGGAGCGAGTACCTGGTTCCAGGGAAAGCTCTGAGAGAGCAATGGTAACTCACAATTGTTTGTAGCAGCGATAGCTTCCAAGCAGTAGAGAATATTCAGAGTGTCCAGGAATATGGGCCCTCGAGGAACTAGTACCGGTTCCTATCTGTAATCTGAAAGTAAAGAAAAAGAGCGAGGCCCCCGAGGAGCGGGTACCTCTGGTAAGTCCGAGGAGGCAAAGTAGCTTGGGGGGAGTAGTCCGTAGGTAGCGAGACACATTCCCATACCCAACCCCTTGCTAACTCAATTAGATAGTGAAATAGAGACCTTTAAATATTGGAAGCGGATGACGTCATCTCAGGGGGACACCCCTGAGGTTCGCGCTCTTGCTGGTACTTCAATCAGAGCGCACATGCGCGCCCTAGGTCTTCAGGCAACCTGGCAGATCTGCAACGTCGAGCCGTTCCGGGGACGCCGGAGGGAGACGGCATGGAGACACCGCAGCAGCCAGCCGTCCATCAGACCCGGAGGGAGTCGCCACAGAGGTAAAGAGGGCGGAGTGAGGATGTCGAGCAGCGATTGTTGCAATACCAACCTTTTTGTGGCCCTCTTTTTTCTCTTCCTATGTCTATCACACTCTGTCCACCCCACGATGCCGCGGGTGTCCTTACTGCGATCTTCCACTAGGTCCATCGGGGCTAGAGAGATCAGAGCATCCACTGTTCCCATTGATGCCTTGGAGGCCGCCATCAATCCCGTCGCGGCCACCATCGATGCCATCGCCGTCGATCTCATCAGTGCCGCCCTCAATCCCATCAATACCATTCATGCTGCCGTCGACGCCACCATCGATGCCATCGATACTGTCGAAGCAGCCATCGAAACCTCCATCGATGCCTCAGTGCCCTTGACTAACGAAAACCTCCATGCTTCGGGACCTCAACCAGAGCCCCCGAGTAATCCTTAGGCGAAAAACAATGCCAGGAGCAGTAGAGGCACGGTGACTGTTCATCACCGACACCATCCATGACATCACTGGCATCTTCCTTGGTGCTGGAGAATGACCGGGCCAAGCACCGAGGAAAACATCGTCGCCAGCACCGACAGGGTTCTGCATTCGGTGCCGACACCAATTCCGCATTGGCATCGATGTCCATCGAGCCAGCTGCGAAGCGGGCCCGGGTACAAGAGCCACCACATGTTCCTCTGCACCCGAGGCACCGAAGCATTCCCCACCGACATCGGTGCCGGGTACTGAGTCACCACAGATCCATGTGGAAGTGTCAGTAATGCCTAGCCTGCCTCCCCCTGTAGCTGCGTTACCTATACCAACTCCAGGGAGGAGCTGGACATCCTCGTCTGCCAGGCTGTCCTTGATGCCTTCCAGAAACTGCAACCTCAATCGATGCCGGCCCCCATACCGGCGCCAACACCAGAGCCATCGATATTTGCACCAATGCGGCGCCGCCTAACTGCCCTCATCAGTACCCTACTAAGTCATGCCGACTCATTCTTCTGAGCCTCCACTGGCCCCTATACCTATCCCGGGATCCTTGAAGGGCAATAGGGACTCTAATCCCACTTCGACACCGATCCCATCGAGACCTAAACCAACCTCCTCTCGGAGCCTTCTCCACCAGAAGAGTGGAGACGATCCCTCCAAATGACATCCCTTTCGACCTGGTCACTAAAGAGGACCAGAAGTTTTCTGGAGGGTCTAGGTCGTAAAATCTTCAGGGGATCCATGTTGGTGTCACATATTGCTGTTTACCAGCTATGTGTGACACAACACCAAGGGAACCTCAGTGCCATCAACATGAAGTTCGAACAACATGTGATTGCTTCGAAACGATGGTGAACCAGGCTTACGGCCCCTGATTTACGGCCCGAAATCCAAGATAAACTAGCTGATCTGCCATGCACCGCAGATCATCTCTTCGTGCACAAGGTCCAGCAGACAGTGGCTCAGTTGCAAGACCACCGTGAGACCCTGCGACAGCTCTCTATGTTTCTTACAAATCCTCCCTCTTCGGCTAGAAAACCAGCGAAGAGGGATGCTAGAATGACCTTTACCGCTCACACGAGTATTATCCAGCTCCCGCATGAGACCTACCAGTCCATTTCAAAAATCACGTACACGTCAACAACTGATATCCAGATCATACCAGCTCCACCAGTCGGGCAGGCTTCTGGATTTTGAAGCCTTGCCAGAGAACAGAACAGTCCATCCTACTGAGGACCAGGGCTCAGAACACCGTTCCCTGGACACAGCAAGGCAGAGGATTTTAATTCCACTATTTCCGACTTCCAAGGAAAACAGGCGAGCTCCGCCCAGCCTAGACCTCAGAAATCTCAACAAATTTCTTCAGAAAGAAAAGTTCAAAATGGTGTCTCTAGGCACTATGCTTCCCTTACTACAACAGGGAGGTTGACTCTATTCTAACAACCTTCAATACGCTTCATAGTGAGTCAACAGCATTTTCAATACCAAATTCTGCCATTCGAACTAGCTTCGACACCTCGTACCTCGTGTATTACACCAAATGCCTAGCAATGATTGCCGCTCATCTACGAAAAAACAGCATTCATGTGTTTCCTTACCTGAACAACTGCTAATAAGGAGTCAATCCAAACAAGGAGCTCTAAAGTCTCTAAGACTCACTATAAATCTACTAAATATGCTGGGATTTCTGATCAACTACCATAAATCCCATATGGATCTGTCTCACCTCCTTGCCTCCATCAGAGCAGATCTGGGTACTACAGTCCAAAAAGCCTTCCTGCCCAACAACTGCGCAGACATCCTATCAAACTCTACACATCTCTGCGCGCATGCAACATAGCCTCAGCCCATCATTTCTTCCCATGGCTGGGCGACATGGCTTCCACGGTCCACATCCCTTCTATAGCCAGGCTAGCCATGGGAAAAACTCAGTAGACTTTAACATTTCAGTGGTTCTAAGCCGTTTAACCGCTTTCGTCCCTGATCCATGTCACCGATCCAGTAACCAATTCCTCAGGTGACCTTGGCCACGATCGCATCCAACTTGGGTTGGGGAGCTCGTATTAACAACCTCCAAACCCAAGATGTGTAGACTCCGCTTGATGAACAGTCTCATGTCAGCTTTCTAGAGCTTTGAGTCATAAGTTATGCCCTTTATGCCTTCAAACACTGCCTCTCACACAAACTATGTGGATACAGACAGACAACATAGTGGCAATGTGGTACTCGAACAAGCAGGGACGCACAGGCTCTTATCAGCTCTGCCAGGAAGCTGCGCAGATCTGGGCCTGGGCTCTTGCACACTCCATGCAGCTCTGGGCCACTTATCTAACAGGCATACCAAATGTACTAGCAAACCTTCTCAATTGATGTCTCCATCCCATGAGTGGTCTCTGACTCCATGTGTAGTGAGCAAACTCTTCTAGCACTGAGGTCAACCAACCATCGACCTCTTTGCCTCTGAATTGAACCACAAAGTAGACAGATTGTGCTCCCTGCACAGGCAAGGACACGTGTTAGCCATGGACGCCTTTGCTTGCCCCTGGAACAAAGGCCTCTTATATACGTCTCCTCTGATACCGCTCATGGCCAAAAAACTCTCCTGAAGCTACAGCAGGACAGAGGTTTAATGATTCTCATACCCCTGTACTGACCTCGACAAGTATGCTTTCCCATACTTCTTGACCTATCAATCCAGGAACCAATTCGCCTGTCCACAGCTAAATCTCATAACACAAAATCACGTCAATTTATACCATCCGAACCTTCAGATCTTTTCACTAATGTTTTTCAGGTACTTGTAGCTTCATGAACACCTTCCACACATAAATCTTACCATTCGAAATGGACAGGATTTACCAAATGGTGTACACAAAATGGTATTGGTCCCTTTTCCTGTCCCACTCCGTCTCTATTAGGCTATATAGGGTACCTTTCAGATTCTGATCTCAGATATCCTCTGCACAGGTACACCTCAGTGCCATTTCAGCGTACCACCAGGGAGTAGGGGATGCCCTTATAACAGCTCATCCCCTTATGAGTCGGCTTATCATGGGCTTTCTACAACTTAAGCCTCCTCTACGATCACCGGTTATGGAATGGGACCTAAATGTAGTGCTCACAAGGCTCATGCGTTTCCCGTTTGAGCCTTTGCAGTCCTATAACATTAAAAATTCTAACATGGAAAATTCTTTTCCTCGTAGCCATTACATCTGCTAAAAGGGTCAGTGAGTTACAAGCCCTTGTTGCATACTCACCCTACACTAGGTTCCTTCGTGACCGAATGGTCCTCCGTAATCACCCAAAATTTCTTCCTAAGGTGGACACAGTCTCTCCCCTTACTCAGTCTATAGTCTGCCCACTCTTTTCCCAAGGCCTCACTCTCACCAGGGTGAGAGGTTTTTGCACACCTTGGACTGTAAGCGTGCACTTGCATTCTGTCTAGACCGCACTGCAGCCCATAGGAAATCCACCCAACTCTTTGTTTCTTTCCATAAAAACAAACTGGGAGCTGCAGTGGGCAAACAAACTATCTCCAACTGGCTAGCAGACTGTATCGAATTCTGCTATGTAAAAGCAGGCCTTCCTCTCCAGGGACGAATGAAGGTGCACTCAGTAAGAGCCATGGCAACCTCAGTAGCACACTATTGTTCAGTATCGATTGCTGAGATCTGCAAAGCTGCAACATGGAGCTCTCTCCACACATTTGCATCACATTACTGCCTGGACAAGGAAGGATGTCAAGACTCTGCCTTTGGCCAATCCGTCTTGAAGAACTTATTTCCAGTATAATCCCAACTCCTTCCACATCCAATCTGCTGTGATTTCCAGGCTGCCTCATTTTTCCCAACAGTACGCCAGTTGTTGTGCCTGTTGCACAAGTTGTACGCTGTTGGTCCTCACAAATATGAGTCAGCCTGTAGCTTGCTAATCACCCATATGTGAGGACTACCATCCTGCTTGACCTGGGAGAAAGCAGAGTTGCTTACCTGTAACAGGTGTTCTCCCAGGACAGCAGGATGTAGTCCTCACGAAACCCACCCGCCATCCCGCGGAGTTGGGTCCGTACGTTTTATTATTTTATTTTTTGCTCGCACCTTTTGCTACAAACGAGACTGAAGGGAGACCCCTGTGGCTGCAGGGATCATGGCATGCTGGGCATGCTCAGTGTGCCAGTCAAAAGTTCTAGAAACGAAAGTTTTCTGTGATTGGGCTCCGTCCAGTGATGTCACCCACATGTGAGGACTCCATCCTGCTGTCCTGGAAAAACACCTATTACAGGTAAGCAACTCTGCTTTACTGGTAGACGACTGGTTATGAAAACCAATGCTGAGTTTACTGGCGTCGGTCTTCATAACTCAGCAGTCTGCCGAGGTTTGTTTTTTTTTAAGTAAAAAAAAAAAGTACAGAAAAGCAGTTTTTTCTGCTTTTCTGTACTTCTTTTACATGCGCTCAGCTATTAACGCCTGCTCCAGGCAATAGCGCATGTGATGAGCGCTATTGCATTCACTCCACATCAGACGTGCGTTAAATAGGTGCTAATCCCCCTATTTCAGTAGGGGGTGGATTAGCGCCTGTTTAACCCACGTCTGAGTGCGGGTTATACAGTGCGCTCAGCTGAGTGCACTGTATAACCCAAGTCTGAGTGCGGGTTATACAGTGCACTCAGCTGAGTGCACTGTATTGCATCGGCCTCTTTGTCTGCAGAAAGATTTACTGCAACAAAGTTACCAGGCCAAAGGGTGGATATTTTTAAAAGGGAAATTCAATTCAGGTAAAAGCCAATATTACGGTACTTGTATAAATCTTTTGAATATCAACCTCCTAGGCTCTATAGGATATAAGAGGGAATGGAATATGGAAACTATCGCAAATCTAATAGATTCACCTGATTTAACTGGCTGATGGAGAGCAAAATATTATGCAGTTTTTAAGTATTTCTCCTAGTCTATTGCAGAGCTAAGCTCACTGCGAGCATGGTAGAGGGTGGTAAAGGTTGAGCAGTACCACGCCTTTACCACACGATGGCAGTATTTCGTAGGCCACGTTGGCAGCCTTGCTCAGGATTTGGCTTCTCACAGAGTATCAGAAATAATAATAATAGTACAGGAGCTTGAGCTTGGATTAATGCCCAGTTTGATTCTGGGGCATCATTTCAAATGGGAGTGAGGGGCAAACAGGCTGGCCATCTATTCTGTATTAACAGGGAAAGCCCCTCATTTTGGATCTAATAAAAAGCTATTTCTTTCTGTCCTGTAAAAAACAAAAGAATTCATCCAGTCCCACCCATGTGCCTTGTCTCTCCTTCCCAGCTCACAGGTCCTACAGCAACCCTGAGAACTTCCTGTTGTCCACCTCAGGCACAGTTTGTAAGGATGAAATGATTTGACCTGGATTCTTTTTCTTCCAAAACAGTGAAAAGGTTTGCTGTGCTTTGGTTTTCTTGTTGAGCACCCAATAGCCTTTTGTATGTCTCAGCTCTGGTCTTCTTGACCTTTAAACTGGTTGGGGTTTCAGGGTGACCTTGATGAACATCCATGAGATAGATCTTCAGGCCTTTGCTTCCAGAAGTAGGATAATTTGCATTCTTACCCTGAAAAGCAGGCCTGTGTAGGGGCCAAGAGGTCCAGATTTCAGACACCACCCAACTTCCCCGTTCTTTGCCCTCCCAGCCCCTACTCTACTCCCTGCCACTTCATATAAGGGCGACTGTGGTCTTTCATTTGTGCGCCCTCAGACTGTTTTTCTCTAACTGTAGTCCCTCGCCCTTGTGGCACGATTATTACATCAGATGTCCTCTGTCACACATCCTGGCTCCCTCTTCGGCTGATGAGTGATGTCTGAGATTCTCTCCTCCCAGAGGATGGGATTGTTGCATACATGGAGCTTGTGAGGGAGTATACAGAAAACTCTGACACCCTAAGGGACTGGGCATAGCAGTCTTGCCCAGTTCTCCCTAAAATTGAGATCCACTTGAAACCCTGGGTGAAGGGAGGGACCCTGGGCCTTCACCAGAGTATAAGACCTCAAGGCCTAGAAGGGTTAAGTGGACCCCAGGAAAGAGAGAGAGAGAGTCCCACCGGACCCCAGGAAAGAGAGAGAGAGAGAGTCCCACCGTATGAGAACAACTGCTACTCGTAAGGTTTGAGAGTGACCGCTGTCAAGAGCCGCTAGCTTTAAGTCGGGAACTTGCCTGAAGTCAAGGTGGGCAGCCTAAGCTGTTTTGTTTGACTTACACTGCACTTTCCTTCGTTTTCACTGTAAATAAACTAAACTTAAGAAAAGGCCAGAGCCTGCTTCTTGTTTTCCTCCGGCTTTCCCCAAGCCACTGCTGCTCGAGTTACCACAGTGCTGTCACTGCACCATCAGGCCAAACTGAAAAATAGCTCGTTTTTAACCCAGATAGGGGGTTACACGTCCAAATGCAGGGTCACCTTGACTTGGCCTCTCCCACGTCGCATACAAAATCACACGCTGACTCTCTCATCTGCAGGTCTGCCTGGGTTTTTATCAGAACCATGCTGACCAATCCTGAGTAGGATTCCAGTTTTAGCCATGCATTTTCGGGGTGTGGTCAATAAGTGGTTAAACAGAATGGTCAGCCCTCTAGAATGATGTGACTCGGTTATTTACACTTTTGAATAATAGAAGGACTAGGGGGCATTCCATGAAGTTAGCAAGTAGCACATTTAAGACTAATCGGAGAAAATTCTTTTTCACTCATTGCACAATAAAGCTCTGGAATTTGTTACCAGAGGATGTGGTTAGTGCAGTTAGTGTAGCCTGGTTCAAAAAAGGTTTGGATACGTTCTTGGAGGAGAAGTCCATTACCTGCTATTAATCAAGTTTACTTAGGGAATAGCCACTGCTATTAATTGCATCAGTAGCATGGGATCTTCTTAGTGTTTGGGTAATTGCCAGGTTCTTGTGGCCTGGTTTTGGCCTCTGTTGGAAACAGGATGCTGGGCTTGATGGCCCCTTGGTCTGACCCAGCATGGCAATTTCTTATGTTCTTATGATCACTGGTCATATGGCTCAGTTATTCCAACTCTGTCTTTGGTGGTAAACAGAGGCACTAATTGGTTCTATTTTTAATGTTTGGGCTGATCCCCATTCTGAAACCCCTTCCCTTCAGCTGATTTCACCCACTCCTCTCTCCCCCAAAAATGCAAACCTCCTCCACCCAATTCCAAATGTCTAAACTACCGCATTCAGTTGATCCTCCCCTTCAAACCTCCCTTCAGCTTGATGCCCATTAATCTTTCTCTATAATTACCTTCCAGTTAAGGCCCGCTCCAAGCCACCCCAATCAGCCGATTCCCTCCTCTACACTCTCCTTTCCAGCCGATTCTCCTTGTAAATCGATCCACCCCTACCAGTTCATTCCCCCTAGCCAATCTTCCCTCAAATCTTTGAGACTGTGTGTGCAAAAACTTTCTTTTTGTGCAACTTTTTATAAGCCAAGTTCAAATTTGTGCACTGTGAGCTAGTATAATGGAAATAATATTAAACATAGAAATGACAGCAGAAAAGGACCAAATGGCCCAGCCATCCTATGAACAGACTGAATAGACCATCTATTGTGTGTGCTATGTTTTGCTGTGTGCGCAGAGCGTGACCTCTGTGCGCGTACACACGCGTACATTTTAGAGGGAACAATGACCTTAACCATTCCATGCTGCCAATCCTCCCTTTTCAACACCCCCCCCATTTCAGCTGAACCCCCATCTCAAAAGTCCCTCATCGAGTCAATCATTCCTCTAAACCCTGCCATGTACCTGATGCTTCCTTCTCAACCTCCCACCTCAGCCAGTCCCTCCTCAGTCAATCTCCTCCGTCAATCCCCCATCACCCTGCCACTGCTGCTGCTGATCAGATCCTGCAGAAAAAGGAGGAGAATGCCAGTGCTTCAGGCCCACCTTCTCCTCCTCCTCCTCCACCATCTCCCCTTTGAACCAAGAGTGAGAGCCTGACTCCATGTGGCAGAGGAGGACATGGCCGAGGCATCACTGCTTATGGAGCCTCCTCCTCCTCCTTCTGGCTCTGACTGACCATGGCGACTGGTGAAAACGAAGGATAGCAAAGGGGGAGAGAGGACAGACCAGTGGCAAGAGCAGAAATATCTTTCTTTGAGCCTGGGTTAGACGTATCACTGGAGACACCAGAGTACATGAGCCAACGCTGCCATATTTCTCTCAAAATGAGGTCTCGTCATACCTGAGAAGGAAAGACCGGATGTGTGATTGTGACGCCTGGATATGTGGATGTGGATTTGCTATGAGTAATTATTAATCTGTAAAGTGCTTTATAAATACTGTTAAATAAATAAATAAATGTGCGTGGTTGCTTCATACGTGTGCCGACAAAAATAAGTCTGTGTGTGTGTGTGAGTGTGAGTGTGTGATAGCTTCTTGAATAAGTTTCCAGGAATACACTAAACAACTGAAAAATCTTATCATTTCCAAAGCAAGTACAGTTTTATATGGAAAACCTGATAGTGAGTCTGATCTATCCTTCTCTTGGTACCTTCTACATCCTACCTCAAATCTGAAAATCCTGGTAGACTAATCATGTGCGGTATTTGCACAATCACAAAGGAAATATCTGGAGTAATAGAGGGTGATTCTTAAACCCTTAATAAAAATCATAAACAACCTCCTACAAGACATCACAGACTCTCTGAACAGGTTAGAGAGCATCCATCAGCTATCGCTGAACACTCCTGCTGAAAATGGATACAGAATCAGTACACAGCAATGTAACCCATGTAGATGGCCTAACTGCATATGACAAATCTGTAAAGACATTTACCCTAGACCTCCAATACACACCAGAAATTATTCATTCAATTCATCTTGACCAATAAATACTTCAGCTTTAATCATGACATCTATCTATAGATCATGGGCCCTTCTGTGGGTACTAGGATGGCTTCATGGTAGAACTGGAAGAGGCTTTTACAAAGGAGATAGAACAGCTTTTAAACTACAATAAGGGGGAAAGCCGACAGTCACTCAGCAGTGCATGGTTCGGAGGAATGTATCTTTGAAGGATACTAATGAAACAGGAGAGTTAGGGCATCCCAACAGAGAGATTCCAAAAAAAGCAAAATTGTCCATTTGCCTATAAGTAAAGAATCACCTGAGCTGAAGAATTCCAAATTGTTCCTATCAACTGAAAAGCAGGTTGTTAATACAAAAAAACCCACACTTTGAAATGTCTGTATGCCAATGCCAGAAGTCTAAGAAGTAAGATTTATTTATTTATTTATTTATTTAAATTCTTTTGGGAGAGTTAGAGTTTATAGCAGTGAATGATGAGATAGACATAACTGGCATCTCAGAGATCTGGTGGAAGGAGGATAACCAATGGGACAGGCAAATTATATTGCAATAATAGGGAGGATCAACTTGGTGGGGGGTGTGGCACTTTAAGTCCAGGAGGGTATAGCGTCCAACAGGATAAAGATCATACAAGAGACGAAATACTCAGTCAAATCTATATGGATAGAAATCCCATGTGTGTTGGGTAAGAGTATAGTGATAGGAGTATACTACCGTCCACCTGGCCAAAATGGTCAGACAGATGATGAAATTCTAAGAGAAATCAGAGAAGCTAACCAATTTGGCAGTGCAATAATAATGGGAGATTTCAATTACCCCAATATTGAATGGGTAAATGTAACATCAAGACATGCTAGCAACATAAAGTTCCTGGACTGCTTCATGGAGCAATTGGTTCAAAAAACAATGAGAGAGGAAGCTATTTTAGATTTAATTCTTAGTGGAATGCAGGATTTAGTGAGAGAGGTAATTGTGGTGGGACCACTTGGCAATAGTGATCATAACATGATCAAATTTGAACTAATGAGTGGAAGGGGGACAATAAGTAAATCTACAGCTCTAACACTAAATTTTCAAAAGGGAAACTTTGATGAAATGAGGAAAATAGCAGGAAAAAAATTGAAAGGTGTAGCTGCAAAGGTTAAAAGTGTACAACAGAAGTGGACATTGTTTAAATCCTAGAGGTGCAGTCCAGATGTATTCCACCCATTAAGACAGGTGGAAGGAAGGCAAAACCGTTACCGTCATTGTTAAAAGGTGAGGTGAAAGAGGCTATTTTAGCCAAAACAATCCTTAAAAAATTGGAAGAAGGATCCATCTGAAGAAAATAGGATAAAACATAAGCATTGTCAAGTTAAGTGTAAAGCATTGATAAGGCAGGCAAAGAGAGAATTTGAAATGAAGTTGGCCATAGAGGCAAAAACTCATAATAAAAACTTTTTAAAATATATCCAAAGCAGGAAACCTGTGAGAGAGTTGGTTGGATTGTTAGATGACCAAGGGGTTAAAGGGGCTCTTAGGGAAGATAAGGCCATTGCAGAAAGACTAATTGAAAATCTTTGCTTCTGTGTTTCCTAATGAGGATGCTGGGGAGATACTGATTCCAGACATGTTTTTCAAGGGTGATGAGTCAGATGAACTGAACCAAATCACTCTGAACCTGGAAGATCTAGTAGGCCAGATTGACAAATTAAAGAGTAGCAAATCACCTGGACCGGATGGTATGCATCCTAGGGTTCTGAAGGAACTAAAAAATGAAATTTCAGATCCATTGGTTAAAATTTTTAACCTTTCATAAAATCATCCATTGTACTTGAAGACTGGAGGGTGGCCAATGTAACCCCAATATTTAAAAAGGATTCCAGGGGCAATCTAGCAAATTATAGACCGGTGAACCTGACTTCAGTGCTGGGAAAAATAGTGGAAACTATTCTAAAGATCAAAATCACAGAGCATATAGAAAGACATGATTTAATGGAACACAGTCAACATGGATTTACCCAAGGGAATTCTTGCCTCACAAATCTTCATTTTTTTGAAGGGGATTAGTAAACATGTGGATAAAGGTGAACCGGTAGATGTAGTGTATTTGGATTTTCAGAAGGCATTTGACAAAGTTCCTCATGAGAGGCTTCTAAGAAAACTAAAAAGTCATGGGATAGGAGACAATGTCCTTTCATGGATTACAAACTGGTCAGAGAGTAGGATTAAATGGACAATTTTCTCAGTGAAAGGGAGTGGGCAGTGGAGTGCCTCAGGGATCTCTATTGGGAACCGTACTTTTCAATATATTTATAAATGATCTGTAAAAGAAAACGACGAGTGAGGTAATCAAATTTGCAGATGATACAAAATTATTCAGAGTAGTTAAATCACAAGCGGATTGTGATAAATTGCAGGAAGACTTTGTGAGACTGGAAAATTGGGCATCCAAATGGCAGATGAAATTTAATGTGGATAAGTGCAAGGTGTTGCATATAGGGAAAAATAACCCTTGCTGTAGATACACCATGTTAGGTCCCATATTAGGAGCTACCACCCAAGAAAGAGATCTAGGCATCATAGTGGATAACACATTGAAATCATCAGCTCAGTGTGCTGCAGCAGTCAAAAAAGCAAACAGAATGTTGGGAATTATTAGGAAGTGAATGGTGAATAAAATTGAAAATATCATAATGCCTCTGTTTCGCTCCATGGTGAGATTGAATCTTGAGTACTGAATTCAATTCTGGTCACCAAATCTGAAAAAAAAATATAGTTGCACTGGAGAAGATACAGAGAAAGGAGACCAATGAGGAAAGGCTAAAGAGGTTAGGACTTTTCAGTTTGGAGAAGAGACGACTGAGGGGGGATATGATAGAGGTGTTTAAGATCATGAGAGGTCTAGAACGGGTAGATGTGAATTGGTTATTTACACTTTTGGATAATAGAAGGACAAGGGGGCACTCCATGAAGTTAACATGTGGCACATTTAAGACTAATCGGAGAAAGTTCTTTTTTACTCAACGCACAATTAAACTCTGGAATTTGTTGCCAGGGAATGTGGTTAGAGCAGTTAGTGTAGCTGTGTTTAAAAAAGGATTGGATAAGTTCTTGGAGATTTCCATTACCTGCTATTAATTAAGTTGACTTAGAAAATAGCCACTGCTATTACTAGCAACAGTAACATGGAACAGACTTAGTTTTTGGGTACTTGCCAGGTTCTTATGGCCTGGATTGGCCACTGTTGGAGACAGGATGTTGGGCTTGATAGACCCTTGGTCTGACCCAGTATGGCATGCTCTTATGTTTTTACCAGAAGAGACCCAGCAACGCAATGCTGGTCTCTGGGGTAGCCCTCCGACCACTCGATAGCCCTTTCAGACTTGCTGCCTGGGAACGGCAGGACAGACAGAATGGACAGAGGTCGAGGACAGGTGATGACTGTTGAACAAGAACAAGACATAGGCACTTGGACGAGACACAGGCACTTGGAGACTTGGATAAGACGAGGCACTTGAAGACTTGGATGAGATGAGGCACTTGGAGACTCAGGCAGGCACTACCCCTCAGGGCACCCTACACAGCCCTCCGTTGGCTGGTTGCAGACCACTCTGTCCCACTGTGCGCCCTACACAACCTGAAGAGTCTGGTCGCGGACCACATAGAGAGCGTGACAAGTTGGTTTCTCCATGTATTAGCTATATCATGAACTGAGGGCCTATGCCTAGGAGGCAGGGTAATGACTACAGCTGCCCATGCTCAGTAGGGCATGTTTGAAAGTTCTAGAGTCTTTTAGATCAAAGTTCTGGACCAGGGCTCCATCCGATGATGTCACCCATGTGAGAAGACTAACATCCTGCTGTCCTCGGAGAACTCCTGTTACAGGTAAGCAACTCTGCTGCACTAAAGACAAATGCTGAGTGTGAATGTGGCTGAAGGTAAGCTACTTTTGTAGCATTCTAGGCATCCACCAGCCTCTCCGTGAAGAAATATTTCAGAACCAACGTCAGGAAATATTTCTTCACAGAGAGGGCGGTGGTGGATACCTGGAATGCCCTTTCAGAGGAGTTGGTGAAGATGAAAACTGTGTGAGAATTCAAAGGGGAATGGGATAAACACGGTAGATCCCGGAAATCTAAGGATGGAAATGGAGAAAAGAGTGCATGGGGTTACTTGCTGGTGCGATGGTTACTACACTTAACCAATAAGCCTACATTCTGGCAATGCAACTCCATCATTGCTCTTTGCTTCACCGACAGAGGAAAAGGGGAATGGGATTCATACAGCAACCAATGAAGGCCCCGATTTTTACAGTCTGGGGAAACAAATAAGCATGGGGGTAACTTGTTGGCGCGGCAGTTACTATCCTTAACCAATAAGCCCCTTACTTTTGATGCAACTCCGACATTTGCTTTCTGCTTCAGCAGCAGGGGGTAACAGGGAATTGGATTCAGACAGCAACCAACAAGGGTCCTGACTTTTACGGTTTGGGAAATTGATAACCATGGAGGTAACCTGCAAAGTGCAGCTTGCTGGGCAGACTGGATGGACCACTGGTTCTTTTGTGCCGTCATTTCTGTTATGAGAAAAGTCAGAGTCCAGCATGGGTCTGGCCTCTGGAGAGTTACAGACTGCTTGTGCTATCTCACAGGGCTATTTCCTCTGGGAACCTGTACAAACCTCTTTTAAACCCCGCTACGCAGGTCACCTCGATCACATCCTCTGGTAACGGAGTCCACAACTTGTTTGTGCGCTGAGTGAAAATTTACTTTCTGTAATTTGCTTTGAATCTGCTGCTGGCTTGTTTCATGGAGTGTCCCCTTGTTTTGGTATTATTTGAAAGGGTAAATAACCGTCCTTTATTTACCCGTTCCACCCCACTCATGATTTTATAAATCTCTATCATGTCCTCTCTCAGCCATCTCTTCTCCAAGAGCCCTAATCTCTGTAGCCTCTCTTTTTTATTTTTATGAAATTTGTTACCCTCCTCTGCAATTTTTTTCTTTTTTGAGTTGGGGGTGACCAGAACTGCACACAATGCTCAAGGTGGGATTACACAAAGGATCGATACAGAGGCCATATGATATTCTCCGTTTTATTCTCTAAGTAGATATTTCACTTAGATGCAGCTCCAACACTGCTCTCTACATTAATGGTGGGGGTGGAAGGGAAATAGAATCAAAAGGTTACTAAGAGCCAAGAGTAACAGATAAGTAAGAGAAAAATAAAAGTGTGAAGCTTGCTGGGCAGACTGAATGGGCCGTTTGGTCTTCTTCTGCCATCATTTCTGTTTCTATGCTTCTATATGTTTCTATTTCTTTCCAAATAATTCCTGGATACATGGAAATATCAACGAAGAAGTTGTAGGCGAGATCTTTTTATTGGACTAACAATTCCTCTGTGATAAGCATGGGAGAGTTCAGTCAGCACAGTAGCACTTTCACTTTCAGCCACTGTGCGTCTCTGGTGGATAAGTTAGCACTCTGAAGAAATAAATAAATATACCCAAAGGTTAGGCAGCTTCGTTCATCCCACTGTCTTTAGGATAGGTGTATGGGCTGACCAGAGTTAGCTGGATACGTCTTCTGACTAACTCTGAATATCAGAGACAGCAGGATAACTCAGCTCCTTCCCCGATCTGCTCATTCCTCGCCCCTGAGTTATCTGCCTAAGTGGCAATCACTACCCATAGCCAGATAGTCAGCGGTGCCACTGAGGCAGGTAAGTCCATTTTGAATATCAGGTTTAGTGGATCCTTACTACCTCTGTACTAAGTGCTTTGTTTATTATATATGAATTCACATTCTTGTACTCATCTCTTTATTTTCTCTCTGATTCACCAGGTAGACCCTTTATTATCTGCTACAGTTTAGAGAAGGACTTACAGCCTACCCCGTGTCTTTATCCAGATCCAATATATGCACCACCCTCATGGTTAATATTCTTTGTTTGGATAATAAATTGTGATGCAGCTGTAAGTGTAATTTTAATTTTGAATGTAATCCACCTTGAGACTAACTTAGGGAAAATGTAGAACAGCAATGGCTTATAAATAAATCAACAAATACAGCTGTAGAGCAAAATGATTTAAATTTAGAGCAGGAGGCATTCATGCAGCTCCCTGGGCCAGCTGATTAATGAAGGGAGAAAGGCTCATGAAAGTGATTCCTCCTCAGCGGCTTCCTGCAGACGGATGACACAAGGTGGGTCTGTGGGGCTGGGGACAGAAGGATTCTCTTTCCTCGCTGGCCGATGGATCGATGGGACCGGGCAGGCAATGGCTATCAGCTCAGCAGACCTGGATCCCCACCGGAGGCTCAGATTCAGGAATCCAGGCAGATCTGACCGCAAGGGCCCAGGCTTCCGGGAACGGCTGCCATTAACCCTTCCTGGCCTGCACAATCTCAGCTTGAAATGGATCCGGTTAAAATGGAAAATCCTGACTCCGGGCACTCAGGAGGAGGCCCCCGATTTGAAAGAACCTCGAATACGTAAAGCAGAAACTAGCACAGGCTGCAGAAACACTGTCCCAGCTTTGGTAGGATGCGTGGGTAAACTGGGTCAGAACTGGGGGCTTCGGTTGCGAGGTGGGGAAAACTGCAACAGTTCCCCCCAGGACCCGGCAATAGTAACCGGTCAGCAGAAATTTAGCATTATTCTATAGTTTCCATATCAGTCTCATGCTGGAATCCAGCTGAATAGTTGCTTGGATCTTTTCTTTTGTCTCCGTTCTGAAACAAATGTTCATCAATTTGCCTTTCTTTTAGATTCACTGAAGGATTCACCGTATCTCTGAGTGGTGCTGTTTAAGATATTCGTAAATGACCTGGAAAAGGGAATGAGGAGTGAGGGGGATCAAATTTGCAGATGACAAAACTATTCAGAGTTGTTAAAAGAGCAGTGGATTGCGAGGAACTGCAGAAGGGCCTTGTGAGACCAGGAGAGTGGGAAACCTGAACGGCAGATGAAATTTAATGTGGAAAAGTGCAAAGCGATGCACATAGGGGAAAAATAATCCCAACTACAGGGATAGGTTCTGAATTGGGAGTCACTTCCCAGGAAAAAGACCTTGAAATCGGTGTGCGATGGTAGTGGTAAAAAAGCAAATAGGAGGAGAATAAAACGGAAAATATCATAGTGCATGGTGTGGCCGCACCTTGAGCGTTGTGTGCAGTTCTGGCTGCCCCATCTCAAGAAAGACAGAGCGGAGCTAGAGAAGGTGCAGAGGAGAGCAACAAAAATGATAAAGGGGATGGAACATCTCTCCTGTGACGAGAGGCTGCGCAGGCTGAAAAAGAGACGGCCGAGAGGGGACAGGACAGGAGTTTATAAAGTCATGAGTGGGGAGGAACAGATAAAGGACGGTTATGTATCCTGTCAAACAATACTAAAACAAGGGCACGCTCCATGAAACTAACAAGCAGAAGATATAAAATAAATCGTAGAAAGTATTTTTTCGCTCAGCAAGCTATAAAGCTGTGGAATCTGTTGCCAGAGGAGATGATCAAGATGACTAACACAGCAGGGTTTGAAAGACGTTTGCACAAGGTCCTGGGAGAAAAGTGAGCCCCCATATACATGCGTTTCAATGCTTTGTATTTTAATTTTTTATGTGTATAACATTCCCCACGTAAGTCCTGCCCGCTTACCCGGGAACTTACCTGCATATTACGCTCCTGTGTGTGTCTATGCATACGCACACTATGTACCTTTGTGGGGATAAAAGCAGGGAGAATGGTTCTTGTTTTTCAGCATCCCCCTGTCTAAGGGCCATCCCTAAGCCTAACTTTCTGCCCTGGGAGGTTGAGCTCCTTGTAGAGGAAGTGACGAGGGCTCACAGTGTTCTGTAAGGTGGGAATTACAAAAGACTAGGGGCTCCTGCCAGAAGGAGCAGATGTGGGAGTGCATTCGTCATAAATTGTCGAACACATTACCTTCTCAATTGCGTCTACAAGCCGACAGCAAAAGGTTTAAGAAAGACCTTAAAACTTGGTTATTCGACTGTGCATATACTGAGGCAACAAGTTAGAGATTCACAAGCATTTTAAAGGCAACATTTGTCGTTCTCATGCAAGTTTAACTAAGTAAATTTTAGGTCTTTTAGGGTATATGTTTTTATGGCTATTATATTTATTTTACTTTTTACTATTCTTTTATAATGATTGATTAATGTTTTGTACTATTATTTTTTATGCTTCCTTTATTATTGTAAACCGTTGTGAAGGTTCGTCTAAAACAATGGTATATAAAACTTAATAAACATAAACATAAGGGGAATGCAGTTTTTAAAAACATCAGGTATGTTGGGGAATTGTACCACACGTGGCGAGACCTGCGGCGTATGGTTAAAAAGAAGAAAGCACGGATGCTAGCCGAGGGGGGCAGACATCCAAGTTACTCTGACAGTGGCGGAACAGATGGTGCTGGTCACCATTTCCGAGACAGCTGTGACTGGGATTGTGGAGCTGGACACCTCACAACCAGACAAGCAGCAGTGTATAAGATACTTTGTCCTAGTGTTTCTCCATGACATATAGTTAGTGTGGCAAATACCAGGTCCTTCTGCTATAATTCATGTAGGGCACATTTGCCCACAGAGAAGAGCCTGAATCACCCCTTGGCTCCAGAGCATGTGGTCTGGACTTTAGGCCACTGCACTATAAGATAAGTGGATCTGTTTTCTGTATGTAGCATGATATTGTAGTTGGACCTATGGTCTGCACATAGAGAGCGTGCCTTTTTACTTGTAGACAGGCACATGGTGTATTTTATGTTGTTTCCATATCTGTATGACAACATGACTTAGTGCTGTCCACTGTTCTCTCTCCTCCAGACCCAACTAAATGACCAATCGTTGCCTCACTATGACTTGAATGTGATAGCTGAGCTTGCAGAGTGCCACATCTTGAGCCAATAAGCAACCTTTTAAAAGAGTGAACATAAGAACATAAGAAAATGCCTATACTGGGTCAGACCAAGGGTCCATCAGGCCCAGCATCCTGTCTCCAACAGTGGCCAATCCAGGCCATAAGAACCTGGCAAGTACCCAAAAACTAAGTGTATGTAGATAGTTGGTGATCTCAGCAGCTAGGCAGGCTAAGTAACAGCTTGTGCTTCCAGAGAATATATGTTTGGAAGAGATAAATTATTTAGATTTTAACTGAAGTATCAGGAGCCTGGAGGTGCAGAAAGAGGAGATTGTTAACAGAGAAATTCTGAAGAAACTTACCTATGATTTCAAACTAAAATATGTACCATGTTCACTATTGTAGGGGTCTGAGATGAGGAACAGGCAGGGCCAAGCGGTGTGCAAAGGCCACTTTACTGCATGTGGCAACTGCCTGAATCATCGGAAGAGGAGGAGGAGCTTCAGGAAGGGCCACTCACGGGGCAACCCCAGCAACAACCATCTGGCGAGCCACAGGAGGAGCCAGAAAAAGAAGAGCAGCAACCTGGCCTGAGATCCTCAACCCCCACAGGTGGAGACCAGGCCATCAGAGTGCCTCCTCATTGACATAAATGCCCATATACTGGAGGAGGTGATAGCACTGCGGACAGAGTTCCACAGCCTGCAGGAGGTGATACAGCGAGAGGGGCAGGCTCTAGGTGATGAACTCAGAGGCTTGCGACATGAGCCGACAGCTGTATGGAGAGAGCAGCTCGAAAGATTGTCCTCTTGGAAACCACAGCCCCCACTAGTGACACCAGTGGTGCCTTCGCAATCTGGCAGACCCTCATGCAGCCACCTGCCAGAAGAGCCAGGTCCTGCATCCTCTGATGGACCAGCTTTAAGGAAGAGCTTAAGACAAGCCATCCCAGTACTCCCACACCTGACCCAAGAAAGGCTAAATGAGGCAGAAAGAGCCAGTAACTTTAATTTGTTATGCACTTCTATAAGCACACTTTAATGAATGCACTGTCACCATTGAAAGTCTCTTTGCATAAGAGTCTTCCTTTCCTCTATAGTCTGTCTTTGACTGTGGCGATGTATCATTGTAATTCCTCCTGACTGAGCTCTTGGCCCTCCTCCTCTTCATCAGTATTGTTATCCAGTCCCTCTGGAGGACGCATGCATCGGGTTTATGATCTAATATGGTATTTAACCATGAAGGTCGGTATAGAAAAATGTTAAATAAATAAATAAATAAATAAATAAATAAATAAGTTATGTAGCATACAGCAGGCTAAGAAGATCTGACAGACATTTTGTGGGTTGTAGAGAACGCATCCCCCAGATTTGTTCAGACAGCGGAAGTATGTTTTGAGTAGGCCAAAGATTCTCTCAATGAGTGCTCTGGTCATCCATTGGGTCCTGTTGTATTGCAACTCCGCGGCACTCTGTGGGGTGGCCACAGGGATCAATGAGCCAGGTTTTGAGTGGATAGCTTCTGTTACCTGTAAGGGAGAAACCAGAGGAGAATATTAGGATAGGCTTTGAACTTTGTCCGAGATGTTGTGATATGCTATTAGCAATGGATGCTTTCCTACCTAGTAGCTAGCCTTCAGTGATGTGTCCTTCCTGGAAGCGATCATGAATTCTTGACCATGAGAGGATGTCGGCAATGTGAGTGGATTCAAGAAATGTGGGCACAATATCTAGGATGAGGCCCTTTGCATCACAAGCCACCTGTATATTGAGGGAGTGGAAGCCCTTATAGTCGCGGTAGAAGGCCTCATCTCCCCTGGTGCCCTTATAAGGATGTGTGTGCAATCGCTTGCCCCCAAGATGGAGGGAAAGTGTGCCACTGTTGTGTTTGGCGGTTCACAGAATCCTCCCATGAAACGCCACACTCATCCAACAAGCCAAGGCCCTGCAGCCTTATCCCAATGCCAACATGCACTCCCCATGCAGCGGGACGCTGCTCCTTGCTGCGGAAGAATGCTGACGATGATCTTCACAGCAACTCGCCGCCAGCATTCACCCCAGGCCCTCCTAAGGTGCGTGCGCACCCGACAACATGTCATTTAAAGGGCCTGTGGCAGGAAAGGGCCAGCAGCGCCCTATGATGACATCAGAAGGGAAGGCCTATAAATGGCCACTGCAGCATCTCCTCCTCACCTTGGCAACAGGCCTTCTACAGTCTCTATAGCGTAAATTGCTTCAGCGTCCTCTCAGCATTCCCAAGTTCCTGTCTTCAGTTCCTGGTTTTCATTTAGTATTCAGTTCCTAATCTTTGTCTTGTCTTCAGTCTCAGTGGGCCTTGTTTCTTCTTCAGTTCATGCTCAGGTCTTGTCTTCAGTTCCTCAGTGTTCCTTGTCATCTCACCTGCTCTCCTGTGCTGCTCCTCACCTTCCTGTCCTGCCTATCCGTCTCTCTCCTTTCCTTGGTCAGATTCCCGGTTTTGACCTTGACCTGCCTTCTGGACTCTCCTTGTGAAGCAAACAAAAGCAAGACCGATGCCTTGGAAAGTAAATTTATTAAATGCAGTAATGCCCGACTCCGGCCTTTCATAATTGGATACTATATATCAGTTAACATCCGGACTTTTATTGTAACTCGAAACACGCGCAGAGTAAACGGGGATATAATAAGCACACATATTATATATACTCAGCTACTTCCCTCTGCTTTCGCGGCATAAATCAAAAACTATTATCACACAAATTATAACATACCTTTACTTAGCGATATTCTCTTTCAGTTTAATCAAACACAGAGGTATATTATAATGTATCCAGGGGGCAGACATCATTTGACTGAAAGCACTTTGTATAAAAATCAGAAGTAGAGCTGTTTATTATTAAGGTTATTTTTGTTTAGTAATATACCACGTCAAAGAGCATGATATGAGTTATTTAACTTGTGTGATAATATTCTTTGATTTATGCCGCAAAAGTAGAGGGAAGTAGCTGAGTATATATAATATGTGTGCTTCTATATCCCCGTTTGCGTGTGTTTCGAGTTACAATAAAAGTCTGGATGTTAATTGATTATAGTATACAATTATAAAAGTCTGGATTATGGATTAACTACTGCTAGTGTTATCTGACGAGGGGATTATGTGGAATAATATTCTCTGACTGTTTGCTACCTCCGGAACATGGCAGGAAGCATTTGTAAATAAGTCAGACGACAACACTGTCTTTGCTGTTACTTTTGTACCGCGGCGGGAAGGACTTTATAACAGGTCTGATGGTGAGACTAGACCGCGGCGAGAAGTAATTTTTATGGAATTTTAAAATAATATCGTTTTCTTTCAAATAGTTCGATCGTGACATTATTGTTATAATATTGAGAAAATCAACTTTTGCAAACTTGTATTGTATGTACTGCAACAAGCCTTTCATATAATATGCGGCCATGTGTGATTTAAGTACAGCATCATTAACGTATATAAAAACCATAAGTTACCCAAACCATGGACGAGAGTAATATCCTTTAAGATTACTCTGTCCTTTGATTGAAATTAACTCGGCCCAATAACTAACAAGAAAATGATTTAAAATCCCATAATTTAATCAGTAGGACTTTTTGTGTGACTTATTGAAGTATGGCCATAATAGTGTAGTTATAATTCATTTTTCCCTTTAAATTAAGTAATTAATGTATATGGTGTGGAAAACTTATATTTGTCCCTAGGTTTGGTATTAAATTGCTGAACTCTAAATAACATGAAATGCATGATAAATCTATGGTTTGGTTTATTTATTTATTGGAACCCTTGAGTAATCAACAGGACAGCATATTAAAAGTGATAACATTATATCATTCTAAGCAGGTAATTATCCAATACCAATTAAATATTGATAGTAGTGAGTTTAGTGATTAGTTTGAATGGAAAGACTTATTGACCATATATTTAAAATAACATTACAGCCATTCAAATATTAACAGCAATGTTAAATTATTATGTGACAATAAGAAGTTTAGCTAGTTTGATTTATTAATCAGTTTTGAGTGAATGATTTAATTACTTCAGATTTACTTTATTTATTTTTTTAGCTGACATTTACATCATTATCCAAGTGTGCTTGTGGACACGTCTGTTGGGTATGCAATCATAAGGTAATTGTTGCCCTAACATTTTGAAATTCTGATCGCTTTTGTTATTTTCTCAACCTGTTTTTCAAAATATAAGTGTTATATGGTTTTCTCTGTTCTTACTAAATACACTTGATATGTTGCCTCCTCTATATGATGTTATTTTTATGTATGCATTTATTTCCCTGTCTGATTGAATGGTATTTTTGAACTTTTATAATGGGTTGTTTTACTTATGTAATATTCCGCCTGACTGACTGGACTTCACAAATTTGTTTTATTCGTATTTATACATTGGGTTGATTTATTATTCATTTTATTAATTTCTTAATATGTATGTAATATTTATTTACATTTTTAACATATGTAATATTTATTTATTAATGTTATTTTGTAATGTAAACAATTTGATTGTTACTTTTTACAGCCCCTGATGCAGCCGAAAGGGTGAAACTCGGCCGGAGTCGGGCATTCCTGTATTAAATAAATTTACTTTCCAAGGCATCGGTCTTGCTTTTGTTTGTTTCACACCTGTGGCTACTCTAGACCGACTTCTCTTTTGCTTTTTGGGACCTTCTGGACTCTCCTTGACTGCCAGCTGACACTGACCACTGCCTGTTACTGGACATTCTTGCTTGCCGCCTGCCACTGACTGCTGCCTTATACCGGATCTGCCCTGCCCTGAGCCTGCCTTTGACTGCTCTTGCTCACCTCTACCTCATCCACAGATCTTCTGTCCCTTGGCAGAGGCCCCCACCTAAGACCTGTCGGCCCCGGCACCCGAGGGCTCAACCTAAGGGGAACATGGGCTGGTGTAGTACAGGCAAAGCTCCGGTTAGGCCTCTGGCCTCGTCCAACTCCGCCCGCCAACGATAGGGACCTGCAGAGCTGCACCCTGCAGGTTGTGCCAATTCCACCTCGGTCCACGGCGTCCTGCCCACAACTGCCACTTGATAAAAATCCTGCACAGTTTGCTCTTGCTGCCATCTGCTCTGAGAAAAGGACATGGACTGGCATGTTCTTGTTAGCAAGGCGGCCAGCACCCTTTCAGTGCAGACAGAGGCGGCAGACCGGCTTATGCCAGCTGTAATTCCAAGAAGAGTTTGGTGCCAGTAGCAAAAAAAAACAAAACGCTAGGGCAGTAGTGATCTTGAGGTGTGCAGGCAAGGCACGGTCCTTCTGGCTGGTGGGTTGTAGGTTTGGGCTCTAACTGCTGGCATAGATATTGAACCTGTGCACGACTTCCTCTTCTGATACCTCTAAAAACGGAGTCCTTGGCCTGTAACTCTGTGCACAGGGTACCTTCTCCTCCTCTTCCTCTCCTCTTTCTCCTCTGCCTTAAAGCCATGAGTATCCATACAGTGATTAGAATCATTCTGAAATTAAGATGTCACCCAGTGTCTCAAACACCTCAATATGTGATGCTCCTCCCCCCCCCCCCCCCCCTGTTGGAAGCTCTTTGTTTCTCCAAGGGCCAGTGGCATGCAGGAGTTCGGCCAGGGTATTCCTGATGCTCTGGGGGCATTCTGTGTGCGACTCGGCCTATCCCTCTTCACACAATGAATGACCAGGCTTTCCCAGTGTGTCCCCCCCGTGGGTCCCAGTAGGCACTGGGACTCCTCCCTCGCCGGGAGAAGGTGGCCTGGCAAATGCAAAGCAGCTAATCAAAGGTCTCTCTGGCAGACGCGCACATAAACCCGTTACAGGAAAACCGCGTGCATGAGTGCGCACACGGCAGCTTTAAAAAGTCATTACGTGCATGCATACAGTCACACCCACACCATGCCCCTAATACACCCCTTCTGTGTGCAAGCTTTGTGGTTTTTAAAGTCCTCGCTGCTGACACGCAGCCCGCATACATGCATATGTGGTCATTTTTGCACAGTCAGTGCTTTTAAATTGACCCCTATGGGTTTTGCCCCAGAACAATTAAGAATATTTTGGATGATAAATGATGTCCTGTTCTACTCTGGTAGTAAACAAGGTGGGGGATGTTTAGTTGATTTATACAATTAATTGGTTCCTCCATGCTTAGATTCCAGTTGCTTTGTTAGATTTTGCCCGTGTATCTCATATTATTTCCAATCTGCTTCCCTTATATAGAGATCCAATAATTAATGAGGTGTCCCATTCATTTTTTGTTTCTTATAATTTGTGGGGTATTTATTTGATGCAAATCAAGTTCTCATCTTTTGTTTCTATTGTAGAGTTGCTTGCTTTGTGAGAAAAGATATAAATTAATAAAGCGTAGAGTTGGAATCTCTGAGCATTCGCATAAATCCATGGGAGCAGGTTAGAAGAGATCCGGCTTTCTTAGAAGAAAATCCAAGTTAGACTTGAGCCAGGTCAGAGCTGGTGGCTTTTTAAACAGGCATTTTACAAGGAGACGGGAGAATAGAAATTATTCAGGAATAAGCAGATAAACACCGACACACAGTACTTAGGACGATACAGTAGAGTAGTCTATGAACCCCACATCACAACTAGCATATTGATAACACTATGTATGATAAATTTACCCGTAAAAGTACTTTCAGTACACTCGGTCATGACCCACTTCTCTAAAAATTATTTTGTCTAATGATATATTGTAACTGAACCTTTGACGGCACCTGTTAGAATGTACTATAGCACACTTTTACTTACATTAAATATGTGCCTACATGTAAACCGTTGCGATGGTGTATAACTTAGCGACGGTATAGAAAAGATTTTAAATAAAAATAAATAAAATTATCAAAGTAACTTCAAGTCAGATTCAAAGTGATACACAGTGGCCTGAAAGTGTCTGGGGTGCACAGTGTACTACAAGCGCACCACGGCTTTCTTTTCCTTGCCAACGTGATCCAAGCCACAAATATTAAAAGGTGATGGTAACCAAACCCGGGTTGAGTCTGTGCGCTGCGGAGTGCCGGAGCAGCCAAACTCAGACGTTCTGGTGTCACCTCGCAGCTGAGATCTTTCCTGCTGGCATCGCAGCTCAGGCGCCACCGTGGAAGGTGGGTGCTTTCTTGGCTCCGCCACATCCCGCCATCCATCCGCCACATCCTCGGGGCGGGAGACGGCATGGAGAAGGAACAAGCCCTAATGGCAACTCCTGCCAGGGCCCGGTGTCTGCTTCCAGTGACCCCCTCCAGCCAGACTGGACTCTCGGGTCAAATGGCAGAGCTTTGAAACAGCAAGTCTATCGCAGAAGGATGTCATTCATTTCCTGCAACTTCAGCGGGGGAAGGGGGGCGTGAAAAAGAAAAATGTGCAAAAAAAAACAAACCCCCAAACACCATAGGACGTTTGCCTGATTTATACATTTAAGCCCTTTCCAGAAAGGGGGCCCCGCATCACTTGCAGAATTATTTCTCCAGTGAAATATTTCCCCATTTGGTGAGATTGCAGGAAGTCCATGCTTGGAGAAAGGATCTGCCAATGGCCTTGCATTTCCAAACTCTACCAGCAGGCTGGCACACAGGCACTCTGCGTTTTTAGCCCGAAACGTCAGTCTGGCCCTCAGCCCTCTGTAGGAATCGACCGGACATCAGCAATGCCAGAATCCGCCCTGAGCAATTGCTGTAAAAAAGGCTTTTAGCAGGACAGCGTTAGATGTGCAACTCCTCTGGGGTGCACCAGTTGGGTTGATCATTCTTGCAGAACAGAAAGGGCATCATTTTCACGCTCTAGTTCATAACTGAAAAAAAAAAAAAATTAATGAAAAAAGCCCCCAGAATCACTAGGAAATCTCTGGCTAAATCAAGACTGCTGGCCAGATTTATCAACGCACAGTTATATGTAGTCCTTGGGTCTTTTCCTTTCTTTTCAGTCTTATTCCTAGATCTCCTTTCTTTTGGGTCTTACTATATTTTGTTTCTTACAGATCAAGAAAGTATGAAAGTATAGAAACACAGAAACATGACGTCAGAAAAAGACCATATGGCCCATCCAGTCAGCCCATCTGCCATTTGTTTCAATTTATTTTAGCTTAATGTGTATTAGTTTTAAGTTTTTCAGTGAGATCTTTTATTTGTATTTTATTACGTATTTAATTGTAATTTTATAGTTTATAAGTCAATTTTGTTTTAAATTATGTTGTTTGTATGCTGTACTACATGTTCTTTTATTTTATACAATTGTAAACCGCTGTGAAGGTCCAAAAACAAACAAACACCGGTATATAAAACTGACTAAATAAATAAAATTAATTAATTAATTTAGCATTATAATTCTCATCACTTCCTTAGAGATCCCCTATAATTATCCCAGGCTTTCTTGAATTCAGATACTGGTTTTTGTCACCACCACTTCCACTGGGAAGCCGTTACATGCATCCATCACCCTCTCCGTAAAGAAATATTTCCTAAGAATATGCCTGAGTCTACCCCCTTTCAATCTTGTCTCATGACCATTGAAAAAGGCTCACCTCCTGTGCATGGATACCTTTGAGATATGTGAATGTCTCTATCATATCTCCCCTATCTCGCCTTTCCTCTAGGGTGTACATGTTTAGATCTTTAAGTCTATCCCCCTATGCTTTAGAATGAAGACCACTGTCCATTTTAGTAGCCCCCTCTGGAGCGACTCCCTCCTGTTTCTATCCTTGTGAAGGTGGGGTCTCCAGAACTGTACTCAGTATCCACGTGAGGTCTCACCAGGGTCCTATACAGGGGTAATATCACCTCCCTTTTCCTGCTGACCATTCCTCTCCCTATGCAGCCAAGCAGCTTTCTGGCTTTTACCATCTCTTTATCCACCTGTTTGGAAACCTTAAGATCATCAGGTACAATCGCCCCCAGATCCCGCTCTTGCTTTGTGCTTAGAAGAATTTCACCTCCAATACTGTACCTTTCCCTTGGGTTTTTGCATCCTGAATGCATTACTCTGGATTTTTAGTATTAAATCTTAGCTGCCAGACCTCTCTAACCATTCCTCAAGCTTCACTAGATCCCGCCTCATGTTTTCCACTCCTTCCTGGCTATCCACCCAGTTAACAGATTTTGGCATCATTGGCACTAAGACAAACCTTTCCCGACAACCCTTCCAGTATGTCACCCTCAAAAATGTTGAAAAGAACCGATCCCTGAGTCACACTGCTAGTAACATCCCCCTCCTCAGAGAAAACTCCATTTACCACCACCCTTTGTCGCCTTCCACTCAGCCACATTATAACTGTAGGATCTATAGCAGTGTTCGCCATCACTGATCTATACCATCCATATGACACTCATCGTGTCCCTTGACTGTTCCCTGGCCTTCTCTTTAGACATCTTGACTCATTGCAATCCCTAGTCAAAACTGATGTTTGCACTGATCAGATCAGCAAAAGCTGTAAAAATAGACTCAGATGATATCTTGGGGTGAATAATTCTTCATTCGAGCTTGAAGTCCAGTGTAACCCATCACTTGATTTTTCAGAATTTCTTTCCAGTCTGCTGGGTGTCTTCATTGGGGTAGTAGGTGGAAGACGGTAGTACTGACCCTAAATGCTGATGAGGTGCCCTCTTGTTGGCATCTCTGCTTGAGGATTTTGTTTGTAGTTTCCAGATCATGAAAATGTTCCTGGAGACCTGCTGAGTGTGCAAGAATCCCAACCAGGATGCCATGTTATCTACGGTCCATTTGCTTTAGGGGAGGGTAAGCTAAGAAGAGAGAGTTCAGTGCTCTACATGAGTTATAAATGATATGGAGGAGTTTGTGTTCAGTCGGTCACGTCTCTCTGTCCAGACCTTGCAGCAGCCTAGAGGCCCCCATGACTGACGAGAAGTGCCACAGGCACTTTGAAAAATGGAGGTCAAAGGTTTTCCTAATTATTTTAGGTTTTTATGTAGTGACGGCATTAAATCGAGAATGCTGTACAGTCCCTTTTTTTTAAATATTCGTGTTTATTTTGTTTCATGGAGTAATTGAAACTGCAGAACAAAGGATGCATATTTAACCTTACACCCATTAATAAAATGATTCCAGCTATAAGGGGGAGAGAGGAACAGGAAAAGAACATTAATTGTTTAGAAGTAATATCTTCCAAAGGTCTTTTTCATAAATTGTATTAAGCAGGGCAGCCCCAGGCAGTTGCCTACAGGGTTACAATTTAGGGGGTTCTCCACCGGTTCTCTTTTTCAAGAACTGAGACTTCATTTCCTTCCCCCTGCGTCTATGCTCTGGGACTCTTGGTCCCTCCCTCCCTTTCTCTCTGGGACTCTCTTTCTCTCCTTCCTTAATCTCTCCTCCTCTCTTGGGCTCCAGGAGGAGGGCTGCAGGAAGGGTGCAGGGGTTTCCCGGTTCCTGGGAAACCCCTGCACCCCATAGAGCTTATCCTTCCATTCCATTTGGCATGTCTTTGCTCAAAAGGCCTTGCATGCACGAATACGCCCTCGTGGAGATGCAATCTGCTCCGCAGTGCCACTGCCTACTGTTCAGCTGTAGGTGCATTCCCCAGAGAGCTTACACTTCAGTTTTACTTGTCATGCCTTGCCACAATGGTGCAGGCGCCTGCAGCTGAACAATGGGCACTGGCAGTGTGACCCAATGCCCTTTCATGCAAAACTGATACGCTTTCTTCCCCTTACATGTCCACTTTGTAGCCCTCTCCCTGTGTGTGTGTGTGTGTGTGTGTGTGTGTGTGTGTGTGTAGGGGTATTAATGTTGCAATCGGGGGTGGCCGAGTGTTGGGGGTATGTGCATGAGATGGCTTCAGCTGGCACAATGCTGAAAATGTAACTCCTGGATGTGAGTTGGAGTAAAGGTTCACTCCCATTTCTAGTGGCCATTGCTGAGCCCGTGTGATAATGCGTTTCTACCACACTGGATACAAAGCTGGAATAACCCTGGCCACCAGAAATGTGAGTTTACTGCACCTATGACCCAAGGGAGGAGTTCAATTTCCAGCGTTACCTCTCTTGGGCATGACTCTCCAGCTGAACAAAATGTAAACTCTTTGGGGAAGGCATCTTCATAGTAATGACGGCAGAAAAAGACCAAATAGTTCATCCAGTTTGCCCAGCAAGTTTCTTACGGTAGTAAACTGAACAGTATACACTTTGGCACTGTGCTTCCGGACTTTGGTGTTCTGTTCAGCTCTAGGTGCCTTCCCAAGTGAGCTTATTCTTTGATTTTACTTGCCTTGCCTTGCCAAAATGGCCTTGGTTGCAATAATGTGCCCCAAAATTGGGATGCACGGCACTAATCTTGCATGCAATACCATTTTGCCAAGGCATAGCAAGTAAAATGAAAGATAAGCTCTCTGGGGTGGGCACCTATAGCTACCTGAACAGAGTGTAAGCTCCCTGGGGTGGGCACTCACAGCTACCTGAACAGAGTGTAAGCTCTCTGGGGTGGGCACTCACAGGTACCTGAGCAGAGTGTAAGCTCTCTGGGGTGGGCATTCACAGCTACCTGAACAGAGTGTAAGCTCCCTGTGGTGGGCACTCACAGCTACCTGAACAGAAGCTCTCTGGGGTGGGCACTCACAGCTACCTGAACAGAGTGTAAGCTCTCTGGGGTGGGCACTCACAGCTACCTGAACAGAGTGTAAGCTCTCTGGGGTGGGCACTCACAGGTACCTGAACAGAGTGTAAGTCCCCTGGGGTGGGCACTC
The DNA here is from genome assembly GCF_901001135.1 of Rhinatrema bivittatum. Taxonomy (NCBI): domain Eukaryota; kingdom Metazoa; phylum Chordata; class Amphibia; order Gymnophiona; family Rhinatrematidae; genus Rhinatrema; species Rhinatrema bivittatum. Next base: position 300,982,502 of record NC_042621.1, on the reverse strand, counting down.
ACAGCTACCTGAACAGAGTGTAAGCTCCCTGGGGTGGGCACTCACAGGTACCTGAGCAGAGTGTAAGCTCTCTGGGGTGGGCACTCACAGCTACCTGAACAGAGTGTAAGCTCCCTGGGGTGCGCCAGGGTCAGGATGTGCAGTGCCGGGGTCCTGATCAGCTGTAGGTGCCCGCCTCGAGAGCTTACACTGGAAATTAAACCCCTGGGTCCGAGGTGGAGTAAAGTTATTCTACGGCTGTGTCCAGTCTGACAGAAGCAGCTGGACACTACCACAGTGGGCACAGCAATAATATAACAGGGCCACCAGAAATGGGAGCTGAGTGTCACTGCTGCTCTGACCTGGGGGTTACATTTCCAGCTTTACTCCTTCTGCTCTCCAACGCCCCTCCCTGCACGGCTGGGGAACAGATAAAGCCTTGTGTTACAGGGGATCTGCATGCGCTTGTGCTAACCTTAGCACAGGTTTCTACTCTGGTTTTAGTGTACACGTTTTAAGAGTTAAAACCTATTAAATACCAGCGTTAACATACTCCAGAAAAATGCATGCTAAACCCAGAATATAGGAGAGGAAGTGATGTCACGACAGCGAATGGCGGCTTAAACGAGAAGCTCCACCCCTCGATATTCAGAATTCCTCTCTGAAATAAACATTGCGGCGTTTGACATGCCCTAGACTTGTTCACCGACTCCTCACTGAACGGAGATGTTGGTACGCAAAAAACTGCCCGATCTTAAATAGTTCTCCTATGAGTTACCAGCAGCGAAAAATCCTGGAGATCATGCTGAGGGGAGAGAGCGAGAAAATGGCAACGATCGGGTGAGCCCTGCGCTGGGAGATGAAGCGAAGCACGCGGGTGACCTCCTCTCCCGGGAGGACTTTCAGCGGTGGTTCGGAGATCCTCATGCTGATATGGGCCAATTAAAGCAAGAACTTAAATCTATCGTGTCAGAGCTAAGGAACGAGTGTATCGAGCTGGAGAACCGCATGGAAGCATTCGAGCAAAGGCAAGAGGAACAGGATACTGTGACTGCTGGATTACGCAGTTTGAAATACAAACTACATGAAGACAACAGCAAGCTAAGGCTGAGGACCTGGAAAACTGATCTAGAAGGGACAATCTGCACTTCAGAGGTGTTCCAGAAGAATCTGCATATCTGGATTGCCAAAAGGTAGTTCTTGATATTTGCAGCTATATATTAAATCTTGCAGATGAGATGGAAGAACCAGCTAAAATCAAACTGGCAAGAGCAAATAGGGCCCTAACAACATCACAAAATGGCCAGCCTCGTGACATAGTAGTATGCTTTCACGAGTATACTGTGAAAGAGCGTATTTTGGCACAAGCAAGACGACTCAGAGATATTCAATGGCATGGCCACAAAATAGAATTGTTCCAAGATCTGTCACCACTAACCATAAAAAAAAAAGGAGAGACTTCCGAGAGGTGGTTCAGGCACTGCGAGCTCGGACTGCAGTTCACCATTAATGGAGTATCGTCTAGAGACCGTACGATGGAGGACGTCTTGAAGATTATGCGGGCAGCTGGTCTACAAGTGAGCACGGGCTAAAAAATGTGACCTTCCAGTGTTTCATCAAGCAAAGACCAAAGACCCCAGTGCAAGATAGCAGAGGGTCCAACATGGAGGGAAGAGACTACGCAGACAATCGATTGGTTCAACTCCCCATTGAGACAACGCAACCTGAAGATCTTACCAACATGCATATGGGTGACAGAGTTTCAATCGCCAGGGCTTGTGGGCCTAAGTTTTGACGGTTTCTAACTTTTACCGGTTGTGGATATCGCTGTTGGTATATGTTGTCATCCAATATCCTTGCCTTTCCTTCTCATGATTGAGGGAGGGTAATTTCAGTTTAGTATATAACTTGTTTAGGGGTTCTGGGAAACATCGTGGGTCGCTAGGAGGCACTTGTGTCGACATTCCTCGAGGAGGAGGATGGTGTATCAGCAGAAGGGTAGGGCAGGTGGGCATGGGGATGGGGAGTGGGGTGGGAATAGGACATATATATATATATGGAATTCTGTTCAAACCTTCATGAGAAGGGCAATTTTTGAGAGCTGAGCAACAGGAATCCAATTTTTTTTTAATTGGGAATGGAAAGGATGTATCTTTTTTCACTGGGGCACTGTGAAGGAGATGGGAGGAGAGATTCAGATTGGAAAGATGGTTACCCTAAAATGTTTATCTTGGAATGTCAAAGGCCTTAATACTGATGTTAAACGTAAAAAATTGATACAAGACGCAGTACAAATGAAAGTGGATGTCCTCCTATATCAGGAAACTCATTTAAGACAAAAATACGAAAAATGAATGCTTACTCATCACTACCCTGTGCAATATGTTGCGTCCGCCTCTAAAACTTCCAAGTATAGTGGAGAGGGGATCCTCTTTTCAGAAAACATGGTAGTGGATGTAATCTCAGAAATGAGAGATGTGGAAGGCAGATACTTAACAGTGAAATTTAAATTGGGAAAAGATATTTACACTATCATGAACATCTAGTCTACGGCCCTAATACTGGCCAGGGAACCTTTCTAGACAAGTTGTTATCTATTATGAAACAGTGGGCAGAAGGTCATCTCATACTTGGAGGGGATTTCAACATCACGAGTTACCCCTATCTGGACAACAGTGGGGCTACAGGTGGGGCTACTAAATCCAGCAGACAGGCTTTGAAATCTCTTTTAATTGAATGGGATATTGTAGACGCATGGAGGCTTTTTCAACCCTGAGTGAAATTCATCTTCTTTTCTAAGGCTCGTAATATTTACTCCCAGATCGATTTTTTTCTAGTTGATAAGGCCTTAGTCAACAAAATGACCTCATCGGGGATTAATGCGATCACCTGGTCAGACCATGCCACGATCTGGATCTTCTCAAGTTTGGGAGGTCCTCCGGGACAGCGGTCCTGAGACTTAATGAAAGCATTTTGGATGATAAAGCCTTTTGCACCAGGTTGCAACAGGAAATGGAAGATTATTTAACAGACAATGATAATGGGGAGGTTTCAGCGGGCACATTATGGGATTGCTTTAAAGCAGTAGCCCGGGGCAAAATAATATCGAGAGCGTTATTTTTGAAGAAAGCAAAGGAGGAGCATCAGTTAAAATTACTGAAGAGTATAGCTAAATTAGAAATCGTACATAAAAGACAAGTAGATGCTCAACTGGGGAAACAATTGGAAAAGCTCAGGGGAGATCTGATGGATTTGGCTATGGAGAATATTTTGTTTCAAATGGAAAGGGTGAAACAGGAGTTCTTCGAGGGATGAAACAAAGCCAGCAGGCTACTGGATAGGAAATTAAAGACTAGGAATATGCATAACCAGATACTTAAAATTAAGGGTAGAAATGGGGAAATTTTGTCAGACAGTGAGGCAATACAAGCTAGGTTCTCCCAGTTTTATCAGGAGTTATATACTACCAGGCAAGACATATGCCAGACTGATATAATAGACTATCTGAAGGATCTAAATTTACCCCTACTGAACCAGAGCCAGCAAGAAACCTTAAATAAAAATATATCAGAGATCGAAGCCCTTCAGGTGATCAAAGAATTGAAGTTGGGGAAGGCACCCGGGTTGGACGGGTTCTCAGCAGGATTTTATAAACAATTCAAATCGCTGGTGGCACGACCTCTATCACAGGCATTTAATGAGTTGTTGTCATCAGGTACCATAGCTGCTGAAGCTAATAGAGCGGGCATAACCGTCTTGCCAAAACCCGGGTGAGATGCGACTCTGTGTGGTTCTTACAGGCCAATTTCACTTATCAATCTGGATCTAAAAATATTGGCAAAACTTTTAGCGAACAGGTTACGAGGCGTGGTTGCTGCTTTAATACACCCAGATCAAACAGGGTTCATGCCGGGACATCTCGCAGCTGATAATGTTAGACGTGTGATCAATTTGATCTGGAGGGCACAGGAAACCCAAATCCCCTCAGCCCTGCTCCCAGTAGATGCAGAAAAGTCTTTCAATCTAGTCCGTTGGGATTATATATTTCTTTAGTTGGAAAAATTGGGTAAGTGAGGTAATTTCTCTTCGTGGATATGTAAGCTTTACAGCAATCCCAGCGCCCGCATAAAGTTCAATGGAGGATATTCAGAGGCTTTCCCGATAGGCCGAGCTACTAGGCAGGGCAGTCCTCTATCCCCGCTACTTTTTGCCCTATACCTCAAACCCCTGGCAATTAAAATTCGGAACAAAGAAATTCGGGGCATAACTCTGGGGGACCAGGAATATAAATTATCCATGTTTGCTGACGACGTGTTATTTACTGTGGCCTCTTTACCATATTTAATGGAGGAAATATCATGGTTCAGTAGAATTTCTGGATATCAGTTAAATACCGGGAAATCTGAATTTTTTAATATCTCAAGAAGAGGGGGTTATGGCAGTGAAGAAACCATTCTCTTCTAAAATTCAAAAGTCCAAAGTGAAATATCTGGGAGTAAACATTGGACCGGATTTGAACAAGCTGTTCGCCATGAATTACGTTAGCCAATGGCAAAAGATTTCTGGGGACCTGCTAAGATGGGAGAAGTTAGACCTGTCAAGGTTAGGCAGAATTGCAGCCATAAAGATGAATGCTTTGCCTAAGCTAAATTATTCTTTTCAGACTTTATCTACTGAAGTCCCAGATGCTTGTTTATCTCTGTGGCAGCACAAATTCTTTTCTTTCATATGGAAGAGTCGCCCACCTAGGGTGAGTCGCCAAGCTCTATATCTACCAAAGGAGAGAGGGGGGCTGGGGGTCCCATGCTTGCATTGGGGCTATGTAGCTGCACAGCTCAAATTTATTTTAGACTGGCACGGAAGAAGACCGGAAAAGCGGTGGATAGGTCTGGAAACGGCATTACTAAACAATGTTCATCCCGACAACTTAGTTTGGTTGCCTAATCAAGCCCGTGTTCTACCTAACTTGGTTCCACCAACGATGGCTTTGACATTAATACTTTGGGACAAGTGGAAATCTGAATTAGTGGATGATAGAACTTATTTTTATAGAGCTCCTATGTTTCTGAATAAGGCCTTTCTCCCAGGATGCTCTGTTAGAGATGCAAGAGAGTGGGAGGAGAAGGGGTGTAGCCGATTGGAACATTTTTGGATGGGGTCAAGTTCAATGAGTTTCCAAGACTTGTTGGAGACTTATCATTTAGATCCCTCTACTTATTATTTTTATCTGCAAGTCATTCATTTTATATCACAAAGGGAAGTGATAGGGAACCTACGGCTGGAGATCACATTATTTGAAGGGTTTTGTGATAAAGCCCATATAGTCACAAAAGGGTTATCTAGAATATATAGTCTCCTCAACAAAGATCTTAAGCCTCCTCCCTCGCATATTTATTTATTTATTTATTTAGGGCTTTTTTTTATACCGACACTCATGATACCAATCATATTGTATCGGTTTACAATAAACAGTGGTGCAATAACATTAACAGTATGCATTAACATTAACATTAACAGTGAACCGTAGGCGACTAGAGAACAAGTGAGAGAAAGTTACAATAAAACAGGGGCACTTGAACTGGGAAGAGGAAAAGCCAGAGGTATGGCTAACATAGAAATAAATAATAATAAGTCTCAGAAATAAATAATATCTTGACATCTACTTAGGACTATAATAATCGCTTGTACTCAGGATTGAATGTTATCAAATATATACACGATATCTTATACATAGGGCTGTGGCATACCATATGATTTCTGACTAAATAGTATTTGTTCATAACAATCAGGACTGATTAATGCAACGTGTAACGTCAGAAGCCATGTCGGGGATGGGGAATGTCATTTGGCGGACCAAGGTGAGTTGTAACAGCAGGGGATGTCATAGATCAGGGAAGGCTTGTAGAAATAGCCAAGTCTTGAGTTTCTTTTTGAATGTCAGTGTGCAAGGTTCTTGTCTAAGGTCTGCGGGCATATATTGTATTGGGAACAAGATGTAGGATCTGAAATGGGAGATAGGCAATGGGATCTCTGTTCCTATTGGCTGAAAAGAGTTGTATCTCAGAAGCAAAGGTAGAAAATGGCTACAAATTACTATACAGATGGTTCTTAACTCCTGCCAAATTGAACCGTATGTGTTCTAAGGTAGATAAGCAATGTTGGCGGAATTGCAGCGGGGGCCTGTCCCCTAAGAGCTGCTTTTTGGGATGATATTGTAAGGTTGATAGAGGAAATAGCGGATATGACTGTACCTAAAGAGCCCAGTTTTTTTCTTTTGAGTATACCCATGAATCTGAGATACATTTACTCCCTCACCAAATTATTCTGGCTGCCAGAGGAGCGATAGCATATTCTGGGAGGGGCGCCTCGGCGCCGCCACTCTCCCGAGTAGTTCAAAGGCTAACCCGGATCTATCATTCAGGTAGACTTACAGCCCTTAAGAGGAAGCACATTTCCAAATTTGAAAAAACCTGGGATCACTACGTTTTGTGGCAACAGAAGGGCTCTACGGTTAACCGGAAGGTTTGGTAGACTTATTATGAAGCGTAGGGATTATGGGACGGGTATGAGTGGGAGGGTACTGGGGGTAGGAAAACATAGGTGGGATAAAATAAACACATAGGCAAAAGTTGTTATAATTGCACAATAGAAGTTTAATGCGTATTCTTCTTATCCCTGTTACAGTTTGCTGTTCTTCATATTACTGCACCAGTTTCAGTACAGGTCTCTTATGCTGTACATTTTTTTTGATATGCTCAAACTTTAAATTAAACCCCCCCCCCAAAACCAGATTATATAAACCTGTGCTAACAACAGCGCCCCTTAGAAAGCTGGAGTATGCAGCCACCCCCGGTGTGGAACATGGCATCCGCCTGCAGGTGAGTAAGGAGGAATTTACCAAGGCTATGAAAGCTGAATCCCCTAAGCATTGCCATGGGATCTCTAGTTTCTATAGTGGTAAATACTGTGTCTGGTTTTCATAGGCTTTGGTGATCATGGCCCACCAAGTGACCATGACATTCTTGGGAAGATGCTTCAATGTTTTTCATTGCTTTCAGCTACCCCCCCAGTCTTCTCAGGTCACCTCCCATCCAGCTCCTAGCTAGGCTCAGACCTGCTTAACTTCCAAGATGTGAGGAGCACGGGCTCCCTCAGGGTGATGTTTTTGCAGTGCAGATAAGGATGGCCTCTCCTACACTTTAACTGATGCCCCCAGTAGTCCACTGCAGGGTCAGTGGTGGATTCGAGCCCCCTCGTCCTGATTTGACAGCAAGAATATGTGGTGAAAATACAAGAAACCCAATTCCTCCCTTCCTCTCCTCTCCTCTCTTCCCTTAAACTCTTCCTGGAGGCCTCCATTCAGCAGGCAAGCTGCTGCTATCTGTGCTCTTCTCCTCCATCGCCAGGGCCTGACACCATGCGAGCTGCTGCTGTGCCCCATCCTGCTCTCTCTCTCTTACCACATTCGTTTCCTGCCCAAACACCCGCCTTTTGACTTTTAAATCTCAAACCCTGGCCCTCCCTGATCGTAGACTTGCAGATTTTAAACATTGCGTGGCAAAGTACTGTATGATTCTTCCCATATATATTTTTTTGATTTTAGCCTCACTCCCAAAGGCAGCATCATAGCCCCCCCCCCCCCCCAGCCCTCTGCAAATGTGTTTCCCCCCCTAATAAAAGCCTGAAGCCTGAGCCCCCTGCCCTTTCTGATCCAAGCAGAAGGAGGTGCGTGAAGTGAATGTGAGGGTTTCATAGATTGATATAAGGTCATGGAATTCCGAATGATTGGAAAAGATGCGCAGATAGACAGTCGCCAGCCCTGGAGCCCTCACGACTGGCGCGCCACTGCCGGCAAGTTTCAGATTTATGCTAATATCAACCCCTTTCCGCGTCTAACGTATGTGCATGGGTTTCTCTAGGACGGTAACAGTTGCTCCCTTAGACACTGTAAGCCCCGTGAAGCAGGGACGCTGCGTTTCTGTACAGTGCCGTGTACGTTCTGGCAGCACCATAGCACCGAGAAACACCCCTCTGCTCACATTTCCTCCGCACAGGGAAAAAGCCATTGGGAATAGCAATTAAAAAAAAAAAAAGGAGATGCCTAATTTAAAGACGCCCCCAAGTTTACGTTAAATATGCTTTTGTCATCCGCACAGCCTTTCGTGCAAAGTTGAGTGCACATTCCAAAGGCAGTGCCGCTGAAATATATTCCCTCCGACGGGAAGGACAGGAAATCCCAACAGGAATAATCCAGTCAGCAGCAATTTTGATCATCCAGACCGCTGCGTCCTTTTAATGAAACGAATCAAATCCTCGTTTGTCCAAATAGGGCAACGAAACTAAACTAAATAAATTGCTTTTAAAGTACTTGCTTACTGATCCCCTTGGACCACGAGCGAGCCAGAGCGAGTGCTGCGGCCCCCGCAGGCCATCGCTTCAGGATATTATGGCAAAACGATTCATTGGGGGGACATCCTAATTTCAGGATCTGAGAGAAAAAAAAAACCAAAACCCGTTTCTAAAAAGAATTTCACCTTGGAAACAAAGAAAGGAAATCATTCAGAAAAAGGAGAAGCAAGGCACGTGAAGTTCAAAGCCCTCTTTTTAAAGCCAGGGTTAGGTTAGGAAAGCTGCTGATAAAACTCTATCACCAATGAACACATCAGGGACACCCCCCCCCCCCCCCCATCCCCTCCCCATCTCTCAAGTTCTTCTCCAATCGGTTGTGCTCTTCTGTCACTGCAGAGTCTCTGCAGCTTTCCGGAGACAGAGAGCCTGCTGCAGCGGCCCTGCCCACAGCAGAGCCGCAGTCCTGCAGGACAGACTGGCAAGCCACTGCCGGACACACCCAGAGCCCACAACACAGGACACCCCCACCGTAAAACCTCAGCCCTGTGGGACACAACCAGAGCCCAAAACAGGACACACCCAGAGCCCACAACACAGGACACCCCCACCGTAAAACCTCAGCCACTGCGGGACACACCCAGAGCCCACATCAGAGGACACCCCTACGCCCACCGTAAAACCTCAGTCCTGTGGGACACAACCAGAGCCCAAAACAGGACACACCCAGAGCCCACAACACAGGACACCCCCCCACGCCCACCGTGAAACCTCAGCCCTGTGGGACACAACCAGAGCCCAAAACAGGACACACCCAGAGCCCACTGAAGTTACCCAGCCTTGCAGGGCATGCTGTCAGCCTAAGGCACAATCTCTGTCTGGTAGGACGCATGCCCACTGCAGAGTCCCCGTCCTGCAGGATACAAATCTACTGTACAACCTCCATCCTGCAGGACACCCACCCACTGTACAACCTCCATCCTGCAGGACACCCACCCACTGCAGAGCCTCAATCCTACAGGATACCCAACACTGCAAATCCTCCATCCTGCAAGATACCCATCCACTGCAGAAACTCCATCCTGCAGGACACACCCCCACTGCAGAGCCTCCAACCTGCAGGATACAAATCTACTGTAGACCCTCCATCCTGCAGGACACACACCCACTGTACAACCTCGATCCTGCAGGACAAAACAACTGCAGAGCCCCATCCTGCAGAGCACACTGTGACAGTCTGGGCAGTTTCCATCCTGCAGGAAACACATCCACTGCAGAGCCCCATCCTGCAGGATACCCACCCACTGCAGAGCCCCCATCCTGCAGGATACCCACCCACTGCAGAGCCCCATCCTGCAGGATACCCACCCACTGCAGAGCCCCCATCCTGCAGGATACCCACCCACTGCAGAGCCCCATCCTGCAGGACACCCACCCACTGCAGAGCAACAATCCTGCATGACACCCAGCCACTGCAGAGCCTCAGTCCTGCAGGACACCCACCCACTGCAGAGCCCCATCCTGCAGGACACCCACCCACTCAGAGCCTCCATCCTGCAGGACACCCACCCACTGCAGAGCCACAATCCTGCATGACACCCACCCACTGCAGAGCCCCCATCCTGCAGGACACCCACCCACTGCAGAGCCTCCATCCTGCAGGACACCCACCCATTGCAGAGCCTCCATCCTGCAGGACACCCACCCACTGCAGAGCCCCCATCCTGCAGGACACCCACCCACTGCAGAGCTCCCATCCTGCAGGACACCCACCCACTGCAGAGCCTCCATCCTGCAGGACACCCACCAACTGCAGAGCTCCCATCCTGCAGGACACCCACCCACTGCAGAGCCTCCATCCTGCAGGACACCCACCCACTGCAGAGCCCCATCCTGCAGGACACCCACCCACTGCAGAGCCTCCATCCTGCAGGACACCCACCCACTGCAGAGCCCCATCCTGCAGGACACCACCCACTGCAGAGCTCCCATCCTGCAGGACACCCACCCACTGCAGAGACTCCATCCTGCAGGACACACACCCATTGCATAGTCTCCATCCTGCAGGACTTCCACCCACCATGTAGCCTCCATCATGCAGGACACCCACCCACTGCAGAGCCCCATCCTGCAGGACACCCACCCACTGCAGAGACTCCATCCTGCAGGACACACACCCATTGCATAGTCTCCATCCTGCAGGACTTCCACCCACCATGTAGCCTCCATCATGCAGGACACATAACCACTGTATAACCTTCATTCTGCAGGACACACACCCACTGCAGAGCCTCCATCCTGCAGGACACCCACCCACTGCAGAGCCTCCATCCTGCAGGACACACACCCACTGCAGAGCCTCCATCCTGCAGGAGACATCCTCTGCAAAGCCCTATTCTGCAGAACACACTGTGATAGTCTGGGCAGTCTCTATCTTGCAGGACACACATCCATTGCAGAGCCCCAATCCTTTAGGACACCCATCCACTGCAGAGTCACCAGCCTGCAGGACACATACATACCCACTGCAAAACCTCCATCCTGCAGAATACACACCCACTGCAAAACCTCCATCTTGCAGGATTCATTTCCACTGCAGAGCCTCTATCCTGCAGGATACAGTCCCACTGCAGAACTTCCATCCTACAGTACACACAGGCACTGCAGAGCCCCCATCCTGTAGGACATACTGGGACAGTCTCCATCCTGCAGGACACACAGGCACTGCACTCACCATTCTGCAGGACACACCCACTGCAGAGCCCCCATCCTGCAGCCCACACACCCAGTGCAGATCCTCCATCCTGCAGGACACACAGCCACTGCAGAGCCCCCATCCTGCAGGACACACTGGGGCAGTCTCCATCCTGCAGGACACACAGGCACTGCAGAGCCCCCATCCTGCAGGACACACTGGGGCAGTCTCCATCCTGCAGGACACACAGGCACTGCAGTCACCATTCTGCAGGACACAGTTTGACAGTCTGGGGCAGACACCATGCTGGGACACACAGCCACTGCAGAGCCCCCATCCTGTAGGACACACTGGGGCAGTCTCCATCCTGCAGGACACACAGACACTGCAGTCACCATTCTGCAGGACACACCCACTGCAGAGCCCCCATCCTGCAGGACACACTGGGGCAGTCTCCATCCTGCAGGACACACAGGCACTGCAGTCACCATTCTGCAGGACACACCCACTGCAGAGCCCCCATCCTGCAGCCCACACACCCACTGCAGATCCTCCATCCTGCAGGACACACTGGGGCAGTCTCCATCCTGCAGGACACACAGGCACTGCAGTCACCATTCTGCAGGACACACCCACTGCAGAGCCCCCATCCTGCAGGACACACTGGGGCAGTCTCCATCCTGCAGGACACACAGGCACTGCAGTCACCATTCTGCAGGACACACCCACTGCAGAGCCCCCATCCTGCAGCCCACACACCCACTGCAGATCCTCCATCTTGCAAGACACACTGACAGCCAATGTTTGCCCAGTGCAGTTTAGGATATAGTGCTAGCAGTAGCTCCCTGCTTGGGGGGGAGGGCTCCTCCTCGCACTTCAGAGGGAAGAGGGAGATCGATATCAGTGGTGTGGTTGAGAAAGATTTTATACACTTCCTGCATCTAGTTTTGGGGAGGAGTGGGAGCGAGCGTGGTGGGACCTCGTCAGATGGCCCAAACAGGACTGCCAGCCTACCTCTCCTCTCCAGCTCTTCAAGCTCAGGGCTACCCCCACCCCCTATAAATCACACCTGAGTGTTAGAGGGGAGGAAGGACCCCCCCCCCCCCCGAAAAGCAAGCGGGAGGGAGCAGCCGGCCGTCAACCAATTCAGGCAGCTCTCCGGGGAGGGGGCAGTGCTGGGGGGAGGGCCGGGGGCAGAGCCGCTCCGCAGCCCTCCCCTTTTTTGTCCGCCCCTCCCTCCCTCCCTCCCTCCCTCTTACTCTCCTCTCCGCGACCTCGGCTCGGTACTGTATTTGCCGGCTCCCTGCACTCGGAGCCATGTCCGGCCCGGAGCCTCCCAGCGAGAGCCGCCCAGCAGGTGAGGGCGAGGGGAGCCCTGCGGGTAAGGAAGGGGAGGGAGGGAGGGAGGGAGGATAAGGAGCGGTGAAGAGGGGTCGGGGGATTTAACTGCAGCTGACAGTCCGGTGACAGCGAGCAAAGCCTGTGCCGCCCTTCCCTTCCCGCCTCTCTCTTCCCTTCCTTTTCTCTGCATCTCTGCCCTTGCTCGGTATCTCTCCCCCAACCCCTTCCTCTCCTCCATCCTTCTGCAGTGTAGGGGGACAGCGGGGGATTTGCCGTCCGTAAAATTCTGGAAACGGGGATCTCCCCTCCCCACCTCCTTCCTATTCGTGCATTTTCTTGTTAAGGACCCGAGTGCTCAGAATCTGCCTCCGCTACCCCTGCAGGCGGCTCCGGCGTTGCCCCCCTGTCTGTGCAGGGACTCCCGGGCTCTCCTGCAGCCACGCTCTGGGGAGTCTGCGGTGCAGATGGGAGAGAACTGATGCAAGAGGATAGAATAGAAAATAATACAGTGCTGCACCCCCCCTCTCCCTGCTGCACCCCCCTCTCCCTGCTTCTCAGCCCCTGCTGCACCCCCCCTCTCCCTGCCTCTCACTCCTGCTGCACCCCCCCTCTCACTCCTGCTGCACCCCCCCTCTCCCTGCTCTCACTCCTGCTGCACCCCCCCTCTCACTCCTGCTGCACCCCCCCTCTCCCTGTTTCTCAGCCCCTGCTGCACCCCCCTCTCCCTGCTCTCACTCCTGCTGCACCCCCCCTCTCCCTGCTGCACCCCCCTCTCACTGCTCTCACTCCTGCTGCACCCCCCCTCTCCCTGCTGCACCCCTCTCTCCCTGCTTCTCAGCCCCTGCTGCACCCCCCCTCTCCCTGCCTCTCACTCCTGCTGCACCCCCCCCCTCTCACTCCTGCTGCACCCCCCCTCTCCCTGTTTCTCAGCCCCTGCTGCACCCCCCTCTCCCTGCCTCTCACTCCTGCTGCACCCCCCCTCTCACTCCTGCTGCACCCCCCCCCTCCCTGCCTCTCACTCCTGCTGCACATCCCCTCTCCCTGCTTCTCAGCCCCTGCTGCACATCCCCTCTCCCTGCCTCTCAGCTCCTGCTGCGCACCCCCTCTCCCTGCCTCTAAGCCCCTGCTGTACACCCCCTCTCCCTGCCTCTAAGCCCCTGCTGAACACCCCCTCTCCCTGCCTCTCAGCTCCTGCTGCACACCCCCCTCTCCCTGCCTCTCACTCCTGCTGCACACCCCCTCTCCCTGCTTCTCAGCCCCTGCTGCACACCCCCTCTCCCTGCCTCTCAGCTCCTGCTGCACACCCCCTCTCCCTGCCTCTAAGCCCCTGCTGCACACCCCCCTCTCCCTGCTTCTCAGCCCCTGCTGCACACCCCCTCTCCCTGCTTCTCAGCCCCTGCTGCACACCCCCTCTCCCTGCCTCTCAGCTCCTGCTGCACACCCCCTCTCCCTGCTTCTCAGCCCCTGCTGCACACCCCCTCTCCCTGCCTCTCAGCTCCTGCTGCACACCCCCTCTCCCTGCCTCTCAGCTCCTGCTGCACACCCCCTCTCCCTGCTTCTCAGCCCCTGCTGCACACCCCCTCTCCCTGCCTCTCAGCTCCTGCTGCACACCCCCTCTCCCTGCCTCTAAGCCCCTGCTGCACACCCCCTCTCCCTGCCTCTCACTCCTGCTGCACACCCCCTCTCCCTGCCTCTCAGCTCCTGCTGCACACACCCTCTCCCTGCTTCTCAGCCCCTGCTGCACACCCCCTCTCCCTGCTTCTCAGCCCCTGCTGCACACCCCCTCTCCCTGCCTCTCAGCTCCTGCTGCACACACCCTCTCCCTGCTTCTCAGCCCCTGCTGCACACCCCCTCTCCCTGCTTCTCAGCCCCTGCTGCACACCCCCTCTCCCTGCCTCTCAGCCCCTGCTGCACACCCCCTCTCCCTGCTTCTCAGCCCCTGCTGCACACCCCCTCTCCCTGCCTCTCAACTCCTGCTGCACACCCCCTCTCCCTGCCTCTCAGCCCCTGCTGCACACCCCTCTCTCCATCTCTGGAGGGGATGCTGCCTCTCAGCTCCTGCTGCACACCCCCCTCTCCCTGCCTCTCACTCCTGCTGCACACCCCCTCTCCCTGCTTCTCAGCCCCTGCTGCACACCCCCCTCTCCCTGCCTCTCAGCCCCTGCTGCACACCCCCTCTCCCTGCTTCTCAGCCCCTGCTGCACACCCCCTCTCACTGCCTCTCAACTCCTGCTGCACACCCCCTCTCCCTGCCTCTCAGCCCCTGCTGCACACCCCCTCTCCCTGCCTCTCAGCCCCTGCTGCACACCCCTCTCTCCATCTTTGGAGGGGATGCTGCCTCTCAGCTCCTGCTGCACACCCCCCTCTCCCTGCCTCTCACTCCTGCTGCACACCCCCTCTCCCTGCTTCTCAGCCCCTGCTGCACACCCCCTCTCCCTGCCTCTCAGCTCCTGCTGCACACCACCTCTCCCTGCCTCTCAGCCCCTGCTGCACACCCCCTCCCTCTGCCTCTCAGCCCCTGATGCACACCCCCTCTCCCTGCTTCTCAGCCCCTGCTGCACACCCCCTCTCCCTGCCTCTCAGCCCCTGCTGCACACCCTCTCTCCCTGCTTCTCAGCCCCTGCTGCACACCCCCTCTCCCTGCCTCTCACTCCTGCTGCACACCCCCTCTCCCTGCCTCTCACGCCTGCTGCACACCCCCTCTCCTCGACTTTCAGCTCCTGCTGCACACTGCCTCTCCCTGCCTCTCAGCTCCTGCTGCACCCCACCCCCCCTCCCCATCTCTGGAGGGGAATGCTGCCTTTCTGCTCCTGTTGCACACCCCCTCTCCCCGCCTCTCAGCTCCTCCTGCACACCCCCTCTCCCTGCTTCTCAGCTCCTCCTGCACACCCCCTCTCCCTGCTTCTCAGCCCCTGCTGCACACCCCCTCTCCCTGCCTCTCAGCTCCTGCTGCACATCCCCTCTCCCTGCCTCTCAGCCCCTGCTGCACACCCCCTCTCCCCGACTCTCAGCTCCTGCTGCGCACCCCCTCTCCCCGACTCTCAGCTCTTGCTGCGCACCCCCTCTCCCCGACTCTCAGCTCCTGCTGCACACCCCCTCTTCCCGACTCTCAGCTCCTGGTGCCCACCCCCCCTCTCTCTGAAGGGGGCTGCTGAGTCTCAGCCCGTGCTACATGCCCCTGTCTCTGGAGGAGGGGGGGTGCTGCCTTTCAACAAATACCACGTACCCCCTTTTCTCTCTTTCTGGAGATGGCTGCTCTGTCTCCGCCTGTCTCTCTCTTTCAGGGGTATTGGGTCTCAGCCCATTCCAGAGGTGGACTGTAGAAAAATAGCCCAGGGGCTGGATGTGAGAGCCTGGGAGAGGAGGGAAAATGGTCTCCCACCCCTGAGATGTGCTGAAGCCTTGATGAAAGGGCTGCACCTCCTCCTCCTCTATGCCGGCCTGCGAGCGAGTCCCTGTGACTTTTGGGTATGCATCTGCCCTGGCCTGACTGCTCGTGCCACCCTGCCCGTCTCTCTCTCAAGCTGTGCCTAGGCTCAGCCCCGCTCTGCACGTCCTCTCTTCAGAGAAAGATTTGGTCATTGGAGTTTAAATCTGAAAAATGGCCTCCCTCCTCGGGGTGCAGGGTTACAGGAGGTGGCGCTTGGTGTTGGCTTGCACACACGTCCGTTACTGGGTCTTGAGGACGTGCACTGGGGGCTTTCTCCTCCGATTCCAGGAAGTTCAGTGGAAGGATGTTTTTGGTTTGTTTTTTTTAACCTTGCCTATTCCTCCTGCTTCCAGTTGGGCTCCGGCGCCATGCGCCTTCGTTCCTTCATAGCTGCCTGGGTTTTTTCCCCCTCTGTGTTTTATATATACCCTCCCAGCTTAGCCCAGCTGCTCCGGCCAGGGGCCACAGACCGGGCTAACGTGCACCCCAAGTGTGGCCTGCTCATTATTGCCTCCCCCCATTCTCACCCCTGAGGACCTCAGCTGGCCTGGGGCGCAGAGTCCTGGCCCAGGAATTGAACCCAATGTGCAAAAATGGCCACTGAGTCCCCTGAGCTTGCCCTAAAGACTTTCTGCTATTAGAGGGGAGGATGATGGGTCTGCAGCCTTCTGACTGGTCTGCTCTTCATTATACCGCTACATTTGCATATAGCAGCTTGATTCTTGGATCCAATCTATGTACAAACCTGTTCTGCATATTCATTAGGGATTTCCTGACAACCAGGTCTGGTTAGTGGGGGGGATGAAGCCTGGTAGGAGAACCGTTGGTTTAGATGGCAGTTCAGGAAATGTCCTGGGTGGGGCACGAGTGCAAGTCTCCCTTCTGAGTGACCTTGAGCCTATTGCTTTGCGTCTGGGAGCCAGGTGGCATTTCCTGCTCCTGATGTAGCAGCCCTGGCATGGGGACGGTCTGAGGGCCCACGCTGACACCTTAGCATGCTCATCGCAGGAAATCACTCTCATGGTTTCCTGCTCTCAGCAAAGCTTGAAAAGTGCTGGGAGGACCCAGGACTTCTCTCCTTTCCCTTTCTCTCTCAGTCTTCGTCTCTCCTTTCTCCTTTGCTGCCATGCACTGGTTTCCCTAGAAATCTTTGCCTTTGCTGTGGAAGGGGGGAAGGACCAGGCCCTAAGGCAGCTGCCGAGGCTCTGGGATCAGCAGATTCTGTCACAATGTTGGGGGGGGGGGACCTGTTTCCAAGTAGGGTTGGTTGGGCTCTGAACTGGTGATTCAGTTGATGCCCAGGCCCCGGATTTAGGCACAGGCAACGGCCCAGGGCGGCAAATATCCAGGCCAAGGAGGAGCCTGCCTCTGCTTGCTTTAGGACCATGTGCCGGGGCACCATCATGGGGCACTCTGCCTAGGGGAGGCCAAACCTTCACTCCGGCCCTGCCCATGACCTGCCGCTCCTTCTGCTCCTCTTGTACTGAGTGGACACTTCTTCCATCTGGGGTTAGACTTCTTCTACGAGCCGGAGGCGTTGGCACATCTTTCACGTTGACCTCGAGGATGTCCTTGAAGCCCTCTCTCTCTCTCTCTCTGCGCTCCTGCAAAACCTAAAAGACAGGCTTAGTGATAGATGGCCCTGGCTGCTGAATTAGCCAGACCTGTTGGTCACACGTCAAGACTGCTGTGTCTTGCAATTTTCTGCCCCAGCCCTGCTGCAGGGAAGTGAGTGGGCCCTGGGGGAAAAGATGCTGCAGCTTTTATAATGCCCCCTTACCCTGCCAGGATGCGATCATAACTAGAACCTGACTCACCCGACACACACAAAAAAAAAAAAAGCTCTTTATTTCCAGTAAAGCAAATTCTCAGGGATGACATTTTGCACTGGTTTATCTACTGATGTTTAAGTTTTGGGGAAGACAGGTGTGTGTATTGGGGGGTGGGGGCGGTTGTCTGTGAATACATACAGTAAATGTATTTTCCTGTCTGAGCAAAAAGAGAGTAGGGGAAGGTTATATATTCTAAGAGTGTTCACTGTACACCCCAAACAGGAAAGTGCCAAGTAAATATTCTTTTATCTGTATGCAAATATATAGTGCTTTCATGCAGAGTGCTCCTAGCGAGCATGTTCTACAATGCGGCTAATTCACGTTTAAGTGGTAGCATGGAATGAGGTCAGGGGTCAGAGAGTTAATTGATCCCATGGCTTTATAAAACTTCTTTTGAACAGCAGGCAGCCGGCTGGACTTCTAATTTTATAAATTATTTCACGTCGGAAAGTGCTAGATGCTGCTCTTGTTGACGTCCTAGTGCTATCCGCCACAGAACCCTGCAATATAAGGGATAGACAGAGCCCGTAACTGGATACCCTCTTTGGGATGCACGGCTGTGCACCTGCCCTGCTTCTTATGCACTCCATGGCTTGCTGTTGTCCAACTGCAATGAAAATCTCCACTGAAGGGGTTAACACGATGTAAAAACAATGTATTTTTAACCCCCACTTTCAACTGAGAAAAAGATATGATATATCTGTTCAAAAAAATCTTTAAACCAAAATAATTATAAAGTGAAAGAGTGGTAGTTTCATATATTGACTATTTAACAAAGCACCATCCTTTTGGTTGCTGCCTGGTCTCACTTAATCTTATAATCATTAACTAACCACCTTCCACCCTTTAATGTGACAGAAACACCACTAATTTGTTTGTTTTATCAAAACATTTTTCAAAAATACTTGTGAAAAATGCTTGTAATAGAATATATTCAAAGACCATATTCTAATTATTTTCCATAGTCGTAAACAAAGTCCAGTCAAGTCACTCGCACCGGGGGGTGGGGGGTGTCAAAGTTGTATTACCGAACAATCAATGTCTCAAACTAGAAGTTACTATACTTAGCTTTGATGTTGCTGTGCTTGACTTTAAATATCTCCCGACATGGCCATGTTTCGAAAATCAATTCCTTCGTTAGGGGAGTAATAGATCTCACCATTAAAGTGAACGCTGATTTCTAGCGTGGACATGGTCGACTTCATATACGTCATACTATTTATGAAGAACCTTGTGATTCAAATGAACCAATGGAAAGGGAGCACTTGCCCATTAATCAAAGAGGACCAATCAAGTTCCTCATTCAGACCATTAGGCATCACTGTGTTCAATTTCTAAACCCAAAGTTGTCCATGATAATTTAAGCATGCTGCATAACTTCCTCCTCTGATGGTACACTTGACCTGATCTATTATTGTCCATTGTAATTGGTCGAATCTATGCTCCTTTTTAATACAATGATGGACAATCGGGGCTGAAAGATTCTGTGTGTAAATGCGCGATCGATGTTCCATTAACTGTACTCTAATCAGTTGACTTGTTCACCCCACATAACACCAACTCAATCATCTGTACCAAAAATGAAACCGGAATATGCTGGGAATCAAGATCACTAAGAAATTTGCTTGATACAATATCAAAGGCTTCCCGCTGAGGGATCTGTGTATATAGTAACTGAATATTGAACATCTTTTTTTATTTTTAAGGAGACATTTTACCACCAAACTCATGGGATAGCAATGGGGTCTTCATTAGCCCCTTCGGTGGCAAATTTATATGTGGTTGATTTTGAATCTAAATACATTTATTCTTCTAGGACTGGTGGTGCTATATACAACATTGGAGCCGTTATATTGACTATATTTTTTTCATATGGTCAACTTCAGACAGTGAGTTACAGGAGTTTGTAACTTGGGTTAATACTCTTAACCCGCATTTACAATTCACACACAAGTCTGATCGGGGGTCTATTGTTTATCTGGATATATTGGTGAAGATCCAGATGAATAAGCTTACTTCTATGGTAAATCGGAAACCAACAGATCGCAAAAATCTATTAAGATACCATAGTCATCATTCGGTTTCTTTTAAAAGAAGGCTTGCCAGTGAGCCAATATTTTAGAATTAGGCACAATTGTTCTACTCCTGAAGCCTTTGAAGTTCAAGCTAGAACATTATATGATCAGTTCAAAGCTCAGGGATATCCTCGTACAGTTATCAACAAAGCATATAAGCGAGCTAAATTCTCTGATTGTGACCAGTTATTGGATTATCAGCGTAAGAGAGATCGGGAGAGAATGGTGTGTGTGTTACAGCACAGTATATCTACGGCAGCTATACCATTGTCAATAAGAAGACATTGGCACATTTTGGCTCTACATAAAATCTTTAATGAGCCTTCACTGATAGCCACCTCACGAGGACCGAATATCCCTGACCACATTGTGCATATCCATATGGATTTAAAAAGACATTTAGGATTGATCAAGGGTACACGTCGCAAATGCCAACAGTGTGAAATGTGCAATTATACCATTCAAGGCGATGAATGGATTGAGCCTGTAACTGGATACCGAGTTAAACAGAGATTTAATACGGACTGCACATCAAAAAGTGTTATATATGTCTTAATCTGCCCTTGCCCTAAAATCTATGGGGCGAACAAGTCGACTGATTAGAGTACGGTTAATGGAACTGTTACGACTGTCGCTGCCCAACGTCTCCACTCCTCCTGCGGTTGACGAATGTTTGGCTGCCGTGGTGTCTGCCTGCCGTCCTCTCCGGCGTCCCCAGTCCGGCTTGGGCACTGCATCCCGCCATGTTGTTCAGCTGCCATAGGGTGCGCGTGCCGCGCCACCCTGCTTCTTATTCCTTCTTTGGCGTGAACCTCAGGGGCGTCCCCCTGTGATGACGTCATGCATCCCGGATACAAAAAGCCTACTCTGTTTGCTAGCTAATCGAGTTAGCAAGGGGACTTCTTACGGTTGGGATTCGATCTCCGTACCTAGCTACTCTCTTCTCCTTAATTGGACTTACTCTATCGGGGAACTTGCTCCTCGGGGGCCTCTCTCTCTCTTTTCTTTCTGGTCGCTGTCTGGAACCGATACTCGTTCCTTGAGGGCCCATGTTCCCGGACTCGCTGCCTGAGCTCACTTCTGCTTGGAAGAACCAGCTTCCTACACCATCAGTGAGTTACCATCTTGATTCTCTCAGAGCTGTTCCCTGGAACCAGGTACTCGCTCCTCGAGGACTTGCCTCTATTCCAGCTTCTGTGTTACCTTCCGGGAGAAACCGCTGTGTGAGTAATCTACCGACGAGGCTTCATACCAGAACCCTGTGTATGCTCCACTGTACTCACTATCTCAGTTTCTCTCCACTACAGCACAGCCATTGAGGAATCACTGACCCAGTGTCCTGAGGGACTACAAGCCCAGCAGGGCTTCATCTCTGCTCACTACTGCCACCTCTGGTGGCTTCACAACTCTGTTTAATAAAAGATAATTCTGTGTTGTGTGTCCTAAAGCTGAGCCTGACCTCTGGTCCTCACAGGACTTCCCCCTGTGGGCGTGGTCATCTGCCACAGTGTCCAAGGGTCCACCCAAAACCTTACAAACAATATCAGATTGCTAACTCCATGGATCCGGCACAGCTCAATGCCCTGCAGGCCATTCCAGGCCTGGTCCTGTGCATTTCGGAACAGCAAGACGCATTGGAGAAACTCACTTCAGCGTTTCATCAGCTGCACGCACAGAAGACCCAAGGCGCTACTTCCAGTAATGAAGGTCAGTTACCTGAAGTAACTTTATAGACTGCTGTACCGCTGGCTGCTCCAGTTCGTTTCTCGGGAGAGATTCAGAAGACCAGGGGCTTTCTAAACCAGTGCTGCATGCATTTTGCATTACAGCCTTCTCACTTCCCCACAGCTTTTGCCAAGACTACTTACATTCTATCTTATCTTGATGGAAGGGCCTTGTCTTGGGCCTCTACACTGTGGGAATGCAAGGATCCTATTTTGCAGGATATAGATGGATTTTTGGATTTATTCAAATCCATTTTCGATGGTCCTGCCCGGGTGACCGTTGCTGGTTCTGCTCTGATGGACCTGAAGCAAGGCAACCAACCACTGCTGATTTTGCGATAGAGTTTGACTCTTGCTATAGAACTCTGCTGGGACCCCAAATACTTGAAGACTCTCTTCTTCAGAGGCCTGGATAGTCGCTTGAAAGACGAGCTGGCCGCTCGTGAAACACCTGACTCGCTGGATGAACTAGTAGCTTTGGCTACTAGAATCGACCACCGGCTTCGTGATAAGGTGAAAGAACTCCAGCCTAATAGAGGACCAGGTCAGAAGGAGGCTAGTGCTAAACCTGCACCTCGGATGGTTCCGGTAATTCCTGCTGCCAGTGGAGATGAACTGATGCAACTTGGTCGCAGTCATTTGACTTCCAAAGAGAGAGGACTTTGGAAGAGGCATGGTCTGTGTATTCCCGATTCGTCCGGGGAACGGACGGGCCCATGTCCTGCAGGAGGACTGTTCTTAGGCCTTACTACGCCCTCTCCTCCGCTCTCTCTCCCATTCTCCTTGATCTGCGGACCGTCTGAGTTTCAAACTCTTGCACTGGTGGATTCAGGGGCAGGAGGCAACTTTTTTCTTCGATGCCTAGTGGAACATTTGAGGATCCCCCTCGTCCTTTGAAGGTTCCACTTCTCCTATCTTCCATCCATGGGGATCCCTTACCGGGTGATGTGACTTGCCAAACTGTACCGGAGCTCTCCATCCCGAGTCAATTCCCTTCTTTGTGTTAGAGAAGGCCATGCACCCTATCGTCCTGGGGTTACCCATAGTCTTACACTATTCCTTTCAGTCTCTGTAGAGAAATGGTTTGCGAGGCCTCCTGTTATAAATCTATGTCTAAATTAAATATCTGTGCCTAATGTACACAGGTGATTTGTCTTCCTGGCTGTTTGAAGCCCCCTTGGTGCGTTTACAGTAGAATGAATGGGGGAGGGGGACAGACACAGCTCTTCCCTCATTTGCTTGGTGATGGGTGGGTGGGTTCTGCTTCTTCCAAGTGATGGAAATAGCTGTGTGAGACCCCCTCCATTCTCTGAGACGGCAGAGTTTCTCAGCAAAAAAAATAAAATAATGAAACACTGAGAGAAATTGAATTGGCAAATCTGTGTTTGCCCTGTGTGCCAGGGACATAGATCTGTAACCAAAGTTCAAATCCACCTGGAAGAACCCTCCTTGATATGTTTTAATTGTGCTGGAGAGTGTATGTAAGAGTAGAGAAGGTCTGGTTTTATTAGAGGGGGCACACCATAAAGTTAGCAAGTAGCACAATTAAAACAAATTGAAGAACATTCTTTCACTCAATGCACAATTAAACTGTGGAATTTGTTGCCAGAGGATGTGGTTAGTGCAGTTAGTGTAGCTGAGTTTAAAAAAGATTTGGATAAATTCCTGGAGGATAAGTCCATAAACTGCTAATAATCAAGTTGACTTAGGGAAGAGCCACTGCTATTTTCTCTGATTTGTTTTAAATATGCTACTTTCCAACTTCATGGAATATCCCCTAGTCCTTCTGTTATCTGAAAGAGTAAATAACCGATTCACATTTACTCGTTCTAGACCTCTCATGATTTTAAACACCTCTATCATATCCCCCCTCAGCCGTCTCTTTTCCAAACTGAACAGCCTTAACCTCTTCAGCCTTTCCTCTTAGGGGAGACATTCCATCCCCTCTTTATCATTTTGGTCGCCCTTGTCTGTATCTTGTCCAATGCATCTATATCTTTTTATAAGATGCGGCAACCAGACATGAACACAGTACTCAAGGTGCGGTCTCACCATGGAGCGATACAGAGGCATTATGACATTTTCCGTTTTATTAACCATTCCCTTCCTAATAATTCCTAACATTCTGTTTGCTTTTTTGACTGCCGCAGCACACTGAGCCGACGATTTCAATGTTATCCACTGTGACACCTAGATTTTTTTTTTTTGGGTGGTAACTCTTAACGTGAAACCTAACATCATGTCTTGACCATCCTCAGCGTCACTTAAGATCAATCGATAAATATCTCCTCAAGGTCCCGACAGTCAAAATTGCCAGATTAGAAATGACCAGAATACGCGCCTTCTCCATGGCAGGGCCCTGCTCTGGAACTCCATTCTGACCCACATTAAGATTTACAACCAATCCAAAAGAATTTAATACAAAATGTACTCTATTGCCTTTCAGCTTTATTAACCCAGAGTAATGTCTCTGCAACCACCCTCTTAGTCCCATTTTATTTTCAGTTGTACCTGTATATTATGTATGCGTTGTGCTTGTAAACCGCTTGGACCTCTGGCCGTGTATAAGCCGTATACAAAGGTTTTAAAAGAGAGAAATGATTGGCCAGGTAGAACTGGGAAAGGCCCTGCTTAGCCTGGGTGTGAACGAGAAAGGCTGGACCTATTCTTTCGGATGCCGCTGCGTATTTGTGACCTGGGATGCATGGACATTTCTTGTCTTATAAGGAGGGGGAGATGGCAGAAAACAGCCCAAAAAAAAGCACAAACTGGAGAGTCTGAAAAGAAAAGAATGAATGAAAAGGCAGGCTGAATAAAGCAGAGGAGGAGCTCACAAGACACAGATTAGATTTATTTATTTATTTATTTTTTACAATTCCTTTACAGTTTTAACTCGCTGCTACACAAAATCCTTCTGGCGCTTCCAGGATCTCCCCACACCTCGCCTCTCCCCCCCCCCCCCCCCCCGTCAAGATATAATTCCATTCGCTTGGTGGGGATGGGGTAGAAATGGAAAATAATTTAGGACAATTTAAGACCCGGCTGTGTGTAGGGGAAAGAGATGTGGCCTATGAATGCTGCCTCTTCACACACATTATTTCACTGAAGGACGGAGTACAAACAAGGTGTAGATGGTAGCAGGTGTTGGGTGCCATATGGACATATCAAGGCCTTGCATGCTAGCAGTTCCTGATAGAGATGCGCATTGTCTACTTGTATCGGTTCGGGCTTCGTTTTCGGCCTCCCACCCCAATGGGAAATTTCAGTTTTCCCGTGGGTCCCGATTTTCGTGTTAGTGCTCACTAACATTTTAAAGTTGAAATTGTCTAATTCGTGAAAAACGAATGCACCTCTCTCCTTAATCTCTACAGTTTGCTTGCTATGGCCATTGGCATTCCCCCCCCCCCCCCAACTGAAAAGTGAATGCTGATGTTTTCCCCGCTGATTCCTGTGGAGCTGGAATGAATATGTGTTTGAGTATGCAAAATAGGCAGTGTGGAGGTAGAAGTGTGGGCATGCGTTTTTGGCTTCATGCTGACATCGGGGCCTGCCCATGCTCAGTGCCATTTCTCCACCTTATTCTATCGAGGACTGATGTCTTCTAATTAACTTTATATAAGAACCTAAGAAATTGCCATGCTGGGTCAGACCAAGGGTCCATCAAGCCCAGTATCCTGTTTCCAACCGAGGCCAAACCAGGCCACAAGAACCTGGCAATTACCCAAACACTAAGAAGAACCCATGCTACTGATGCAATTAATAGCAGTGGCTATTCCCTAAGTAAACTTGATTAATAGCGTTAATGGACTTCTCCTCCAAGAACTTATCCAAACTGTTTTTGAACCCAGCTACACTAACTGCACTAACCACATCCTCTGGCAACACATTCCAGAGCTTTATTGTGCGTTGAATGAAAAAGAATTTTCTCCAATTAGTCTTAAATGTGCTACTTGCTAACTTCATGGAGTGCCCCCTAGTCTTTCTATTATCCGAAAGAGTAAATAACCGATTCACATCTACCCGTTCTAGACCTCTCATGATTTTAAACACCTCTATCATATCTCCCCTCAGCGTCTCTTCTCCAAGCTGAACAGCCCTAACCTCTTCAGCCTTTCCTCATAGGGGAGCTGTTCCATCCCCTTTATCATTTTGGTTGCCCTTCTCTTGTCTGAGATCTGATAATGAGGCTCATGCATAGGGAAATGTGGCAAGGCAGGCTCCCTGTTTGCCCTGCAGCACAACCTCTGCTCCAGTTTGAATAATAAATCCTTTATTCACTGGTCTGCCAAAAGAGCAATTCCCCTCAACCTCCTTTCTGCCCTCGAAATGAGTGAACTGAGCCCTCTGGGTACAAAATACGCGCGTGGCATTTTCCCCGAGGGAGATGGTAAGAGGAATTGAGAAGGACTAACATTACAGCCCGAGAGCATTTATCATTTTCATGTGTGAGCAGCAGTTATGGTTATTACCCAATGTATTTGTTATTGCTCGGTCACTCTGAACCGGCACCGGGAACCCTCATTCACAGCTCCCTGCGGATTTGCTTTGGTGGTCACAGCCAGGGCAATCGCAGACCTTACATCAGGCCAGCACGTGCAGCCGCTGCCCGACGATGGCCATCCCGCCCCTGGCCACTGCCAGCCTGCGGCACGGCCGATGCCGGGTTCTTGGGAAGGGGTTGGAGCTCTGACGGGCCGACGGGTTCCTTTTCTCGTCTTCCCTGTCACTTCCATCTGCCGTGGAGCTGAGGGCCTGGGAATCTGTTCAAGCTGGAGTTTGCCTGACAAGACATATGGTGTGGCGCTTTTTTTTTTTTAATTTTCTGAGGGGGATGTGGGTGTTTGCATTCAGATACCAAGTAGAAGTCTCTTGGGTATGAATCTCCCGCAGAACAGCATATTTATCAGTATTTATTACAAGTGCAAAAAGCCCGGGAGAAATCAGTGCAAAATCATGAGCAGTCATTTTTCCAGAGAAATAATATTTGTCTTCTTGCTATAATAAGCCCCACTGCTAGATTCTGGGGAAACCAAAATACGAACTGGAAACGAAGCCCCTCTAGTATGGCTTTGTTGACCCTGTGTGTGGCTTGCAGACCCCCCAAGGACAGATGCCAGAGTGGGGCTGGTTGGACCAGAGAGAGGGGCGAAGGCCCTATTTGGAGTATCAAGCAGTAAGAACAGTGGTTTATGCCCCAGTCCTATCTCGGATGGATTATTGCAACGCCTTAGATTTAGGGTTGCCAGCAAAATTGATTCGTAAACTTCAACTGATGCACAACACTGCGACTTGTATGATTACAGGTAGCACCGGAAGGACTCCGGCCGCCCTCGATACTTTCGCAGCTCCACTGGCTACCAGTGGCAGCACCGCGTAAATTTAAAATGTCTGATCACGGCTGTTAAGGCTTTGGCAGGCGACGGTCCCGTCCCCCCGAGTTGGGGGAAACATTGAAATGGCGCGCGCCTGGCAGAGGAAAATCCTTATCACAGTCACCATCGGCTGAACCGTCCCGACGGCAGAGTCCGTGCTTTCCAGAGGCTGCTCCAAGCTTGAGGGTCAGCCTCCCCTTGCACTTCAGGGAGGAATAAGACTTGAAGCAGTTTAGAAAAAAACTGAAAACATGGTTAATGCCCACAGATTTTGAAAGTGACATCTTACGATCTGAAGTAATATGCGGATTGGATGAGCTGTTTCAGCTCTGGTGTGTGGTTGAATTGATTTTAATTGTATGTTTTAAAAATGTACATCACTTTGGGTGATTTTTAATCAGGAAAGCGATAAACAAATACTATTAAATAAATGTACTTATGTTTTTGTGTGTGCTAAGCATTTTGTTTTGCACACATTGGTGGGTCAGCGGGGTTTTTAAACTCCTGATTGATCAGCTTCCTGCATCTGGAGTTGCATCTCTTTTTTTTGTTTGTTTGGTGCGCTAGTAAAGACCAGGTGTGCTGAAGTTAAGTGCACATTTTGTACTCCTGTTTAATTACATCGGGTCCCGATGGAAGAGACTTCATTTTAAAACTGGCGTATAATAGTTCAACTCCTCCAGACAGCAAGGAGAAAAGAGGTACCGCCCTCGGAGCGTGGACCCAGACGTGGCTACGGCGAGGGCGCCGTGAACGTGGCAGGACGTCTACACCCTCGGCACGCTTCCCTGTGCGCAAACGTTCCCTCTGCTCCTCCTTACCGGTGCCCCCCCCCCCCTCACTTTGTGGTTGGATTTTCTCGTACACCCGCCGTCCTTCCCTGGCCCCACGTCGCTGTCGCCAGCACACAGTGGCCGTCCCGGAGTTGCACCCCCCCCCCCCATCTCTCCCTTCGGTCCGCGTGTGGCCGCTGCTCTTCCGCGGTCCCGTACCGCTGTCGGGGCGACTTTGCGGGGCGCGAGTGTGGCGGTTGCGCACTCCCACGCGTACAGCGGAGGCGCAAAGACGCGGAAAGATAGAAATGACGGCAGAAGAAGACCAAACGGTCCATGCAGTCTGCCCAGCAAGACGGGCCCGGGTGCAGCCCTGACTTGTAGCCTGAGCACCATCAGGATGGGATGCTTGCCCAGCTTTAGCCACATCTGTTGCACTGTCTCGTCATGCAGACTTGGGGGGGGGGGGGGGGGTCACAGACAGACGGACGGACATGACCTGGCCATAAAATAGAGAACTGTTAAACTTGCTGCTGCTTCCTCGGAAGAGCAAGCGGTTCCCTTCATGCCTCTGGTAAATAAATCGGACCCCTTCGAGCATCGCCCAGCCGAGCATGTCTTCATTGGGGCGCGAGTTCCACTCAGCATCTGACAGACCACCAGCTGCGGAACCCCTAAAACTGGTCAGGGTAATTCCCCTCCCCCCGTTCCCACGTAAAATAAAGAACTGGAAGGTCCGGGCCCGTGGATCTGGCAGGACAGTATGGGGTGACAGCTAAGCTCCGGCAGATTGCTGATATTGGAGACGCGAGGGTCCAGATGGCGGGACTGATTCATGTTACTTATTCCTGCAGCGTCGTATGGGGGGGGGGGGGGGGAATCGTTTCAGTGAGGATAAGAGGGCACCTTGCCAGCCTTTTTATTTCATTCCTCCTTCCCTTGTCATCCTGATTTCTGTGCTAGCAGTTGTTACATGAGCCTGACTTTTTTTGTCTTTGATTTTTTTGATGCTTTCTGTTCAGATGAAATAATTTCAGGAAGCCTTCTTGCCAAATGCATCCTGTGACTGGGCAAGGAGAGAGAAAAATGCCATTTTCAAATGGGCGTGTAGCACCACAGTAGAAAAAATATGTGCATAGCAAACATATTTGTTTATTTATTTGTTTTATTTAAACCATTTATATGCTGACATTCGTTTGCACATCACATCAGTTTACATAGAACGGGAATAAAATAACTTTAGAAGGTTACATAGAGCAGGGAGTAAGAAACCACTCAAAGAACCTTTACAGGGTGTAGCAACGTTAAAAAAACAAACAAACCGTGAATAAATAGGCATAGAGAATAACTATAAACTGGGAGAAGGGAGGGCGGAGTAGAAAAGATGAATTAGGGTTGATTCGGGGAGGGGGAATAGTAATGTGCAGTGGGAGGGAGAATGGATTATGTAAAGGCCTGTTTGAATAGCCAAGTTTTTAGTTTTTTTTCTTGAATGTTTGGGTCCAGGGCTCTTGACGAAGGTCGGATGGCACAGAGTTCCGGCTATAGATAAAGCACCTTCCTTCGTAGAAGTGAGTGACATATGCATGAGTTTGGGTGAAGGTGTGTGTGTGTGTATAGATCCTTTGCAGGCGGATCTGGTGGGTCTGTTAGAAGTATGGCGCCATAGGGAGTCATTTAGCCAGTGATCATTCTGGTTGTGTAGTGTCTTGGGAATGATTGTGAGGCTCTTATGGAGAATTCTGAAGGGGATTGGGAGCCAGTGGAGGCCTTTAAGGATAGGAGTGATATGGTCTTTTCTGTGGGGGTTAGTGAGGACCCTGGCCGCTGCATTTTGTAGCATTTGGAGTGGTTTGATGGCGGTTGTGGGGAGGCCTAGAAGTAGGGTGTTACTTGTCCGATACCTATTTATCTCTCTCTCTCTAATTTTCTTCTTAGCAAGCCGTCATTGGAGACCATTCTGCGGCATTCGTTTTCAGCACAGTTTGTATTTGTTGCTCTTTCAGTGAAGTTCAGAGAACGGTTCAAGGTTGGTGAGCCTCACTAAAGGCAGGTATAAGAGGGTCTCAAATTCTGCCCCTCACTAGTAGCATTGCCCTTTCCCTATGCCAGCAGGGTGAGTCCGAGGCGATGACAGACCCTGCCTCTCTTTTGTGATATCTTTCAATAGGTGGGTAGCACTCCCCATTGGGAAGGGTTGTGAAGCAGTGAAAAACTCCTGCACCCATCTCATTCAGAGGGAGAGCTGAGTCTGCAGGGTAGTGCTGGGGGCGTATCCAGCGGAGGAGAAATAGTCCTGCTCAGGGAAGATGGTTGGGGCCTGGGGACGAGGAGGTTCCAAGTCTTGCTGGTAGGACGGAGGAGGGATTCCAGGAGGGAAGAGAAGTACTCCTGTGGAAAGTCCTGAATCTGACGACTCGAGAAAGAGGGGAATAGTTCCGAGTTATGGAGCAGGGTAAAGGGGAGGTCCATAGAAGAAATGGAAAGTTCATGGAGTTGCTGACTGACCCGACAAATCAGCCAGAGCCTCAACTAAGAGTAAGAAATGAGAGAGGAAGCAACAGTTACTGGGAGGGCCCAGGAAGGAAGGTACCTTCCCCTAAGGGCTTATCTTTATGGGAAAAGTATGAAATGACAGGAAAGAGGCTTTGAATTTTATACTATTTTTCAGCTTGTGTTTCAGTGGAGGGCTTTCTTGCCAGAAAACTTTTATTTTGAACAATAGAACTGGAGTCAGAGTGGTGATTTGTGGAGTGACTGGACTGGGGTACAGAAGAGCTCCAGCATGAAGAAAACTCTAAGGGCCTTGAAAAGATATTAACTTTCCCCCCTCCCCTGTGTGGGAAGCCTGAGAGGTCCTGAGGCCTGGCATTGTCCGTGACCTTTCCCCTGTGCCCAAGAGCTGACTGGGACAGGGGCTACACAGGAGAAGAACAGAGAGGGGTGGAGGGAAGAGCCATTGTTGGTAATCTGGCATTAGCCAGCAAGGCCAGCCGTTATCTACCTTGATGCCTTCGCTGAGCGAAAGGAAGAAGCCAACTTGAAACCTTCAGGTACCGAGTAAGCACTGATGAAGTACAAGCAGATAACGTTTTACGCAGAAACAGAAGGTCAAGAGACATTGGAAGGTCAAGAGACATTGGAAAGAGGGAAGCTCAGAGGAAATGTGAGGGGATGGCAGATGCCTGGAATAACGTACCATAGAGATGGCACTAACCAGGTGAGTGACAGAACTCGAGCAAGCCAGGGAGAATGGTACAGAAACTGAGGGAGATGATCAGAGACGGAACAGAGTCTGCAGTGACACAACCAGAGGCAACGGGATGGCAGGCCAAAAGTTTCTTATCGCGCAACAACAGTCTTATGCTTGTTGCCCCCTTCCCCTCATCCTGAGGGGCCAAAGCAACAAAGTGCACCCACCCGAGCGTTTTGGACGTGCTAGACTAGCACCCAATGCAATAAGATTAGCGCGTCCAAAACACGCACCCAAAAAAATGTGTAGCCGATAGCGCCCACCACATGTAAATTCCATGGAGATGAGGCTATTACCTATTACCCCTGATGTAGAAAATTGCCAGGCGCCCAACGCATACTTTCTAACATGGCAAATTTAACTCCAGCTCCGGAAGTGGCGTAAAGTCAATCCACGAGTCAAGGGCTCATGAGAAATTTAAAAATAAGATCCTCTGTGGTTCTTCATACTTAGTATCATTGCGACACAACATTATCATGTGTGGTGTTGAAAAATAAATGTATATTGGCTTGATTTAAAAAAAAAACCAATTCTTCTGGACGCACAATTTAGGAACCCGTAGCAAGGGGCACTTAGCTATGAGCGTCTTCGGCAACCTTGGCAAAATCAGCCCGATGGAGCGGCCTAAAGACGGACGCTCGTATTGAGCGCCTCTTGCAATTGTGGGCGCTCGATGCATTTAAGCGCTAGGGACAGAGAAACCTCCTCTAGCGCGTCCTTTTTACGCAGCCTCTCATTTAAATACTACATCGGGCACCCAGGGGATGTGGCTGTGTGGGCGTTAGGGAAATGGCTGCTCGATACGAGTGCCCGTTTTTAACGTCTTATTGCATCGGCCTCCAAGTAAGGCGGTTAATTAGAATTCAGACAATTATTCTCGACTCCAGAGCCATCCCAACCTTGTGATTTTTGGCATCCTGGACGTCTGCCTCCCCTTCCAATATGATGAGGCCCCATGGAACCTCTCTGGGCATCTAATGAAAATAACTGAAATTCTAGTTGCTGCTGCTTTCACTTATGCCGCTGTCAGAATTCTCATCCAAAATTGGTTTCAACCATTTTTTAAATCTGGACTGTATTAAAACAGCAGACCAGGTTAGCTAAAGAAAAAAGGAATTCTTTCAGCTAACAGGGAGCGCAGTCCTTTCTGGCTGTGCTTCTATCCAGACTAAATAAACCCAGCTCCTTACCTTTGCCCTCTCCGCGGTTTTGTTGCCGTCCTAAAGCCTTCTTCTACATTCTCCTATTTTGAGTGGGGTGGGGGGGGGGGGGGGGAATCAGAAACTGGGCATTGTATTCCGAAGGTCTTACTAACGTTGAGCAGAGTAGGAGAATTATTTCCTGTGATGTGGCGTTCCTGTTAATGAATCTTGCTATTTTATTTATTTATTTATTTTTAATTTTTATATACCGAAGTTCTTGTAGGGACTACAAATCACTCCGGTTTACATAAAACGAAGAACTGCTCAACAGAGAGCGGAGCTTTACATGGAACCGAGGAACATATGGAACAGTATAACTGATTGACAATTTAACATAGTGCTAAATAAAGTAATAATAGTTTAACTGGAAATAAATAAAGCAATATAATATTTTATAAAGACAGTTTAACTGTTTAACGTATCAATAAATATAAATATAAGCAATGCCTAATATATATATGAAATAAAGTGAATTTTTGAGCTCACAGATAATTGTCCAGTTGCAGATTCTTAAAAGTAGTACTTTATACAGTGTCCATAGTTAAGGGATGGAAGTCTGTCAGTCATAGTAAGATTAAGCGTCTGGGAAAGCTTGTTGGAAGAGAAAAGTTTTCAGTCTTTTTTTGAATTCTTGATAACTGGGTTCTAGTCTAAGATCTGGGGGAAGCATATTCCACTGATGTGGGCCTGCTGAAGATAGCGCTCGTTTGCTCAATGATGATTTTATTTGCGGAGCATGCAGTGTTCCTCTGTATGCGCTTCTGATTGGTCTGGAGGAAGTGTGCGGTTGGAGTTGAGAGCTTAATGTGATGGGGGCTAGATTGTTTGTCACTTTGTGGATGATAGTGAGTACCTTATAGAGTATCCTTTGTTTAATGGGGAGCCAATGTAAGTTCCGGAGGATTGGGGTGATATGGTCTTTTTTGTTGGTGCTAGTTAGAATTCTAGCCGCTGAGTTCTGAACCATCTGTAATGGTTTGATAGTGTTGGCGGGTATACCTAGTAGCAAGGAGTTGCAATAGTCGAGTTTAGAAAGAATGATGGATTGCAGTACTAGCCTGAAGTCGGAGAAGTGAAGGAGGGGTTTAAGTTTTTTAAGGACTTGCAGTTTGTAAAAGCAGTCCTTTGTGGTATTGTTTACGAACTTTTTTAGGTTTAGATGATTATCAAGCCATGCTCCAAGGTCTCTGACGTCAGATGAGAACGAGTTGTTTGTGTTAGGTAGAGAAAGGCTGGAAGAGATTGTGCGTGGATCCTGGGAGACAATGAGCATTTCGGTTTTATTAGCATTCAATGTTAGCTTTATTATACAAGTCCATCCTGAGGCAGTCCTGGTCCCTGTATATTTGCCTTTTGATTTTTCCTTCCTTGGTAGCTTGCATGTTTGCCCTTCCAGTTAATTCTATTTCTCCAAAATGCCAGGATCCATTTTGTATCCTGATCCTAGCTCCGGGGCTACTTGCAAGGTCTTCCAACTTGGCAACATGAATTTTGTAACTATTATTCTTTGTATTCCATCACCTAGAGATCATTATGAATTATTGTACAATACCAGACTCCATTTCCACTAATGGTTTTGCCAGCTACTGAATTACGGCATACGTAAATAATTTATTTTCTGATGGCGTAAACACTGTTTTTTTTAACGGGCATTTTATTCATAACTCCTGGAGGGAAGCCATGGACATCTGGAAGTAGTTGGTCATCTTGGAAGGCTTTTTTTCTTTTTTAATGAGTTTTATGGAATTTGCAGACTCGCCGTTGGGCATGGGTGCTTGGGGGAAGTAGTTCCTCTTATTCTGATACAGCAAACAGCCAGATTGTTCAGAGAATTCTCTGAAATTAGCCTCAGACAGCACTGCAGAGTAGCTCTGGTCCTTCCCATCTTTAAGTAAGGGCATGCCATCTCAGCCTGGCCTGCTCCCTGCTCCTTTCCCATCTCCAGGGAAGAGGTGATAGTCCTCTCTTTAGTATTCACATTGCAGGAGCTTGGCCGGCTGTGACATGCTTGGCATGCAATTCGGCTTAAAGGTTATTTTTTCACTTGAAGTTGCTGACTCCTCTCACAAAATGGAGAAAATGCAAAATGTTTCCGACTACAGTAGAATTAGATTGTCTGTAATCTTTCTTGCTTTTTTTTGTACTGATTTCGTGTGGGCAAAAAAAAATCAAAGCCCTTCATAAACACAGGATATTCATTATAGCTCTCTCTGCTGCCTGTCAGCCACGTGCAATGAGGATAAAGCTTGAACTGCTGAGAAATCATTATGAACCTGTGTGCGTCTCTGGTCCTTGAAGTATTTTCTATATAAATAATTTAAGCACTTGTTCTCTGTGTGATGCAACAGAAGCAATGGATGGCACATGACAGAAATGCATTGATAGCTGTCAAACCAAAAGAAGCAGG
This sequence comes from Rhinatrema bivittatum, assembly GCF_901001135.1. Taxonomy (NCBI): domain Eukaryota; kingdom Metazoa; phylum Chordata; class Amphibia; order Gymnophiona; family Rhinatrematidae; genus Rhinatrema; species Rhinatrema bivittatum. The sequence goes on along the minus strand of NC_042621.1, from coordinate 300,948,073 downwards.
AAACTGTCACATTAACTTAATTTAACCTCTGCCCAGAATGAATGCAAGAGAATGAAGGACAATTGTGGAGATGTTGGGTTTATTCTCCCTCTTCCTTCCTGATATGGGAGCGATTTCTATAGCTGGCTTGTGATTTTGCCACTCCAGAGCTACAGGAACATCAGCCCTGAAGCAAAAACATTTGCTCTCTTTCTCTGAAGGCTGCTCCCCTGGCTGCTTTTGCATCATCGGCCAGCTGATTGCTCATCTGAGTCGCTGAGTCAGAGAAAATGATGTTTAAATTCTGTACAGAAAGTCACCTGGAGTTTGCTCAATGCTTCCAGGAATATTTATTTAGTTAAGGCTGCAGCCCATTTACCTTTTGTGGTTTCAAATCTTTGTAATGTAAATTCACAAATTCAAGAAGACGGGGAAAACCGGGAGGGTTTGAAGTGAACGCAGAAGAGGGGGAGCCAAAAGGCCCTAGAGGTGTCTAAGAGTTAGATGCATTCCCGCTTCGCACCTGGTCTGTGCACACCTCTGCTTCATAGCTTCAAATCCCAGCAGGGGTGACTCCCCCACTAATGCTTTTCAGGCAGAACATGTGGGCCGACCTTCAACAGGTAATGATGACTGTGTCTGTGAACATTAAGACGGCGGGGGATGCTGGAGTTGGTTTAAATACTTGAATCATCTACCCAAAATGGGAGGAAACCAACGAGGAGGACAACTAGGCAGACTGGATGGGCCAAATGGGCTTTGTGTAGATCTTTCCAAGAATTATAGCATGATTGTTATTTAATGATCACTCAAATAAAGGTCATTTGGGCTCACTAGCCATCATCTAAAGTGCATCATAAATATATTGATGACATTTATGTAGGCTCAGCAGCTAACATAAAAAGGCACTCCTTGTATAGACTTCCAGGAAGCTGCTCTGGATCTGGAATGCAGGGATACCAGAGGGCTAGGCCATGTCTTACTTGTGTCGCGAAAGCAGTAATGTGACATGCAGCGTTTCACGAAGGCGCTCTTTCCACTTTACAGGCTGAAAAGGCCACGTTAGGGGCTAACTGAATACTTGGCTGATGACCTAGTTTATTTCTGTGTGGCATAAATTGAATGTACGATGATAGCCGCTAGATTCTTATTGATCCTATGTGAGGGGAGAGCTTTCCGACATCCACAAATTAAACTTATGAAACTCCCAGGCTGAAGTCCTGAAAGAGGAGTCCAAAGGCAGACACTTAAAAATCCTAGGGCCTACACCTCCTTTCCTCTCTTGTTATTCTAAAAGCCCCTAAGTTGATTCCCATTTGGCAGGGGGGGGGGAAGAATGCTCTCCAATGCCCTGGGCATTTATTCAAAGTCCATTTCAAGTAATGTAGTAATCATGTTAGGTTACAACATTACTGAGTTGATGGCAGATAAAGAAGTCCAATAAATCACATGTGAGTTCCTTTAGTAAATCCTTTGTTTCCGTAACTTTAAATGTGCCTTTGTAGTTTGTCCGTTTACTTAATAGTCCCAACCAGATTTGACCCTTCCCATTTGGACATTTGTAAAGCTTCCTCTATTTGGTGGCAATACTGGTGGGTATTTGGTCCAAAATTACTTTCCCAAGTTTCCATCCCTTGAATCTGATGTTTTGAAACCTCACTCCACTCTCCTCTGATGACTGTTAGTCCATGTGGCACCGATGGGTTACCTCCCTCCTCCTCCATGAATTATATAATCACCGATGAAGTGCCACTCTTCTCCTCCCAGGAACTGGATGGGTTTCCAGGCCTCCTGTTGACCTCTGATGGCTCGATGGATCTCTCTGGGTGAGACTCCACTGGAACCTCCAACTTTCTCCTCTAACAAAAATTAGAAGGAAGAGTGTATAAAAACTTCCTTCACGAAATGTACTAACTGAAGACAAAACTCTTTCCTATTTCCCTAAAGGAGTTAATAAAATAGAGAAGAAAAAGAACATAAATTCCTTCTCCTTGGAAAACTAAATCAAAACTCGCTACCTTCTCTAGATGCTTCTCCTATTTATAGAAACAGGAAGTAACCACTGGAAACCCTCTTAGTATACTTCTCCTCTACCTACATTGATGGTACATTCTTCTTAGCAGAGACCCAGTTGGGCTCTACACTTATACATTTATCATCATTTTTTGCAAGAATGAATCGAGCCGTTGGACAGTATATGGACCTCATGCATCACCTACATAGGGTTTTAGACAGTGCTGTGGAGGCCAGCAGTCATGGTACATGTGGACACCAATGACATAGGAAAATGGGGGAGGGAGGTTCTGGAAGCCAAATTTAGGATTTTAGGTAGAAAGCTGAAATCCAAACCTCCAGGGTGGCATTCTCTGAAATGCTCCCTATCCTGTGTGCAGGTCCCCAGAGGCAGGCAGAGCTCCGGAATCTCAATGCACGTCAAGCAGCATTGTCTGTATTTTCAAGAAGGATCCTCATCCAGTAAACATGTTGCTATGTTAATATAAAAGACTTGGGGGTAACCTACACGGAGCAGCAGTTACTACCCTTAATAGAAACATGGGGTAACCTGCACGGAGTGATGGTTACTGCCGTAAGAAATTTGCTGGGCAGACTGGTCGTTTTCTGCCATCTATACTATGTTACTATGTTATATGTTAAAAAATCCAAAGAAAGTGAATGCAATGTTCACTGCAAAGGTATACAGATTGTTCTGTTGTGAATTAATAAAGGTTCATGAATATTCAGCCAGAGCCTAGCCTGCATCTATTCTCTGGCCATTCTGACTGCACACATGCCACAGGTCCTCGGCAGAAGCATTCACACTGTGAATCTGAGAATTCTGCTGCGTACCTTGTCATAAACAGAGGACATCCAGAACACACTCAACTCGAGTGCCTTGGGTTGGGGAGGAGGGGCGATGCTCTTACCAGTAGAGAAAGAGACAAATCAAAACCATGACAGAATTGGGACAGAGCGAGGAGGACGTTTCATGTGCAATTTTTTATAAGTTGAATTCAAATCTGTGTACCACGAGCCAGTATAATGCAAATACCATCGGGATTTCTTGTGCATGCTGTGTTTTGCCAGGTGCACATCATTCTCAACCTGTGCATGTGCAAGTACAGCTTAAAGGGAGCAGTGGCTATAACCCAACTAAATGTAAGTCTTTTTCTCTCCGCACGTAGTTAATTGGTATGCTCCTTAAGTTTAGTAGATTCTCAGTAGAGCTTCCTATAATAAGATAAATCTGGAACCATCTTAATATCACATCATAGATCCCTATGTCGGCCAGTTGTACCAAAAGCGTCTCATGCCGATGATATGTCCTCCCCAACCCAAGTCACTTGAGTTGAGTGTGTTCTGGATGTCCTCTGTTTATGACAAGGTACGCAGCAGAATTCTCAGATTCACAGTGTGAATGCTTCCGCCGAGGACCTGTGGCATGTGTGCAGTCAGAATGGCCAGAGATTAGATGCAGGTTAGGCTCTGGCTGAAGATTCATGAACCTTTATTAATTCACAACAGAACAAGCTGTATACCTTTGCAGTGAACATTGCGTTCACTTTCTTTGGATTTTTTAACATCTGACGTAGTAACATAGTATTGATGGCAGAAAACGACCAGTCTGCCCAGCAAATTTCTTACGGCAGTAACCATCACTCCGTGCAGGTTACCCCATATTTCTGTTAAGGATAGTAACTGTTGTTCCATGCAGGTTACCCCCAAGTCTTTTATATTAACATAGCAACAGTTTTACTGGATGAGGATCCTTCTTGAAAATTCAGACAGTGCTGCTTGACGTGCTTTTCTATCGGACTTGGCCGTAGAAGCAGTCCTGTGCTTTTCCCCTTATGTCTGTGAATCAGTACCCCATAACATAAAAGTCGGAGCCCAAGTTAGTTGATGCCTAAATCCAATTCCCCTCTCCCCACCGTCAAAGCTGAAAGCAATGTTGCAGTTGTATCAAAAGCATCAAGGCTTATTGGTTAAGGGTAGCTATCCCCATGCATACTGAGACTGTTAAGGGGAGTAACCACCACCGAGCAGGAGTTACCCCCATGTATGCTTTTCTTCATTTCCATCCTCTAGCCTTTAGGAACCCACAGTGTTTATCCCATGCCCCTTTGAATTTTTTGACTGTTTTTGTGTTCACCGCCTCCTCTGGAAGGGCATTCCAGGCATCCACCACCTTTCCATGAAGAAATATTTTCTGATCTTGGTTCTGAGTCATCCTCTCTGGAGTTTCATTTCGTGACCCCTAGTTCTACTTTTTCCTTTCCAACGGACAAGGTTCGAAGTTCGTGCACCATTAAAATCTTTCAGGTATCTGAAGATCTGTATCATATCTCCCCTGCACCTCCTCTCTTCCAGGATGTACATACTCATAACCTTCAGCCTTTCCTCATAAGTCTTCTGATACACACCCCACTCTTTGGACTGCCTCCATCCTGTCCTTATTGAGGTACAGGCTCAAATACTGAACGCAGAGCTCCAGGTGAGACCTCACTAAGGACCTGTACAAGGGCAGTACCACCTCCTTTTTCTTACTGGTTAGTCCTCTCTCTATGCAGCCCAGCATTCTTCTAGCTTTAGCCATCACCTTCAGATCGCCAGACACTATCACCCAAGGTCCCTCTCCCAGTCTGTGCATATTAGTCTTTCAGACCATCACTTACAGCTCTTTTGGATTACCGCGCCCCAGATGCATGACTCTGCATTTCTTGGAATTGAATCCTAGCTCCAAATACTTTACCAGTCTTCAAACTTTCTTAAATCACTTTTCATTTTTTTTACTCCTTTAGGAGTGTCTACTCTGCTGCAGATCTTAGTATCATCTGCAAATAGACAGAATTTACCTTCTGTCCCTCCCGCAATATCGCTCACAAAGATATTGATCAGAACCAGTCCCGAAATTAATCTCTCTGGCACTCCACTTAATACTATTCTTTCTCTGGCACTCCACTTATTACTATTCTTTCTCTGGCACTCCACTTAATACTATTCTTTCTCTGGCACTCCACTTAATAATATTCTTTCTCTGGCACTCCACTTATTACTATTCTTTCTCTGGCACTCCACTTAATAATATTCTTTCTCTGGCACTCCACTTATTACTATTCTTTCTCTGGCACTCCACTTAATACTATTCTTTCTCTGGCACTCCACTTAATAATATTCTTTCTCTGGCACTCCACTTATTACTATTCTTTCTCTGGCACTCCACTTATTACTGTTCTTTCTCTGGCACTCCACTTATTACTATTCTTTCTCTGGCACTCCACTTAATACTATTCTTTCTCTGGCACTCCACTTATTACTATTCTTTCTCTGGCACTCCACTTATTACTGTTCTTTCTCTGGCACTCCACTTATTACTATTCTTTCTCTGGCACTCCACTTAATAATATTCTTTCTCTGGCACTCCACTTAATACTATTCTTTCTCTGGCACTCCACTTAATAATATTCTTTCTCTGGCACTCCACTTAATACTATTCTTTCTCTGGCACTCCACTTATTACTATTCTTTCTCTGGCACTCCACTTAATAATATTCTTTCTCTGGCACTCCACTTATTACTATTCTTTCTCTGGCACTCCACTTAATACTATTCTTTCTCTGGCACTCCACTTATTACTATTCTTTCTCTGGCACTCCACTTAATAATATTCTTTCTCTGGCACTCCACTTATTACTATTCTTTCTCTGGCACTCCACTTATTACTATTCTTTCTCTGGCACTCCACTTAATACTGTTCTTTCTCTGGCACTCCACTTATTACTATTCTTTCTCTGGCACTCCACTTATTACTATTCTTTCTCTGGCACTCCACTTAATAATATTCTTTCTCTGGCACTCCACTTAATACTATTCTTTCTCTGGCACTCCACTTATTACTATTCTTTCTCTGGCACTCCACTTAATACTATTCTTTCTCTGGCACTCCACTTATTACTATTCTTTCTCTGGCACTCCACTTAATACTATTCTTTCTCTGGCACTCCACTTATTACTATTCTTTCTCTGGCACTCCACTTAATACTATTCTTTCTCTGGCACTCCACTTAATACTAATCTTTCTCTGGCACTCCACTTATTACTATTCTTTCTCTGGCACTCCACTTAATACTATTCTTTCTCTGGCACTCCACTTATTACTATTCTTTCTCTGGCACTCCACTTAATACTATTCTTTCTCTGGCACTCCACTTAATAATATTCTTTCTCTGGCACTCCACTTATTACTATTCTTTCTCTGGCACTCCACTTAATACTATTCTTTCTCTGGCACTCCACTTAATAATATTCTTTCTCTGGCACTCCACTTAATAATATTCTTTCTCTGGCACTCCACTTATTACTATTCTTTCTCTGGCACTCCACTTATTACTATTCTTTCTTCAGTGTAGATTCCATTTACCATTACACGCTGTCTCCTGTCAGTCAACCAATTTGTAATCCATGCCACTATCTTGGCAACCACTCCTAAGCTTCTCATTTGTTCACAAGTCTCCTATGTGGGATCATATGAAAAGCTTTACTGAAATCCAAGTAAATTACATCGAGTGCTCTTCCCTGATCCAATTCTTTAGTCACCCAATCAAAAAAATCAGGTTTGTCTGACAGGACCTTCCCCTGGTGAATCGAATCCATGCCTTGGGTTGAGCAATCCACTGGATTGTAGATAATTCACTATCCTTTGCTTCAACAGAGTCTCCGTTAATTTTCCCATAACCAAGATGAGGCTAACCGGCCTGTAATTTGCAGCTTCCTTTCTGCCACCACTTTTGTGAAGCGGGACCACCACCACTTCCATTTCTAGGGATCTATTGAACAGGTCGTGCAGCGGACCCACCAGCACATCTCTGAGCTCCCTCAGTATCCTGAGATGCACCTCATCAGGCCCCATGGCCTTGTCCACTTTCAGTTTCCCCAGCTCTTCCCATTCATTCTCTTCTGTAAATGGAATTTTGTCTACCCCATCCCCATCCATGTTCTTCTCAACCAGCAATGGTCCTTCTCCAGGTCTTATTTAGTGAACACCAAACTGAAGTATTCGTTTAATATTTCTGCCATTTCTTCATCTCTCCCCACACAGTGTCCTCGTCACCTTTCAATTTCACTTATACCACTTCAGACCTTTCTCCTTTCTCTGATGTATCTGAAAAATGTTTTCTTACCTCGCTTTACCTCTTTGGCAATCCTTTCTTCTGCCTGACCTGTCGCTTTCCTGATTTCTTGTCTCCCTCAGTTTCACCAGTTATTCTTCCCTGTGTTCCTCTATTTGGAATCCTTTATACTTCTTGAACGCTGTTCTTTTTGCCTTTATTATTTCAACCACCTGCTTTGAGAACCAGATTGGTTTCTTATTTCTCTTACTTTTGTTTACTTTTCTAACATAGAGATTTGTTGCCTTTGTAATTGCTCCTTTTAGTTTGGCCCACTCTTGTTCCATCCTCCCACCCTCTCCGTTTTCTCCCAGCCTTCTAGTTCTTCCCCATTTTGATAAAATCCGTATTTTTGAAATTCAAAACTTGGATCTTCATGTGACTTCACTGTATCCTCTGTGCGATATCAAACCATACCATCTGATGGTGACTGGCGCTGAGGTGGGCACCCATCCGACATTAAAGATATTATCCCCATTAGTAAGCACTAGGTCAAGTATAAATCCCTCCCTCATGGGTTCCATTACCATTTGTTTGAGCAGAGCCCTTGAAGGGCATCCACTATCTCTCTACTTCTTGTAGAGAAAGAATTCTCCAGTCTACATCCGGCAGATTAAATTCTCCCTTGTTTCCATCTTTTGGATGCTTTTGACCATATCTCTGGCCAGTTCGTCTGTTTGAGTCGGAGGCCAAACATTAAGGGTTCCTTTAGACCAAAATTATCGCTTCTAGAGGACTAGAACAAAAGCATTCTCCGTTGCTGCGTCAGTAATTTGAAATGACCTCCTATTGAGAGTATGGAAAGAGTGGGATTACCTCATATTTAGAAGACTAGTAAAAGCTGAACTCTTCAGATAGGCAATTGGGGCAAGGAGAGAGGCAGATAGATTTTAGATTTGATGTGGTAAAGTGCATTTTTATTCTTTTAAAATGTTTTGAAGTTGATGTTTCAGGCAATGTTTTTAAGTATGCTTTAAATTATGATTGTACTAGTGTAATGTGCGCTGAACGAGAGGAGCAGCAGAATAGAAGATGTTGAAATAAATGAGTATAACAACTTACAGTCTCTCGGTCTGGGCTTTTCCTGGGCCTGGCTCCATATATACATCTTCCCAGGGGCTGCCTCCCTGTTGTCTAGGGCTTAAGGTGGACTGGGCCAGATCTCTGGATCCAGTCCTTTAAGGTATTCTGGGATTTTCTTGTGTATCCCCTTCAGTATCCTCCCCCTTTGCACAAACTTCTTAGGTTGAGCACTTGCCTTTACTAAGGGTTTGCTCCTAAGAAGACCCCCATTTCTCTCGTCACTCCCCAACATACGTTGGGGCTGTTTTTGTCATGACAAAGGCCGGTCTTTGTCTCAGGCTGCAGCCATTGCCACCCGGCATCTTTCAGACAGTGGATTAGGTTTCAGGGACTTTCCCCAGGCTGTATAACGCGCCACCAAAACTGTTATTGTAAGGTTTCTGACGTATATCCGGCCCTTTCTAGGATGGCAATTTTGACTTCCGCATAGGTGGCCCTTCCCTCTGGATTGGCCGCTTGAAAGGCCCCTTGGCTTTTGCCTGTGAGGAAATTTGCCAGGTATGCGTTCCAGTTACCTTCTGGCCAACCAATCCTGCGGGGGGCCAGTCCTTTCAAAGTTTTGCAGGAAGATCTCCAGGTCCTCCCCAGCTTCATCTTAAACAGGACATGAGACGGTGGATTCACCCAGGTTGAACTGTTCACACAAATGTGGTCCTGGTTGCTCAGTTAAACTGTGGAAGGCTCTGTGCTGCTCCCAGGCACAAGAACCCTTCCCCTTTTTTCTTTTTTTCTCTTGAAAACAAAAGCCTGCCTGTTTGGCTCTGACTTACTGTTGATTCTTTCTCTGCAGGTGGAGCTATTCTCCTTAGCCTGTTTAAATCCCTTTCCCGGGCAGTCACTGTCTCTAGGGCCCCAGGAAACAAGAAAAAAAGGGTTTCTTCAGTTTGGCCTGGTTTTCTGGCTGCGTAAGCTTAGCTTAGAGATCCCCATACTGACACCATATACGGCACCGTGTGTCGTCAGGATGGCCAGAGAACAGACCCAGGCTGGGCTCTGGCTGAATATTCAGAAACTTTTATAAATTCACAGCAGGAAACAACTCTGCATACCTTTGCAACTTATAAACAAAGAAGCAGTACAACACTGAAGTTACAGCCTCTTCCCAGGGGCCTTCTCTGAGACCAGGATTCCTTGTTGTCTGAGGCTTAAGGCGAACCAGGACAGATCTCTGGATCTGATTCTTCAAGGTATTCTGGGGTTTTCTTTTGTCTACCCCTAGAACTGGATTGAGACAATTGGTTCATTTCACATTAGCCAATTTAGCCGGGGTTTGAACTGGAGTTGAAAGGCTCTGAAATGCTGTGGTCATTGCCTGGAGCCATTCAGTCCCCACTCCAGAGGGCAACACTTTGAACCTCAGCTGATTACCGCACGCTACAGTGCCTTATGTCAAGCAGTTTGCAGGGTTCGCCTTTTCTGTAAGAGGGACAGACCCTCCTTCTGAAATGAATCTGTCACCAGTAGAAGGCGCTCTTTCTTTAAGATGAGCCCTGCTGCCTTTAGAAATGATTCATTGCCCATCAAGATTGACCTGGCAAAAATGGGGATCTTGTGCCAGACCTGAGGCCCGTGGCTGTGGTGAAGGGCAGACTGGGCAGCAGCCTTTTGGTCTGTCCATTCCTTGAGTACGAGCCTTGCACGGCGTGGGATATCTGCTGAGGTCAGCTGGCAAGCATTGAAATGAGCTTTTGTAGATGCCGGACATGAGAGGAACAGCGAACCCTTTTTTTTTAAATTACTTCTTGATTGAAGAGGCACTTCTCATCCTACCTAACTTCATTCACTTTCAGTTTTACCCTGCTGTCAAAACGATTCGAACCCTTTTAATTCTCTGTAGTTTTGACCCGGCCTTAGCTCTCCAGATAAAGAAGCCACATGTCTTAGGCATCGGTTGGCTAGCACCATTGATCTGCCCGGCTGGCAGCTGCATCCACCCTGCTTCTTCCTCTGGACACACCTGATGTACTCGGTCACAAGTACCTGGCAGGAGAGCCCTGTCCTTGCCAGAGGAAACGGGAAGTGGATGGCCAGGTGGCTCTGCCGCGCTGCTTGACAACGTACCAAAATACATTTTATTTCTCTTGTCCAGCTAGCACCTGGCAGGTAATCACTGACGTTTAGCTGGTATTCAGATCCATAACCATTAAATGATAAATGATTGAATAATGAGCACAACATGGGGAGCCCGGAAGGGCTGGACCTTGCTTGGGGTGCCTGATCTGCTTCCCGTTTCCCTCTGACACTGTCCCGGCACCGGGGGCGCTGCTGGAAGCCAAGGCAACCTCTAGCTTTTTTAACTGGGGACATAAAGCTAATTTTAAGAATTATTATTGTGCAGTATTCGGCCTCTTCTTATTATTACTGTTTCCTTTTGGAAAAGAGGCCAAGGTGAAGATGAAAGTGCTTTTTTTTTATTCCTTGCTCTTGCTGGACATACAGTAGTTAAATAGCTTTAAAAATCAAACCTCAGTACAGCTGTATCCTCCAGCTGTGCTATTTCTCATATGGCCATGCGGTAGACACTTCATTTCCTGCTGAGCCAAAAAGTTACAAGCAACTTCAGATAAGGAGACTACCAGGGCACGCATTTCAAATATTTCAACTTTGAAAGTGGACTCTTTTTACATTCAGATGGTAAACACCCAGCGCAGACAGAGCAGAATAAGTTGTGGGGTCGCAGAAGCAGGCTCCAACACTGCCTTTCCTGTTTTTCCCATCTCTCCTTCTCTTGTTCGAGGTTCATCAGCGGGAAACTGTCTCCTGTGTCCAGACAGACCATCACGAAACATTTTCTAGTTCCCGTGCTTTCTGCTAAGTGGTGCTCATTGCTTGTGGACAAGGCACGGGAGAGGGCCGCGGGCTGTGACCCGGCTGGGATCCTCTGGCCCCACAGCCAGTTTGGTCTGCCGGATCTGCGTGTAGATGGGAGACATTCCAGCCCTTCGAAGGCTTAGCCCGATTCCTGACGTCTCGATCTTGACTGCGTGCCATTTGACGGTTTTGTTAAAAGTTTGGGAGGCTTAGCGAAGTACTGGACTGGAGGTATTCAAACTTCTAGGCTGAATTTCATCCTCTTCATTCTCTCCTTAGAACAAATCCCGTGTTGACGGACTTTGCGGCCCATTGGACAAAAAGATGGATAGGCAGACGGAAAAGCAGCGCTTCAGGTTCCAGCAGCAGAGACGTACAAAACCCATTCAAGCACCGAGCATCTTGAAAAGATCAGGGACCTGTTCAGAGGCCATGCTGGACGTCTCACCCACAAATGCGGCCAATTCTGCAAACTAACGCTATTTGTATGTAGTTTCCAAATTCTGGCCCAAGGGTAACGAGGCAGCCATGAAGCTCATTGGTTTTTATTGTCTCTTTAGATATTGGAGCTGGCAGTGGAAACCAGATAAAATCATGAAGGGCCAGCTGCTCCGTACTGATCTTGTGTCTATTCTTGAGCAGATCCCAAAGGTCTCTCTGTCCAGCCACTCTCGCCGTTAGGGACCTGAGAAGAAACTGCAGATGAACTGCAGATGCCATGACTTTTATTGGTCTAAATACATTCATGGATCCGAGAGGGATACGCCTGCTGCTCCACTGGAGCTCTATGCCCGTTTCGTGGTCTACGACAGAATAGGGTAAGCAGCTCTGACCCTGGAGCGCCACAGGGTCAGCTCTGGTTTTCAGGACGGCCATGTTGAATATGGATGAGCTGTGTTTGCGTGCCTCCAATGGCTGCAAGATATCCCTCATGCATATTCATTGTGGATGTCCTGAAAACCAGAGCTGGCCGTGGCGCTCCAGTCCAAACAGCAGGCTCAGGAGAGCCTTAAAGACAGGGAGGAGCGGCCATGAAAGAGACCTTTTATTCCAAGACCTGAGCGTATTTCGGATAGAATAGAGTGGGGCAGTAAAAGAGAGCAGATGGAAGATTGATGTAAAAGAGGCGGTGGAGGAGCAAAGAATTGGCAGATTTGGTATTTTGAGCGGGTTCCCTCGCCCTGCTCATCCTTGATGCAATGGGCGGTGACTGCTGGAGGGCTCACAGGCTCACTTGAACTCTGAGCCCTTCTCCCCGTCTCACAGACGACTGTCCTATGGCTTGGCAGTAATCCGTCTTTTTTTTTTGTGTTTGTCCATTAAAGCTAAAGCGAGTCCTTTTTGGTACGGGGTTGCTTACCTCGGGGATGCACGTGACGCAGAGAAGACCAGCAGCCCCACTGGCTGGATGTGCGAGTCTTCGCAAGCCTTCTGGGGTTGCCAGCTGGCTTCATAATTTTCTGGGTTTACCCCCACTGCATGCAGGGACTTTGGACTTAGAGCTTAGATTCCCCCCAAGAACAGCAAACCTCCACCTCCACACGTGCAAAACCAGGACTGGAGGAGCTTGTAAAATATGGAACTGGCTGTCAACCCTAGGGGCAACTCAACTTGTCATAGAAAAATAGGCAGCCTCACCTTCTTATCTCGCCTGGAGGAAAGTGGGCTTTTTTTTTGTTCTGCTAGCATTCCAGTTACTGAGAGTCTTGGTTTGAACTTGCAGCTGTGTGTGCACCGTTTGTGTTTTGTGAGTCTGTATGAGGAGCAGAGGGAAACTGCATGAAACTTACCAGGGCAATCTCTCAGGCCCATGCAATAACCTCTGGGTAAAAATTAAGTGCTGAAATTCAGCGCACACTTTCTTAATGCACAGCAAGAAGCAAACAGCATGCTAATGCACTGGGAGTTGGAAAATGTCTGCTCAGCACAGGCTGAACTCACACTTTAAAAGCGTATGGCAGCAAGGTCCTTTCCCTCTTCCAGAACGCCCCGCTCATGCTGCTGCTCCATCATGCTGCACTATTAGAGGGAAGGGGGGGCCGAGCCTGAGGGTAGCCAACAGGCAGTAAGGACCCCAGGCCAGGGGCTGAGATCTGCCTGTCCTGATGTTCTTCGTGGAGGGGTGGTGGTGCTCAGGGATGCAGCTCCTGGAGTGGCTGCAGGCTACGCTTCCCGGGCTACCCTTCACGGTGCTCCCATGGACTGGGCTAAGAGTCTCCACCTTGCTGATGCAGTTCTGGCAGCCCTGCTTGTTCTCACGGGAGAAGGGAATAGTGGATGCCGTTAAGGGCGATCTTCTCGGGGGGGGGGCATTCTGGATGGCTATGGTGATGAGAGCGATGCAGCTGTAGGCCTTCTTAACTAATGTTGGAAACTGTACTTCACCTCAGGCCTGGAGTAAAATTTCCAGCACTAAGACAATTTCAGGTAAGCTGGCAAACCTCTCTGCAGGGAGGGTCATGGCTAATGCCTTCATCTGCATGGGATTTCCATGGAAGGGCGCTAAGTAGGACGCACAGTCTTATGCGCGTAAAACTCCTTGCTGCATCGGCAATAAAGTCCACGCTCAGAAAACGTGCACACGATTGTGGGTAAAATCGTGCGTTCGGCCGATCGCACCTCATTGACATCTGCCCCCTCTGAGAGCAGACCCTCAACAAAACCCACCGTCCTGCTCCTGTGCTGCTGCTGCCCAAGGCTGCAATCCCACTACACTGGTGGAACGGAAGGGCCTAACGCTGGGGACGCTTGGCTGCGTCTTTGCTCTCTTCCGAGCCCAGCGGCACAGTGTTGCGGAGGGAAGGGGTTTCCACATCACTCCAGCTCCATGAAACGGGGCTGATCCAGTTCTGGCTCGGCCCCGTTGCAAGCATGGATTTAATAGCTCCGATTCCCTTCTCCTGTTTGGTTGCCTTGAGGGGGGGGGGGGGGGGTGTGAAGTTGCAACTCTAGTGCAGGGCGAGAAGGATTTGAGTTTGGCCTCTTTTCTATGCCCCTCTCCGGCAGGGCCGGCGCGTCCTTCGGGCAAACTAGAGCGCCAGAGTTTTGGGGTGGCAGAGTCCTGCCAGCATGAAGCACAGAGGGGTGCTGCCGAGGTAAAGGGTGCCCCCCCCTGCTGTGGCCACCGATGACGGTAGGGGGCAGCTCGGTGCTGGGGTCCGGCTCCCCAGAGCCCTCCTGGTCGTGACTTAGCCTGTCCGGGTCAGAAACTGCCTGGCATTTTGAGGCTGGGGGACGAGGAATCTCCCCTGCTTTCCCTGGGTTTGCTGACGGCAGTTTCGGCAGTGTTGTCAGGGTAAGAGCATGCCTTGCTTTGATTCATAGTGTGGGGGTGCAGGCATGGGCTAATCTCCCTTTCTACTCTTGCAAAGGGCTTTTTTTTTAACTTTTAAAGGGTCTGGGTTCCCATGGTTACTGCAGACTATTCGCTTTGCTATTTTTTTTTCCTTCTAAAGGTTGTGTTATTCATTGAAGCAAAACATGCAGAAAAGTGTTCCCGGTGCTGTGAGATAATTGAAGCGTTTCATGGCTCCCATTACTAGGAAGCTGGATATATTTGGATTTGGAGGGCAGCCCGAGGGGGTGTAGAATTTGCACTCTAAACCCTGGGGCGGGACGTAAGGACTTAATAATGTCGACTCTACAGGAGAGGAGGGAGTGTGGGTGGGATAAGACGGGGATCTCCAAATACCCCGAGGGTAGAAACCATGCACAAGAAGCAAACCTGAGTTCTGACACTAAAGGTTGGGGGAGGGAGGTGGAGCTCAGGAATAAGACTGCTGGGAAAACACTTCCTCACAGAAAGGCTGGGGGTGCCTGGAACCTCCTGCCAGGGAAAATGCTACAAGCAAAAAAAAAGTTAATGAAATCCAAAAGAGTATGGGATGGGCACAGAGGATCCATAGCGGTGGGAAAGACAAGGTAAAAAGCCAGAGGCAAAGTCAGGCCCGCACCATTGGGCTTGGGAGGCAGATGGAGCCTGAAATCCTTCAGCTGCTGCCAGGCTTTTAAAATCTTTTTCTATAAAACATGGGCTGCGCTGCTCTTTGGTTTCTGGTTAGAATTTCTTTCTCCCTGTGACTGCCTCGTGAAGTGCAAACTCCCTCGTCCCCCTGGCTGTGATGACGCCGGCCCCACTGCATGCACGAGTTGGCTCCCTTCGGCTGTGTCAGTGTAACCTGAAAACGATACCGCGGGGACATGCGTGGAAGCCCCCTCAGTGGAGGTGCTTACCCAGGGTAGATTCTCCCAGTCAGGGTCAAGAACCTGCAGCCTGTGCCGCAGAGAGGCTCTGCAATGTAGCCTACAAAGATAGCAGCTGTTGCAATGGAGTTTGCAAACAGTTCTCTAATGAACATTTGGCAGCCAGGGTAAAGGGTCTCAATCAGAATTTCTTATTGAGACTGAGAACTTGAGAATCTTCTTGTGGTGAAGGGTTGGGGCCGTTGAGTTGTGCATTCCTGGAATTGTGGGTCCAATTAGGTTTTACAACTGTTATGGTCAGCAGACAGAACGTACAACCCCCCCCCCCCCCCCATGATCATGCACAAGTCCGTCTGTTGGTGTACAGAAAATGCCCGAATTGCTGTTACTGGTTTACGGCGCTGGATCCTGAAATGCAGCCTTTGCGGACTCCTTGTTGCACCGTCCGAATAATTTGTGTGTGTGTGTGCGCGCGTGCGGAGTGTGAACTTTGAAGGAAGGCGACTCGACACGTGTCTGCACGCTGTGGTCACCGCGCTGCACGAGTTCTGCAGGGTGCACTTCGCCAGGACGCAAAGGAGAAACGAGACTGAAGAGCTTGGAGATGGGCACGAAAGGCTTAGAATGTGCTTACATGGGGTTCTTGTAGGATTTTCCCAATCGCGGGCTCGTTCCCTGATATTCATCATTTCCTTTCCACCGAATAGTGGCGGCGGGGGCCATTTTTTTTCTGGAGACGGTGGACTGGGAGGCGGATGTCGTGACAAACCGCGCCGAACGCTGGGGAAGGCGAACGTGGTCTGGAGCAATGTCGTTCCTACCGTACTGCGGGCCAGATGTGTGGCCCTACTTTTTTGCATTGTCCTGGTTTTGGTTCCCATCCCCGCAGGGATTACAGACGCTGCCCCTTTTTTAATATACTTTTTTGTGTTACGTTTTCAGAATTACACGACTAATCAGTATTGCCCGGTTACTGCAGGCGTAAAACCGACGCCTGACTGAATTACCTTTATCAGACCCTCAAGTCTATGTCCAGGCAGTGCGTGGCCAGCAAGCTTGCCAGTTCTCATAGAACCGTCCGGTTCTACCACGCAAAAAACATAAACGGGAATAAATTAGGAGCGCGCTGCATCAGGAGACGGAGCGTGAAAGCACAGCATGGAATAAAACTAAGGGTTTAACAGAGGTCGCTAAACGTTTTGCAAAGAGGTGGCAGCGAAAGGAAGGGCATGAGGTCCTAACGTTCAAAACATACAGAGGAGCCCAGGGAAGAATATCTGGCGAAGGCAAGCGAGGTGATGAGCCTTTGCGGCCGTGAAAGCAGGAAGAGCAAAAGTGGGATAGTGAGACTGAGAGGAGTGCGTGGCGTGCGATGAGGTTACAGATGTGCTAAACAAAGCGCTTGCTTCAGAAATCACTGAAGGCGTTACAGGAGAAGGACCGCAGGTAGTTGCAAGACGTCCATGGGGTAGGGAGGTAGATGCCGCACATCTAGGACAGAAACTAAAGTAAAACTGCATGGGTCCCGACGGGATGCATCCTGGGATATTAAAGGAGCTCAGAGAGGTTCAGCTGGGTCCTGCTGAAGGATCGCTGCAATAGATACGAACATAAGAACATGCCACACTGGGTCAGACTGGGTCAGACCAAGGGTCCAGCAGAGGCCAATCCAGGCCACAAGAACCTGGCAATTACCCAAACATTAAGAAGATCCAAAAGTACTAATGCCAGCAACAAGCACTAGCTATTCCTTATTGATTAATAGCAGTTTATGGACTTCTCCAGGAACATATCCAAACCTTTTTTTAAACCCAGCTACACTAACTGCCTTAACCACATCCTCTGGCAACCGATTCCTGAGATTCATTGTGCATCGAATGAAAAAGAATGTTCTCCGATTTGTTTTAATTGTGCTTTTTGCTAACTTCATGATCTGCCCCCAGTCCTTGTATTATCTGAAAGAGTAAATAACCATTTCACATTTACTCAGTCAAGTCATTTTATGATTTTTTTAGACCTCTATCATATCCCCCCTCAGCCGTCTCTTCTCTAAGCTGAACAGCCCTAACCTCTTTAGTCTTTCCTCATAGGGGAGCTGTTCCATTCCCCTTATCATTTTGGTTGCCCTTCTCTGTACCTTCTCCAGTGCAACTATATCTTTTTTGAGATGTGGCGACCAGAATTGTACACAGTATTCAAGGTGCGGTCTCACCATGGAGCGATACAGAGGCATTATGACATTTTCCGTTCTATTCACCATTCCCTTCCTAACAATTCCTAACATTCTGTTTGCTTTTTTGACTGCTGCAGCCCACTGAGCCGACGATTTCAATGTTATCCACTATGATGCCTAGATCTTTTTCCTGGGTGGTAGCTCCTAATATGGAACCTAACATTGTGTAACTATAGCAAGGGTTATTTTTCCCTATATGCAACACCTTGCACTTATCCACATTAAATTTCATCTGACATTTGGATGCCCAATCTTACAGTCTCACAAGGTCTTCCTGTAATGTATCACAATCTGCTTGTGATTTAACTACTCTGAACAATTTTGTATCATCCGCAAATTTGATAACCTCACTCGTCGTATTCCTTTCCAGATCATTTATATATATTTATATATATATATAGAAAAGCACTGGTCCAAGTACAGATCCCTGAGGCACTCCACTGTTTACCTTTTTTCACTGTGATACACAGATCATTTAATCCTACTCTCTGTTTCCTGTCTTTTAGCCAGTTTGTAATCCACGAAAGGACATCACCTCCTATCCCATGACTTTTTACTTTTCCTAGAAGTCTCTCATGAGGAACTTTGTCAAACGCCTTCTGAAAATCCAAATACACTACATCTACCGGTTCAGCTTTATCCACATGTTTATTAACCCCTTCAAAAAAGTGAAGCAGATTTGTTAGGCAAGACTTCCCTTGGGTAAATCCATGCTGGCTGTGTCCTATTAAATCATGTTTTTATATATATGCTCTATGATTTTATTCTTTATAATAATTTCCACAATCTTTCCTGGCACTGAAGTCTGGCTCACCAGTCTATTATTAGTTCAGAACCCTGGGTTATATACCATCCGGTCCAGGTGATTTACTACTCTTCAGTTTGTCAATCTTTACCTCATCTTCCAGGTTCACCGTGATTTGGGTCAGTTCATCTGATATTTGGAGATGGGGGTAGACCTGGAACTGGAGAAGGGCAGATGATGGCCCTCTTTATAAAAGTGATAACGCAGAGGCCAGAAACTACCGGCTGCTTAGTCTGACCTCTGTGGCAGGAAATGAATTAATTAGACAATGAATGGAGATGACTGTACTGAAGTAAAGGATAGTACTGATCTCGAATCCAGCAGGTTGCAGGATATGTCTGTCTTTCCTGCCATCATCTACTATGGTATTCTAACAGAGACTGTGTTACATCACTTTGATCTGCTATTACTGTGTTGCAATTTTTGAATTTTAACTTTGAGAAAATAAGTGTTGTGATTTACTGTCAATTGACTTGTTTTTTACAATTAAAATATTCACCTCAGAAGCACTTACGTCTCACCATTGACTTGTTTTTCACTGCTAGCTTTGTCCATCCATTGCTCACTGCTCAAGACTTTGTTTGCCTCATTTGCTAATATTGCTTACTGGTAATTAATATTTGCATAAGAGACCTGAAGTCCTTCGTCAACAGCTTGGACCTGTTTGGGGAAAAGGAGCCCGGTAGTGCTGGTCAGCTGCTCTGTTTAGCGTTGTGCTCGCTGTGTTAGTGCACGGGGACCCCTGCAGGGCTTCACCTCCATCTTTGCCAGGCTCGTGGCCCCTGAGTTTGGCAGTGGGCCCTCCTGCTGCATGCTTGGCCCCCCCCCCTCCCTTAGGGTGGGAGAGGAAGCAGAGTCGCTGGGGCCCAGAGCAGCAGCGTAGAGCCGGGTGGATCTGGGTCATAGTCTGCATGGGGAGGGGTGGCAGAGTGTCCTTGGGCCGGGAGGCACTGGGAAGTGGCTCTAGCTTGACGCCTTGGCTGTTTTTCCCGTTGAGGTGTGAAACTGGCAGAGATTCAGAAGAGCAGGGCCGCTGCATGGCCATTTAATCTTGGGCTCCCTGGAGGTGCGTGCCGGGGGTGTTCGTACCATTAGCAGCCCTGCACGATGATTTCAATTACAAAGTGACATAACGACCCGCACGATGCTTCTGCTCAGACACTTTTACAAACCACACACCGATAGATCTTGAATGTTTGGTTTTGTTTTTTTTCCCCCCCAGATGGAGTTTCCACTGCAGTTTACTCTTCCCCAGCGAGAGGTCTGGGGGATCCAGGGATAACACCGATGTCTCCCTCACATTGTGTGGTAAGAGATCCATATTCTCCGGATACGCTGCGGAGGGGGAACTGTGGCACTGCAGTCCGACTCCGTGTCCTGTTGAGCCTTTAAACCTCTCTTCCGCACTGCAACGATGCGTGCCTGTGTTACAGACAAGTCGGCTGTGCTGCCTGCTGTGAAACATGTCCTTGATAGTGAGGTAACACGCACGCACATGCGAATGCTGGGGATGGATACCTTTCCGGCCCTGACGAGCATTTGGGCCTGATGAAGCCCTGCTCATTCTCCTCTCCTTCCCTCGGCGTCCCTGTTGCCCTGGCTCCTTCCTCAGACGGCCAAGCCCCTGGCCCTTTTATACAACTGCCACTCACACAACCATTGGTGAGCGGTCACACTTGGCACTCGCCACACAGGCGCACTCCAGAGCTTTCCCCATTATAAAAAATGGGATAAACCTTTAACTTAAAAACCATAAGGCACAGCCCTTAGAGGAAGGACTCCCCACATATTTTCTCCTATTAGCCATCCTCCTTTTATAAACTTTGGATGACATCTTTTAGCCAGAACATTCCTATGGTGAAAATACCGATAACCTTTTGAACTCCCCATTAACAATTCGCAGTAAATACAGAGCCCCAGTAACTGAGCTACAATGCCATCTAGTGACCCCTTAGGGTTACACGCAGCATCCTCGTTACCAGTTCCACTGCCCCTACATGGGTTTTACTTATTTCCTCATAGACTCGTTCCGTGTATCATTTCAGACCAGGTAATTCTGTTTAACCCTTGCAAGCAATGGTCTGACACATCTATTGCATGCAGCACGCTGTCATTTGGTCAGCTGAGAGCTGCAGAGGATTCTGTGTGACGGGGCAGCGTGGCTGGCAGCTGCAGAGGGCTGCGTGTGACGGGGTAATGTGGCTGGCAGCTGCAGAGGGCTGCGTGTGACGGGGTAGTGTGGCTGGCAGCTGCAGAGGATTCTGTGTGACGGGGCAGCGTGGCTGGCAGCTGCAGAGGGTTGTGTGTGACGGGGTAGTGTGGCTGGCAGCTGCAGAGGGCTGTGTGTGACGGGGCAGCGTGGCTGGCAGCTGCAGAGGGTTGTGTGTGATGGGGCAGCGTGGCTGGCAGCTGCAGAGGGCTGTGTGTGACGGGGTAGTGTGGCTGGCAGCTGCAGAGGGCTGTGTGTGACGGGGCAGCATGGCTGGCAGCTGCAGAGGGTTGTGTGTGACGGGGTAGTGTGGCTGGCAGCTGCAGAGGGTTGTGTGTGACGGGGTAGTGTGGCTGGCAGCTGCAGAGGGCTGCGTGTGACGGGGCAGCGTGGCTGGCAGCTGCAGAGGGTTGCGTGTGATGGGGCAGCGTGGCTGGCAGCTGCAGAGGGTTGCATGTGACTGGGTAGCGTGGCTGGCAACTGCAGAGGGCTGCGTGTCACGGGGCAGCATGGCTGGCAGCTGCAGAGGGTTGTATGTGATGGGGTAATGTGGCTGGCAGCTGCAGAGGGTTGTGTGTGATGGGGTGGTGTGGCTGGCAGCTGCAGAGGGTTGCGTGTGACGGGGTAACGTGGCTGGCAGCTGCAGAGGGTTGCGTGTGATGGGGTAATGTGGCTGGCAGCTGCAGAGGGTTGCGTGTGATGGGGCAGCGTGGCTGGCAGCTGCAGAGGGTTGTATGTGATGGGGTAATGTGGCTGGCAGCTGCAGAGGGTTGTGTGTGATGGGGTGGTGTGGCTGGCAGCTGCAGAGGGTTGCGTGTGACGGGGTAACGTGGCTGGCAGCTGCAGAGGGTTGCGTGTGATGGGGTAATGTGGCTGGCAGCTGCAGAGGGTTGCGTGTGATGGGGCAGCGTGGCTGGCAGCTGCAGAGGGTTGTGTGTGACGGGGTAGTGTGGCTGGCAGCTGCAAAGGGTTGTGTGTGACGGGGTAACGTGGCTGGCAGCTGCAGAGGGTTGCGTGTGACGGGGTAATGTGGCTGGCAGCTGCAGAGGGTTGCGTGTGATGGGGTAATGTGGCTGGCAGCTGCAGAGTGCTGCGTGTGACGGGGCAGCATGGCTGGCAGCTGCAGAGGGCTGCGTGTGACGGGGAAACGTGGCTGGCAGCTGCAGAGGCCTGCGAGTGACGGGGAAGCATGGCTGGCACCTATAGATGGCTGCGAGTGACCGGGGCAGCACGGCTGGCAGCTGCAGAAGCCTGCGAGTGACGGGGGCAGCATGGCTGGCAGCTGCAGAGGGTTGCGTGTGACGGGGTAACATGGCTGGCAGCTGCAGAGGGTTGCGTGTGACGGGGTAACATGGCTGGCAGCTGCAGAGGGTTGCGTGTGACGGGGTAATGTGGCTGGCAGCTGCAGAGGGTTGCGTGTGACGGGGTAACGAGGCTGGCAGCTGCAGAGGCCTGCGAGTGACGGGGAAGCGTGGCTGGCAGCTGCAGAGGCCTGCGAGTGACGGGGGCAGCATGGCTGGTAGCTGCAGAGGGTTGCATGTGACGGGGTAACGTGGCTGGCAGCTGCAGAGGGTTGCGTGTGACGGGGTAATGTGGCTGGCAGCTGCAGAGGGTTGCGAGTGACAGGGAAGTGTGGCTGGCAGCTGCAGAGGCCTGCGAGTGACGGGGAAGCATGGTTGGCAGCTGCAGAGGCCTGCAAGTGATGGGGGCAGCATGGCTGGCACCTGTAGATGGCTGTGAGTGACGGGGGCAGCACGGCTGGCAGCTGCTGAGGATTATGTGTGAAAGGGCAGCACGGCTGGCAGCTGCAGAGGCCTGCGAGTGACAGGGAAGCATGGCTGGCAGCTGCAGAGGCCTGCGAGTGACGGGGCAGCATGGCTGGCACCTGTAGATGGCTGTGAGTGACGGGGGCAGCACGGCTGGCAGCTGCTGAGGATTATGTGTGAAAGGGCAGCACGGCTGGCAGCTGCAGAGGCCTGCGAGTGACAGGGAAGCATGGCTGGCAGCTGCAGAGGCCTGCGAGTGACGGGGGCAGCACGGCTGACACCTGTAGATGGCTTGGTGCAATGGGCACTTACTTGTGATTTTCTTATATGCAGATCGCTCCCATGCTCAGAGGCAAAGACTGCAGTATATTCAGAATACTTCCGTGTGGATTTTGCTTGGTCTGTGGCTTTTTTTTTTTAATAAGATTTCTCCAGGCCTGTGGTTGCTCCATTGGCTTCCTGTCTTGATTACTGTTCATTTTAAAATTCTTTGGTTTGTTTTTGAGGTGTTGAATTGCAGAAGCCCACAATATTTAAAGGAGAAATTGCTATTTCGCTCTTCGCAGGCGTGTCTCCTGGCTCGTCCTCTTCCAAAGAGGGTATGGGCCAGAGACTTTGGAAAACTGTGTCTAAGGATTTAAGAGCCTTGTAAGATCGGTTGACCTTCTGCAGACAGTGCAAGCCCTTGGTTATTTGTGGCTGCTTTGGACTAAATGTTGTGGGGCTGGCCAGTGATGGTGTTTTATTCTTTTAGTTTCTCTGCTGGGCTGTATTTGATGACTGTTCTTTTATGTTAATGGCATTTTTAACATTACTTGCATTTTCATTGCATGCTCTGTATCTGCCTAGAACATTGGTTTAGATAGGCCGTTTAGAAGTTGAAGTAATAAGTGAATGCATTTTTATCAGTAACAGAAAGGTGAGGAATATTTTGACAATAGAAGTTTTTCATGGTTAGAGATCAGACAGAGCCTGCTAGACATTCACAGCTAAATGGCTGCTTTCAAAAAAGAAAAAAATATTGCAGCCCATGTTTTAAAAAAACCAAAACAAACAAAAAAAAAAAAAAACAACTTTAAAATTCTGTTTTGTGACTGCAGTGGTTCCCCTCCATAGTTTGATTCCAAAGTTGAAAACTCTCCTCGATCTCTGTCATGGAGAGTCTGAAAGGGCCCCCTTCATCCGTACACATTTAAAGCAGCAGTGCTGCAGCTTTTACATCAGCTGTAATTACAATTATAATCATCCCTTTTGCTCTGACTTTAATTTCACATTTGAGAAGAAAATTATTGTAAGGTCGCTTGTACATAACCAGTACCACCAGCATGAATGTAAGCAGGTGAAGGGCGCTGCTGTGCTGGTTGTCATCAGAAAGCCCTTCCGGCATCACGCTAACAAGAATCAAAATAGGATGGCCGGTGAATGGCCATAATAAAAGGCGGTGCTTTTTTTTTTATTCTGAAAGTGGAAAAAAATATCATGAAATATATTAAGACAAAAGACAGGGAGGATGTCCCAAGGGGTGGGGGGAGGCCTTACTGCTAAGACAATTGGGATGTGCTTTTGTTCTGGGATGTCTTGTGCATCCCCGCGGAGCCAGAGAGCATCCGAGCCTCCCCCAGGCCTGCAGCAGCTGCTTGCCCGGCTTGTGGGGCAGAGCCGGGGAGTTACTCCTGCTCCTTGTAGGGGGGGAGGGAGGGAGGGACCTCAGTCCTCCGCTGCCTGCTGCTGCTTCAGTCCCATCAGACGGCTTTTTTTTTTTTTTTTTTGTTCTCCTGCCTTGACAGAATTCAGCTTCTGACGTCGACGCTCAGCAGTCCTATCAGGTGGTGGTGGCTATTGATTTTGGCACGACCTCCAGCGGCTACGCCTACAGCTTTGCGAAGGAACCAGAATGCATCCACATAATGAGGTAAGAGCTGCAATGCAGCAGCAGCAGCAGCCCTGGCCTGGGATGGGAACAGCTGGCAAAGGGACCCCCGTGCTCCGCTGCTCGTACGCCGGGAGCCTCTTCCGGCCGCTGTCCCGACGGCGTGACGCACGATGCCGCGTGGCGAGGGAGGCTCATTGCAAACTGGGGCTGCCGTTCCCTGGCAGCGGCCGTAACTCTGTGATTTCTCGGAGAATGATGCCCGTGTGCCTGCGTTGCCCTTGCGGACGGACTCAGGCCCACGCAAGGGGCAAGAGCGCGCGTGTGGGGCGGGTGGCAGAGGGAGCGGGAGGTGAGCACGGTCGCCCTGCTAAGCCTGGGGACCTGCCGCACTGCGGAAAGGAGGGAGGAAGGCTGATTTATTGAGGAGCACTGGCAGACGTTTGGGTTTTTTTTTTATCCTGCAAGTCAGTAAATTTGCTTCTTTTACGAGCTCTCTGCAAGCAAGTAAGATTTTAGTTGAACTGTGAGCCCTGAGCTGGGTCCTGCCTCTGGCTACTTCCCTCTTAGAAATCTCTTCTGCACCTTGGCCCTCTCATCCTAATTTCTGGGTGGGAAGGTGACACCCCCCAGAGAGCAGCTCGCGTCTTCTGCTGCACTCAGGGTGCCCAAGGTGGTGCTGAAGGTAGAAGGAAACATCCTAGCAGAGAACTTCTCTACTGAACTTTTAATGCAGAGTTCATTTTTTTCACTAATTACTTTCCTTGTGGTGTTGAAATTTAGGCTTTCGAGTTCTTCATAGTAAAATGATCTGTGGCTGTAAGGGAATAAAAAAACCAAACCCTAAATAGGAACATAAGAACATAAGACTTGCCATGCTGGGTCAGACCAAGGGTCCATCAAGCCCAGCATCCTGTTTCCAACAGTGGCCAATCCAGGTTACAAGTACCCGGCAGGATCCCAAGAGGTAGAGAGATTTATTTGTAATTATGTGGATTCCCGTCATGTTTCATTTTTAAGGAGGCTAATTGTCTGCGTTATTATTCATGTCTAACCACATGAAAGAGGTTTCTGAAACTTGCCTCTGTGCATGTTCAGGGGGGGTCGGAAGAGTGAATATGCCTGAGGCTTGACTGTAAAATCTCTGTGCCTGCTTTGACCCGTGCCAGTAGCAGGTTCAGAGTCCCCGGGGGCAGATCCAGGTTTGCAGCGGAAAGGGCGCTGCTGTGTCACGCTCTTCCCGCTGCTGGTTTTTGGGTAGCAGTGGCTGCGTTTGGTACCACCTTCATGCTTCAGGTCCTGTGAATCACAAACCTCAGGTGCTCCTGGCTGGAACCACCTTAGGGCACCCAAGAAGAGACATGCGCTGGAGGGGGGGGGGGCGCGTTTTCTGGTGATGGAGCTCGATTTGCACTTGAGTCCTGTCCGTCCCTGAAGTTGTGTCTGACCCTCCCTGCTTTGGGCTACCCCCCCCGGGTTTCTGTAGCAGCTTGCGGTGCAGGAGTGACTCCATGTCTGGCGTGCCTGGATGGGAGTGATGGCGGCAGCCGCAGGACAAGCTCCAGGCCATGGTGTTTTTTGCGTAACATAATCCACAGATGACGGATTGGATCCTAACATTCCCCGGGAACTTCAACCCTTTTTGTAGGGCTCAAGAGCCACCAAAGATAGGAACTTGGGTTTTCTGGATCATGCCACGCCCAAAGTGTGAAGGAAAAGAACTTAAGTTTTCAAATCTGGTACTACTAAAAAAAAAAAAAAAAAGGTAAAAAAGCTCCAGAAGAGATCCAGAAAGCCCTGGGGAGGTTTTCCAGCAGAGCTGACGTTCAAGTCCCTGAGGACACAGGGCTGAATGGGAAAACGCTGAGCTTCAGGCCAGCTAGCGCTGTGCTTCGCTTTCTGTTTTGGCAGAGGCTGTGCTCGCAGCCCCTGAGAGGGAGGCCCCGGCTGTTGTCAGACAGCGACACCTAGTGGCTGTCTCAAGAGGGCACTTGTGTCAGTTTGTGGAGGGCATCACCATCCATGTGCCTCTGGCTGGGCTTAGATGGGAAGCTTTAACAACAAGGCTGAACTACAGGGGGAAGGGTCCCTATTCAGCGATATTTAGCCGAATGATTTGTCAGCTACCCAGCTAAATGCTGACCTTTGAAGAATTTAGGGGTTTGCCTGGCTAAATTGCAGCCAGATAATGTTAGGGGCGTTCCGAGGTGGCATTGAGGGAGCTGGATAAGTTATTTGTATAAATTGTAGCCAGATAATGTTAGGGGCGTTCCGAGGCGGCATTGAGGGAGCTGGATAAGTTATTCGTATAAATTGTAGCCAGATAATGTTAGGGGCGTTCCGAGGCGGCATTGAGGGAGCTGGATAAGTTATTTGTATAAATAGTAGCCAGATAATGTTAGGGGCGTTCCGAGGCGGCATTGAGGGAGCTGGATAAGTTATTCGTATAAATTGTAGCCAGATAATGTTAGGGGCGTTCCGAGGTGGCATTGAGGGAGCTGGATAAGTTATTTGTATAAATTGTAGCCAGATAATGTTAGGGGCGTTCCAAGGCGGCATTGAGGGAGCTGGATAAGTTATTTGTATAAATTGTAGCCAGATAATGTTAGGGGCGTTCCGAGGCGGCATTGAGGGAGCTGGATAAGTTATTTGTATAAATTGTGGCCAGATAATGTTAGGGGCGTTCCGAGGCGGCATTGAGGGAGCTGGATAAGTTATTTGTATAAATTGTAGCCAGATAATGTTAGGGGCGTTCCGAGGCGGCATTGAGGGAGCTGGATAAGTTATTTGTATAAATTGTAGCCAGATAATGTTAGGGGCCTTCCGAGGCGGCATTGAGGGAGCTGGATAAGTTATTTGTATAAATTGTGGCCAGATAATGTTAGGGGCGTTCCGAGGCGGCATTGAGGGAGCTGGATAAGTTATTTGTATAAATAGTAGCCAGATAATGTTAGGGGCGTTCCGAGGCGGCATTGAGGGAGCTGGATAAGTTATTTGTATAAATTGTGGCCAGATAATGTTAGGGGCGTTCCGAGGCGGCATTGAGGGAGCTGGATAAGTTATTCATATAAATTGTGGCCAGATAATGTTAGGGGCGTTCCGAGGCGGCATTGAGGGAGCTGGATAAGTTATTTGTATAAATAGTAGCCAGATAATGTTAGGGGCGTTCCGAGGCGGCATTGAGGGAGCTGGATAAGTTATTTGTATAAATTGTGGCCAGATAATGTTAGGGGCGTTCCGAGGCGGCATTGAGGGAGCTGGATAAGTTATTTGTATAAATTGTGGCCAGATAATGTTAGGGGCGTTCCGAGGCGGCATTGAGGGAGCTGGATAAGTTATTCATATAAATTGTAGCCAGATAATGTTAGGGGCGTTCCGAGGCGGCATTGAGGGAGCTGGATAAGTTATTCGTATAAATTGTAGCCAGATAATGTTAGGGGCGTTCCAAGGCGGCATTGAGGGAGCTGGATAAGTTATTCGTATAAATTGTAGCCAGATAATGTTAGGGGCGTTCCGAGGCGGCATTGAGGGAGCTGGATAAGTTATTTGTATAAATAGTAGCCAGATAATGTTAGGGGCGTTCCGAGGCGGCATTGAGGGAGCTGGATAAGTTATTTGTATAAATAGTAGCCAGATAATGTTAGGGGCGTTCCGAGGCGGCATTGAGGGAGCTGGATAAGTTATTTGTATAAATAGTAGCCAGATAATGTTAGGGGCGTTCCGAGGCGGCATTGAGGGAGCTGGATAAGTTATTTGTATAAATTGTGGCCAGATAATGTTAGGGGCGTTCCGAGGCGGCATTGAGGGAGCTGGATAAGTTATTCGTATAAATTGTAGCCAGATAATGTTAGGGGCGTTCCGAGGCGGCATTGAGGGAGCTGGATAAGTTATTCGTATAAATTGTAGCCAGATAATGTTAGGGGCGTTCCGAGGCGGCATTGAGGGAGCTGGATAAGTTATTCGTATAAATTGTAGCCAGATAATGTTAGGGGCGTTCTGAGGTGGCATTGAGGGAGCTGGATAAGTTATTTGTATAAATTGTAGCCTGATAATGTTAGGGGCGTTCCGAGGTGGCATTGAGGGAGCTGGATAAGTTATTCGGATAAATTGTAGCCTGATAATGTTAGGGGCGTTCCGAGGTGGCATTGAGGGAGCTGGATAAGTTATTCGGATAAATTGTAGCCAGATAATGTTAGGGGCGTTCTGAGGCGGCATTGAGGGAGCTGGATAAGTTATTCGTATAAATTGTAGCCAGATAATGTTAGGGGCGTTCCGAGGCGGCATTGAGGGAGCTGGATAAGTTATTCGGATAAATTGTAGCCAGATAATGTTAGGGGCGTTCCGAGGCAGCATTGAGGGAGCTGGATAAGTTATTCGTATAAATTGTAGCCAGATAATGTTAGGGTCGTTCCGAGGCGGCATTGAGGGAGCTGGATAAGTTATTCGTATAACTTATCTGACTAACTCTGATCGTGCTATTGTAGAGTCGTCCTAAAATTAGCCGGATAAGTTTATCTAGATAACTTTAGGACAGTGTGGTATATTTAGGTCTTCTGATTTTAGGTTTTAACTGATAAACCTGATAAAACATCCCCAAGGCAAAAAAAAAAAAAGGTGTGTGTTAGATAAACACTGAAAAAAAAACACCATTTCTCCTACTACTTTCTCACCTCTGCTTTGTTTTTGTCTCTTTTCCACGCTGACGCCTCAGCTGTACAAATGTAGGCATTTCATTCACCCAGAAAGGTACCCAGCAATAGTACTTGTGCAATGAAAATGCTGATTTTTGGTATCCCCAAAGAACCCCTAATTTAGCTGAAAAATAACACCTAAATTTACCATTTATAAACACCTAAAATCAGAAGCCCCGAGTGTATTCAGTGGTGCAGCTGTGCCGCCGAATATCCCGTCAGTTACCCAGTTAACTCTATCTGGCTGCAAGCCGGCCAGTGGCTGAATATTACACCCCTGCCCTCCCCCCCCCCCCCCCCCAGGCAAGTTTGAAGGAAGGCTTCAGTAGCATCCGTTCTTCGCGCGTTGTTGGCACCAAGGCAGCAGGAGAAAGCTGCCGGACCCAAACTCACTCCCCCGCCCCCAAATAAAACAATCCAGAGCTTCTGCAAAACCTTAGCAAACCTGCAGATAATTTCAGTGGCGCAGAGGGCGCTACAATGAAAGCCAAGGGATTATTCTGGTTACGTGCACAAGCCGTCCATTGCTCCTACCATGTGACAGGGGCCGACCAATGGCACCGGTAGCCCCTGCGAGGATAAGAACAAAGCATAGATGCCCAAGGGTCTTTTTCCAAATCTTTAATTGGTGGAGACGTATGTGATTAATTAAAAGTGCCCGACTCGCGCCGAGTTTCGCCACAAACCAGCGGCTGCCTCAGGGGCTTAAATGAGAGCACACTGAATAACTATCAGTTAATTCCAAAAACATTGGCATTACAGACGTATCTTGAATGAATAACGTAGCGCTTACGCATCTCCCGGTTCCATTCTCAGATGGCGCCGCATACGTGTTTCTGCGCGTCAGCGTGTGCCGTCTCCACTTAAGTACAGGACAAAGAGGCAGCCACTGGAATGTGGCGAAACTCGGCGCGAGTCGGGCACTTTTAATTCATCACATACGTCTCCACCAATTAAAGATTTGGAAAAAGACCCTTGGGCATCTATTCTTTCTTGTTATCCTCACGGCGTTGTTTGATTGCCTACCTCGCTGTTTTCTGGACCGGTAGCCCCCGTGACATAGTAAGGTCAAAGGCTATCGGTGCCATTTTGAATACCGGCAGCCGATGGCGTGAGTGCAGGAGATGGCTCCCGGACCCCCCGCTGGACCACCAGGGAGTTTTGGCAAGTCTTGGGGGGGGGGGGGGTCAGAAGGGTGGGGGGATTGTAGCCGGGAAACGAATAGGAATGGAACGCATGAACGGATCCGGGGGCCCCCCCTTGCCGAATGCAACGTATCTGACCCCCCACGAATACGAATACTGAATGTAACGTATGCAGTCCCTCTCACATCCCTACCATCCCCATCTTAAAATCGTGCGTGCAATTTAGGAGTTACCTTGGATTCAAATTTATCAACGTCTACCGATATTTCCACAGTAGTGAAAAGTTCATTTTACAAAATTCATTTGCTGAAAAGACTAAAATCTCTACTGTTTCTTACTGATTTCTGTACAGTAGAGAGAGAGAGAGAGACTCTTTATAAGGCCCTCCTAGTAGTCAACTCTTTATATCACTATAGAAGGGCCAGCTAATAACTCGAGGTGAGGTTTTGGTGGTGGATTAGGGTTTTGGGGCCAGTTTTACATGCAGAGTGAGAGGTACAAACAGCACAGTACACCTCAGTGAAGATTTGACATCATTTGGAGTAAGGAAAGTCTCACAAAAGATGAGATTTCTACAATGTTCTTTCGCCCTTACTCCAAATGATGTCAAATCTTCTCCGGGGTGTACTGTGCGGTTCGTACGTCTCCCTCTGCATGTAATAGTGGCCCCAAAACCCTAATCCACCACCAGAACCTCACCTGGAGTTATTAGCTGGCCCTCCTATAAGTGATATAAAGAGTTGAATACTGCGACAGCCTCTTCAGAGGTTCTCTCTCTCTCCCTCTCGTCCAGAAATGGCTAAATTGAAATCTTTATTGCAAACTGCGTACAGCCCTTTCGGGCATATCGCCCAGCTTAAAACCAGGGGAAAAGGTGTCGTTATTTCCAGCGTTAGAAACCTGCACTAGCCTGTGTTATGTGACATCGCCCCATATATTCATTAATCCCACCCCTTCAAAAAAAACCTGCATTCGCGCCATGCGGTCCTGTAACGAAGGCGTGCATTTTTATGGTGTTCACGACGTAACGCGTTTTGATGAATAAACCCTATTAGTTTTTTTTAAGTTTGTTTGCTCTGAAATCTAACATTCCCACCCCTCTGCTTCTTTGCTTTTAAATTATGTAAGCCGCTTAGATCTACCTGAAATTGTATGGGCGGTGTACAAGAGATTTTAAATAGATAAAGTTCAGGACTGGACTCGCCGCCACCTCTTGACTGCACGGCTTGGGAATGTCTTTCCTGACAGGCAGAAAAAATCAGGGGTGGGCTTCCTGGGCCGAACCTTTGTTTTGGGCTCGGGATTTCCTCCTCGCACCTGAACTTCGCTAGACTCTTTCAGAGTTGCTAGATTTTGGTTTACAGTGGGAAAGGCGTGGGTGGCCAAAATGTGAGGTCAGATTTCTGAATCCTGTCTGTCTGCTGCCGCGCGGGATGCATGTCTCTTAAATTGCTTCCTGGATTTTGCCTCCTTCCCCTTCCAGGCGAAATTATAACTCTGGATGGCTGGGGTTCCCGCCCCCCTCCCCCCCCCCTGCAGCCCTGCTGCCTCTGGGTGGGTGGTAGGGAAAGCTGGAGCCAGTCTGGCATCTTTGTTTCTCACGCACAATCCTCCTGCCGCCCACTGTAACTCCCACCCGTACAATGCCAGGCACTTTCAGCAAAATGCTCACTCGTGCTGCCGGCTTCGTTGGACCGGCAGCTGAATTTAACCCTCGCCACGTGTCTCCTGGTTAGCGCTGCATCCATCTGCTCTGCTGACCAGTGAAAGTGGATGCCTCCTACTGGCCAGCCAGTTGGTTTCCCTTTGTTTATTTGTGGATTGGGGGCCTGATGGATTTTCACACTGGTGCCCCAGTGCGGCGTCTCTCAACCTAGTCATAAGAACATAAGAACATGCCATGCTGGGTCAGACCAAGGGTCCATCAAGCCCAGCATCCTGTTTCTAACAGTGGCCAATCCAGGCTACAAGTACCTGGCAAGTACCCAAACATTAGTCCTCAGGTCACACCCAGCCATGGCAAATATGCATGAGATAGATAAGCATGCACTTCCTCCATCGTATGCAAATCTGCCTGCCTCATCCATATTCATTGTGGATGTCCTGAAAACCTGTTTGTGGCACTCCAGGAGCGGAGTTGCTTACCCCTATAGCATATATTCAGAGGGGATGTGGTAGACCTGGGGCTCCTGCCGTAGGAGGGAGCAGATAAGTGGCCTTGACCAGAAATCCGCCCACCATGGGATGCAGACAGCCGGAGTTTGCAATGTTTGACTCCAGGGATATGTGAAAACCTGCCCGCCCCACCCAAGAAAAAAATATGCTGAAAATAACATCTAAGTGTGGAAAATAAACCTTCCAAGGGCAGAATGGTGCCACTTATCAGTTACTGCATATATTACTCTAACAAGACTTAATTATGTAATTAAATTTAATTTAATGCTACAGTGTTATATATTCCAGTGACTACACTGAAAAGATAAAATTATTCTTCTGAGATGTTTTTCTTCTCTTGCTGTTTTTGATAATTTCTCTCCTTTCCTCCTTGTCTTAGATATGTTGCTGTTCCTCATAAGTGTCTTCTCCTTTCTCCATCCCCCTCTCATCCACGTTGTGCCATTGTACTCACCTACTCCTGTCAATTCTCTCTCCTGCTTTTTTGCTCCCCCTTGGGATTGGATAAGTTATTGGAGGAAAAGTCCATTACCTTAGAGAATAGCCACTGCTATTACTAGCAACGGTAACATGGAATAGACTTAGTGTTTGGGTACTTGCCAGGTTCTTGTGGCCTGCATTTGCCACTGTTGGAAACAGGATGCTGGGCTTGATGGACCCTTGGTCTGATCCAGTATGGCAGGTTCTTATGTTAATCATCTAACTGTAATAATTTCCAGTCAAGTAGCCATAAGACTAATGATGATCCCCAACGTTGTAACCTATTGTACGCTCTGTAACACGCCTTGATCTCCCTAGCTGGAAAGACGTGAAATAAAGACATGATGATAAGGATGATGAATGGCCTCTGCTAGGCTCCCACATCTTCTGAGGGAGGTTTCCTACCTGTCCCTTCCCAGCTCCTGTGCCTAGGGGTAAATCTGGCCCTGACTATAAGCCGTACACTAGAAGAACGAACGACAAGGAGAGATACGATGCCAGCGTTGAAATGACCGGCAGGCTGTCATGAAGTACCAGAAGGTAGCATTTTCCATAGAATGAGGGGTCATTATTTGACACTGGTGAAAGGGAAGCTCAGAAGCAACATGAGGAAACCCTTTCACTGCCAGGGTGGGGCACACCTGTGGAGCCAGAGGTTTGACAGAATTAAAGCATGCCTGAGATAAATACCATGGCGGCAGAGGGAGGAGAAGAGCTGAGAGAGATTGAGGAGGACCTGTGATAGCACAGTACGCACGCAGGTACTAATGGGTTGACTGGGTGGACCAAATTATTAATTTCTCATGATTATCTTGTTTCTAATTCCCAATTTTCCATTTCCCTGTCTCAGCTGCCCTCAGTCCTCCTCCATCTGACCTTACATAAAAACAGAAAGAGACCCTATGGCCTATCTACTCTGCCTATCCAGACCAACTACTCAACTCTACAACCCCTATCACTCCTCAGAAACCCTCTGTGGTGTCATCTCAGTAACAGCAATAGAAACTCTCTCACCTAACAGGAACAATAGCCCTCCTTATGAAAAGACAGTAATTTACCACCACTGCATGTGATATAAATGCCTACACGCTAGTAAAATACCTCACCTCAATTACACACAGAACCAACTTCAAGTACAGAAAGACCACAAATTATAAATATGGAGACAGAAACTGGAATGGAAAACCAAAAAAGCCACTCTGCATGCAGTGCAAACCTGGAGAAATGGAAAGAGAAATATAGCACCTAACAGAGTCCCAGGATCTGCAATAATGCACACAAACTAACCCGCACAAAGTTACACCTGTATTATGGAAAACACTCAAACAGTAACAACCCAACCTACAACAACACTACAAATATTAAACCAGGCCCTAAACACTAATACACCTCCTATTAGGTCAACAGAACAAGCCAAGCTGTTATAGTTCCCTACACAGAAACTACAAGCTTGCAGAACACCCTTAGCTGGGTCACACACGCAGACCCTCACAAAATACAGAATAAAGTGACCATCAAGTTAATGTTTTTGTTTTTCCATTGTTGCACTGCATACACTCAGTCTGGCTTCTTGCTATTTCCAGTTCAGTTTTTGTCTCCACATTTCTATTTATGCATTCCTCAAGAAATGTAAAATAATAATTCTAAAACTAAAATAATTAGCAATGGTTACATGGAATAGACTTAGTTTTTGGGTACTTGCCAGGTTCTTATGACCTGGATTGGCCACTGTTGGAAACAGGATGCTGGGCTTGATGGACCCTTGGTCTGACCCAGTATGGCATTTTCTTATGTTCTTATGTTCTTAAGAGAATAAATGTTTCAAAACAACTGATAAAAAGAATAACATCCAATCATTTAAAAACATAAAAATTACTAAAAATTCTCCAAAAACAATAACATATTTAAAATAGCAGATATATCACATAATACCCAATAATTAAAATGGCAGTCAATCAAGAAAGATAAACTTAAAAAGCAACCTTTACTTACCCTCTCCAGCAACTATCCTACTCCTTTCCCCTGCAGGCCAATAGCACACACCAGAAGCAGCAATGGTGCTCACGGTCCTCTTCCTTAAGGCCCATGACCAGTCTCTTTCTTACACACACACACACATACATGTATGTCATCTCCCTGACCAGTCTCTCTCTCATATACACACCACTCACCTCCCTGACCAATCTCTCTCTCACACACACACACACCCCACTCACCAACCTGATCAATCTCTCTCTCACACACACACACACCACTCACCTCCCTGTCCAATCTCTCTCTCTCACACACACACACCACTCACCTCCCTGTCCAATCTCTCTCTCTCACACACACACACCACTCACCTCCCTGACCAATCTCTCTCTCTCTCTCACACACACACACACCACTCACCTCCCTGACCAATCTCTCTCTCACACACACACACACACTACTCATCTCCCTGACCAATCTCTCTCTCATACACACACACCACTCACCTCCCTGACCAATCTCTCTCTCTCTCTCACACACACCCCTCACCTCCCTGACCAATCTCTCTCTCTCACTTACACCCCACTCACTTCCCTGACCACTCTCTCTCTCACACACACACACACACACCCTCACCTCTGACCAATCTCTCTCTCACACACACACACACACACCACTCACCTCTCTGACCAATCTCTCTCACACACACACACACACACACCACTCACCTCTCTGACCAATCTCTCTCTCTCACACACACACACACACCACTCATCTCCCTGACCAATCTCTCTCTCATACACACACCCCACTCACCTCCCTGACCAATCTCTCTCTCTCTCTCTCTCACACACACACACATCCCACTCACCTCCCTGACCAATCTCTCTCTCTCACACACACACACCACTCACCTCTCTGACCAATCTATCTCACTCTCTCACACACACCCCACTCACCTCTCTGACCAATCTATCTCACTCTCTCACACACACCCCACTCACCTCCTTGACCAATCTCTCTCTCTCTCATACACACCAGTCACCTCCCTAATCAGTCTCTGTCACACATGCCTTCTCTCTCTTACTTACACACACAGTCTCAATTACACACCTTCTGTCATGTATTTTACACACATGCTGGCTCACTCTCTCTGACTTCTCACTCACCCCCCCCCCCTCCCCCAGCACATATGGTAGTTAGAGCACAAGGCATCCTGGATATGTACTAGGTGACTGAGAAGGGGCAGCTAGTATGCTGCTATTAAAGCAGAGTCGTGACAGATTGGGAACTGCATCAAGAGTGTCTCCGCCCAGCCCCGCAGCTGTGAAAAGGCAGCAGTTGGCTGTTTTCCTGTGCTGCGATCATCGTGGTGCAGAGCAGAGGGGCAGTCAGCTGAGAATGCGGCTGCGGGGATTTCCTGCCGCTCGGCTGTCGGGGAAACCCAGCAATTAGCTGCCTCGAGTTTGCGGCGGTGAAGGATTATGTCAGAAAGGAGACGGCTTCCATGAACACTGGCTGCTGTTCCCCTCTGGGCTTGAATTTGCTGATAGCCCGGGCAGGAATGGCAGCAGTGTTTGTTGAAGAACTGTGTGCAACTCGCTGGGGTGGAAGAGAGGGGAGGGAAGAGCAGTGGGAGATCAGGAAGTGCGCGACACACCTGCCGGTGCTTGGTGACACACTGATTGAGATCCGCTGCTCTAGGGTTTACATGTTTAGATTTTTGTTTGTCCTCATATGCTTTAGAATGAAGACCACTGACCATTTTAGTAGCCTCCCTCTGCTCGACTCCATCCTGTTTATATCCTTTGAAGGTGGGGTCTCCAGAACTGTATTCAGTATTCCAAGTGAGGTCTCACCAGGGTCCTATACAGGGGTAATATCACCTCCCTTTTTCTGCTGACCATTCCTCTCCCTGTGCAGCCAAACAGCTTTCTGGCTTTTACCATCGCTTTATCCACCTGTTTGTTCACCTTAAAATCATCAGATATGATCACCCCCAGATCCTGCTCATCTTTCATGCTTAGAAGTATTTGATCCCTTATACAGTTTCTCTGTCTTGGGCTTTTGCATTCTAAATGCATTTTTTTAGCATTAAATTGTAGCTTCCAGACACTGGACCATTCCTCAAGCTTCACTGGATCCCTCCTCATGTTTTCCACACCTTCATGGCTGTCTGCCCTGTTGCAGATTTTGGTATCATTGGCAAAAAGACAAGCCTTTCCCGATAAATTTTCCGCAATGTCACTCATGAAAATATTGAAAAGAGCGTGTCCAAAGACTGATCGCTGTGGCATGCCACTAGTAACGACCCCTCTGCTTGAAGTAAACTCCATTTACCACTGCTCTTTTTTTGCCTCCTACTTAACCAGTTAACTCACTCAGTCACTCTAGGATCCATACCAAGGGCACTCAGTTTAATTCGCCTATGTGGAACCGTGTCAAAGGCCTCACTGAAATCTGGTGCTCTCCTTGACCCAGCTCTCTGGTCAGCCAATCGAAGACATTGACCAGATTCGTCAATGGTAAAACCATGCTGCCTCGGATCTTGCAAGCCATTGGATCCGGAAACTTCCCCACCGGTCCCACAGCCCTTGCAGAGCAGTCGCTATGTGTGTGCTCTTTCTCCGCCTGGCATCTCTCTCCCTCTTTTCCTTGCAGTATCAGGATGGAAACCTGTGTATGCCATCTCGGAGCCAATATCTTGCTTCCATACGCATCCCCCTCCCCAAGAAACAACAATCTGGCTTCTACCAGCGCACGTGCTCTCTCCATAGCTGGCCCTGCCCTATGGAACAAAATGCCTGTAGACCTCCGCCAAGAAGACTGCCTAAAAGCATTAAAAAAAAACCTAAAGACGTGGTTATTCGCACAAGCGTATACCTAATCATACACCCCTACACTCCCAGCACAGATCCTCGGCTTCCTTGTTTCAAGATCTTCCTCATCTCAAATAGCATTGTATTTTCATTGTAAATTTATTTATTATTTATTTATTTGAATTCTTATATACCGACATTCCTGTAAAAAAATACAGATCATACCGGTTTACAGTGGAACATAACTGCTGCCGAGGGGCGTTACATTGAACCTTAAACAATTAGAGCAATCGTACATTCGAAACGTTAGAGATAACATTAAATATTAGAGCATTAAACATTGATTATTAGAATGTAAGAACAAACAAAACGTATGGAGAAACTCTGGAACAATTGCAAACCATAAGAAACTTAATGCGGATTAACTGAGAGATTTCAATCCAGAATAAAAGTATATAAAAAACAATAGACGTGATGCTAGGGTTCTAAGGAGAGGTAGGGGTATAAGAGGATTGAAGGGAGGGAGAAGGGACTGAGGAGGGGGGGGGGAAGAAAAAAAGGGGGGGGGGTAGAATCTAGGGAGGAAGGGCCCTGATGAGGCCTGAGTGGGGAGTGCGGCACGCTCAGATTAAATACCCCTAATCCTTAAGTTACCGTTACGTTCAACCTCCCTGTCTCCCATATTTATCATGCATACATCTAGGCTTGTACCCCGTTAATTTGTTCTATATATACCTGCTCTCTTGTTATATGTCAAGCGCATTTCATGTGCAGTTTTTAACGTTTAATGTAAACCGATGCGATATTCCAGATGAATGTCGGCGTATAAAAACCTCAAATAAATAAATAAATAAAATGGCTTCGGAGGGGAGGAGGGGCTGTCACAGGGAACGGCAAGTTTGGGATCTGTCCTTGAGCCCGCACCACGCATTACCTGCTTTTATTCCACAGCAGCGCAGCTCCTACCACTGTTCCAGGGGGGAAAAACGGCAGACGGTTCAAGGAGTCTCTTGGAAGATCTGTGACACTTGGGTGGTCTGGAAAGGTGCCAGGAGCACAGGACAATCTGTGATATCTGTAACTTACAAGTATTATTTATCTGACTCATAACCCTAAAAAAAAAGGTTCAAAACACAGTACTGCAAGTAAAAACATTTTTAATACAGTGATCCATAAACAAGAATAGTAAAATGCATAAAAAACAAAGAACCAACATTCACAAATTAAAATATAGCAATAACTTCCATAAAACAGAGAACCATAACAATGAAAAAAAAGCAACCAATTAATGCTTGGAAACAGTTACCTTGTGTGCAAAACTCACACAAACAGATCTCTCCAGGCAGGTAATTCCATAATTTCGGAGCAGCCCCAGAAAACCTAGATTTATGAGTACTTAAAAATAAAATTCCCAGGAGGAATGTTAAAACTCAATTGGATCCGTACAGAGACGGGCAGTGGGTTACGTAAGGCAGGCCGTTACCTCTCAGGTCTCTAAAAGCCAGAACTAAAACTTCAAACTCTCCACTAAAACAAATTGGAAGCCAATGCAATTTCATTAATAGAGGCTTAAACGATCACCAAATTTAGCATTTACAAGTAAAAGGGCTGCAGTATTTGAAATTAGTTGAAATCTTAATGCTTTTTTGAGTCTGGCCACGGGGGGTTAGGGGTTGAAATAGTCAAGCATCGATGTGACGTGAGTATGACTTACAGATCTCAAAATTTGCATTACCAAGGAATGGGTACTTTCTTCTTCGTAAAATGTACATTTGGCCACAGAGGGATATCTGGGCCTCACGGTTCAGAGAAGGGGTATCAGTAATTACTCCTAAGCTGCAAGCCTGGCTCTTGGCATGGGTGTCAGAATTGGGGGGGGGGGAAAAGGCAGAAAAAGGGGTTTAGGAGAGTGAAGACTTCCCTAGCCGGGGAAACTCCGTTTTGGCGTGATTCGGGTGACACTTATTAGCTTTCGTCCAGGCAGCTGACGACTCTTCCAGTATCTGTCTGATCCACAAGCATAGGCAAAGGTATTAATGGAACGTCTTCGGCACTGGTGGCGCGGTTCACACCCCCTGGGACCTCTTGTTCTTGCCGATCTCTTGAACAGGGTTGTGGAGCGGGTGGAGCCCTCACAGCACAGGGCTTTAATAAGGCGTCATCAAGACTCTTGTCTATTAGGCAGAAGAGAACGAAACCAATTTCAAACGGAGCACCCTCCTCCGCTGATGTGACAGCAAACTCGTGGGATGGATATTTTCACAGCTAAAGACAAGTCCGGCCTGATGTGGGTCGGGGGTTGGTCCCTTGTCTGGCCACGTTACGTCTTGATTAATTAATCTTCTCTCAGCTCCTCGCAGTTTGTCGTTTGTGACATCAGAGCTAATATGACCCAGTCCTGTCCAGTGTCCGAGGCAAGGCACCTGGCTGCACCCTACGCTTGGAATAACATTTCCTGAGTCAGTGCATCTTGCTCCCTCTCCGGCCTTATTCAGATCCGGTCTGAGAGCCCCACCTTTGAGGCTGCTCCTGCCTCTTCTGCTCACACTCGAATTGGGCTTAACCTTTCTCTTAATGAAGGGAACTCCCAAAGTCTCTCTTGATTAGAGACTTTGGGAGTCTCTTATGCGGGCAACCTCTTTGGGGACTTCCCGGAATGCAGGGGCACGAGAGTAGTCCCCGGGGCCACTCTTACTCCCAACTCTCCTCCTCCTCCTGTTAACACAGTCCACTGGCCCCCAGGTGCTGAGGGTAATCCTCCGTGGCCCTAGGCTCACAGGGGTGGAGATCAGATCACACAGTCCTAGTTTCTCTTCCGGTTGCTCTCATTCATGTACTCGCTGTGGGAATGACCTTGCTTTAGGGTACTTCCGATGCTGAAGAAAGACACGAGACACTCTGGTTAGCTGTTTAAATAATTTTGGTTGCAGTAAATTTTGTTAAAGTCCAATTCACAATAGAAAGTCTCCAGATAATCTTCATTCATTCTCAGTTTAGTTAAGCTGAGTCAGTGTCCCTTTGGATGGCAAACCCCACGCTCTTTTTAGTAGGGATGTGCAGAGGGATGCCATACGTTGCATTTGGGATACGTATTCGTCGGGGGGCAGATACGTTGCATACGTCCGTATGGCGTCCCGATACGGTTATACATCGAATCCTATTCGTTACCCGGCTAAAATTAAATTTACTACAACCCCCCACCCTCCTGACCACCCCAAGGCTTACCAAAACTCCCTGGTGGTCCAGCGGGGGTCTGGGAGCACTCTCACACCCTCAGTACCAGTTCAAAATGGCGCCAATAGCCTTTGCCCTACTATATCACAGGGGCTACCGGTGCCATTGGTCAGCCCCTGTCATATGGCCATTGGCAATCACACACTATAGGCCCTTATATACAATCTATATTCTAGGTACCACAATTGTAGTCAAAACTTCAAAATCTTGGTATACCCAGTATCTTTTTATACACTATAAAGGAATAGCTACACACTATGGGGCGGATTTTAAGAGCCCTGCTCGCGTAAATCCGCCCGGATTTATGCGAGCAGGGCCCTGTGCGCCGGTGCGCCTATTTTACATAGGCCTACCGGCGCGCGCAGAGCCCCGGGACTCGCGTAAGTCCCGGGGTTCTCCGAGGGGGGCGTGTCGGGGGCGTGTCGGAGGCGGGCCCGAACCGCGCGGCGTTTAGGGGGCGTGCTGGGAGTGTTTTGGGGGCGGGTACGGGGGCGTGGCTACGGCCCGGGGTGGTCCGGGGGCGTGGCCGCGTCCTCCGTACCCGCCCCCAGGTCGCGGCCCGGCGCGCAGGAGGCCCGCTGGCGCGCGGGGATTTATGCCTCCCCTCCGGGATTTACGTAAATCCCCGGAGAAAGGTAAGGGGGGGGTGTAGACAGGGCCGGGCGGGTGGGTTAGGTAGAGGAAGGGAGGGGAAGGTGAGGGGAGGGCATTAGAGGATTCCCTCCAAGGCCGCTCCGATTTCGGAGCGGCCTTGGAGGGAACGGGGGTAGGCTGCGTGGCTCGGCGCGCGCCGGCTATACAAAATCGATAGCCTTGCGCGCGCCGATCCAGGTTTTTAGCAGATACGCGCGGCTCCGCGCGTATCTACTAAAATCCAGCGTACTTTTGTTTGCGCCTGGAGCGCAAACAAAAGTAGGCTATTCGCGCGCCTTTTAAAATCCGCCCCTATGTTTGTAGGACCATGTCTCACGGGGTCTAGGTATTTTAACCAGACTCTTTCTTATGGGTTTTGGTCCATTTTACTTTAAATTTTTTTCAACATTTTTTTCAATTTTTACGCTGACTTTCAGCACATTTTTTCAGTTTTTTGTTCAATTTATGTCAAGCTAATAGAAACTTCAAACATAGGGGGAGTTTTGGTAAGTCTTGAGGGGGATCAGGAGGGTGGGGGGGTTGTTTAAATTGGCGGCCGAATAATTCGGCGAAAATTCGTTATATCCATGGGGAATCGCGATACGTTTCGCTGCCCCACGAATACAACGAATATTGGCACATCCGATGCGGATTGCCAATACGAAGGGACCGAATGCACACCCCTACTTTTTAGTGTTTAGAATAGGTTCCTACTAGGGCTGAGACCTCCTATCTCTTTCTCTGATGGTAAACTGGGGGCTTTAGGTGACAAAGTCCCATAAAGATGTTTAAAGTCCAAAATATCCACTCCTCCTCCTCTAAGTGGGCAGGAATTGGTGGCCAAAGAATTCCTTCGTAAAACAAGAATAAAGTCTCTACCGAAAAACTCCCCTCTTCCTCTCAAACCAGATACTGCCGCCCCCTTCTTTAACTGGACAGAGGGAGTCGCAGCAGCTTCCTGGCCTTCCAAGGCAGGGGGATATCCTCCATAGGCAGGCAGGGGATCTAAAAAAAAAAAATCCCAGAAAATCCAGAAACACAAATGGCTCTTTCGTTTCTTCTCTTCATTCTCCAGACAATCCCGTCCAGACCTGCGGAGATACTGGCACAGGCCGTGGAGTATAAAAGTGGGGATCTAGCAATACACCTCTCTTCCCTACATTC
Organism: Rhinatrema bivittatum; assembly: GCF_901001135.1. Classification (NCBI taxonomy): domain Eukaryota; kingdom Metazoa; phylum Chordata; class Amphibia; order Gymnophiona; family Rhinatrematidae; genus Rhinatrema; species Rhinatrema bivittatum. The sequence continues at coordinate 300,905,633 of NC_042621.1, read as the reverse complement.
CAAAAACGTTAACAAGAGTACAAAAAGCCACTTCCCCCTTTTATAAAACAGGGGGGAGGAGGGGCACGCTAATGGTAGGGAGAATTCAAGCTGCAACGTAAAGCACTAAAAAGCCAGACCGCTCCGCAAGCGCCAGCTGCTTTTATAGAGCACCGCTGACCAGTCCAGAGGAGCCTCGGTGGAGGTGCCTAACGGGGTGGTCTGAAAAATTCAAACCCTCAGCTAGATAGATAGATAAATAAATAAATAAACTTGGGGTCATTTTAAAGAATTGGCGACCCCAGGCTCACATGTGTATTTGTACAGTGCTGCATTTGTCAGTTAGCAGTATAGAAGAGGTAGGTACATGGCTGCTTTTTTTCTTGGGGTATTTACAGGTACTAAGTATCTGTTCTTCTTCCTCCACCTGCTTGATTTGCCCTATAGGCCTTAAAAAAAAAAATACAAAAACAAAACCGTGCATCCTGTATGTGAGTTCCAGACCTTATTTATTTATTTCAGGAAGAAAACATTGGGTAGTTGGCAGTAGTACTAGGCCGTTCCCAGGATTTGATGGAAAAATATTGACTTAGTACTTGTTTGATGTCTTGTAGGTGTGAAATTTCAATAATTGGCGCTACTGGTCCATTTTTATATGGCTTATCCCAACTAACCTGCAATCACGCCTCAGTGCCAGTTTTACTCTTTGCTTTTGTTTGAAGCTGCCATTTTGCGTTAGGCCTGCTGTAAAGGCCTTGGAAAGACCAACCTGCAACACCAAGGTCACGCACCTGCCTTTCCTCCACAGGCGATGGGAGGGCGGAGATCCGGGGGTCGCCAGTCAGAAGACCCCCACCACCATGCTTCTGACGCCGGACAGGAAGTTTCATGGCTTCGGCTACGCGGCCAGAGATTTCTACCATGACCTGGACCTCAGCGAGTCGAAGCACTGGCTCTACTTTGAGAAATTCAAGATGAAGCTGCACTCTGATACCGTGAGTAACAATTCCTGCCGAGGGTCCATCGCCCTGGTTGGTGACGAGGGCTTTGCAAATAATTATCCGCGCTTTGTCGATGGAGGGGACGGGGCCTTACTGGAAACTCTTTCCCGTGAGCCATCACAATAGGGTGAAAGAGCAGTAAGTTTATGTGAAAATAACGTGAAATCACTGGCTTGTAGATCATATCCGCTCAAAATGATGGTTAAAAGGGGCCTTTTGCCTCAGAAACTTATAAGGGCAGAAACGCTATGCTCCTTGCTTGTCCTCTCTGGTGTGAGAATGGTCAAACATCTCTTGGTGGCCTCGCCTTCACCCTGGGATATTATTTATAAGCAATCGTGCAACCACAGAGCCCACCACAGCAGGCCTATTCCCAGATATTTTCTGACAGGCGGATCATCTTTTGTGCGTCTGTAACTGATGTGCTTACTTAATCTGAACCTGCCGCCTCCTGCAGTGAGCTGCGGTCACTCTGCAGTGTCTCCCACCTTCTCCACCAGGTGACGGCTCCCATGAAGGTTCAGGCAGATCGAAAACCCTGCCATGTCCCTTTCCGTTAATGAAACCCTACAGCTTACTCGGGACGTGGTGGTGGCTGCGCGTTCCTCTCCCCAGAGGTCTGTTCACTGCCCTCTTTCAATCTGCTGACCCAGGAGCCGGTCTTGCTGGCTGGGCCCTTCCCTGCACCTCCAGGAGGTCGTGATGCAAAGTGAATTCAGAACCAAGTCCACTGATGCAGAGGGGTGGAAATAGCCCCCATTTGCAGCCATCAATTTCAGCTTTTCCTAAACCGTTTCATCTGCTTCGGGCTGGTCAGACACATCCGGCACGTGGCACTCTAACCGCGTTTGGCCTTCTTCTTTTGTTTTTCAGAACCTCAACCTGGAAACGGACCTCACGGCTGCCAACGGCAAGAAGGTCAAAGCCCCTCGACATATTTGCCTACGCCCTGCAGTTCTTTAAGGAGCAAGCGCTGAAGGTAGGCGGGAACGTGCCGTCTGCGCGGTGCACGTGGGGACGCCGTTCTCAGCTTCTGTCCAGTCTGTCCGTGGTACGCGTTTATACCCTCGTTCTCAGTCTCTCGCTCTCTCTCTCTTTTTGGCAGGGTGATCCTGTAGAGGTCAGTGTCTCCAAAAGCTCACAATGATTTTTCTTCTTTTGCATAAAACCATGTCAAGAATGAAAATCCTCCGTGAGCCCCAGGGACAATGGCGCTCTGTCGCATTTACTGCTAATGCTCTGCTTAATATCCGTATCCTGCCAGGCATCTTGCTTCTGGAATGCCTGAGGTGCAACATCTACAGGCAGCAGATCAAAGTGTGCTTGGAAGCTTTTTTTTTTAATCAGGCTGGTAGTGCTCGAGATAATTAGACTTAAATTGGCATCAGTTACTTTTTTGCAGCTGTTCCCTGAAAGCCTTGCTCTCGTTTCCTGTTCTACCTGTATTTTTTTCATGCACATGCTTTTTTAGAAGTCAGAGGAAAAGCTAGTTTGGATGGTTGCTGAGGATCGGGGCTTAAACGTGACTGCCTATATACCTTCTGTGTTACTGGCACAATTAACAAAATGGCAGAGGAGGTCAGGAGACAGCGCAGAGAGGAGAAATAGGCGAAAATCCACCAGCACACAAAGGGAAGGAAGCTACAGAATTAGAAAAACAAGAGAAAAAAACAAAAACTCTTTAAAGAATCAGATCAGCAAATAAGGATAATTGGCAGACGTACAAATATGGTGGGAAATACGAGTGCTTCTCTAGGAAGCCCGCCGCGTGGATCAAGATTTGACCCAGGAGTGGTTAAGGGGCGCAGGCTGACGGCTGAAGTTGGTGGTGCAGCAGAAAATTTGCTGCTGACATGTGAGCAGCCCTCCGAGCTGCCTCCCCAGTCTGATATCCACAAAGGCCGGGCCCGAAGCGTCTCCTTTGACAACTCTGACACGCGTGACATCGAGCCGGCCTTCGGTGATGACGTCAGGCAGTGGGAGGCAGCACAGAGCTGGGGCAGAAATGTCCTTTATCAGTAACTGGTGGCAGCCGTCAGAAACGGCTGAAGGCTCCCCTGCCCCCACTAAGATACCCAAACGGGATAACACTCTCCAAGAGACAGGCCCTCGCCAACTAAATCGTATTAAAAAAACAAATTCAGGTTCTGGTGTCACCTGAAGAACAGCCAACACATACATCTACTGCCAGGAACTTTCTGAAGTAACACAAAGCCCTTCAAAAGAGACACTCAGAGCCTGTAAGAAAATCTGACAAACCATAACAAACCCCCAGACTCAAACAGCAGCAGCTGTACCTGGGAAGAGGCAGCACTAGTGCAAATATTATTACTATAGGCCCTAGAGCACCAGTACACCTTCTACTGGAAAAACAGAAAAGCCAGACAAACGTGCCAGCAGAATCCCTCACCTGATGCGCGCACACAGAACACAAACCCACCCTTACCTAATAGAAAGTAAGGCACCGCAAATTAAAAACAGGAAAGTGCAGACAAAAACGGAACTAGAAAGCACAAGAAACCCAGCTCTGCATGCAGTGCACCAGCAGAGAAAGAGAAATGCATTTCCTCCTGAACTGAGCAAAATGCAAAGACATAAGAAATGCACATTCCCAAAGCTGACACATTCCACTCCCTAAAAATATGTTCTGCCTTTGCTGTCTGGACATTTTATTTTTGTGATTGAGTCTTCTCCATTCCACTTTCCATTTCTTCTCTCCTCCTGTCTTCTTCCCTTCCTTCCCTACATCTGTCTCAGACATTGATCCTTCGCTTTTGTCTTTTTCTCCATTTTTCTCTTCTTTGCCTTTCTATCCACACATAATTAAAATGTCACCCCTCTTTTCCCCTCTCTAGCCCTCCAGTCCTCAGTCCACTTCTTCACTTCTCGCCTATCTACCTTGCTTTCCTTCTCCTACCCAACCCTCTTTCTGACTCTCCCATTTCCCCTGTCTCTCACTCCTTTTCCAGCATCCTAGTCTCCTTTAACTTTCACCCATCCTAGTCCCCCATTTTCACCAATCTCTACTCACCCTATTCTCATCCCCTCACCATCCCCTGCTTCTTCCCTGGTCTCCAGCCCATTCTTCTCTGTCTTATACCCTTCACACACCCATTTCTTCCCTCTCACACCCCTTCACAGACCATCCCTTCCCTCTCACACCCCTCCACAGTACCTCAATCCTTTTCCACTGCATTTCACCCCCCCCCCCCTCTCTAGTCCTCAAGGCCACTCACACCACCTCTCAATCCTTCCCCACCCTTTAGCCCCCTTCTCTTACCCCTGTCACACACCCTCACTCATACTCCTCCTCCCCAGGCAATCTAACATTCTCCGAAGACAAGCAGGAAGGTAGTCCTCATACATGGGTGACATCATCAGATAGAGACTGGTCCGGAACTTTGATCTCAAAGATTCTAGAACTTTCAAACATGCCCTGCTGAGCATGTGCAGCTGTCGTTATCACCCTGCCCTCTAGGCAGAGTCACTCAGTCTCTTTTTTTTTTTTTCATGGTGCCGTGTGGTCGCTGGAGCTGTGTGTATCACGATATACAGCTTTGCTCTGTCCTCAGTTTTTGAAATTGATTTTTTTCTAGACCTGCAGCTGTTTTTCTTTCTTTTACTTTATAGTAGTTTTATTTTCTTTTTTCTTTTCCTTTTTTTTCCTCTTTCCACTGTCTGCTAGGTGCATGGCGGGCCTTAGTCACTGTGCAGCCTTACAGAGTCTAATACTATCCCTTATTAAATAAATATTGCATCTGCAGTTTGATATCTGTGTCCTCTCCTTGCTCTGTCTGTTTTTGCATCTTTCTCAGGTGCTGGCAAGCCTGACAGAATGCAGTCCGTGGATGACCCGGGTAGGCTGCTGAGCCTGGTGACTTGCCTGGGTTCTATCTGGGCAGGAGTTCATGTCGTTTCACTGATTGATCGGCATTGATGGAGGTTTGGACAGTGAAGAGGTCGAGGACCACACCATTCCTGTGGGGGAGGGGAGAACTCATCCTCCCCACATTCAAAGGAACTAGTCTCCAAAGGCAGGAGCCCTGGAAGACGTAGCCTCCCCTCTTGCTTGCCGTGATGGTAGTGCAGTCTCCTTGTGAGAGAGGATGTGCAGAAGCCTGGGTAAGCACCTTGCTGCTGCACCTTTGGCGTCATGCCCAGTAATCAGCTGCCCATGCACATCTGTGACCAATGCACCGATGATCTGATACATCGATGTCAGGACCGCATTGGGGACTAGGACTGCCATTGTGCACCATGGTCTACGTTGTTGCTGTCATGGTGCAGGGGCACCCTCGATGCCATCGAGGTATGTGACCGCCTTGTAAAGGCCACTTGTGCCAGCTACCGCCATGCACAATTCAATTGTGCTGGCTATACCTTCTGTATTGTAGGCGTCTGCGGGCGCCATAGAGTCTTGATGAACTGGAGGAACGGCATCTACCTTAGCGTCATCAAGCACCTTGGGTCTCGATGTGGCGGAATTAGCGGCACCAACCTCTAGTGTCGAGAACCAAGACTGCCATCAGCGCCATGGTCCCCCTCAATGCCATCGGAGCCGCCCTCGATGCCGTCAACACCCTCAAGCCAATCAAGGTGCATGGCTTCAATGCCGTGGCTGGCCTCGATGCCATTGTGGTGCAGAGCTGCCTCAATACCATCTACACTTTTGATGCTATGAAGGTGCGGGGCCTCCATGAAGGCCATCAGACGTTTTGGCCAGTGATGCCATTCATAGCCGTTCTCGATGATGTCGAGCACCATTGATGAGGCACTGGGATCGCCATTGATTGCCCTGGTTGCCATTGAACATCGGGGCTCCTAAGAACCTTTGAATGCCACTGAAGCCCTTGGGCGACAGGGGTATCGGTGAACTTGGTGCTGTCAAGAGCTGGGGTCACCATCTACCCAAGGCACCCTGGAGCACTGAGGCATCCAGGTGCAATGGTCCGATGCCCTCGAGGCTTCTTTGTGTTGTCCAGATGGGGCATCGAGGGGCATTGTGCTGCTCCTCACTGGCCTTCGGCTATCGAGCACCATGAATGCCAATGATCTTGGGGGCCTGAGCCACTGGGATCGAGGGGTATCAGAGGCCCTGCCTGGCTTCATGCATCATCTGTGCTAATGAGTGCTAGGGTTGCTGTTGAGGCTATCGTTAACCATAGCCAATGCGAGGTCAATGCACTTTGACGTATAGGTGAACCGAGGGGAACTGTCAATGGCACCGGCAGTCATCGGTTCCTTTGGGCATCAATGAGGTGTGTTGGGGCTGCAGATACTCTGCCTGCAGGTACCCCTGGCATCCTTGGTACCACAGATCCATCGATGCCTTTGGGCATTGGTGTCTGTATCAGTGCCACCAGGCTGTCGATGTCTGCAAGTGCCTGGGGCACTGGGAATAGCACTATATATTGTCGAACTGGTCAAGACATGGTCAAGCACCATTGAAATCCTGGGTGCAGCATGGTTTGGTGCCATTGACGCAATATTTCGTTGGTGAGCGCGTGAGCATTATGGGCCCCATGGGTGCTGCCACCACGGTGGGCATCAGGACACTACCACAGAGGACACTACCATAGGAGGCTGCAGGACACTACTGCAGAGCAGCATGAGCTGCAGCTGTTCCATGAAGGAAATGGTGGTGAGCTATTCCCAACACAATTTCAAGGGCTGTGTTCAGCCTCTTGGAGCATTCTCAGGAACTGGGGGTACCATCGGGGTGACGCCATACAATGTCTCCCAGCACCATGCCATAGTCAGAGCCCCAGTGGTTCTGGAAACGCATCATCACACTGTTCCTATTCACTGCGTTGGGAGTTAGTGTGACAGTGGAACGCAGTAAGTGCGGTCGGTTATGGTAGGGATCATCTACTCCAAGTAGATTCTCTCTGTCGATGCAATACACAACCATGCCTGGGTTCTGCCATTGTCTCATCATTGTATCGGCCTCCTCGTATGTTCTGCACCATAAGGTGCTAGAGAGCACTGGAGAGGAAAGCACCAACACACACTTTGTGAATGCTTTTTGGCAGTGTGCAGCCACTGACTCTAACAGGTGGTGCTCGGTCCTTGCTGTTCCATGGGATTCTATCTACAAGCTCAGTGGGTGGGTTTGTAGGTGTGCTGCCATCTGTAGGATGGGATACCACTGTATGAGTACTGGTGTGTATGGAACTATTCTTCCAGTTGCCCTCTATTGTGTGAATGTTTGCCTCATGGCGAGCACAGGTTGTGCGCCACAGCCACAGGACTGACCTAAGACTGCATTCCTGGTCGAACCTCAATGGGAGTGGATACCAGGAGGGTAGTGTCAGGAGTATTCTCTTTCCTCAGAAGAGGACTTTGTCTTTTGACCCCTCCCATGTTAGAAATCCCCTTTGTGGGGAAGCCTCTGGGGCTCCGTCTCTTGCAGGTTTATTGCTGAACTGGAGCCTTGATTCTTTTGAATCAGTACATCTCCTTGTAGGCCAGCACTGGAGGACAGCAGCAGCAGTCATTGGACCACTTATGCTGGGGTCCCTCCATTGAATACCGTGGTGGCTTACCCCACATGAAGATAGCCGCAAGTGGCAGATTTGGTTGCTTCTGAACTTCAGTGATCAGTGACTGTAACCCAACTCTCATCTGGAAAGTTGGAAGGTTTTTTGGGATCAGGAGTCCCAATTCCCATTGCTTTTCTCTCCCTTCAGGAAGGGGAGATATGACTGGGTTTCCAGGGCAACCCTTATGGGCCCTCAATGGACGTCTGGTTATCCACCCCTACAATGGGTGTCCCTTGTTCTCCGTTTCCCGGAGAAGGGATGTCACTGCTTCTGACTGGCAGTTGCTCTCTTCCTTGCAGGATCTGAGAGGTGGTCAGGCAGTAACACTCTCCTTTGGTCGTCCTAAGGCACAGCAGGTCTGTTTCATGAGGGAGCCATTACAAATTCGGTCTCCCCATTGAATTAGGAGTCTCCTCTTCAGGATAGCTCCCTGGTGAGGATTAGGGGTTTCTCCTGTCCAGGAATCACATTTGGTACCTGCTGAGCTCAATGGGCATTTTTCGTGGAGGACCACTATTGCCAGTCATTCTCACCTGTGGAACCCTACCTCGGTTCTAGGAGGGTTCTAGTCCATCTAATTGGCAAGTATGCCTTTCAACCTCTCGCCATATCCATGGCTGAGGGAGTTGGGGGGCGAGGGACCCAAGGCAGCATGGATTCACCAGGAGAAGATCCTGTCAGGCTAATCTGATTGACTTTTTTGATTGGGTCATTAAAGAATTGGATCGAGGAAGAGCACTCGATGTCATCTACTTGGATTTCAGCAAAGGTTTTGATAAGGTCCCGCATAGGAGGCTTGTGAGTAAAATGAGAAACTTGTGAGTGAACGCCAGGGTGGTGGCGTGGATTACAAACTGGTTGACGGACAGAAGACAGCGTGTGATGGTAAATAGGACCTATTCTGAAGAGAGAATGGTGTTAAGCAGAGTGCCATAAGGATTGGTGTTGGGACTGGTCCTTGTCTATATCTTAGTGAGAGGAAGGGATAGAAGGTAAAGTTTGTCTTTTTGCGGATGATATTAAGATCTGCAAAAGAGTGGACATGCCGGAAGGAGTAGAGAGAATGAGATGTGATTTAAGGAAGCTTGAACAGTGGTCGAAGATATGGCAGCTGGGATTCAATGCCAAGAAGTGCAATGTCATGCATTTGGGGTGTGGTAATCCAAAGGAGCTATATGTGATGGGAGGTGAAGGGCTGTTGTAAACAGAGCAAGAGAGAGATGTTGTCTAGTGATCTGAAGAAGGCAAAGCCATATGACAAGGCGATAGTTAAAGCCAGAAGAATGCTGGGCTGCATAAGAGAGGAATAACCAGTAAGAAAAAGGAGGTGATAATCCCCTTGTACAGGTCCTTGGTGAGGCCTCACCTGGAGTATTGTGTTCAGTTTTGGAGATTGTATCTCAAAAGGGACAGATACCGGATGGAGGCGGTCCAGAGAAGGGGGACAAAAATGTTTGGGGGGTCTCCATCAAATGACTTATGAGGAGAGCTTGAAGGAAATATATATATCCTGGAGGAGAGGAGGTTCAGTGGAGATATGATACAGACCTTCAGATACCTGAAAGGGTTTAATGATGCACAATCGACAAACCTTTTCTGTTGGAAAGAAATCAGTAGAACTAGGGTTCACAAAATGAAACTCCCAGGAGGACGACTCAGAGCCAATGTCAGTAAATATTTCTTCATGGAGAGGGTGGTGGATCCCTGGAATGCCCTTCCAGAGAAGCTGGTGAAGTCAAAAACAGTGAAAGATTTCAAAGATAAACACTGGGATAAACACTGTGGATCCCTAAAGGCTAGAGGATGGAAATGAGGAAAAGACTGCATGGGGGTAACTTGCTGGTGTGGCAGTTACTACCCTTTACCAATAAGCCTTCATACTGTTGATGCAACTCCTTTATTGCTCTCTGCTTTAATAGCAGGGGGAAAAGAGGAAAAGGGGAATTAGTTTCAGGCAGCAACCAATAAGGACATTGAATTTTATGGTCTGGGAAAACAAATAACCATGGGGGTAACTTTCTGATGTGGCTGTTACTATCATTATCCAATAAACCTTATACTTGTGATGCAACTCCAACATTGCTCCCTTTTCAATCGCAGGAGGTAACGGAAAATTGGACTGGTTCAGCAGATGCTACCATTATGGGGGAGACCTGTATGGCGCAGCTGATGCTACTATAAGCTTGCTGGGCAGACTGGATGGACCATTTGGTCCTTTTCTGCTGTCATTTCTATATTTCTATGACCCTGCAACAGAGATGCTACTCTTTGGTTACAGTGGCTTGCAAGCTATATTTCCCCATTTTAGGGATAACCTTGTCTGTGGACAGGAGAGTCCTGGTTCATGCAAAGGTTGTTCCATTTACTGGATGGTGCTCTTCCTTGGGGAGGAGTATATGTAGTCCTAGCTGAGGTATTAATACCTAAGCTAGGTTGGTGGGCAGTCTTTTCCGAGATCACACTGACCTGCCGTTAGGGTTTCCAGGCTGGTGAAGAAATCCTATTCTACAGGGGTTTGCACTTGCAGAATGCTGGCTTCCTGTCTCTTGGTAGAGTGTTTCTCGATTTCTTCCCTGTGGGATTCGCTGTCAGTTTCAGCTGTTCAAAGCAGGCTGATGGCTCTATCTCGGTGGGTATTTCCCTACTGGAATCGGCAGTGAGTTATTTGCTTGGGGTTGAGATATATAACCTAGCAACTTGTTCTTACCCCTGCAGTTTAGTGGTCTGCCTCCTTGGGTTCTTCGATCCTTTCAACTTCCAGTTGGAATATCAAGGGGAAGGGAAGAAAAGCTAGGACATTCGTGGTATATCTTAGTGTATGCCTGCCAAGTGTATATTTTTGCCAAGTTCTGGCGTTTCTCACTTTACTGGGTTGTACAAGTGCATTCCTGCTCACCTCAGCTATCCTATAGACAGGATGGATAGCCTTTCTCTTGACAGGGTGCAGTGTGGTTGAGCTTCAAGCCTAACCTATCCCCCTGCTTGTGGGTTTGGGCTAGGGATCCCATTGAGGGATTGCTTTTCATCCCCTGAAACTCTTGATGCTGTCCTGCATGGTCAATTATGTCTGGTACTTTGGCACATAAGGTCTGTCACAGACCCTGCCGCTGGTGCTGATTTTTCTTCCAAGCGTTGCTTGGGTTTTTCTGCCCATTTTGTCTATCAGCCAAACATGTGCACACTCCTGTAGATGTATTCTGTCCTTCGGAGGTCAATGAACTTGTTAGGAATTGTGGACACTTGGCCTGAGGTGGTGTTGACGCTACCTGAGGGATTGGACTCCGCAGGTCCCCACAGTCGGGAGGCGAGGCTGACCGGGAACAGAGGCAAGCAGGGACTTCACCAGCACCGGGCCCTTGTTCCCCGCAGGTTGAGCCCTTGGGTGCTGGGGCCGGCTGGGCTTAGGAGCACCTTTGTGTGGCTGGTCCTGGAGAGAGTAGACAGCTGGGTGCAGAGAGCGTCAGTGAGATTAGATACAGTCCAATACTGAAGTACTCTCGGAGGGAGAGAGAGAGTCTCAAGGGGGGGAGACCACTGCAGCTCTGTAAACTGTAGAGCAGGACCACGTGGGAGTGGCCTCGAGGTGAGGAGGTGCCAGAGTAGAGATTCGTATGGTGGTATGCTGAGATAGGACTAGAGCGGGGAATCCACTGTAGCAGGTGCGAGTAGAGCAGGAGTGCAGAGGAACTGCCTGAGACCCGGCAGTGCAGTGACAGGACCTTCTGTAGTAGAAGCGCTGGGGGGGCTGCCCTGAGGAGCGGGGACACAGAGACACAGTCCAATAGTGTTACAGCGCTGAGCCAGACTTTGAAGAGTAGAAACACTGAAGCAAGATCTCCAGTGTAGAAGCTGGTCTCAAGGAGCAGAGGGCACTATGGCAGGATCCCAAGTGTAGAGGCGCTGGGTCCGGCCCCGAGGAGCGGGAAGCACTGAGACTGGGTCCCAGATGAGGTAGCGCTGAGCCTGGCTCCGAGGAGTGGGGAGCGCCGAGACAGGGTCCCAGGTGAAGTAGTGCTAAGCCAGGCCCTGAGGAGCGGGAAGTGCCGAGGCAGAGACCCTGGAGAAGTTGTGCAGAGATTCGTAGAGCAGAAACAACAGGTCCGGAGTACTGGAGCAGGCACCAGATAGGTCGCTGGAACTTGTTGCCAAGTCGGTTAGTGGTGGCTGGAGGCGAAGCTTAAATATCCCAGGCCTGTGATGTCATCAGCTGGGGACGAGCCTGAAGTTCCCGCCATTGGCCCTTTAAAGGGAGGACGGATGGCACGTGCACGAGTCTAGGGAGACCCAGGGTCGGAACGCTGGTCGGCGGCATTCCAGCCGCCACGTGGAGCACAGGGAGCCAGGAGGAATCCGGCGGCAGCGGTTGGCCACCACCGCGAGTGTACCAAGAGTAGTGAGCCAAGCATGACATGACGAGAGTTGAGCCTGCTGCAGGCGGCCGCGGCCGGCAACCATAACAGAGCTGCACTTTCTTTCTGGAAAGCTCTTGGGCCCCAATTGGTTTTTTGGTTGTCTTGTAACACCGAAGTAAACTATGTGGTCTTCGTCCAAGAGTCCTTCTCTTGTTTCCTGTATCCAGGAGGTTCTAGATCTACTGTTATTGTTGGGGTATACTGATCTGAAACCCTGTTGTAATGTTTTCCATGATGCAGAGTATGTTTCTTGCTGGCATTCGCATCATTCCCCTGCTATCTATGGGGGGTTTTTGTCTCAGTCGTTTCTATGGTTTTCTCTTTGTAGAACCCAACTCTTTTCCTGCCTAAACCCCCTTGTGGGTTGGCTGCCTCACAGGCAAAAGGAAGAGGTGGTGCGTTCAGCATGGTGCGGTTTCCCACTTTGTCCTGCTCAGACAACCTATAGTTTGGGAATCACCCATGTGTGAGGACTACCATCCTGTTTGTCCTTGGAGAAAGCAGAGTTTCTTACCTGTAACAGGTGTTCTCAGAGGACAACGGGATGTTAGTTCTCACAAAACCCACCCGCCTCTCCTGGGAGTTGATTTCTCCATGTATGAGCTATATCATGGAGTTGAGGGCCTCTGGCTAGGGGGCCGGGTGATAACTACAGCTGCACATGCTCAGGAGGGCATATTTGAAAGTTCTAGAATCTTTGAGATCAAAGTTCCAGTCTTGGCCTCATCTGAAGTTCTCACCCATGTGTGAGGACTAACATCCTGCTTGTCCTTGAAGAAAGCAGAGTTGCTTACCTGTGTCAGATGTTCTCCGAGGACAGCAGGATGTTAGTCCTCACGTAACCCACCCGCCTCCCCTGGGAGTTGGTTTCTCTATGTATTTGGGACTCTGCCTAGGGGGCAGGGTGATGACTACAGCTGCACATGCTCAGTAGGGCATGTTTGAAAGTTCGAGATTTTTTGAGATCAAAGTTATGTGCCGGACTCCATTCAAAGATGTCATCCTGCTTTCCTCAAAGAACACCTGTTACAATTAAGCCACTCTGCTTTCCCTAATAATATCCACCCAGTTGCCAAGTCCCACTACCCCCCCAAGTCCCAGCTCAGGTTCACCATTCACAATTCGCTGCTCTGTCCTCCATCTCCGAGTTCCAGCTCTTAATCATGCCCGGAATACAGAAGTCTCTGCTTTCCTTGAGCCCCTGTTTTTCCCCTGCTCTTCACCCCACTATTTGCTGTCCCTGAGTCCCCAAATTCCATTCTTCCCATGATCTCCCTCAGGCCACAAATCCCATTCTTCTCATTCTCTCTCCCCATCCCCATATCCCATCCCCCCCCCCCCCCCCCCCCCCCGCTCTCCACGTCAGTCCTGTTCTTCCCCTGCACTGTGCTTCTCTCCCTCTTCCCCAGTCGGCACCTCTAAATTGCTCAGGCTACAGTTTAAATACTGGCACTCCTCCCTCCTGGAGCCCCATGGTGAAACATCCCCTGTTTGAACCATGGGGATCTGTATCTGGAGCCCCGCGTGTTTCAGAACTGTGCAGCCCCAGGTAATTCTAACAGCAGATGTTTGAACCATGCATGGCTTTGTAGATACAGAGCCCTGTGGTTCAAACAGGGGATGTTTCACTCTGGGGCTCCAGGAGGAAGGAGGAGCCAGTATTTAGGCTGCAGCCCAATGATGCAGAGCAGTGGTTCTCAACCTTTTTTCTGTCTGTTCACATTGAACACTGAACACATGACTGTCATGGGGCTAAGTGTAAACATATACCCTGCATCCACAGGAACCCCACAACAAAGAGTGCAGAGCAGAACTAGGACATTCGCTGTACAATTCACCATACAGAAAAGATATTTCTGATGTCCTCTCAGTAACAGCAACAAAACTCTCCCTACTACCAGGCGCAATAGTTCTACTTATGAAAAGATAGCAATTTACCACTAATGGATGTCCTAATGAGAAGACACAATAAATAAGACTACATGCTAGTAAAATACCTCACCTAGGTCATACCTCAGCTCAGTCACCAAGTACAGAAAGACCACAAATTACAAATATTCTTTGAGGAAAGCAGGATGACATCATTGAATGGAGTCCGGCACATAACTTTGATCTCAAAAAATCTAGAACTTTCAAACATGCCCTACTGAGCATGTGCAGCTGTAGTCATCACCCTGCCCCCTAGGCAGAGTCCCAAATACATAGAGAAACCAACTCCCAGGGGAGGCAGGTGGGTTTCGTGAGCACTAACATCCTGCTGTCCTCGGAGAACATCTGATACAGGTAAGCAACTCTGCTTTCTTCAAGGACAAGCAGGATGTTAGTCCTCACACATGGGTGACAACCTGAAATGGAAAACCAAAACCGCCACTCTGCATGCAGTGCAAGCCTGGAGAAATGGAAACAGAAATGTAGCACCTAACACACTCCCAGGATCTGCAATAATGCACACAAACTAACCCGCACAAAGTTACACCCTCATTATGGACCAGAACAAGCCAAGCTGCTATAGATCCCTACACGGAAGCTACAAGCTTGCAGAACACCCTTACCTGGGTCACACACGCAGACCCTCACCAAATACAGAATAAAGTGACCATCAAGTTAATGTTTTTGTTTTTCCATTGTTGCACTGCATACAGAGCATGGCTTCTTGTTGTTTCCTGTTCAGTTTTTATTTGCACATTTCTATTTATAGATTCCTCAACATATATAAAATAATAATTCTAAAACTAGAATAATAAATATAATAAATATTTCAAAACAACTGATAAATAGAATAACATCCAATCATTAAAAACTCATAACAATTATTAAAAATTATCCAAACAAAAAGTATTTCAAATAGCAGATACATCACATAATACCCAATAATTACAATGGCAGTCAATCAAGAAAGATAAACTTAAACTTAAAAAGCCACCATTACTTACCCTCTCCAGCAACTCTCCTCGTTTCCCTTGCAGGCCAAAAGCACACACCAGGATAGTGGATTACAGACAAGATGGTTCACAGTCAGCATAAAAAGGACTGATAAAACAGAAAAATGCAGATTCTGCAGGACAGAACTGGAAACGGTTACACATCTCATCACTGGATACGATGTGCTGATGTCAGAAGGCTTGCATACAGAAAGCACGACAAGGTGGCATGGCTCATCCACTGGAAACCGTGTACACATTATAACATCAATGAATCAAACAAACACTGGGAACACAACCCTAACAGAATAGAAGAGAATGAAGAATTTGAAATCACCAGGGACATTCTTATTCCCACTGACAGGAAGATGATGCTAGAAAACCAGGTATTGTGGTTAGAATAAGAGCAACATTGCATGGTCTGTACCCAGTGACTATTCTGCGGATCGTACAGAGAAAGCAAAGATCCTTACGTACCAAGAGATGCAATCAGAGACGAAGAAAATGTGGCAGAAAGATACAAAAATCGTCCCAATTATATTGGGTGCCACTGGTTTGATTAAGAAGAATTTTCAAGCTCACCTTGAGACATTGCCTATAAAAATGACACCCTACGAACTCCAGGGGGAGGCTGTCATTGGCTCAATGCGAATACTAAGAAGGGCATTAGCAGTATATTTGAGAGATTGAGATCACTTCTAACATACCCAGCTTCATTCCTATCAAGGTATGAGCAAAATAAACCCGTTTGGAGACACTGCTCCAGGAAAACCAGGCAGCTCCAGACCGGAGCAGGACTGAGTAGGAAAAAAACGCTTGATAATTTACTTAAAAAAAAAAAAAAAAAGGGGATGGTGGGGGAGACTAGGATCAGAAAAACTGAAGAAAAATAATGAAATCGGGGTTAAATCTCCCTTGAGACCTACTTTCTTCCCCTCCCTTTAAGGAAAGGTGGGTAGGAAGGTCAACAGAGAGCAGAGAAATGATGGAATGCAATTCAAATGAAGGTTTTTTCCCCCCTTGTATTTGTTAATTTTGTGTCTTATATGAGGCCTCCTAGAATGTCAGAGGGGGGCTTGTCCTCTCATTCCCTCCTCTCTTGTTGAGATGAACTCATAAATTCGCCCCCTGACCCCCACAAAGTTTTATCTTGGAGCATTCCCAACATGTCTCACTGGAAGGGGTGAAGCATCCTTGCACTAACCAAGAGATGATGACGAGCAAGGTGACAGAGAGGCTGTGCAGGCTCTCCCTTACAGAAAACACCAACCATGCTTATAGTCTGGGCGTGAAACCGCAGACCCTGCTTAACGCGCGACAGTGAGAAAGCTTCTGAACTTTTCCCATGATCAGGCCTTCCCTTCCTCTCCGCTGGGCAAAGGGACTTGGGGGTCCCCTTGTAATTGCACTTGTGCTATTGTGCGCGTGACCAACATTGTAGTAATTGGCGCATTTTTGGACTCTCTGCTGCTCTCCTTTGCCGACACAGGAGCTGAGCGAGCAGGCGGGCTCCGAGGTTGAGATGGCGGACGTCAGATGGGTCATCACAGTGCCTGCCATCTGGAAGCAGCCAGCGAAGCAGTTCATGAGGCAAGCTGCCTACAAGGTAAGACCTGAGCTCGCCCTGTTTGCTCCATTCTTCCATGACACCTCTCTCCCCCCCCCCCCCCCCCCCCCCCCCACGTCATCTCAAAGAGGAGCACAGCCATGGGGGCACAAATGCATGCAGAGGGTCCCCACATGCAGTTAAACAGCCGAGCAGAGTGTACAAAGAGGTGGTAAAAGATGATCCTTTAGTTGTGAAAAGCACAAATGAGTGAGTGGGTATTGTGAAAGGCATTCCCTGTACGTACCCGGATCAGTCCAGACTCCTGGGTTTTGCCTCCCCACCAGCAGATGGAGACAGAGATGTTTTAACTGACTCTGCCCTATACCCTGAGCTGCCACCCACAGTCTGTCAATATTTCTCTGTCTCCAGCAGATGGTGGAGGTGCAAAATCCTGCAGTCTGTAGTTAGTCCTTAGTTGCAAAAAAAAAAAAAAAGAAGCATAGTGTTAGATAGGCCTGTAGGGAGCTAATTTGCTGGTCTATTTTTTTATTTAAAAAAAAAAAAAAAAAAAAGTCTTTGAGGAGTAGCCTCCCAGTGGGTTGGCAGGTCCTGAGGGGACCATCCCCCCTGGTATTGAGGCTGGTGGAGCCGGGGGTCGAGGATCCTGCTACTGCTCCCCTAAGCCACTGAGGAGATACCGGGGAGCCCGGGTCACTCTCCTCCTTTGGTTCAGGACCCGTGCTGTGGACAGCGGTGGCTCAGGTTTACAAAAAAGAACCGAGTGTTTGTTTCTTTTTGGGCGGCGTTTCTCCTCTCTTGGTGCCGGTTTCTCTTGCTGCCGCGGATGGCAGAGCAAAGCCATGGATCTTCTCACTCAAGACGGGAATGGGGAGAAATCAATTGTGTATGTTTTTCCTCTGTCGGCTTTGCTACCTCATTTGCTAGCAAAGATCGAATCTTGTAAGGATCTGGTAATTCTTTGTGGCTCCTTTTTTTGACCAAGAAGGCCTTGGTTTTCAGATCTGTTGGATCTGAAGGTGACAGGAGCAAAATATCCCAATCAGCTTTATTCCCATGAAAATGTCAACTGGATCTGACTTAGTGTTGAAATTAGTTACAAAGGGACCATTGTAGTGCGTAAGTGAGGAAATGGCATCCTGATTTCAGTGATATTGAAAATAACTGAACTGTGCTGGTTCTCTCTGTAGGAATTTTTAGTGATGTAACCTTTCAAGGCAGCCAACATTCCTTGTACCTCATCCAAGCGCATGGTGTCGCCAAGAACGCCACTGGCCTTGTATTCTGCTAGCTTTCCACTGTTTTGATTTATATGTGTGTGGTCATCTCTTCTATGCCAGTGAGATGCGGGCTCCCTACATCCGTTTTGGCAATGGCAAGGGAGGGGATTACCATGATATTGGGCTTCTACTGAGTTTTGGCATTCTTTCTGTTCCCGTCTAAGTAAGATTACTGTGAGCCATAAGGGTGGGAGGCTGGGTGTGCAGAAAGGAATTTCTCCAGCAAGCCGAGAGAAGTAGGGAAGGGATGTCGGGGCGGCTGAGTTAATCTGAGCATGAAAGATCAGTTAGAGATCTGGCACTGACCCAGAAAAAGGTGCATTGAAGCATTCATGTCCTTCAGTAGAGGAAGCGTGAGTGATGCTGGTATCCTTCACCTCCCAACAGATGGGCAGACTCACAAACCTGTGCTTTTCTGTGCAGCTTTTAGCCAACACAATTCTTTTTTTTAAAGTGTTTGCCTAATGTGG
Organism: Rhinatrema bivittatum; assembly: GCF_901001135.1. Lineage (NCBI taxonomy): Eukaryota > Metazoa > Chordata > Amphibia > Gymnophiona > Rhinatrematidae > Rhinatrema > Rhinatrema bivittatum. The sequence continues at coordinate 300,887,461 of NC_042621.1, read as the reverse complement.
ATTTCATTCTGTGGATAAAGCTTGAGCTTAGTTTCAGGATTGCACAGGAAAATAATTTTGCATGATCTTTTGTTTTGGGGAAGATAGGACAGGTCGTTTTCAGTGCAAATATTTTTTTGTAAAGCAACCAAAATCGTATGAGATTTGCTATGAACCTTTATATTTGGCACAAAAGTAAAAATCCTTGTGCCCTTAAAAATACTTAAAATGAGCTATTTTCTTTATTTTTTATCTGTGTCTGCATGCTCGCTCTTTAAATCTCAATGTTTAGGCATGCTCATAATTTATTTAAATCTGCAAATTAACAGCAGATCTAGTTGTAGCTGTATACAGGAGGCAGGTTACCTCCTGTGTGTCGCTAGAAGATGTGAGGGGTGAAAACATGAGGATTTTCGATGTTTGTAAAAATCTGACTCTCTCTTTGGGAGGTTAATGGGGTTTTAAGGCGTATTCTGCAATGGGAAAGTTCCAGAGAGAGAGTTCACCATAGGGTTGAGAAATTGCCTGGTGACTGACAGGTGGTCTAAGAAGGAGTATATAACCCATGGTTCAGTTTGGGTATGGGGCTTGCAAGGGTGACTTAGTGGAGTAAAGATGTAGTTGTTATCCCTCTCCCTGGGGTATACAGCAGGGGAAGAGAGATTTCAGGTGAGGAGCTCTCCCAAGCCATCAGAAGACCTGAGTAACACCCTGAATGGGTAAAAGATAAGTGGATGCGAGGCAGAGTAAAGGAAGCTATACTGGGAGCCCTCAGGACCAGGAAGAGAAACTGTGTCTGGCCTGGAGTTCAGTGCAGGGCTGAGAAGACTTCACTGCCGAGGACAGTGGGAATGAGCCTTCCTAGAGCCATTCTGGGGATTGGACAAGAAACCAAGGGTAAGAGACTGTTTTGGGGCCTGGGTAGGCCGATGATCCTAGAGAGAGCCAAGAAGATGACCCTGGGGAGAAGTGGCTTGTGAACTATTTTTATACCTTGTTAGAGTGAGCGGATTGTATTTGTTTAATTCTGCAGAATGGGTTATTTAAGCAAACCATTTTATCCTTTTAGAGCACAACATGACCCTTGTTGGTTACTGTCTCTTATCTCTTGCCGTTGAAGCAGAGACCAATGTTGGAGTTACATCACACGTTTAAGGCTTATTGGTTAAGGATACTAACTGCTACACCAGCAAGTTACCCCCATGCGCTTTTCCTCATTTCCATCCTCTAGTCTTTAGGGATACACAGTGTTTATTTATTTTTATTTATCTATTTATTTATCTATTTGTCGAGTTTTATATACCTTTGTTCAGTTTCACCATCACAATGGTTTACATGATTCGACTGGTCGAACGATACAGATAACATTTGTTGTCTAATAGTGCATATAGAGGTTACAAATTATATACAGGGTTTAAATGATTTGACTAGTCGAGCAATACAGATAACATTTGTTATCTAATAGTTAGTGCATATAGATGTTACAAATTATATACAGGGTTTAAATGATTTGACTGGTCGAGCGATACAGATTACATTTGTTGTCTAATAGTTAGTGCATATAGATGTTACAAATTATATACAGGGTTTAAATGATTTGACTGGTCGAGCGATACAGATTACATTTGTTGTCTAATAGTTAGTGCATATAGAGGTTACAAATTATATACAGGGTTTAAATGATTTGACTAGTCGAGCAATACAGATAACATTTGTTATCTAATAGTTAGTGCATATAGATGTTACAAATTATATACAGGGTTTAAATGATTTGACTGGTCGAGCGATACAGATTACATTTGTTGTCTAATAGTTAGTGCATATAGATGTTACAAATTATATACAGGGTTTAAATGATTTGACTGGTCGAGCGATACAGATTACATTTGTTGTCTAATAGTTAGTGCATATAGATGTTACAAATTATATACAGGGTTTAAATGATTTGACTGGTCGAGCGATACAGATTACATTTGTTGTCTAATAGTTAGTGCATATAGATGTTACAAATTATATACAGGGTTTAAATGATTTGACTGGTCGAGCGATACAGATTACATTTGTTGTCTAATAGTTAGTGCATATAGATGTTACAAATTATATACAGGGTTTAAATGATTTGACTGGTCGAGCAATATAGATAACATTTGTTGTCTAATAGTGCATATAGAGGTTACAAATTATATACAGGGTTTAAATGATTCGACTGGTCGAGCGATACAGATTACATTTGTTATCTAATAGTTAGTGCATATAGATGTTACAAATTATATACAGGGTTTAAATGATTTGACTGGTCGAGCGATACAGATTACATTTGTTGTCTAATAGTTAGTGCATATAGATGTTACAAATTATATACAGGGTTTAAATGATTTGACTGGTCGAGCGATACAGATTACATTTGTTGTCTAATAGTTAGTGCATATAGATGTTACAAATTATATACAGGGTTTAAATGATTTGACTGGTCGAGCGATACAGATTACATTTGTTGTCTAATAGTTAGTGCATATAGATGTTACAAATTATATACAGGGTTTAAATGATTTGACTGGTCGAGCGATACAGATTACATTTGTTGTCTAATAGTTAGTGCATATAGATGTTACAAATTATATACAGGGTTTAAATGATTTGACTGGTCGAGCAATATAGATAACATTTGTTGTCTAATAGTGCATATAGAGGTTACAAATTATATACAGGGTTTAAATGATTCGACTGGTCGAGCGATACAGATTACATTTGTTATCTAATAGTTAGTGCATATAGATGTTACAAATTATATACAGGGTTTAAATGATTTGACTGGTCGAGCGATACAGATTACATTTGTTGTCTAATAGTTAGTGCATATAGATGTTACAAATTATATACAGGGTTTAAATGATTTGACTGGTCGAGCAATATAGATAACATTTGTTATCTAATAGTTAGTGCATATAGATGTTACAAATTATATACAGGGTTTAAATGATTTGACTGGTCGAGCAATACAGATAACATTTGTTATCTAATAGTTAGTGCATATAGATGTTACAAATTATATACAGGGTTTAAATGATTTGACTGGTCGAGCGATACAGATTACATTTGTTGTCTAATAGTTAGTGCATATAGATGTTACAAATTATATACAGGGTTTAAATGATTTGACTGGTCGAGCAATATAGATAACATTTGTTGTCTAATAGTGCATATAGAGGTTACAAATTATATACAGGGTTTAAATGATTCGACTGGTCGAGCGATACAGATTACATTTGTTATCTAATAGTTAGTGCATATAGATGTTACAAATTATATACAGGGTTTAAATGATTTGACTGGTCGAGCAATATAGATAACATTTGTTGTCTAATAGTGCATATAGAGGTTACAAATTATATACTGATTTGTGAGCACGTGTAGGTATTGTAAATACAGATAAGAAAATACAAGTACATCTCAGTGTTGTCGGTATTCATGTCCATAATCGTGATAGTATAATAAGTTAGTGGCAAGCCCTAAGTTTCCAGATGTTTTGCCTCAAGATAAAGGCTCCACAATTGTTACACTGGATAGTCCTCATTTTGCTCATTTGTTTTAATACAGAGCACCTAGAGAATTATCAAATTAGTAGATTATCTTGATATCAGTTATCTATTCCAGTCGGACTATATTAGTAGAAGGACCCTGGGGTGGGAGGGTTGAGGGGTTGAAACCTGAACGTCACTAGACTTTCTGTAGTTTGGACACGCGTTTTCAACGCACTAATCCCGTTATTGCATCGGGTGTTTTAGCACAGCATGTCCAAAACGCTCGTCCAACTGCGCGTTGCCCCGTGTGCTAGGCTGAGCACCCTTTACTGCATCGGTACTCTCTAAGGGGCCGATGCAAAAAAAAGTGCACTGAAAGCGCCCCCAGGCACCTCTCCTGTGATGCAATATTTAAATTAGGGCTCACGCCGTGACTGAAAAGTACCAATGGGCAATAAGTGAAGGAGTGAATAATTTTTTGGGGCACTCAAAGGTGCGTATTGGATGCACTTTTTTTTTTTTTTGCATCGGGAGTGAATAATTAATAGCCTCGTTCACATGCATTTGTATGTGATGAGTGCTATTAATTTCCCGGTGCATTTGGACGCGCGTTGTGGAGACACTAATCCCCTTTATCATATAAGGGGATTTGGTTGCGCCTACACAACCCGTGTCCAGATGTGGGTTAAACAGTACTCTCGGCTGAGCGCACTGTACTGCATCAGCCCCTATGTGGCTAAATGCACCTGCAAATCTTCAGAGGCATTCTCAGAGCGGGCTTTGGTTGGGGGAGGCACTTAATTGGGTGGTTTTGAATAATCCAAACTATCCAAGTTAAGATTGTCCACAAAAATGTACCTGGGTGAAAAGCAGGCACAAATTTACGCAAGCCGTAGGGACAATAAACCAAAACTACCTGAGTGGTTTTTTTTTTTGCTTTGATTATTTCGGCAAACCCCCTCGGGGTAAAAATCTAGCCCGGGGGATTTGCTGAAAAGTGGGACGTTTGTTGCCTCCTAGCCGAATCGCCACGCAGAGGTGGCCAGCATGCTGTACGAGCTGTCGTGGTGCTGACTGGCCCGCCACTGGTGTCTCCTAACCACTGCACTCACGCAACAGAGAGAAGTGGGCCTGCCAGCGCCGTGCTCGGGAGCAAGATCTTGTCTGGGAGTTTCCTTTCGTGAATGCATCTGGATACCGCAGTGAGTCATGCCATGCATTGAAACGTGACGCCCCTAGCAGGGCAGATGCCTTTGGGGTGGGTGGCATGCCAGAATTTGACCGCTACAAACGTGGCAGGTCAGAATTTGAAAACAAAGACACATTCAGCTGCAGTCTCAAAATTACACACGCACACATCCCAGATATATTTTTTTGCACGTGGTTTATCCCCAGAAAGGAATTCCTGAGCTGTTCCTGAACAATCGGGTCCTCCCTGTGAACTTGTGCCATTTGGTTTCAGTTAGGGTTATGTGAATGTTTGGCAGAGCTGGGAGTACCCATGGGCAGGACGAGAAGAGGGGCAGGGAATTTCACCAGTGTTGGCGCTTGCTGCAGCGTGATTTCAGCTCTGGTGCTGTGTGGATTGTGGGCTGTGTCTTGGGTGTGCGTCTGTACAGCACTGTGCGTGTTGGGTAGCGCTAAGGAAAAGATGAGCTACAAATAATAATGGGGTAGATTTTCAAAGCCATGATATTCGGCAACTTATCTGGCTAGGATTTAGTCTGATATGGCGGGGCGATCCTGGGATGGGTGTTAGCAAATGAGGTTAATCGGCTACCTCTGGCCGTGCTGCAGGCAGGTCTTATACCTATCCGGCTAACTTTTGAGATAGTCGGGTATATTCTTTTTGCTGCTGCTGAATATACCTGGTTAAGTTAGCTGGATAGGTGTATCTGGTTAACTTTAGACCTGCCTGCAGTGCGGCCATAGTTAGGTGATTCTTGCTAAGTTATCAAGCTGCTAAGCAGCTAAATATGGACCCCAGTACCATTGATTTGATTTTGTAGGTTGCGTTTCTGCAGTGCAGGAACACACAATTACTTACCACCGGATAGTTTAAAAACAGAATTAAATTTGATCTCCAAAAATTGGTCCCCAAAATGAGCTAAAATATCAGATAATAAATGTGCATGACTTGCAGGACGTCTGTCCCTTTATGCACGTCTGTGTGCAGGCATTATCTGCCTGTCTCTGCAGCGTGCTATTTTGACTGGATACCAGTCTTGGAAGGGCTGGTCTCTGCTGATTTGTGCGTGGAAATGAGAGCATTGCTGAATCAAGCCCGGGCAGGCACTGGTCTGCCTCTTGATGTTGTCCTATTTTCCGTGGCGCTGCAGCAGGGGCTCTGCCATGCTCCGTGCTGGCTGCAGTCAAATGAAGGTCCTGGGAGAACAAGGAGCTGCGTCAGCGAAGCCCTCTCATGGCTTGGATTCCTGCCAGCGCCTGCTACGGACTGAATGACAGGCGGCGAGGGAGAGAGATGCCCCGCTGCCCCCGTCTCGGTCTGCTTATCTCCGTCCTGCAGCCAGCTTTAGGTCGCCAGAAGGAGCCGGAGACTGGGAAAAACCCGATGCCACTTCTCCCCGGGGCCGCCTCAGAACCGAAATTAATGTTTGCGTAGGTGACGCAGCCACCTGTCGTGCAGCGAGAGGGCGGATAGAATAGCAAGGAAGATGCAGGATGAGTGGATAGGAAGAGAAGAGAGCCTTCTGAAATTAAATAGTTGGTTTCAGGAATTTATCTCGGGCCAGGACCCAGACGCCCAGTGAAGGGTGTTTTCCATGCATAGTTAGTCCTCTTGCAGGGTTACGATATTTCCTGTGCAATGTAATGGGGGAGGGCGGCCTTCCTGAGCAGCATAACCGAGGAGCAGTTTTGTTCATTTGTAGAGGACAGAAACCGCTCCACGTGGCCCATTCAGTAACTCGTGGCCACAGCTTCTCAGGCCCTTTCTAATGGCCTCACTGTTTGGTGGGGTGAGAGACACTTTTCCAGGTCAACAAACTGATTTAACTGTAAGTTGGAGAAGAGGCCTCAGGGAGATGAGTCAGTTAAAACTTAAAAGTAGTTACTTTTTTTGGGTGCCCAGAAAGCTTTTCAGAATTCATAGCAAAGTGTCCCGGCTGCAGAGATGAGCCAGCGTGAAGCTCTGGGAACTGAGGAGCCTGATGTTTAGAGCAATGGGATGTGAGCCAGCAAAACCAAGGGTCAGATGCTACTTCCCCCCCCCCCCCCCCCCCCCCCACTGACTCTCCTCGGGCAAGTTGCTTTGTCTCCCATTGCCTCAGGTGCCCACTTAGATTGTAAGCTCTCGGGGGCAGGGACTTACTGTACCTGAATAAGTATCACCATGCTGCAGCACTGCGCAAGTCTAGCAGCGCTATATACATGACAAGTAGTAGTGTTGTTACCCGTTGAGCAGCTGCTTTGAAGATGCGTTGTGTACTCGCAGACGCCCAAGCCGGTAAATTCTGTGCTGGAAACTATTGACCTCCAGGAAGGGGCTAGTGACCAGCGGAGAATGCGGCTTCTCATGGAGGAGGATCCAGAGGACAAAACTCTCTTGCCAGATCAAAATTCCAGGTCAGGAGAAGGAAGTTGTGAAGTACTGCCCGATACAGATGTTGGGATCTCATTGTTGGATGAAGTCTGAAGAAAGAGTAAAGGGGGTAGGAGGGAAGATTTTTCTCCAGGCCCTGCCCTGTCCCCATCCTGTGCAAAATTAGTTGCGCATCCAGGTTTTTGTACCGTGCCACTGAGTAAACTTTGTGGTTTGTTGCCAGATTGAAAAACTATACCTATCTTTTTTTTTGCACTGGTCTTAAGGACTTCTCTTGCAGGCCGGGGGCCTCTGTGCACATCAGGAAAGGGAAACGGAGAGTTCCTGGGGAGGGAAGGGAAACATCTGCTTGGGCTTAAGGAAATGAAGTCTGTGCTTGTTCGTCATAATAGCCAGAGAAATGTTTGTGTGCTAATGAGACGTTTTGGTAAGCATCCTCCCGGATTCCGAGTGAGTTCACGAGGGTTTACATCTCCCCCCACCCCCCACCCTACGTTGGGGGCTCCTCTTCAGGGTCTCCTTTCTTTGCTTCACTACCGCTTACAGATGTCAGAATATCAAACATGGCACTTGGGGGGGAGCCTGCTGCCAGATGTTGCTGTAATTCGGAGGCCCGAGATGCTTGAAATCGCGGTGGAGAGGGAAACTGGCTGCCTCCCTGCTCATCCAAAGGGGGTGGCCAGACGTCGTCGTCCAGCTGAGGCTGCAAGACTCTGCTGCAGCATGGACTGACCTCTGCTTCCTCCAGTGACATGGCAGATCCACCCCCGCCGCCCACCCTAAGCCAGCGGCAGTTTGCAGATAGTGGAAGAGTAAATTCTATTCTGGCAGTTTCCTGGCTTTCAGCACACACTGTGAACATGCTGTTTTGCTTACAGAAATCCAGGCCTGTTCATTTTAAAGCAACCGAGTGCAAACGCAGATAAGGAAAATGGATTTTTTTTTTTGTTGGCCTGGTAGTTCTTGCTCTCTCCTTTTTTTTCCTGCTCAGTGGGAACCGCCAGGGTTGGGATTTGGCCCCCAGGGGCCTTCATTCCCAGCCACCCGGGGAATTTTTCCCTTATTTTAGTAGACCCCACCTGCCCACTGTTATTGCATCAGTGTTCCTGAGGCTGGGGACCCCTGCACCAAAACCCCCACTGGAACCCTGTATCGTGGGCTCTAAATCCGGCCAGCAGGGGTCGCTCTTACCGATGACCGGGACTCACTCTCCGGCCCCAGTCTGCCTGCAGCGCAGAATCCTCGACCCAGGGATCTTTCGGCTTAGCCGTGAGCACCTGCCATCGAGCCGGCCCAGAAAAGTAGAGTTTATTCAGTTATGCATTCAGTAGCCAAGGATATGAAGGCGCCAGCGGCTTCCTTATTCATTCCTGGGTTTGTTTCATGCTCGAGGCCTGGAAGATGCTGCCCATTTTTTGGAGCGCTCCTGCTTATTTACGTCAAGTATCCAAGTCAGCCAAACTGTGTGGCTTGAGAGTAGCTCCAGCTTATAATAAATCTTAACTGGGAGGAAAACCCCCAAAATGTGAGCGAAGGAAGGAGCTGAGCTGTCTGGTGAGGTCTTGAGCTGGGTAGAGCAGGGATTCCTCTCCATTGAGGGGCCTAGCCTGCCGTCAAGTAATGGAACAACCTCTGTATGTGGGCCGCTTGGATTAGCCAGGGGGTCTGCAGCTGCTACTTTGTAAGTAGGACGAGCTAGAGAGATTAATGAATGGCAAGAGGACCAGAAAACCTCAACAGTAGGAGATAAGAAGTGTGCAAGCCCTTTAAAAAAGATGTGGATTGGAGTGGATTGGTGTTTACAACTCTGGTGGTTGGATTCTACATGATTTTAGCCTGTCTGTTTCTCATGTTTGTTGCTTCTCCTTTTGCTCTTATTCCTAGCTCTTTTATTTTCTAAATAAATTTTTAGGAATAAAAATGGCACAACCCAATTATTATAAATCTCCTTTTTTAGGCCTCTCTTCAGCTGTCTGTGCTGTATTCGAATTTGTGTATCAGTGCTAAGCCCGCATGAGGCTCTCATGACCTGTTCTTCAGGTGTCCATGCTGATGAAGATCCACTCTTTAGCTCTCTGTGCTGTATTCATGCTTTACGAATTTGTGTAATACTTGCAGGGGGCTCTGATGCTGTATTCATGTTTTATGTATCAGTGTGACGCCTGCATGGAACTTTGATGAAGATCTGCTCTTCAGCTGTCCATGCTGTATTCCTGTTTTATGTGTATCTGAGTGATGTCTACAAGGGGCTCTGATGAAAATCAACCCTTTAGCTGTCTGTGCTGTATGCATGCTTTATGTATCAGTGTGACACCTGCATGAAACTCTGATGAAGATTTGCTCTTCAGCTGTCCATGCTGTATTCATTCTTTTCATGTATCAGTGTGATGCCTGCATGGAACTCTGATGAAGATTTGCTCTTCAGCTGTCCATGCTGTATGAATGCTTTACGTATATCAGTGTGACGCCTGCATGGGACTCTGATGAAGATCTGCTCTTCAGCTGTCCATGCTGTATTCCTGTTTTATGTGTATCTGAGTGATGTCTACATGGGGCTCTGATGAAAATCAACCCTTCAGCTGTCTGTGCTGTATCCATGCTTTATGTGTATCAGAGTGATGCCTGCATGGGGCTCTGATGAAGGCCTAGCAGCACTTGGATGCACTTAGATGCCTAATGCTCCTGCTTCCTTCAGAGCTCATGAGGGTTTTCAGTAGAAGAATACCTTTGAATAATTTCGTTGGTCCTGAAGAAGGTTTCATAACCCTATAAGAATCCAGTTTTCTCTTGGACCTGTGTGGCTGCTCGAATGCTCTTTGTATGCTACTGGAGTATTTAGGACTTATTTCAGTCTGGCTTTAAATGTCACTGGAAGCTGCAGCACTAGGTAACTTTTAAACCGAGTCACTCAGAGCAAGGCACATTCGTTACTTTAGTGATTTTCTCATGGACATGGCAAAAGGATCTGAGCTTAACCAGGTGGGCTATTGAAAAGGAAAAGCCCTTTCCTCCTTTACAGGGATGTATAGCACTATGTTGCACTATACATCCACAAACTGCTTTTAACATGAGCTAGGCTGGACTGCTTCTTTGCGATCGGGTCTTCAGGCTTTAGCACTTCAGAAAGGAGCTGAGCAATGAGTAATGGTGGATACTGTGGGATACTGTGGCTTTAGTGATGTGGCCTCTCTGAGAGGTCAGGAGCCATCCCATGGCAATTGATGGGCAGGATCGTGCTCGCATGGGCAGAGTTTGGGGATGGGGCCGGGCTGAGAAGAACACACCAGGGTCCAACAGCAGCCCCTGCATTGGGCACGTGACGTGCCAAGGTGGCTCAAACACCCTCCCGGTCATCATTGCTGTTGCCGTTCCAGGCCCACGGTCATCTCCTGAACCGCACGTATCAGTCACACAAAAACCTGGCTTAGCTGGGGAGGGGGACGCCTTGCCTCCATCCCCTTTCCTAACGATCCTCTCCCTCCGAGCCCCCTTGGTTTTGCCCAACGATGCAGAGGATTGTCTTGAGTACAGCACTGAGAGCTGCGAGCTTCACTCTGCCATGTGCTGAGGGCCCTGTGCCAGAACGAGCAGGAGCATGGGGGTTGGCTCCGTCTCTGAGTACGCTGGGATTTCTCTTGCTCCCTTCTCGGAAGACGTCCAATCCCCCCTCTGCCTGCTTGAGAAGCCAAGTGAGGTGTTAAAGTGCTGCTGACGACGTGGGCTGTGCGGAAGATGCTAAAGGTCGGGATTTTGTCTCCCGGGAGTGTGTGTGTGTGCCTTTTAGTACTACCCCTACTACCCCTAACGAATCAAGCTAGATATTTCACTTGGATGCAGCTCCTCCACCGCTCTCTACATTAAAGGTGGGGGTGGAAGGGAATTAGAACCAAGAGCTAAGAGAAACAGATAAGTATGGGAGAAGAAATGAGGGAAGCTTGCTGGGCAGACTGGATGGGCCGTTTGGTCTTCTTCTGCCGTCATTTCTATGTTTCTATGTTTCTATAAGTACCGTACAGTGCAGAGAGCATTTGGGGGGCGGTCGGGCCGCTTTGCTATGGATGGCAGAGGAGTGGCTGAGTACTTGACAGATCAGACTCAATGCAGAAGTGTTCAGGTCACGCATCCGCTGTGCAGAAATCCAAGGAGGAAGTACATGATGGGGGGGAAAGGAAGGTAGGGGGCAAGCCGGGGGTGGATGAGAAAGTGGTGTGCACTGACCCCCGAGCAGGACCTCGGGGTGATCATGTCGGATGACCGCGAGGTAGCCAGTGTGATGAGCCATGGCTCTAGAGAGAGAGGGAAAAGGTAATGCCCCTGTGCAGATGATGGGGGAGATCTCATCTGGCGCATTGTGTTCACGTCTGGAGACCCTGTGGGTACAGAGAGACTGGAAGTGGCCTAAGAGAAGGCTGGGCCTGTACCGAAAGCCACGTGACATGAGATCCGTGGACCTAAATACTTATAGCGTGGAGGAGGGGGAGGACTGCACATTCAGGTATAAATAATGCACAAGAAGCAAACCTAGGACTGGAGACACTCCTTGAAACTAGCAACCGGCCAAGTAATACTTGGAAGTATTATTTCACTTAGCACTAAATCAAGCTAAGGAATCTGTTGCTAGAGGGAGTGGTCAAGGCAACGAACCTACAGGGGGATATGCATCAAGCTGCAGTAGGGCTCTAACACCTGTTATATCACATATATCGCACACTATACGGGATATATCACATATATTGCACACTATACGGGATAGTTTGCATCTCCCTGCCCAGGTTCCCTCCCCTACTACAATGACCTCCTTTGCATGAGATTTGCAGGCATGAATAATGCAAATACATGCAAAGAAGGTCATGCATAGTCAATCCCATGCAAATATTTTATCAGAAGAAGGTGGTCAGCCACGATAAAATACTGGGGCAAGATCAAGATGGTGCCAAGCGGGCTGGGTGCGAGGGTGGGGTACCTTCCACTCGGGAGGGGTAGGAGGCCAGGGCCGTCGCCGCGCGGGTGTAGTCATTTACTTTTCACATTTTGAGGGACGAGGGGGCCGCCCCCGAGTGGCAGCCCAACCTCCTTGTTTGCCACATATTTTATTTTTTCCGGGCCTGTGGCCCTTTAAGACGATGGCGGTCCCGCGAGGTCGGGGCTACCATCGCATTAAAGAGCCGTGCGCCGTGTTCTTTTCTCTCCTGGCGTTTGGGCTGCGAGACAAAAGAACACATCGTGGAGCTGCAATGCTTTTTTTTGGGTGGGGGGTCCCACTAATGCGGCAATACCTCCCTGCGATAGTGGGACCCCCTCCTGCGATAAAACATCGCATCTTAGTGCCTCTGGGCCATAGTGGGGCTCAAAAGAGGGTCGGACCAGTTCCTGAAGGAAAAAGTCCATAACCACGGGGACGTGGGAAAGCCGGCGCTTATCCCTAAGAGTGAGATACAAGAAATAGATCAACTGGGGGGAGGGGGGGGGATCTGCCGGGTACTTGTGACCCAGACGGGCCAGCGTCGGACACAGAATGCTGGGCCCGACGGACCTTGGACTTCTTATGTTCTTATCCCTGTCTCAGGGGAAGGAAGGCTCTAGAATAAGAGGTCACAGTAGGAAGCTCCAGGGGGGGCCGATTTGGGAGCAACATTTTTTTCACAGACAGGGTGGCGGATGCATGGAACAGCTTCCCAGGGGAGGTGGGGGAAGCAGGGGTCGGTGGCAGAATTGAAGGAGGCCTGGGAGACGCATGGGTCATCTCCAGCTGCGAGTTGGTGAAGTCGGTGACTCTGCACCGGGAATGATCTTCCTGGATAGACTGTTTGGGCCCTCAGATTTGCTGAATTTGTAGGACTCCCTGTTCGGGGCACAGATTGCAGCGTTGATGGGTGCTTTGGGCGTAGCTTTGAAAAAGAATATATGAATTCGGATCTCCAAGAGACGATGGAATCACCTCGTCCTTGGCCGGTGTGCATTGGCTGGGATGCATTCTGACTGCTTACGCTTTGGGTGCAGAAGGACTCAAACTTGCATTGACGTTAAGTTTGATGTCGTTAATGACCCCCCCCCCCTTGCCCCCGACTTGTAATTGAATGATTTACCTAGGTCTGAGCTCCAGAAACGTTAGAACACAAGGCTTGCTGTAGCGTGTTATACCAAGGGTCCATCAAGCCCAGCATCCTGTTTCCAACAGTGGCCCATCCAAGTCACAAATACCTGGCAAGTATCCCAAGGGGTAGATAAGATTTCTTGTTACTTATCCCAAGAATAAGCAGTGGATTTCTGCAATTCATCCTTAATAATGGTTTATGGACTTTTCCTCCAGGAACTTGTCCAAACCTTTTTTAAATGCAGCTACATTAACAGCTTTCACCACATCCTCTGGCAACAAATTCCAGAGCTTAATTGTACATTGAGTAAAAAAAATATTTTCTTAGTTTTAAATGAACAACTTAGTGACTTCATTGTGTGTCCTCTGATATTTCTACTCTTTGAAAGAGTAAACAACTGATTCGCATTCACCTGTTCCATTCCACTCATTATTTATAGACCTCTATCATATCCTCACTCAGCCGTCTCATCTCCCACCTGAAGAGTCCTAACCTTTTTAGCCTTTCCTCATAGGGGAATTGTTCCATCCCCTTTATCATTGTACCTTTTCTAATTCTGCTATATCTTTCTTGAGATGCGGTGACCAGAACTGCACACAATACTCAGGATGAGGTCGCACCATGGAGCGATACAGAGGCATTAGGAAATTCTCTCTGTTTTATTCCCCATCTCTTTCCTAATAATCCCTGGCAATCTTTTTGCTTTCTTTGCTGCTGCTGCACACTGAGCAGAAGATTTCAACGTATTTTCAGCGATGTCTCCTAGATCCTTTTCCTGAGCGGTGACTCCTAATGTGGAGCCTTGCATTGTGTCGCTGTAATTTGGGTTGCTCTTCCCTAAGTGCATCACTTTCCACTTGTGCTCATTAAATTCCATTTGCTATGTGCAAGCAGCAGATTAAGAGTCTTCCTGTGGCTTGTTGCAAACCTGCAGGCACTCTGTGTCTGTCCTGCAGCCCGGGCAGAACAGGAAGGGACTTTACAATTCCTCCACCTTTGAAATCTTGGCCTGTTTTAAGAAGCTGGATGGAGGCAGGCAGGAGGAAGGGGGGATGTCAGTTGTGCTTAGCAGAAGATCTCTGCAAACAGAACAGGCCCAGAGATCAGATCGAAGCTCTGCATCCTTCTGGAATTGAATTGTCTTTTTTCTTTTTCTTTTTTTATTTCCACTCCCCCACCCTTTGATTTGTCGCAGGCAGGGATGGCCACCCCCGAGAACCTCGAGCAGCTGATCATCGCCCTGGAACCCGAGGGAGCCTCCATCTACTGCAGGAAGCTCCGCCTCCACCAGATGATCGACATGAGCAGCAAAGCCGCCGTCAACGGCTACACTCCCGCCGACGCCACGGCGGCCGGCTTTACCCACGGTAAACGTCCGCAGGACACAGCAGGGTCGCCATCTCCGGAAGATGCCGCTAGCCCAGGCCTCACGGTGCCTGGGCTGGCGGCACCAGCCGCAGACCCAAGCACTCGGGACGTTCTTAAGCGACAGGAAATCATTTTTACGGACAGGTCCTTTAGCGAGAGCTGGCATCCCTGGGACAGAGCGATCGCGCCCCTGGCTGTACGTGACAGACTGTTCCGGTGGGGTTGGTAATCCCTGCCGTTCCCGCTGAGAAAAGCTCACCGGGAGAGCCCTGAAGGCTTTGAGAGACGGAGAACAGCATGAACGAGTCTAGCAGGGGACCCCCCCCCCCCCCCCAGACCTCTCCCAAGTGTCCCCACAGCCAGGGAAGGGTCGTCAGGGTATCCATCATGCATATGCGTGAGGTAAATTTGCATAGGCGGAAGACCCAGGCCTTGCGTGATTTCCCCTTCCACGCGTTCATGGTGGATCTCTGGAAACCCCAGGCTGGGTGTGGGGGTCCCCGGGACAGGCTTGGGGAACCCGGGTCGTGCATTCAGAGACTCTCTCCATCACCAGTCTTTCAGGGCTTGGACGTGCTAGCTTTACCCCTTATTCAGTAAAGGGTAACAGCGCGTCCAGAACGCGTGTCCAACTCCCCCCGAGACTAATAGCACCCGCAACATGCAAATGCATGTTGATGGCCCTATTAGGTATTCCCGCGCGATACAGAAAGTAAAATGTGCAGCCAAGCCGCACATTTTACTTTCAGAAATTAGCGCCAACCCAAAGGTAGGCGCTAATTTCTCTGGGCACCGGGAAAGTGCACAGAAAAGCAGTAAAAACTGCTTTTCTGTGCACCCTCCAACTTAATATCATAGCGATATTAAGTCGGAGGTCCCGAAAGTTGAAAAAAGTAAAAAAACAAAAAAATTTAAAATGGGCTCGTGGCTCGAAAACCGGACGCTGAATTTTGCCGGCGTCCGGTTTCCGAACCCGTGGCTGTCAGCAGGCTCAAGAACCGATGCTGGCAAAATTGAGCGTCGGCTGTCAAACTCACTGACAGCCGCCGCTCCTGTCAAAAAAGAGGCGCTAGGGACGCGCTAGTGTCCCTAGCGCCTTTTTACCACCGGCCCTAATTAAAATAAATTTAAATACTGTATCACACGCACAGGAGAGCGGGCGCTCACCCGCTCTCCCGCGTTTTTACTGTAGCGGCCCGTTTTAACTCAAGGTTGGCCATTTTTGTTTTGTTCCTAATAAGAGAACACCCCCCTCCCCACCAATTTTTTCTAAATATATTGAGGTCCATATTTAAAAGCCATTTAGATGGATATTAATAGTTCTCCATGTAAACAGCTTGCCTGGCTGTATTCAGCATTTATCCTGCTAAATTCTAGCCGGCTAGTAAGTAAGGGGGCTAGAATTTAGCTGGATAAGCTAGGGGGCAGTCCAGGGGCATAACTGGGAGGAGTTGAGTTAGCCGGCTAAGTTAAACATCTCACTCCGATTTTCAAAGTTAGCCAGATGACTTAGCCGGCTAAGTCTGGTGGAGTCAAAGAGCTGCCTGTAAAGTTAGCTGCCTGTATTTAATCGTGTGTCTGCTCTGCTGAGTAGCCTTCAGAGTCAGCCAGATAAGTTTATCCCGCTAACTTTGCTATCCAGACTGCCTGAACATAGACCTCACTATTTATTTTTTTGTTTTGTTTTTTTTCTGCTGTGGGGTTATTTTGTTTTAATTTTGTCACTTCAAATTTAGAGCAAGGCCTGCCACATTTCCGCCTCCGGAGCGAGCGTGGGGGGTGCTGCCGAGTGGACCCGATGTCTGGATCCTGGTGCAGGTTCCGGTCCCTGCGGAAAGCGATGCATGGCTCCCTCACCACGCCCCGGCACGGGAGAACCCAGGAGCCTGGGAGACGGCGCAGCGCTGCTTGGGGGCTGGGCACCCTCGCAGGCTCCTTTGCTCCTCCGTCCCGAGAGGCTGCCGCACTCCTTTATCTGTGTCATCCAGGCAGAGCAGTGGGAATGGGACGGGGGAGGGAGAGCTGGAACATTGCACGTGCATTTCTGCACGTCAAACCTCCCCACCCAGACTGCACGAGTCCCACCTGAAAATAAAGCAACCTAACGCAGGCAAGGCTCAAACGCTGCTCTGGGAGCCCCCCCCCCCGATCCGTGCGGCTGAGGCCTACCCGCTCCAGGTAATGCCCCCTTCTGAGCTGGGGAGAGGAGTTTAAAACAAAAAGAAAATCCCTGGGCCTTTGAGCTGCCGTTTACGGCAGGGAGCTCTCTCTTTGCTCCGGTGCTGCTTAACCCTTATTAACGCCTTCCCATTGCCGTCATCCCCTGTGGTAGACGCGCCACGGGGGCACTTAGTTTAGTAATTTTTCTTTCTTAGCGTTGCTCATCCTTAAACCCCCAAAACGCTGGGAATTGCTTTGGCAGGAACCCTGCAGCCTCGGGGGAAATCCAGGGCCTTCCCTTTTCCCATTTATGGACGCAGGGCGCCACCTAGTGACCGAGATCGGGATCAGCGGTTTCCAGCCGCTGCTTCCCCTCCACAGAGCACAGGGTTAAGGGCGGCGTTCCCGGGGGGGAGGCCAGCGGGGCGCGCTGAGGGATTTCCAGATAATCAGGTGCGGGTCAGGTGGACGCTTTTAGGGCCCCGCAAAGGAAAAAGCATTGGAACGTCCTGCCCTGAGCAGCGATCTGACCCCGCGGGGTCCCCTGTGTCCTGCCCCATGCATCCTGCTTCCTGCCCCATGCAGCCCGCTTCCTTCCCCCGCCGCCCTCACCCCTGACTTGGTCTCTGTTTGTATTTTGCTTCCTTCTGCCTCCCACCAGCTAAAGAGCACGTGCGCCGGAACCGGCAGAGTCGGACCTTCCTGGTGGAGAATGTGATCGGGGAGCTGTGGGCCGAGCTGGAGGAAGGTAGGGGCTCTTCGGACCATCTCGCCTGCGCCCGCTGCTTTCCTGCCCTGCATTTTGGGCTCTCCGGTATGCTGCCATGGCCAGCAGGCCTCACTGGCAAACTCCGGGCCTCCAGCGCTGCGGGGGTGGCCAAACCATGCCAGGAAACCTTAGATGATGGACTCGGTGGGACGCATGAGAAGCAATCCTGCTTGTGGGCACTCCAGGACCAGAGTTTGCCATCCCCAGTATTGTGCTTACAGATTTATTGGGAGAAGTGGGGTTAACCTTAAAATGAGACCACACACTGGGGAAGAGAGGAAGCTCTGGCCATGGTGCTCAGCACAGGTCATCTGAAAAGCAGAACTGGAAGTGGCTCTAGTGTGAGCTGCATCCGGTTTTCTCTACCACAAGCGGTTAGTTCTTGGTATGCACGAGGGAGATGGGATGGTGGGGAGGTGGGGAAGAAGGGAAGATGCTAGAGAGAGGTGCATGACAGCTTCACCCGCCCAGGCAGCTGGAGCACCTTCCCATGAGCATCTGCGGCTGGGTGGCACCTTGCTGAGCTGGATGACTGAAGCCTTGCTGGGGTGAAATCCGAGAACAACCAGGGCAGCGCAAACCTTAGTGAAACAGTTTTGCAGACGTGGGTAGATGGGGACATTTCAAAACCGGGTTTGTTCTTTTACATGGAGCAGTTGCAGCAAAGTCCACAATGGAGGGGCAGGACTCTGCCAGTCTAGCAAAAGACATCACTGGCAAATTTTGCTGGCCCATGGCAGACTATCCTGCTTGAGTTTGCTGCAAACGCACCAGCGTAAAAAGATCCAGGGGTGGGGGGTGGGGGGCTTTGTGCCGGGTCTTGGCGAAAAAGCCCACCTGATTCATCTCTGTGCCTCACTAAACTTTCTCTGGAGGAACTGGTGGAGAGCGACAGGGAATTCGTATCCACAAAAAAAAAGGGAAAGGAAAGGAAAGCCAGAGATGAAGTGGGAACTGTTGCATTGCACCAGGATTTAAATTGCAAAGACTGCCTGGGCCTGGCGGTGCTTATCTGTCCTCGTATTCTGTTCCTCCCTTTCACCGGCGCTGCCCGGGTTGCGGTCTTGTGGCTGATGTTGAAAACGCCCCCAGTGTGCGCTGCACTGCTCCCTGCAGGGCTAAGCTCTGGTGGTCCATAATTGCACATTTCTAAGTTCATCGCGTCTGCCCTGTTTCTTCTCTACGTTGTGCCATAATGTTGTCTGTCAGTGGGGTAGAGGGACCCCCTTTCCCCCCTCGTACAGCCCAGAGCTGCCGCCCTCTTGCCAGTAGCGCTGCCTCGGGTGAGCCTCAGCCTGCAGATACGGAAGCAGCATGCGAAGGCCTTGCCCCAGCTCAGCACGACGCCTGTCTCTCTCTCTTCTGTCGCAGGTGACCGGTACGTGGTGGTCGACTGCGGGGGAGGCACCGTGGATCTGACGGTCCATCAGATAAGGTTACCAGAAGGACATCTGAAAGAGCTCTACAAGGCGTCAGGTGAAGCCCAGCTCTTCCTCTGCGGCAGGCGGGGGGGGGGGAGAAGGGAGTTTGGGAAAGCGAGGTGGTAACGCGTTGAGGAATCTCCTGCGATGCTGTCAGAGCCCCCTCCCGTGCCTTCGCACGCGGTCTTTACCGTGCACTGAATCACAAGGCAGCCGTGGCAGGCAGGCAGGGGAGCAATCCTGTAAGCACCGCAGTTCCTCATCTATCACAGCTTTTCACTCATCAGAAGGTAGGAAAATAAATGTTCCCAGAGTCATGGTTTTATTTTTTTTCTTGTTACTCCAGAGCCCTTCCAGGGTTGCCGACGGGCTTGATTCCAGTTCGGGACTTAGCCCATTCCAGCGAGGGGCCTGTAGCTCTGACTTTCCCTATTCTATTCCCTAAGAAAAGTAAGACTACAAGCCCCAGCATGCAATGGGGTGCAGCCAGGACTGAATCAATGCTGTTGGGCCAATCTGGGGCCAATCGGCAAGCATAAACGCCACCTTACAGAAAGAAGACGTTTTGCGTGGACGGTGGTGAAGGATTCTTGCGCAAGGGATGATTTCACAGTAATCTCCTTCCTTGTTCCCCTCATTGGAGAGCTGGTTGGTGAGGCCGTAATCCTGGCATTTCCTGCCTTTAAGGTAATGAGGATGGTGCTCGGCAATCTGTCTTCCACCTGAGAGCAATACAGGCGGGGAGCGGAAGGTCGCAGGAAGTAAAAGGAGAGGCAGGAGGAGGAGGAGAGCGGGAAATGATCGTTCCTTCCCGAACGAAACGCAGACGAATGGTCTGCTCTGGGGGAATGGGTGCAGGGCCTCCTTTGTACCTGCAGGCGCACCACACTTCACGGATTCGTTCTGATACTGTCGGGCGGATTTTAAAAGCCCTGCTCGCGTAAATCCGCCTGGATTTACGAGGCTGCGCGGCTCGGCGCGCGCCGGCTGCCCAAAATCGGCAGCCTTGTGCGCGCCGATCCAGGATTTTATAAGATACGAGCGGCTACGCGCGTATCTTATAAAATCCAGCGTACTTTTGTTTGCGCCTGCTGCGCGAACAAAAGTACGCGATCGCGCATTTTTTAAAAATCTACCCCTGTGGGTTCATGCGGTCCTTCCACTCACCCCCCCCCCCCCCCCCCGTCCGCTTCCTTGTCAGGATTTCCCTTCCTTCCATGCACTGCCCTAGACTTTCTCCTCGCCCTCCTAAACATCAGATGTATGCACTCCCCCTGACATCTCACCGGTCGCCTCACAGATGACGAGGTTGGCACCGTACAAAAACAAAATGCGAAGATTTTCAGAGGTTTCTAGACAGGTCAGGGTATTGCACATGCAGGTTCTGATTTAGGAAAGCTTATATCTCCCCTCACGGGCACAAATAGAGGCCACCTCCAGTTCAGAGGCACAAAAGCAGAATCCCCGTGCCAGCCCTGCAGGGCCTGAGAGCTTCTACAGCCGCTGGAGACAGAGGGGGTAAGGCAGCACTTGGAGCAGAGTCCCAGACCCTCCCCAGACCTGTATCCCCCAAGTCCATGCATCCAAGAGGAGAGTGGAGAATAGGAAGCCAGATAAGGCCCATCCAGTCTGCAGTGCCAGGGACCTCAAATCATCTCTGCCTTTCTCTTCACCTCTTTTCAACCAGGGATCCTCTGCATTTATCCCAGGCTTTACCTCTCACTCCCTTTCAGCTAAGGATCCTCTGTGCTTATCCCAGGCTTTACCCCTCACTCCCCCACAGCTAAGGATCCTCTGTGCTTATCCCAGGCTTTACCTCTCACTCCCTCACAGCTAAGGATCCTCTGTGCTTATCCCAGGCTTTACCTCTCACTCCCTCACAGCTAAGGATCCTCTGTGCTTATCCCAGGCTTTACCCCTCACTCCCCCACAGCTAAGGATCCTCTGTGCTTATCCCAGGCTTTACCCCTCACTCCCTCACAGCTAAGGATCCTCTGTGCTTATCCCAGGCTTTACCTCTCACTCCCTCTCAGCTAAGGATCCTCTGTGCTTATCCCAGGCTTATCCCAGGCTTTACCCCTCACTCCCTCACAGCTAAGGATCCTCTGTGCTTATCCCAGGCTTTACCTCTCACTCCCCCACAGCTAAGGATCCTCTGTGCTTATCCCAGGCTTATCCCAGGCTTTACCCCTCACTCCCTCTCAGCTAAGGATCCTCTGCATTTATCCCAGGCTTTACCTCTCACTCCCTCTCAGCTAAGGATCCTCTGTGCTTATCCCAGGCTTATCCCAGGCTTTACCCCTCACTCCCTCACAGCTAAGGATCCTCTGTGCTTATCCCAGGCTTTACCTCTCACTCCCTCTCAGCTAAGGATCCTCTGTGCTTATCCCAGGCTTATCCCAGGCTTTACCCCTCACTCCCTCACAGCTAAGGATCCTCTGTGCTTATCCCAGGCTTTACCTCTCACTCCCCCACAGCTAAGGATCCTCTGTGCTTATCCCAGGCTTTACCTCTCACTCCCTCACAGCTAAGGATCCTCTGTGCTTATCCCAGGCTTTACCCCTCACTCCCTCACAGCTAAGGATCCTCTGTGCTTATCCCAGGCTTTACCCCTCACTCCCCCACAGATAAGGATCCTTTGTGCTTATCCCAGGCTTTACCTCTCACTCCCTCACAGCTAAGGATCCTCTGCGCTTATCCCTGGCTTTACCTCTCACTCCCTCACAGCTAAGGATCCTCTGCGCTTATCCCAGGCTTTACCTCTCACTCCCTCACAGCTAAGGATCCTCTGTGCTTATCCCTGGCTTTACCCCTCACTCCCTCACAGCTAAGGATCCTCTGCGCTTATCCCTGGCTTTACCTCTCACTCCCCCACAGCTAAGGATCCTCTGCGCTTATCCCAGGCTTTACCCCTCACTCCCTCACAGCTAAGGATCCTCTGCGCTTATCCCAGGCTTTACCCCTCACTCCCCCACAGCTAAGGATCCTCTGCGCTTATCCCAGGCTTTACCCCTCACTCCCCCACAGCTAAGGATCCTCTGCGCTTATCCCAGGCTTTACCCCTCACTCCCCCACAGCTAAGGATCCTCTGTGCTTATCCCAGGCTTTACCCCTCACTCCCCCACAGCTAAGGATCCTCTGTGCTTATCCCAGGCTTTACCCCTCACTCCCTCACAGCTAAGGATCCTCTGTGCTTATCCCAGGCTTTACCCCTTACTCCCCCTCACTAAGGATCCTCTGTGCTTATCCCAGGCTTTACCCCTCACTCCCCCAAAGCGAAGGATCCTCTGTGCTTATCTCAGGCTTTACCCCTCACTCCCTCACAGCTAAGGATCCCCTGTGCTTATCCCAGGCTTTACCTCTCACTCCCTCACAGCTAAGGATCCTCTGTGCTTATCCCTGGCTTTACCTCTCACTCCCCCACAGCTAAGCATCCTCTGTGCTTATCCCTGGCTTTACCTCTCACTCCCCCACAGCTAAGGATCCTCTGTGCTTATCCCAGGCTTTACCCCTCACTCCCTCACAGCTAAGGATCCTCTGTGCTTATCCCAGGCTTTACCTCTCACTCCCTCACAGCTAAGGATCCTCTGTGCTTATCCCAGGCTTTACCTCTCACTCCCTCACAGCTAAGGATCCTCTGTGCTTATCCCAGACTTTACCCCTCACTCCCCCACAGCTAAGGATCCTCTGTGCTTATCCCAGGCTTTACCTCTCACTCCCTCACAGCTAAGGATCCTCTGTGCTTATCCCAGGCTTTACCTCTCACTCCCTCACAGCTAAGGATCCTCTGTGCTTATCCCAGGCTTTACCTCTCACTCCCTCACAGCTAAGGATCCTCTGTGCTTATCCCAGGCTTTACCTCTCACTCCCTCACAGCTAAGGATCCTCTGTGCTTATCCCAGGCTTTACCCCTCACTCCCTCACAGCTAAGGATCCTCTGTGCTTATCCCAGGCTTTACCCCTCACTCCCTCACAGCTAAGGATCCTCTGTGCTTATCCCAGGCTTTACCCCTCACTCCCCCAACAGCTAAGGATCCTCTGTGCTTATCCCAGACTTTACCCCTCACTCCCCCACAGCTAAGGATCCTCTGTGCTTATCCCAGACTTTACCCCTCACTCCCCCACAGCTAAGGATCCTCTGTGCTTATCCCAGGCTTTAACCCTCACTCCCTCACAGCTAAGGATCCTCTGTGCTTATCCCAGGCTTTACCCCTCACTCCCTCACAGCTAAGGATCCTCTGTGCTTATCCCAGGCTTTACCTCTCACTCCCTCACAGCTAAGCATCCTCTGTGCTTATCCCAGGCTTTACCTCTCACTCCCCCACAGCTAAGCATCCTCTGTGCTTATCCCAGGCTTTACCCCTCACTCCCTCACAGCTAAGGATCCTCTGTGCTTATCCCAGGCTTTACCTCTCACTCCCTCACAGCTAAGGATCCTCTGTGCTTATCCCAGGCTTTACCCCTCACTCCCCCACAGCTAAGGATCCTCTGTGCTTATCCCAGGCTTTACCTCTCACTCCCTCACAGCTAAGGATCCCCTGTGCTTATCCCAGGCTTTACCTCTCACTCCCTCACAGCTAAGGATCCTCTGTGCTTATCCCAGGCTTTACCCCTCACTCCCTCACAGCTAAGGATCCTCTGTGCTTATCCCAGGCTTTACCCCTCACTCCCTCACAGCTAAGGATCCTCTGTGCTTATCCCAGGCTTTACCTCTCACTCCCTCACAGCTAAGGATCCTCTGTGCTTATCCCAGGCTTTACCTCTCACTCCCCCCACAGCTAAGGATCCTCTGTGCTTATCCCAGGCTTTACCTCTCACTCCCTCACAGCTAAGGATCCTCTGTGCTTATCCCAGGCTTTACCTCTCACTCCCCCACAGCTAAGGATCCTCTGTGCTTATCCCAGGCTTTACCTCTCACTCCCTCACAGCTAAGGATCCTCTGTGCTTATCTCAGGCTTTACCCCTCACTCCCCCACAGCTAAGGATCCTGTGCTTATCCCAGGCTTTACCTCTCACTCCCTCACAGCTAAGGATCCTCTGTGCTTATCCCAGGCTTTACCTCTCACTCCCTCACAGCTAAGGATCCTCTGTGCTTATCCCTGGCTTTACCCCTCACTCCCCACAGCTAAGGATCCTCTGTGCTTATCCCAGGCTTTACCCCTCACTCCCTCCCACAGCTGAGGATCCTCTGTGCTTATCCCAGGCTTTACCCCTCACTCCCTCACAGCTAAGGATCCTCTGTGCTTATCCCAGGCTTTACCTCTCACTCCCCCACAGCTAAGGATCCTCTGTGCTTATCCCAGGCTTTACCTCTCACTCCCTCACAGCTAAGGATCCTCTGTGCTTATCCCAGGCTTTACCTCTCACTCCCTCACAGCTAAGGATCCTCTGTGCTTATCCCAGGCTTTACCTCTCACTCCCTCACAGCTAAGGATCCTCTGTGCTTATCCCAGGCTTTACCTCTCACTCCCTCACAGCTAAGGATCCTCTGTGCTTATCCCAGGCTTTACCTCTCACTTCCCCCACAGCTAAGGATCCTCTGTGCTTATCCCAGGCTTTACCTCTCACTCCCTCACAGCTAAGGATCCTCTGTGCTTATCCCAGGCTTTACCCCTCACTCCCCCACAGCTAAGGATCCTCTGTGCTTATCCCAGGCTTTACCCCTCACTCCCTCACAGCTAAGGATCCTCTGTGCTTATCCCAGGCTTTACCCCTCACTCTCTCACAGCTAAGGATCCCCTGTGCTTATCCCAGGCTTTACCTCTCACTCCCCCACAGCTAAGGATCCTCTGTGCTTATCCCAGGCTTTACCTCTCACTCCCTCACAGCAGTCCATGGTAGTGAAATCCACCCACAAAAAGGCAAAGAGGTCTTGCATCCATGCTTTGGCTCCCCCAGACCACGAGCACAGGGCCTTGGATGCCCTGAGGAGGAAAGTCTTCCAAGGCTACGTGTTGGTGGCTCGCATTGCCTGTTACCAATTATATATGAGCCAGTATTCCAGGAACCTCTGGAAGCAGGTTCAGGACCTGGTAGACTGTCTCTCTGATCAGCTCCAGGAGGACTTCCTGAAGGTTGTTCAGCAGGGTTTGGAGTGTGACAAACATGAAGTTCAGTCCGCATATGAGGTTTTCAAGACGGCGGCGAGAGTAGCTGCAGCGGGTATTGGTACTTGCCACATGGCTTGGCTATGCGCCTCCACCCTCCACCCGGAGGTACAAGACCGTATAGCGGACTTGCCCTTACCAGGGAGAATCTCTTTGGAGATAAGATTAAGGAGGCAGTGGTACAGTTGAAAGATCATCATGAGATCCTTCAGCATCTTTCAGCGAGCACCTCGGACCAACAGTCCTCTGGGAAGGAATCCTTGCATCAGGGGCCCAGATGCCCTTTTTACCACCCGAGGAGGTACTATCCTCCAGCGAGTAGGGCATGGTCTCAGCAGGCTTGGCCCAGGTCTCGCTCTAGACAGCTGGGTACCCCTAGAACTCAGCCAGCACCTCCGCAGAGTCCTGCCATGGGATCTTTCACTTGCTGCGAGGGAGCCTAAGCCAGCCACCCACACCCTCGACGGCGGACCCAGCTGAGGTTCTTTGCGGATCATTACACCCACTTGTCAGACTAAGAACTTAAGAACTTGCCATACTGGGTCAGACCAAGGGTCCATCAAGCCCAGCATCCTGTTTCCATCAGTGGCCAATCCAGGCCACAAGAACCTGGCAATTACCCAAACACTAAGAAGATCCCATGCTACTGATGCAATTAATAGCAGTGGCTATTCCCTAAGTAAACTTGATTAATAGCAGTTAATGGACTTCTCCTCCAAGAACTTATCCAAACCTTTGTTAAACACAACTGCACTAACCACATCCTCTGGCAACAAATTCCAGAGCTTTATTGTGCGTTGAATGAAAAAGAATTTTCTCCGATTAGTCTTAAATGTGCCCCATGCTAACTTCATGGAGTGCCCCCTAGTCCTTCTATTATCCAAAAGTGTAAATAACCGAGTCACATCTACCCATTCTAGACCTCTCATGATCTTAAAGACCTCTATCATATCCCCCCTCAGCCGTCTCTTCTCCAGGCTGAACAGCCCTAACCTCTGCAGTCTTTCCTCATAGGGGAGCTGTTCCATCCCCTTTATCATTTTGGTTGCTCTTCTCCCGCCTAGGGCTCATTGTTTGGGTTCAGGCTGCCTCCCCCTCTGTTACCAACGGCATTGGTGGTGTTGTGCCTGTTGGCACCTGGTTAGGTGCCTGTTGGTCCCCTTTTTATGTTGGGGAGCAGCCTGTAGCTAGGGATTCAGCCATGTGTGAGGACGGCCATCTTGCTTCCCCTAGGAGAAAGCAGAGTTGCTTACCTGTAACAGGTGTTCTCCGAGGACAGCAGGATGTCAGTCCTCACGTAACCTGCCCGCCGCCCCTTGGAGTTGGGTTTCTCCTATTTTATCATAATTCTGTGTTACAAGGCTGAAGAGGGGACCCGTGTGGGCACATGGTATAGGGCATCCTGGGCATGCTCAGTCTGCCTAGTCAAAGTTCTAGAAACTTCGAAATAAGTTTGCTGCATCTGATGATGTCACCTATGTGTGAGGACTAACATCCTGGTGCCCTCGGAGAACACCTGCTACAGGTAAGCAACTCTGCTTTCCTCTACCTTCCGCATCTCCCATCCCCCCCATCCCCATTACTTTCTACCGCTCCTTCCTCCTGTCCCCAGTCCTTTCACCTTTTTCTCACTCCATTCTTAGTCTTTCTCCTTTCTCCTCCCCATCCCTGCTCCTCTCACCCTCTCCTCTTTTGCCCATCCCTGAAATCTCATCCCTCTGCTGATACTGAAGATCCCTTTTCCTCACTGAATAAAAAAAAAGTAAATTATACAGAGACAAGCGAGGTTGGAAAATGACTTCATTTTATAATAATGAAAGATGGAAAGGTTTGCCAGTGCACTTCAGATTTGTCCAGGTTTTGCTCCCGAATCTATGCCTGAGCTGCCGCAGCAGACTGTGGGTCTCTGCCTCACACCTCCTGCTCCCCGTTATCTGACCTTACCCGGGGAGGGAGGGGCACAACAGCAGCAGCAGTGCCTAGGGGTGGCAGACTCCTGCCCGAGTGCTTGTGAAAGCGTCTCGTTTTCTGCTTTGTGCCTCGCAGGTGGTCCCTACGGCGCACTGGGCGTGGACTACGAGTTTGAGAAGCTTCTGTGCAAAATATTCGGGGAGGATTTCATCGAGCAGTTTTAAGATCAAGCGGCCGGCGGCCTGGGTGGATCTGATGATCGCGTTCGAGTCTCGGAAGAGGGCCGCGGCCCCCGACAGGACGAACCCCCTCAACATCAACCTGCCTTTCTCCTTCATTGACTACTACAAGAAGTTTCGGGGCCACAGCGTGGAGCACGCCCTGAGGAAAAGCAAGTACGTCCAGGCCAGCAGGGCAGGGTCGTGGGAGCCACCGAGGCTAAGATTTAATTCTAGTGTCGAACATTCGCCCACTGTGTGCTGGATGTATGACAGGCCTGGTGGCCAGCAAAAAAAAAGCCAAATCAAACCCCCACCCTGCGTGCAGTTAAAATGTTTCTTTATAAACGGCTCTAAAACCTTAAAGGGAAAATGTCCATCTCCTATTCTACAGAGCCACAGGCCATTCTGGCTTTCTGGAGGTAGCTGATATTATTGAGCTACATTTGCATACAAGAGTATATTTCACAGATTGGATTTGCATGTTTGGGTTATGTTGGGAAAAGACTGTTGACGGCCCTGGAAGAACCAGAGCCTGGCATTGCTACTGGAACGTGTTTCTGCGCTCTTAAGTCGCTTCATGGCGGATGAACCCTGGCTTCCATCTGTGCTCCTCTCTTGCTCATCATTCTGCTCCTCTTTCTAGTTTTAACCTTCCATTATCTCCCGCTGAAGAAGGGACCGCTCAGCCAGAGCTGTGTTCTTCCTGCCCGTGACGTCAGTTTAAAACCCCTTCCCATTGGCTGATGGTTCCATGTGCAAGGGGGGTTGCTCCTTGAGCTGGGACGTCCCATCCCACCACCTTGGGGACAGTGAATGGTTCAGGATACGTTTGGCGAGGAGAGTCTCGGCGAGATTAATGTGCCCGCTTTTGAGATTGTCCTGTGATGAGCGCAGAGCAGTCCAGCGAGTATCCTCTGGAGGGCCTGGTGAACCCCGCCCTCTGGGTCTGACTGCTCCCTGCTCTGATCAGCTGATTGTGCCCGTGACCCCCGTCTCTTTGGGATACTGATGGTGGCCATTTGTGTCACGCCCGTGGTAGGGTTCTGAGTAGTTAACGTCCTTTTCTGTGCAATTTTGTTGCAGCGTGGATTTCGTGAAATGGTCTTCCCAGGGGATGCTACGGATGAATCCGGATGCAATGAATGCACTTTTCAAACCCACCATTGACCACATTGTTCAGCATCTCTGTAAGTATCTGGGTGGGAGGGTTTCACAGCCCTGGGCTGGTGACTCTTCCAGTGACAGTCAGGCTAGGATCTGACTTGGGGGCATGCTTGCACATTTAAGTCCATCTGCTATTGAACTCCAGCCATGCAGCTTCACGCCGTTACGCTGGACGGTGTCATATGGCACTTTCATGTAAACATAGCTTGAATGTAAAATAGGGAACGCGCCTCTGACGTGCAGTGCAGAGCCGCGTTATGGAGGCTTTATCCCTCGCGTCCCCATCACTAAGGGTACACTCTCTGCTTATCACATGCTTTACCCCTCACTATTTGTAAGCAAGACACCATGCAAGCATCAGCATGACATCTGACTGGGAATAAGTCCGCCACAGCAGCATTTAGGATGTTTACTGCACTGCAGAATAAACCAATGTAGACACCCAGACTGAAGGCGCTTTCCTTTCTCCTGCTCTCTTCCTGCAGCCGATCTCTTTCAGAAGCCCGAAGTGGCTGGCGTCAAGTTCCTGTTCTTGGTGGGTGGATTTGCGGAGTCCCCTTTGCTCCAGCAGGCGGTGCAGAACGCCTTCGGGGACAGGTGCCGCGTCATCATCCCTCACGACGTGGGGCTGACCATCCTGAAGGGGGCCGTCCTCTTCGGCCTGGACCCCGCCGTGATCAAGGTGCGGCGCTCCCCGCTGACCTACGGGGTGGGCGTGCTGAACCGCTACGTGGAGGGGAAGCACCCGCCGGAGAAGCTGCTGCTGAAGGACGGCACCCGCTGGTGCACGGACGTCTTCGACCAGTTCATCGCCGCCGAGCAGTCCGTGGCGCTGGGGGAGACCGTCAAGCGCAGCTACACCCCGGCCAAGCCCTCCCAGCAGGTCATCGTCATCCACGTCTACAGCGCCGAGCGGGAGGGCGTCTCTTTCATCACCGACCCGGGGGTGAAGAAGTGCGGCACCCTGCGCCTGGACCTGACGGGCACCCCGAGCCTGGCGGCCCCCAGCCGGCGGGAAATCCAGACTCTGATGCAGTTCGGGGACACTGAGATCAAAGCTGTGGCAGTTGACATCACCACTTCCAGAAGCGTCAAAGTGGGCATCGATTTCTTGAATTACTAGCAGGGGGGTGGGGGGTGGGGGGCCTCTGGGCGCTTCTGATTGCTGTTTCGTGACCTCGGGTGGCTGCAAGATCAAAAGAAAAGAAAACCAAGCGGGGCCTGTATTCGAAAAGGAAACGATTCGTTTCAGTAACCCAGAATCCGGCGGTTCAGTTTAAGTGTGAGATTTTAGGCCGACGGTCTCGCTTTGAAGCAGGTGCGCCCGGGTTGGGTTGCTGGGATGTTTCTCTTGCCGTTCGGAGCTCCGGCGCCCTCCGGGACCTCAGCCTGCTTTTCACTACTTCCGTGCCTCTAGTCCCGCTGGGTGAGGGCAGCCACCAGGCCACGTCAGAAGGAATGGGGCTGATACAGTGATGCTGAGCCGAATCTAGATTTGTAGGGCCCTCTCCCCCCCCCCCCCCTCCCTCCAAACTTGCCATCTAGCACCTAATTTGGGGGTTGCCACTTCTCGTGAATCCTCTGCCTCTCCCTGGCAGCCCTTTCTCTCTCTCTTAGGATCTCCCCAGCAAACTGAACAATAAATACATTGGGATTGTTTTTTTAGTTGGCTGTTTTCGTAGTGGGCATAGTGCTGCAGTGTAGCGCTATGTTTTTTTGCAGAGTTGGGCGGCAGCAGCAGCCTCGCGGGATTTGTGTCGGCTCGACTGAATGCTGCGTAAGAAGGCAGACACAGACTCCCCAGCCAGAATATATTTGGTAAATGTTTTACGTTTTAGGCAGTCATTGTGCCAAATCTATGGAAATAAGTCAGCAAGACCGGACTGTAGGTGACCCTCTTTAGGACTAATTAGTGGCTTGGTTGAATAAGTGGCAGCTGCATCATTTGGATGTCAGACTCGCTGGTGATGGGAGTTTAGCTTTCGAGAGTTAAGTCATAAATACGCTAAAGGGGGCATGTTCAGTAAGCGGGTGAAGGGACAAGGGATCCGGCAAAAGCGAGCAGGATAAACGTCCCATCGAATGTACTGTCCTAAAGTTTAAAACCTAACCTGCTATGTTTGAATTTGACTGCTTGGGTTTTACGGTTTTTCAGCCTCGTGTGGCCGGATAACGTTCCACTTAACTGGATATCTTGAAAGATCGGTGGTTAAATTAAAAAGAAGAAATACCTGCAGCCCAATTCCTGACCTCCCCTCCCCCCTATGTCACACAAGGCCTTGCTGGACCACGCAGCCCCCCCACACCCCCCTTCTACATTGTCTCTCCTGGCCCCCCCCCCACTTCCCACCCACGACCTCCGTAACCTCGGGCTGCCTTTCCAGCCCCTAAACCCGGAACTCCCCAGCTGGAAGCAACGCGTTCCCTTACTGGTGCCCGGCGCTTCCAGCACTGCTCACACCACAGCTGGGGGAGGGGGGGCG
This sequence comes from Rhinatrema bivittatum, assembly GCF_901001135.1. Taxonomy (NCBI): domain Eukaryota; kingdom Metazoa; phylum Chordata; class Amphibia; order Gymnophiona; family Rhinatrematidae; genus Rhinatrema; species Rhinatrema bivittatum. Next base: position 300,856,700 of record NC_042621.1, on the reverse strand, counting down.
CTTCCAGCACTGCTCACGCCACAGCTGGGGGAGGGGGGGCGCTTCCAGCACTGCTCACGCCACAGCTGGGGGAGGGGGGGGCGCTTCCAGCACTGCTCACGCCACAGCTGGGGGAGGGGGGGGCGCTTCCAGCACTGCTCACGCCACAGCTGGGGGAGGGGGGGGGCGCTTCCAGCACTGCTCACGCCACAGCTGGGGGGGGGGGGGGGCGCTTCCAGCACTGCTCACGCCACAGCTGGGGGAGGGGGGCGCTTCCAGCACTGCTCACGCCACAGCTGGGGGAGGGGGGGGCGCTTCCAGCACTGCTCACGCCACAGCTGGGGGGGGGGCGCTTCCAGCACTGCTCACGGCACAGCTGGGGGAGGGGGGGGCGCTTCCAGCACTGCTCACGCCACAGCTGGGGGAGGGGGGGCGCTTCCAGCACTGCTCACGCCACAGCTGGGGGAGGGGGGGCGCTTCCAGCACTGCTCACGCCACAGCTGGGGGAGGGGGGGCACTTCCAGCACTGCTCACGCCACAGCTGGGGGAGGGGGGGGCGCTTCCAGCACTGCTCACGCCACAGCTGGGGGAGGGGGATGGGAGGTAGCTTACGCTTCCAGCGTTGTTCCCTGTCAGCAGCGCCGGGAGCAGCTACGGGAATACCTCGCTCCCGCCTGGGGGGTTTCTGGGTCCACGGGGACAGGAGAGAGCACAGGGGTGGGGCTGACCTGTGGATCGCATTTATTTGTAAACATCGGAGGGCTTGGGGGGTGAGCGTGGGTTGCGTGGCCCAGCTTATTGGGGAAGGGACGGGATTCAGGCCACGGGCCCGCAAGGTACTTCTCTTTGCTTTATTCGCGTGCACAATCCGAAAGCTGGAAGAGTTTCTTGTGTCCCCCCCCCCCCCCCCCCAGCTTTTCCTGCATCCTGATAACAGGGGTTGGCTGGGCAACCGGGCCAGGATTTCTCAGGTCCTGGGGGGGGGGGGGCGGGCGTGTGCCGGTGCCACTGTTGACTCTCTGGAGATTTCCCGGCCTCTGCTGCTGGCACGAGGAGAAGGGGGAGCGGGAACATTTTGGATAACCTGTGCGTCACGCCACCCGCTCCTCGTCCCTCTTTCTTGCTCCGTGCGTAAAGCTCGGGGGGATCGAGCAGCCGTTTTTTGGCGGCGTTTGGCAAAATACGCCGATGCCACGCAAAGGGGGTGGGGAAACCCTGGTGCCCTGCCCCGCCCGCGTTCGAGAGAGAGAGAGTCCGGGCTTTGCGTGGCGTGCGGCCCAGAAACCAGGGTTAGGAAGTGGCCATCCTCCGAGGAAAGCATTTTAAAACGTAAGCGAGCGAGACCTTTCCAAGGGGGTTTTTCTTTGAAATGAAAAAAAAAAAAAATTAACTTCTTCTGGTTCACTTCCTTTAATATTTGAAATTTTGTTTTTTTTTGCTTTTGCTCCCGAGATCGGCAGAAATAGATTAATCACATTCCCTGCTTCCCCTGTAGCTGCGAGGGACACGGAAGGAGTGGGAATGGGGAGCGTTGGTCAAGATTTCCTAACGATGCCCGATACGTTTTTAAATGGGCGTCTTCCAAAGGGCGAATGAGGCTGGCTCCGATCCCAGGGTGGAAAATAAAGCCCTGCTGGGGTGTTTGATGCTGTTGCCTCTCAGGGGATTTATCACTGGGTTTTGGGGAGTTTTTTTCCTCCCCTCCAGCGTGAAACTTGTTCCAGCTTTGCACCTTTACGTTTTTTTCCTATTGCAAAGCCTGCAATGCTTTCAGGTTTTGCACTGTGAAATCTGCTCCCTTATTATATTATTATAGTAGCATTGCATCCCTCCCAGGCCCCTGTGCGCCGCCTAGGGAAATCCGATTGAACAAAAAGGCTGGGTCGCCCTCGCACTAAAAGCAGACGTTTGGTTCCACTCTTGCTCGGGACTGCACTGATCCTTCGCTGGGGAAGGGACTGGCAGCCAGCGCTGTGTGTGTGCTTTTTTTTTTTCTGACCGGTTTTTAAATGAATGGAAATCCCAACGTACTGTCCCGTACCCCGGGGTCCTTCTCTTGGGCCCTGTCATTGCCCCTGAGGCCTCCTCCTGCTGGGGTGAGCTGCTGCCTGCTTCTCCAGGACCTTGCAAGACTAAACGCCGATAGATCAGCCCGAGCTCTTTTTTTTTTTTTCTCTCTCTCTCTTCCTTTTTGGGTAAAACAGATTTCGTCTCCGCATTTCTCGTGTGCACCTGCATATTTTTCGGTCACTCCTAGAAGTTCAGTTCCTTTAAGTCCTAAAGTAATGACCTTTTTAACAGCAGGGTTATTTTTCCCCTCGGTGATCCCCTTAAATCCCAACCCCGCTACCACCCACCTGACAACGCAAGCGTATTGTCCGTACCAAACGAGTCCCTTCCAGTTTTCAAACCCTGAAGTGAACCATCTTAAGTTTGGAAGGCTCCCTGCCCGGCCATGCAGAGAGAGAGAGAGAGAGAGAAGCTGGCCAGCTCCCCTATTACCCAGGGGGACAGGTTAGCCCCCCCCCCCTGCCCTTCTAAGTCAGCTCCCGTCCTTCTCACTGCCTGCACAGTTCCCTCCTAAATGTGAAAATTAAAGAAACCAGGAACTTGGAAAAAGTCCCCTGGCAAATAACTTGTAGTGAGCAAGAGCCCCCTTACAGCTCTTGGCCCTCCCCCGGTGCGTGGCGGCGCCGGCGGCCGGCACACTGTCCGGTTGTTTCTAGCTATGCCTGAAAAGTGAAGACTGCGTTACGACTTTCCCCGCGCGTGCCCTCGTGCACGCTTTGCGTATAATGGGGAAGACACAAGAATGGCTTTCAGCACTATGATTTTAATGTATAGGCACTATTTAAATATAATAATGTACAGACTTTTTATTTCCACAGTACTATGTGGTGTGTGTATGTGTACGTATATGTATATATATATAAAATCTTTTCATTGCATTTTGGTGCTGCTTAAAAAAGGTTTTTCCTTTTCCTCTGTGGGCAATTCAGATGTGTAAAGGAAATGGAAAGGCTGACCTTGCACTGGGTGGGCAAAGCTGCGTGCGTTTACAAAACCCCAGCCCGCGCAGCCGGGCGCACATTCCAGACCTGCCTGTGTCTGCAGGTTTTTTGTGCAGACAATACAGCCTAAGGATGCAGCAGGGCTCTCCTCTTAATTACTCAGAAGCGGGGTGACCCTTGGCTCCCTTGAAGCAGACGCCGGCGATTATAGATTTGACGCTGGCGTGCCGCGGAGAGAGAGAGGGGGGTCATGGACTAATCTGTCTTCCACACGAATGCTAACAATACCTGAATGAGACTGGAAGGGGCTTTTCATGGTCGGTGAATGTTACATTGTCGTCCCGGGGGTGCAGCGCCGATCGGAGGCTTTTGTGAATCAAATCTGCTGCGTCTTCAGAGTGGCGTCCAAGCTCAGTGTTACAGCTGCTTACCTCACTTCCAGAAAAAGCCTTTTTTTTTTTTCCCCTCTATCCTTCAATCTATTTTTTTTTTCCATTTTTGAATTCTCCAGCTGTTCCTGGTCAGTCACTCTGACACTTTACTCCGTAGCTGCTGTGTCCTTGGATCACGTTTACCCTTCAGCCAGTGAGGGACCACGATGCTTCACGTGGCCCGAGGAGAGATGCGACTGCCAATGGAAGAACGCTGAGCCCTGCAGAGCTAGCCAGACCTCCATTGTATCTTCGCAGCTTGTCCTTCAGGACTGTTTTCCGTCCATTTCTCTGTTTCTGTGCTAATTTTGAGAAAGCTGTGGCTGGGGTGTGGGGGAAGCAGGGTAGAGGATGGCCGTTTGACTCTTCTCTAGTTGAGTGAAGGGCGTGGCTGGATAAACTTGTCTCGAGGTGCTCCAGCTGCGTTGCCCCTGACGCTGGATTGAAAAGCTGGACGACCTTTCAGCTGCCGGCTCTATGAATACCCCTCGCTCCACCCGGAGATGCACGCGCCTGCCTGCCTTTTAATGCACGGCCAGGAACCCTCAGACCCAAAATGTAATTCTTGGCCGGAGCACGGCCGCTGCCACGTACCCCATCCCTTCCCATTCCTTCCTGCAAAAATTAGTTTGACTTTTTGAAAATGTTTATACGTTTGGGGAAAACCAGTCCATGCCCATCTTCCTTAGGCCTGACAACCATTTAACAAGCTTTCCCTCTTTACAATTCCCAGGCAAAAGCTATGTTTAAAGGGCCAGCAAGGCTGGTCTATATCACTCATATTTTTAAGAAAAGTTCTTGGCCCTACTGGGACACCTGCATTATCCTAGCAGTATGGACAGGCATAGATTTTGAGATTGTATCTTGCAATCCCAACTCTATTCTTCCCCTCTCGCATTCTGTCAAACTCGGTCACAGTTGTGCTCAACATCCATTTATTATCCGTTTCAAAGACAAGTTTATGGCTCGTTGACCTGGCCAACCCAGGGAGCAGAGTAGTCTGGGCCTAGAAAGTGAGCCCAGTTCTTCTGCCTGGTGGTGGGCAGCAGTGCCACTGGATGGCACACATATGAGCCTTCTCTATCTCCTCCAGGGGTTTCTCTTCCACTTTCTCCTTGTTACAAGTATTTCTCTATCAGCAATGAATGAGTTCTGGGTGTCTTTCACTTCTTTGCACTGAGAGAACACCTTTATCTCACAGCAAGTTTCTGTCCATGGCCTTATTCAACTTTTGTGCCTGTTTTTCCTTGATGAAGAAGATGGTGTGCGTAAGTTGAAGACATCGGTGTGATCCTTTTGGTTTTGCAGTACCAGAAACCTCTTCCATCTGTTGTCCCACTCTTGCCATGGTCCTGCACCCCCTCTCGCTCTGATGTGACTCCTCTCCTCGATCCTTTCTGCTTGCAGGAGGAGAGCAGAGCATCTTCCCGTGTCTGCTTCCTCTGATCTAACGGCTGGCCCGGCACATCGTGTTCACACTTTAAACTGAGGAGGCAGATTGATTGATTTAAAATCATTTACAGTCTGCCTCACCCAGACAAGTAGTTCAGGGTGGATTATGATTTAAAATACACAAAAGAACATTATTGGCATTCGTTTAAAATTGATAAATCTGAAATCATTAAAGCTCCGAATGTGTCTGTCTCCACCTTCAGAGCTTGGGTAAAAGAAAAGGCTTTAAGCTGCTTTCTAGAAAGATCTCACAAAAGCACGAGGTAAAGGATGCCGCAGGATTGGCCCAGTTACCGAGCAAGTTTGCTGCCAGCTTCTAAGTGCCGCTCTCCTCCTCTCAGACAGTCATAAGAGGGGGAGGGAGATAGAAGAAGTGGATATGCTTGGAAGAGGAGAGTGATATGCTTATCTGCAGGGGGAGGGAAGGAAAGCCATGCATAGATGGGGGGGGGAGAGCAGGACCTAAAGGCGTGAATGTGGGAGAAGCCCTGGACAGGCTGCTTTGTGCTGGGGCTCCGCGTCCCCTAGTGAGGGCGCTAGCAGTCACGCTACCTGCTGCTGTGCCTTGTCCACAGAGCACTGCGAGAGGGAGTGCATGGGGGTAGGAGGGGGAAGGCTGAAGCAGGGAGGAGAGAGACAGCCTTAGGATGCCCTCCCAGATGCACTCTGCTGCTCAGCCGTACCCCTGCATGGCCCGCCATTCCTTTAAAGAAGATTTAGGAAGTGTGTACTCAATGTAAAAATGCTTTAGAAATGGTGTACGGTATGGGGTACCCCTTTCCAATCTCCTTTTTCTTAATTTACATTTCTAGACTGCCTTCTTTGTACCAAAGTACAACTCAAAGTGCTTTACGAAGGAAAACATGATACAAGAATCATACATCATTACCTAATACATCAGTAAAATAAATATAAAACAATTAATGCATCAAAAATACATCAACTTGAATGTAATCCACTTTTGAAGGTGGAATAAAAATCAAATGCGATTTATTTATTCATTAATCAAACTGGAAACAACTTAAAACAAGCCCTACTGTCAGGAGGCAGGCTCAAGTCCTGAACCAGCTAACAAAATATCCGTTTGCTTCTTGAATAACCACCCGAGCACATCCCAGAGCCTTCAGCCGGAGCCCCCCCCCCCCCCCTAAGTGCTGCTGTTGTGAGATGGCTGTGAGCACTACCTCTGCAGCATCCCTAGCCCTGGCTGATGCACAGCAAGGCCAGGTGTGCCAGGTGCTCCTTCCCCGCTCTCGGATGCAGTGAGAGGGGTGGGGGTGGGTTTCTGCCTGGGCGTTACTTTATTGTGAATTCTGCAGTTTTGGAGGAGGGGGAGGGTGGGGTTAGGGGTCTATAGGCCCAGTATCTTTATGCCTTATTTTAAGGGGGAGGGGGCTTGACCGCCAGGCGCCTTATGTTATTCTCTGGGGGTGGAGGACATTAAGCCACAGCGGCCCCTTTATTTATTTATTTACAGCGGCGGCCTTTAACGGGCAGTATCCGTTGAACGTGGCTGGTCAAGGGTAACGTTATCCGGGCAGGCATACCTGGATGACTTTGAAACCTAATCAGCGATATTCAAACACAGCCGCATAAGTTTCAAAGTTACCGGGATGTCGCTATCTTTGATAACTTATCCAGCGCGGGATGGCTTTAAATATTGGCCTCGGGGTATGCAGCGGAGTCTGCGGGCGTTTCCGTCGCCCTGCCCTTCTGCGTTTTGAGCTGACCCCATGATGTGAGCGTGCCGCCTCTGCCCCAGTCTGATGTGTGTATCTTCGGAAGAGTGACTCTGTGTATCAAGAGAGGGATAATGAGGCTGACATTGTATTACCCCGTTCTGAATGGGAGCCAGCCTGGGTAGTAGGGATCTATTACACTTTCTGAGACAAGGCAGGGCCTCTAATGTTTTTTTTTAAAAGCTGTGGTAAGTTATTATTGGAATTAACCAATGTCGAGAAGCACCTTTCTTCCAGAAGCCTTCCAGGTTGCACATTTGGACGACTCGATCTCTCAATGCCATAGAACGAGGGGGATGAGCTTCCGTCCTGCACAAAAGCTCTTGAAAGATACCACGCGTGCCTGGGAGCGGTCCAGCCCCGTCCTGCCAGCCTGCTCGGAGCAGTACTGGACTCTGTGCCGGGCGGATCAGGCGCTGGGCCTTTGTTGATGCCTCTATTCGAGATGATTTCAGTTTCGGTCTGAGCCACTCTGGACTGTATCGTCTGTGTAATAAAGTCCAAGCCGCAGGCTTTGTGTGACATGGAGTGTATGTACTGCCGTTTCTCCTCCGCTGCAGGCCTTTTCTCTCTCAACTGCTGCCTTTTTTTTTTTTCCCCGTAAAAGCCTTCAGGAAGGGACAGAGGGAGGAGGGCATGGGATAAAATTGAAGGTTGAGATGAAGAGGAGGGTGGTGGGATGTGATGAGCGAGCAGACCGCTCCTAGAAAAGGGCATGCGGCTTCTGACACCCTCTATTACAGGGAAGAGGCAAATTGCAGTGGTTTTGAAGGTGGCAAGATCTGTCAAGCAAGGCTGCCTCTAAGATAAGAGACAGGAGCAGGGTGTGCCAGGCAGAGCATAGGCCCACCGCGTCCGTTATTTTGCTGTACTCGTCTACTGTTAAGCCAGAGCTCACGGCGTGTTCTGGTGGCCACTTAGAAGATCCCAGCCGGAGCCTGTTACAAAATAATCCTCCAACTTTGATTTGGAGTCTTTTAAAGGTGTTTCACTTTCACGTGGTGCGTATAAATTAGCTCCAGTTTTAACGGATGAATAAAAAGACAAAGGTTGGTTTCTTTCTGTACACACACATTGTAACCGCAGAAGTACATATATAGTATGAGGAAAGTACACACAGTGGTTTCGGCGGTCCAGATTAGCCTTTAGATGTTGCTGTTGAGTTAAACTTGAAATGAAATTTTTCCCTGCTTGTAGCTCCCTCCTCCGTAGTCACTTGTGGCTGCTGGTGACCCCTAATCTCCTAGGCCACCTCCTGCCAATGTAGATTGCTGTGCTGTGCTCATGAGGCAGAAAATGTGAAATATATTTACAGTCCCAGGTTCTGGAGCTCCGGACAGTAGGGAAGCTGTGTAATTTAGGAAATCATGTAATAGTGTTGAGGTCTGGCATTACTAGAATGCTTTGCTCTTAGGCAGCTGCGCTTAACCAACCTGGGGGCAAGCAGACTAGTCTGCAATTACATCGGACTTTCCTACTTCTTACCGGGGATGTGCAATCGTTTTTCCCGAATTAGGCAATGTCAACGAAATTGCCTAATTCGGAATGGTTCAGGAGAACCGAAAAACGATTGAATTTTGTCCGAAATTTGGGAAAAAAATTCATTTTTGAGTTAGCGCACGCTAACTCCCGATAGTGCGCACTAACCCGAAAATCTGGACCCCCGAAAAAAAAAATCCCGAACCATGGGGAAAACTGAAATTCCCGCTGGGGGGGGGGGGGGGGAACGGCCCAAAACGAAGCCAGACACAAAATCATTACCAGCAGCACCTCTCTACTTCTTACTCCCTATCCCATAAAATCTTCACTGTCTACTGTGCTGCTCGTACCCCTGACTGTGCTTGTAAAACTGCCCCCCAAACACAAAACCTCACCCTGAGTTCAGAAGGCCCCCTCTTACAGTGCTATAAAAAGTTGACCAATATGAGTGCCTCCCCCGAGGCTCGCTCTCTGTGTATGGGATGTGTGATATTTTTCGCACATCCAGGTTCAGTTCTAATGCACAGCTGTCCGGACATAATGCCAGGAGAAAAGGTGTCATCATTTCTGGCATTAAACCCCGCAATAGCGTGCGTTACCCTATTGCAAACAACATTAAGCACCCTCTCAGTTTCATAAACTCCCACTTGACTAAATTTTTCAAATTTGCATACGATGTGTTATTTATGGGCCTGTGTTGTGGCCCTAACACAATTTGGTAAATGCAAGGGTGGGCTCAAGGCAATCTGCTGCCGGAGGTGAGGGAACCCCCACCCCCAAGGGCACGGTGCAGGTCAAATCACAGAGACAGCGGGGGGGGGGAGGGGGGGGTTATCTCACTTGGAGTCCAGCCCTCTTGGTGATTTGAAATGCTGGGGAAGGGAGATGCGAGGGTCCAGGGTTCCCAGAGGAGTGGCAGAGAGCGCGCTTGAGAGAGATATTCCAGGAAAAATCCCACAAAAAAGCAAGATACTTGCAACCCATTTGGTATTAGGGTTATTGTAAAGTGCATTAGGTCTGAGCTCGGCCCTCAGAAAGCTATGAATAAACTGAATTACAAAATTACAATACAGTAAACCTCCCACAGCAAAGCAGCACTAACTGCCAGAGCTTAAACAGTATCAACCCTACCCATGAAAAACAACACTGCAAATATTACACCGGGCCCTAAAACACCAATACACCTCCTATTAGGAAAGCAGAACAAGCCAGGAACATAACATAAGTTGCTATACTGAGTCAGACCGAGGGTCCATCAAGTCCTACGGCGACCGATCCAGGATTCAAGCACCTGTCAAGTACTCAAACATTAAATAGATCCCATGCTACTAATGCTGGTAAAAAAAAGACGGCAGCGTGAGTGCAGAGCCTCGGGGAGGCTCCCACTCTCCGATAAAAGATTGTGCGGGGCCTAGTGTTGGTCATAGCCTGCTAAACTTTATCAGTTATCCGGGGACATATTCCATGGGCCTCCTAAATATTCCTGCTGAGCGAGCCTGCTCGGTTTATCCGGCTATCTTTCCTAGCCAGATAACGTCTGAATATGGAGATCTTAGTATTTAGCTACAGGCAGCAGGGCTGTGTAGGGAAGCTTTGTGTACTGCACGCCGTGAACTCCCTGAGGTGTCTTAAAGCCCTAAATATATTTTGGATGGGGGGGGGGGGGGGATGATGAGAACATCCAAATACTGGAAAGGTATAAGTAAAGTACGAGAGGCAAACGCATTTGTTGCAGAAAATGAGTTCTTGAATGACAGTAATAGATTCAAAAGGGGCAGGCTGTGGAGTAATAAGGAAATATTTCTTCAAAGTATCCGCGCCAGATCCAGGGAACGGTGGGGGCAAAAGCAGCCATCAAATTCAAGAAAGGCTGGGCTGAGCAGAGCGGATCCTCTGCTGTTGGGAGCCCGGGGTAAAGCGAGAGCTAACGTGGGCTTTGTGGTAATGAGTGCAGGAAAGGAAGAGGAACGGATGAGTTGGGCTGCAGCCCTTGATCCGCTGTCATGGTCGGTGTTTTCTGTTTCTTGCATTGTGCCTGCAGCTAACAGCCTCCTGCTCCCCCATTCATTCCTGTTCAATTCGGTCACCTTGAAACGAAGCGGTCTCCAGCACGTGTACAAGGTCTGCTGGAGCATCGCAGCCTTCCAATAGCTTGCATTGCTTGCTCAGCATAGTCTATATCAGGGAACTAGTTGCATGCACAGTGATCCGTGTCTGCTGTGACACGCCGGCCAGAGGCACAACGCATTGGCATGGATACTGCTGGCATGAGCCACTCCTGCAAGCAATAACATAAGAACCTCAAAGATTATTTTTCATCAACCCCCTAAAAACCACTGGTTTGAGGTAGGCACGAAAAAGAGAAAAACCACAAGATTTCCGGAGGTCTAATTCAGAAGTGACTTTTAAAAGAGGGTTCACAAAGCAAAGCCGAAGATGCTCACCGCATCCTGGAGCTGTCAGGAAAAAAAATAATAGTTAAATAATATGGCTTCAGGTGGTGAGAAAAGAAATCCGGTAAGTGGAGACCTTTGTGTGTCTGAGGGACGAGCACACCAGGGAGTGGGAGATGAGGTTTGGCATGGGACTACGACTCCCAGCGCCAAGGCCTTAAAGCTCCTGCAACCGTTTTCTACTGTAGGGGTTGGGGTCCTGGTCTCAGGCGATTTGTCATCCGACTTCTGACCACAGCGACACTGGGATCTTAATGTTTTATGCAGCCTGCCAAGTCCACCAACGTTTGCCTTTAAATGCATAGAAATAAAAAAATATGTCAGGCGATGCCTTCTTATTGGACTAACTTAATGCATTTCCTGACTCGCTTTCAGTAGCTCCTGCTCTCTTCCTACTGGACAGAACAGAATGAGCAAAAGATGGCATTTACCAGAGAATATAAGTGAATCATAACAGGCATCCGATGACAGGGGAAGGGGGTGAAGGCGGTTTGATGGGTGATCAGAAGGTGACAGGCGGTATAATTTTATGGCTCAGAATGGGATTGCAAGCCAGGTCTTTGTTGCATTCTTTCCATACACTAACATGCCATTAAATTAATTTACCCCAAATGAAATGTTTTAAATAATGGCAAAGCAACCAAGGTCAGCCTATTCCTCTTGCTTTTCACGCATTATTTGCAGAACACTACATTCTCTGTATAGCTTAGAAATCATCAGTACACTGGGGATGTGCATCCCGTCCCAAACTCTTTTGTTTTTCGGTTCATTTATTTTAGTTCAGACTGCCAATCTGAAATACATTTTTTTTTAAACTGCCCCCCCCCCCCAAAAAAAAAAAAAAAACATTTCCCCGAAATGGTCTTCCAGGACTCTCTGACCCACCTCTTGTCTCCCTCCTGAGAAGCCTACAAGGTCTGGAGCTGCCGTGCTGGGCTAATCCAAGCTTTGCAGAGGCTTTTTCTGGGCACCTCTGACTCTCCTGTCCCCTCAAAGATGTGCTTGGAACTGGGGAGCTTCCTGGCCCCACTTATCTGTTCCGGGGGGGGGGGGGCTCTAGAGCAAGAAAGGGGGAAAAGCAATGCACACTTACTCCTGCTCCACCATAATCTTAAAATGTGATGCTGGCCAGCCCTGAGACCGGCACCAAAGTTACAACAAACATAGCACCAGTCTCAGGGCTGACCCCTGCCATTTGTTGTACGCACCTACAGTTTGGGGTATTTCCTAGCAAGGCCATTTTCTCTTTCTTCCATTCGTTGCAAACTGAAAATGCTCTTTTTTTTTCAGTTCAGATTGTAAAAGTCATTTAAAATGAATGCATACCCTATTGTGCTCTGAAGGTGATGTGCCTTGGGTTGTCTTGTGATTCTCCTTATGGTTCTCCCTCCCTATAAACCTTCCTGGAACCATCAGTGAGCTGAGCAAGAGGTTTAAATGGAAACGTCAGAGCTGTTTTCACAGCCCATGTTCTGATCCCAAAGCATGTGCTACCGTATTAGAAAGGGAGTAGGTAGCTGTGCACACAGTGCCAGCTGTTATCCAGGGGACTGTGCACGCACTGTAGGAAAAAACACACACCAAGGCATCCAACGTGATCTCCGCAGGTGCTTTGGGACAATGGGCATTTAAGGTTTCTGACCCATTTTACAGCTGGTGGCGATCCTGCGCCTTTACAGCACGTACGTAACGCCAGGGCTTCCAGTTTCCGATGGGAGGTTAGACCAGTGACGCCCGCACATGTCCTACTGAGCTCACAGCAAGGACTTTCTGAATATCCATGAGAAAAATGTGCCGTCTAGGACTAGGTGCAGGCCTGGAAAAAGCTGGGCAGCGGAAATGTGTCATGGCCTCCCATGGCCGGGGAGGAGCAGCAGCTCTCTGCAGGGCCCATGCAAGAGTATTTAGCCCCCCCCCCCCCCTAGGTGAAGCTTTGGCTATGCGCTCCCATCCCCAGCAGCTCCAGCACGGTGCTTTCTTGGGTGGCTCTGGCATTGCACTCATCTGTGCCTCGCGCTGCCAGGCTTTTCCTGCCCCCCCCCAGCTGTTGGCACACAAGGTGACTGCCTAGTTTGCCTAATGGAAGCAATGGTGCTGGCTGCAGGCTGAAAAGAAACCTGGCGCCGTGCCGGAGAGGAGCAGCCGAGGCCCTGCACCGGAAGTAACAGCAGCCAGCAGGGGCTGGGGGGAGGGGAGGGGTAAGGAACGACTGGAAAGAGCGGGAGCTGTGGGGGGGGCCAGGACAGGGTCGTGAACAGCCTAAGTGAAGTGAGGGAGACAGTTGGGAGGGGTAGGAAGAGTAAAAGACAAAAATAAAAGAATTAGATTTAAAAAAAACCCCGCTAAGTTTGTATATTGCTTCCACCACCCCTAAGCATTTTTTGCTGGCACCTAACTTTGAAAAATTCAAAGTTTCCACCGAGTATTGGGGGTTCCCGGGCTTTAGATGACCGCACGGATTCTTGGGCGTTACCTATTGCAGTCTGGGACCTGTACTGCGGATTTGAACTGGAAGAAGCAGGACTACAAATCCCACAATGCCCTGGGAGGGAAATCGAAAATCCAAAAGGGGCCAAAAAAAACGTCTTCCTCTGGTCATTAGGTCCCCTGGCAGTTTTTACTTAGGGACTTTGCTTCCATTTGTGCAGAACGACACACAGGGAGGATTTCCGTCTAACACACTAGTTTAAGAGCCTTTATTTTGTCGTTGCTGCCTTCCAGCAGGAGGTAAGTGAGGAAATCTCCTTTTCTGCTGCAACAGAGGACAGAGCTGAGAGGAAAGCAAGGTGCCCTCGCCTTTGAGGTGTAAATGGGAGGAGCCTCCCGGCTGTGCGATTAGAATAGGCATCAATGTGTAGCGCGCCCACACAGCCAGGCCCCTCCCGGGACTGGAGCCGGAAAATAAAAGCAATACCCAACGTATTAACTACTGCAAGTAATGCAAGCAAAAGCAGTGGAGCCACAGCTAGGTAACACACTTAGGGGGCGATGCAATACAGTGCGCGCCCAGCCAGGTGCTCTGTTTAACCCGTGGTTGGACAGGGGTTTGGAACAGTGGCGTAGCCAGAATTGATTTTTTGGGTGGGCACAAGGTTAACATAGGTGGGCACAAGGCATGCAGGTCTACTAGTTGTTTTCTTACTGATAAATAATGCCATATACTGCACCCTAGAATGGCTTTCTAAGTAGTTTGCAACAGCCATTATGTGTCATGTATGAAACTTTAAAATAATTTACTTCAATTATTTCAAGTATAGAAAACAATCAAATTCAATCATATAATAAAACAAAAATTAATGTATTCTTTCATGAACCATCTTTGCGAAACCCAGAAATCTTCATAAATACAATAAAATATAATTAATCATCAGAACAGGTGCAGCGCAAAGCTGCGGCAATTCACATTACAAGTAACATGAAAAAAAAAATTCAAATTCTGGTGTAATCTCAGCAAAAAATAACCCTCCACTGCTATTTTGTGAAGTAACAAACTCTTGCAAAGAAAGAGGCATCTGGAACCTTGCCAAACAATCACAGCACTGACTCTCAGGATTCAAACAGCAACCTTATGAAAAAGCAGCAATGCAAATACTACACCAGGCCCTAGAACATTAATACATCACCTACGGGAATAACAGAACAGGCTGGACTACTACTACAGAGAAACTATATGCTAGAAATACTCATTTCTGTCACAAACAGGCAAAACTGAGACCGACCCTTACCTAATATAGAAATAAGAGACTATAAATTAGAAACAGAAACATATAGATAAAGCCAAAATAGAAAGCCTGAGAAAGTAAAATGTCTGAACAGTGGAATACTTAAGAAAGAGCAAAATACAAAAATATAAGAATGCACATTCCCAAAGATGACATATTTAAATTGCTAACATCTCTCTCTCTCTCTCTCTATATATATATACATATATTTTTTTTTACCTTTGTTGTCTGATCTTTGTATTTTTCTAATCAGTTGGTCCTGGTCTCTCTTTCCCATTTTTTCCCTTGTCGCTCATTTCCTAATTCCTCTTCAGTGTCTTTTCTACTACTGTCTTCTTCCCTTCCACACACACACACACATATATACATAAATGCTTTCTCTCACAGACTCCCTCACACACTCAGGCTCTAACTCTCATATGCTCTCCCCCCCCCCCCCCAGCTCACATTCTCTGCAGACACACATACAAGCTCTCACTTTCTCACCCCTCCCCAGGCTTATATTCTTATGCACACACAGACGCACATCCAGGCACCCATTCTCATCCACACACACAAACCCATTCTCCCATTCTCACCCACACATACACACATTTAAGGTCCCATTCTCACCCACACATACACACTTTCAAGCACCCATTCTTACCCACATATTCAAGCTTCCATTCTCACCCACACACACAAACCCAGGCTCCCATTCTCACCCATATATATATATACACATTCAAGCTTCCATCCTCACCCACATATTCAAGCTTCCATTCTCACCCACACACACACACAAACCCAGGCTCCCATTCTCACCCATATATACACACATTCAAGCTTCCAAACTCACCCACATATTCAAGCTTCCATCCTCACCCACATATTCAAGCTTCCATTATCACCCACACACATTCAAGACTCCATTCTCACTCCCATACACACCCAGGGTCCGATTTTCACCCACACACACACACACAACAAGGCTCCCATTCTCATCCTCACATACACATTCAAGCCTGTGCACAGTTTCCGCTTCCTCCCCCCAGAGCAGGAAGATCAGCTGGCCTCCTGCTATCTTCGGGCCGTATGGCCGACCGATCTTCCTGTTTGGGGGGGGGGGAGGAGAGCGGAAGCGCCGCGCACAGTTTCCGCTTCCTCCCCCCAGAGCAGGAAGATCAGCTGCCTCTCCTGCAGCCACTGGCCTCCTGCTATCTTCGGGCCGTATGGCCGACCGATCTTCCTGCTGGGGGGGGAAGCGGAAGCTGTGCGCGGCGCTTCCGCTCTTCTTCCCCCCCCCCAACAGGAAGATCGGTCGGCCATACGGCCCGAAGATAGCAGGAGGCCAGTGGCTGCAGGAGAGGCAGCTGATCTTCCTGCTCTGGGGGGAGGAAGCGGAAACTGTGCGCGGCGCTTCTGCTCTCCTCCCCCCCCCCCCAAACAGGAAGATCGGTCGGCCATATGGTTGTAGGACCGCTTCCCCATGTGTGCCGTGATGGCGCGCGAGGCGTGGGTTCTCCTCTTCACTGTCGCGGGGATGGGATCCCGCGACAGCCTTGCAGTTCCGGTGTCAGTTGGGTGGGCCTGGGTCTAAATTGGGTGGGCAGCTGCCCACCCAGGCCCACCCGTGGCTACGCCACTGGTTTGGAACGCGTGTCCACAACCCCTTATTCTATAAGGGGATTAGCATGTCCACCCCCCACACCACACACAGACAAAGCTAATAGCGTTCATCACATGCACATTCACGCACATTTGTACGCCCAGAGCAGGCGTTAAAAAGTTCCTCTGACTTAGTATCATGGCCAAATTTGTCAGAGGAACCCAAAGGACCAGAATGTTAACAAAAAAAAAAAGTGCCACGGTCAGCTTAGGGAAAGGGAGGCGGGTTAAACCTCATGTCCGTTTCCCTGACTCGCTGACAGCCACCTCTCCTGGCCAAGAAGGCACTAGGGCTGCGCGTTTGTCCCTAGCACCTCCTTTCTAGCGTGACCCCCCCCCCACATTTAAATATTCGATCGCACGCCCAGGAGAGGTGAGTGGGCGTGCATTAGGAAAGTGGGCACTCAACACTGAGCACCCATTCTCTGCACAGATTTATTGCATCGGCGCCTTATATACTCTATAGGAAACTGAAATGCATGGCACTATGGGGAAAGAAGAATGCATTTGCATAGGAAAGTAAAGAAAATTAGCTTTTTGTAAATTATCATGGAAAACCACTAACCCCATCCTCTATCCCAGTTCAGTTGAAGAAAATTAAAACGTTGGGTTTCAAAGTTACCTTCCAAATACTAATAAGACTATTAGCATGGGTCCTCAGCTAATGGCTCCATCCTTTACATAAACTTCTCTGAAGTCCAAATGCCGGATGAAGCAGCCACTGCTGCTGCTGCCTGGGGAGACTGCATTTCATGCTCTCCACGTGGATCCAGGACTCTTCTCCAAAATAAAAAAAACCATACAGATTCCCTCCCTGTCCTGAATAAAGTCCCAGCAAATCTTCTGAAGCTCTTCTCTCGCTTAACGACCGACACCGCTCATCATATTCACTGTGCTCAAGTGAGTTGGAATAAAAGAGGAAAACCTGCTCCAGCCAGCTGAACGTGCTCTCCTGTACTAGGAGACTGACCTTCGGTGTCTCACCTTATGAGACATCCCTGTCTCTCCTCCTCCTCATCCTCTTTCTCTCTCTCTTTCAGACAAACGCATCATGACCTTGTATCCCTAATTAAGAAGGCTCCTTAGTATATTCAGTCCCTTCCCCCTCATTGGTTCCGGGCAGGTAGCGCTCAGCTTTCATGGATAGTAGTTACCGTTCTGCTGCCCTTCCCGCTGAAGATGCTGCTGCCTTACTTTCCACCTCCACCTCAGTGACTGTGGCATAGGTGCTTCCTCCTGGTGCACTGTGGATTCCCATTGTTACTGGATTAGCTGCGGTTACTGTATAAGAGGGGGGGTGTCCTAAAGCAGGGTCTCCTTTCCAACAAATGTTAGACTTAAGAATCTGAAGTCTGGTAATGCTAGCAGGCCAGCACAGAGGTTAAAGGTCCTAGAGCTATGACTCCTGCATCCCCCCCCCCCCCACACCCACACCTTTATTTACCCCCTACCACCACCGCTCACTGTGGTACCTGGTGCAAGTCCCTCAATCTCCCTTTGCAGCACGGGTTTTGCAAGTACCTGAAATAGCCTGTACAGTGCTGTGTACACTGACACGTTACTTAATCAGTCATCCTCACAGCAGCAGATTCTCAGCCTAGATAAGTGCCCCGGCTGACATTTTGATGTCTGCAGTAAAGGTGTCCAATGTCAAACCCGGAGTTATGCACATGAGGGCACCATTGCTCTTGGTACAAGAAATTTAAATACATGTTTTTAAAACATTTTATTTATTTAATTTTTCATTGTAGCTCATGGCAAGTTACATTCAGGTACTGTTCTCTTTTTTTTTTTTAAGCTTTTTTAAAGCACTATTTAGTGTTGTCACCTGCTGGATCTCATTGCCTATTGACTGGTAGAAATGGAGCAGCCAACTGGTCAGAGGAGTGGGCTGGGAAGCCAGGGGTCAAACTCCACTGTCGCTCCTTGTGACCTCGGGCAATTCACTCCCCTCTCCATTGCCTCAGGTAGAAACTTAGATTGTGAGCCCTCTGGGGACAGGGAAATACCTGCAGTACCTGAATTTAATTCGTTTTGAAGTGCCGAAAGGTGAAAAATAAAAACATTTCTATCCATAGTCTCAGCTCAAGAGCAAATATGTTGACTTTTTTTTTTTTTTATCAGCACCTTCTATTCAGGAATATTTCTGATCTCAGGGATAATGGAAGTAATAAAATCAGGTTTATATTTGGCCAGGCGTTTACCTTAGCTCGGAACCTGCAGATATGGGCCCAATAAACGTCCTGACCGCACCCGGTGCAGAGGTCTCTGCTGTACAGATTCATATTTTCAGATACCGGGAGGACCTGGTTCCTTCACCAGGATGTTAAACTTACTCAGCAACCCAATACTACTGTGTGGTTTTCTTCCTGCTGGCCGGGGATATATAGATGCGCTTTGTCATGGCCTGCACACCAGAGATACGTAGAATACGATGGCAGATAAGGACTACAAGGCCCCTCCAGTCTGACCGTTCTCATTCCTGCTGCAGTGCCCTAGACCCCGGTGGATCTCTGACTCTCACCTCAACTAGGGGTGCTCTGCGCCTATCACAAACTTTCTGTTTTACAACTAGGGGTGCTCTGCGCCTATCAGAAACTTCCACTGGAAGGCTGTTCCATGTATCAAACCAAAAACCCAAAAGAACATTCCCAGTGCTTTACAACATTAATTAAAACCCCAAAATTAGAACCCTGGTACGGAATACAAAAATGTAAGGCAGTCAGACTGCTAATTATAGCACAGATTCGCAGAACAAGTCCAAATCTTGTTAGTTTTCAAAAAACAGAATGGGAAGAATCTCACACGGTTCACTCTGGCACATAAGAACATAAGAACATGCCATACTGGGTCAGACCCAGGGTCCATCAAGCCCAGCATCCTGTTTCCAATCCAGGCTATCAGTACCTGGCAAGTACCTAAAGATGCTTTTGGAATGATTATGGTAGCTGATTGGCTCTGAAATTCTGAAAGATTTTTATGTTTTACCAATGATGACGTCTTACGATGTTTTGATGGCTTGTTAAGCACTAATAGTAAACACCAGAAAAGTATTTCAGCATGAGCAGCCGGAGGTTTTTTCTTTTTTTAAAGTAACAGAATGTGGTAGTGGTCTGTGAGTTTGTGCAGTGATTGGCAGGTCTGCTTTTCTTACATGTTTGCATTCCTTACCAGTGCTCTAATTCGTGGCTTTCTTTCATGCCGCCGGCACCTAATTCTGTGAAGAAACCCTGTGAGGGTGGGGGGAAAGGAGGTTGGGGGTGCTGGGAAGATGAAGGTGGCATGGAGAGGGAGTGTGTGGGGGCTGCTGAGCAGGAAGGGGTGGGAAACAGGAGGGTCTGGGTAGCTGGGCAGGGAGGGAGATGGGATGAAGGGGGTGGGGAGAGTCAAGCAGGAAGAGGATGTGGGAGGTCAGGAATGCTGGGCAGGGATATGAGTGTGAGAGGATGATTGAAAGGGAGGATCTGGGAAAAGTGAAGGGGAGTGACAGGGTGCGAAAGCCATAATATGTCAGTTTAGGGATGTGCATTTCTTCTATCTTGGTCCCAAGGAAGGAATAGGGGCAGTTTAGGCTCATTCATCACCTGTCATATTCATTAGGTGGCTTGGTGAATGACTTGATCAACCTTCAGTTGTGTACAGTCTCCTATGCATCCTTGAACTGTGCCATCAACATCATTAAAGAGCCTGGTGGTCACGTAGCAATGGCAAAAGCTTACATCAAGTCTGTTTTTTGGCTTTTGCCTGTACATCCAGACTCCTTCCACCTCCTGGACTTTACATTCAGAGGCATGCATTACTTTCACAAATGCTTCCCGTTCGGTTGCTTGATTTTTTTGTGTGTACGTTGAGATATTCAGCTCGTTTGTGCATTGGGTGTCGAGCAGAGGTTGGGTTCTTCAAGGGGTACACTACCTGAATGATTACCTCTTTGTGGGAAAGGATGCACATGAATGCAGACGTCTGTTATTAGCATTTCAGATGGTCATGGCTGAATTTGGCATTCCGCTGGCAAGCGAGAAAATGGACCACTGATCTTCCTGCTTTGGGGGGGGGGGGGGGGGGGGGAGTGAGCAGAAGCCGTGTGGCCCGAAGTTAGCAGGAGGCCCTCGGAGCCATGGTGGAGCTTATTTCATCACGGCCCAATGATAACAGGAGACCATAATGTATGTGAGATTGTATGTATGTGTGAATGAGTGAGAGCCTTTGTGTGTCTAAGAGCCTGTTTGTGTGTGCATGTGAGTGGGTGAGAATGGGTGCCTGTGTGTGTGCATGTGTGTATAAGAATGGGAGCCTGGGGGGAGGGGGGAGAGCTTCTATGTGTGTGTATGATAGAGCATGTAGAGTGAGAGTTTGTGTGTGTGTGTGTGTAGAGAATGTGAGCTTGTGAGAGTGAGAACTTGTGTGTGTGTATGAAGGAGTCTGTGAGAGAAAACGTGTGTGTGAGTATGAGAGAGGAAGGGAAGAAGACAGTAGGAGAAAAGAGACACTGAAAAGGAATTAGGAAATGAGCGACAAGGGAAAAATGGGAAAAAGAGACCGGGACCAACTGATTAGAAAAATACAAAGATCAGACAACAAAGGTAAAAAAAGAAAATATTTTGAGATTTTAGCCATTGGAATATGCCATCTTTGGGAATGTGCATTTCTTATATTTTTGTATTATACTCTTTGTTCAGTATTCCACTGTTCAGAGACTTTAGTTTCTCAGGCTTTCTATTTTGGTTTTATCTGCATGTTTCTAATTTGTAGTCTTTTATTTCTATATTAGGTAAGGGTCGGTCTCTGTTTTGCCTCTGTGTGTGTGATTGAAGTGCAGTATTTCTGCTAGCGTGTAGTTTCTCTGTATCAGCCTGTATATTAGGTAAGGGTTGGTCTCTGTTTCGCCTGAGTGTGTGTGTGTGTGTGACTGAAGTGCAGTATTTCTGCTAGCGTGTAGTTTCTCTGTAGCAGTCCAGTTTGTTCTGTTACTCCCGTAGGTGATGTATTAATGTTCTAGGGCTTGGTGTAGTATTTGCATTGCTGCCTTTTCATAAGGTTGCTGTTATTTGAGTCCTGCGAGTCAGTGCTGTGACTGTATGGTATGGAAAGGTTCTAGATGCCTCTTTCTTTGCAGGAGTTTGTGTTACTTCACAAAATAGCAGTGGAGGGATGACTTTTGCTGAGGTGACACCAGAATTTGAATTTTTTTTTCATGTTAGTTGTAATGTGAATTGTCCTAGCTCTGCTCTGCACCTGTTCTGATGATTATTGCTATTTTATTGTAGTTGTGATGATTTCTGGCTTTCTGCAAAGCGGATACGTGAAAGAATACATTGATTTTTGTTTTATTACATGATTGGTTGGATCTGATTGTTTTCTTTGTTTTTTCATGATATACTTGTGCATTTATAAACTGGAATAAATATAAAATAAATTAATACAGATTAATAAGGAATTTTTAATGTTGGTAAGTTCT
The DNA here is from genome assembly GCF_901001135.1 of Rhinatrema bivittatum. Taxonomy (NCBI): domain Eukaryota; kingdom Metazoa; phylum Chordata; class Amphibia; order Gymnophiona; family Rhinatrematidae; genus Rhinatrema; species Rhinatrema bivittatum. The sequence goes on along the minus strand of NC_042621.1, from coordinate 300,835,329 downwards.
TGGAATAATTGAGGTAAAATGTTTTAAAAGTTTCACGCATGATGCATAATGGCTGTTGCAGATTACTTAGGGAGCCATTAATTATAGGGTGCAGTATCTGGCATTATTTATCAATAAGAATACAACTAGTAGGTCCCAGACCTGCATGCCTACAGCCCACCCATGTTAACCTTGTGCCCACCCAAAAAATCAGTTCTGTTTATGTCTCTGGTCAGGAGGGACAATTCAGAGCATCAAAAGTACTTTTACAGAATGTAAGAAAGGCGATATAATTGAAGCTAGAGCAAAGTTTTTGGTTGGTTTATTAAATTGGACACACGAACAGACTCAGTCTCTCAGCGCTATATTTTCTTTTTGGCCCTCATAACTTGTCTCGTACGTACCTGGATAGCTCTGCTAGTTGCTTGAAATGGAACATTAATTGAAAGGATCTGCTTTATTACTATTGACAGCTAAACTGTAAATAGTTCAGAACCCAATACACTGTTCCTTTATTACTTGTAAATTATTCGCTTGGACTGTTTTCTTATTTTTATACTTCTGCATTATACGCCAGTTTTACCCCTAAGGGATATCTACACTACCTGTTTGTCCCTATCCCTTGGAGTTTTATTCCATCTGAGATCAAAACCCTCTGAGGACCCCAGGGACATTCATTCATTTAAAACACATTTAGCAATGAAAGTCAATTTTTGGGTCTTTATGAATGGAAGAAACTGCAAATTGACTTCCTTGAAAGTATCTTAAAATGTTCAGATATTTTTGGTTCATAAAATAAATAAATAAAAGGGAGGCTTCCCTGCTCTAGTCCCGCTCCTGAGCTGGAATGAGATCTTCTCATTCCCACTTACTCCTTCCATGATGTCTTCAAAATGGAAAGGGGCAGGAGCGATCCCCGGTCATTGCTGCCCCACTGGCTCCCGATGTACAGTGGTGCCAGCCGGCCCCGAGGCCGGACAAACATAAGGCCCGGCTGACCATAAGACCAGTGCCATTTTGTTTTATGGCCTGCACCTTAGGTCTGGCCGATGCCGTATTGGGGGAACCGAGGATCACTCCTGCCCCTTTCTATTCAGGACAGGGTAAGTGGGGAGGACCCCCGGCTCTGCTTCACTTGCAGGGGGGTGCAGGTGCCTGGGGAGGCCTTGGACCACTCGTGAGGGAGAGCAGAGGGGTCCGGGGGAGTTCATGGCTCATTTCAGGCGGTGGCAGCAAGGGAGGGGGGATTGGGAGACCCCATTTTGGTAAATTTCTTCGCTTATTTTTAATTTAATATTTATTTCAGTTCAGCAACTGAACCGAAACCCACATTTTAAAAAAAAGCCCGCAACAAAAAAAAGAACCAAAACAAAGTGTTTCTCCCTTTACGTCCCTAGAAGACGGTGCCGCTCCCCGGGAGAACCATTGCCTAGGAAGGGGGCGGGCGGCTACATCAGCTGCACGGGTTTCCGTTTATGGACGCTGCGTCTCCTGTTTCGTATCACATTCAGTAGGAAGACATTTGTGATCTTTTATTGCTCTTGCTGTACAAGATTTTTACTGGACGACACTTTCCTAACATTTAGGGCCAGATTTTAAAACCCGGGGTTTACGTGCCTGGCCGATCTTACGCTCGCTGTGCCTATTTTCAAATGGGCCCGGCCATGCGCGTAATCCCCAGTACGCAAGTAGGCGCAGGGGCCTGAAAAGGGGTGGGGTCTGGGGGGATGGGGAGGGGTGGGGCCAGAGGCGCCGGCACAGCGGCCATTTGCTGCAGTGCCGGGGGAGGGGGGGGGGAATGAGTCGGCAGTCAGCCGGCGCGCCCAAGTTGCTTCTGCTCCGGAGAAGCAGCAACTTAAAGGAAAAAAAATAAAAAGCTGCGGGAGATTAGGTTTAGGGGGTGGGGAGGAGAGGGGAAGGGGAAGGAAGGGAGGTTAGGGTAGGGGGTAGGGAAGTTCCCTCCCAGTCCGCTCCTCAATTGGTGCAGGCTGGGAGGGAACTGGGGAAGGCCCCGATGTGTCGCCGCGCAAAAGTTGCCAAAGTCGCTCACCCCCCCCTGCGCGTGCCACCCCCGATTTTATAACATGCGCGCACTGGTGCGTACATTTTATAAAATCGCGCATCCGTGTGCGCGCGCCGGGTAGCGCGTGCACATGGACACGCGCGCATATTTTTTAAAAATCTACCCCTTGGTTTCCAGTTTTCCATCTGCTCCCTAGTCCTTTTCTATGTTATCCATAGTAGGGTTCATGTGTTGTTCCACTGGAATACACAGAAAAATGGGTCACACGAGTTGACGCGTTTTTATTGGACTAATGCAATATTTTTGTGATTAGCGTTCGAGAACTAAGCTCCCTTCATCAGGTTATGCAGTTACACTGAGCTTAAATAGTACTGAATTAACAAGGCTTGAGGTTGTCTGCAGCATCAAAGACTTTCAAATAAATAAATAAATAGATAAATGTGCCAGTACAGCTCAGCAAATGGGGATTGGCAGAGACAGTAAAACTCGACAGCTCCAGGGAGGGTGTTTATGTCTGATAAGGGCATCAGTTTTCTCACCCATTCTTCCAACTTGGGTCCCTGGAACCGTCGAGTTTTACTGTCTCTGCCAAAATCTCCACCTTTTCCCTTCCATCCATTTACTAAGCTGCACCTTACCCAGAAAGCAGAAGACCCAGACTGGGAATCTTCTTCGGCACTTAACCACCTGAGCCAGCAAGAAACAAAATAGGTCAATTTTAAAAGCCCTACGCACGCCAAAGCTGGGAGATCCACGCGTGTCTCGGGCCGGCGCGCAGGCACACCCGTGTCTCCTGGCACGCCCACAAATCAAAACGTTTAAAAAAGGGAGTGGTGCGGTCCCGGGCGTTCCGGGAAGTTGCCTTGAAATGTGCACGCGCTGGGGTCCCCTACCCTGTAACTTTACTTCTGCCATGGACAGCGTGTAAGTATTAACATGTTGTGTCCATCGGTGCCCGACACCCTCTCTCCACCCTCCTTACCTCCTTGGCGCCTCCCTCTTCATCCGCGGGAAGATTGGCTTCGGGCGGTCCCGGGCCGGCTCGACGCTGCTATCCGCCATGTTCCTTGAGGCCTAGGGGCGCGCATGCGGCACGGCCCCGACTGAAGTACCGGCAATGGCGCGAATCTCGGGGGCGTCCCCCGAAGATGACGTCACCCGCAACGAATGTTTAAGGTCTCAGTATTTGCTAACACATGGAGTTAGCAAGGATTGACTATGGACTCGCTTTGTCTTTCTAAGCTACTCTGCCTCCTCAGACTTTCCAGAGGTACCCGCTCCTCGGGGGCCTCGCTCTCTCCTTTGTTTTTCAGGTGAGAGTCTGGAACCGGTACTCGCTCCTCGAGGGCCCTTGTTCCCAGACTTGCTTCATATTCTCTTCTGCCTGGAAGTCATCACTACCAACTATATCAGCTACACCAGTGAGTTACCGTCGTTCCAGCTCCTGGGCTTCTATGAGACATTGTGTGAGTGTTACCATCGGGTTCGGTACATGAACTCTGCATACCCTGCCTCCTCACTATATCTCAGTTTCTCTACAGCTCAGCCTCCAGGGATCGCTGTTCCAGTATCTGAGCCGGGCATTCCAGCTCACTACTGCCACCTCTGGTGGTTCCATATACTGTCTAATAAAAGAACTAGTGTGTGTCTGTCTCCTAACTCTGAGCCTGACCAGTGGTCCCTCTCGGGATCTTCCCCTGGGGGCGAGGTCATCTGCCACCAGCCCAAGGATCCACCCACAATTATCCAAAACAATAACAGACTGCTAACTCCGCAACTCAGTTCTGAACATAAAATATAAAAAACTAGGTGAAGCAGAGGGATTTTAAGGGTCAGAGGTAAAAGAATAAAAGGGAGGCTGAATGAGGGGGGGGGGGGGGGGTTAGGGAGTCCAATCCGTTAACTGTGCAATCTGGGGACAAAGTGGTAAAAAGGGCTTTTGCGTCGGCGCGTGTTGTTTTTAAAATCCCCCTTACGTGGTAGAGCCGGAATTTGCGTGCACATGTACATGCATACAGACGATTTTCTATCATACGCGCATATGCTATAAAATGGCTGCATCTGTGGGTGCGAGCTGGCATTTACACGTACATGTGCACCTGCCAAGGTGTTTCAAAGTTACTGCCCCTGGTTCTAGGTGCCCTATGAATGAGTAACAAATCTGGCTGTAAGATTTAGCTTTTCACTGCCATATGGCATTTTTTATGAGTGGAATAAACAATTATAGAGGTATTACAAAGGACTCTGTCTGAGATAACTCAGCACCAGGATTTAAAGGATTAAGGATTTGCCTTAGCTCCTCTTAATGCCATGTAAAATTCATGTATCCTGTTTCTAAAGTTGCACGACACAAAATAAACAAGGCAGAAGAGAGATGCATTCAAGATTCTTTATTTACAGAGAGAGTGAAAGTTTTCACACGCAGAGCTCAGCAGAGGTTGAGTGTTTGCAGAATATCCTCTCTCACGGTCTCACTGCCACAGAAACTGGATCTGAGAAAAGAAAAGATGCAAGCAATGAAGTGATCATTTTTGAGGGCATAATTGGTCTGCTTGACATGATTTAGGAGGATACGATTTACAGTAACTGAAAACCCATCAAGAGGATATGAATGCCGCCATCCTCCTATGCTATTTCTCTAAAGGTGACAGCTGTTTTGGGAATAGGATAAAGAGGTGGAGAAGAACTTAGAGGTAGATTTTATAAATGTTGCTTGCACAAAAATGTCCACATATGCGCGTATGTGGGCCCTGCGCGAGCAATGAGATTTTTAAGAAGCCGGGAAGCTGCGCATACATGCATGCACGTGTGCCTAGATAAAGAAGGCAGACATGGGGCAGGTCATGGGCATTCTGGGGGCGGGTCCAAGACTGATGCATGTAATCACAAATTTTACACAGGCAACACGTGTATGTTACCTACGTAACTTTGCTACTGCTCCTCATGAGGCAGAGAGAGAGAGGGAGCATCTCTGCATAGGGTCACTCTGACACTCTCTAAATTAATACCAGAATTTGAGAGGGACACCATTCCAAAATAGTGGTGTAAAGTAATAACAGCTTGCTAAGTGATGAAAAGTCTAAAAGAGGAGTTGATTTGTACATTGCAGTGCTAGCTGCATCGTACAGCCTACTCTATTTCATCACTTATAAGAACTAAAATTGTTTAGTGATGTCAGTCTTACAATGAAAACCTCTGAATGTGTCTGGAACACCCCCCCATAACCCCAACTCACCTCCCGAAAACCCACCCTGATTCAAAGTGCCCCTCTAGAGTGGTGCCTATATAGAGTGTTAGACTGACCTTTTGCAGCGGTGCTATCCCTCTCTCTCTCAATACATGTGTGTAAAGGCTGTAGAAGTACACGCAGCAACAGTATTTTATACGCTATGTGTGTAGTTTAAAAATAGGTCATATGTGGAGATCCTGCAAAATTAGCTGATTAAATAAGAAATATAGGAACACAAAGGCACGTAATGATGGCAAGCACCACATAATCTAGCCATTTTCCCTTCTTACTGCAGTGCTACAGTCCGGAGTTGGCCTTTGAGCTTACTTCCCCATCATTTAAGATTCTTAGTGCGTGAATTTTCAAATCGTTCTGTGTAAAAATCAGCACATATGTGTTGCGGGATAGAGATACACATATTTTGTAAAAGGCACATATATCAGATGCACGGGTTATAAAATAGTAGCGTAAATCTGCTTGCAGCCGTATATGTGCATATATGCCGCCGCGCACAGCTGTTGGAAACGTATCCTCCTGCTTTTCAAAATCAAAAAGTATGCAGGTCCTAACACTGCCCAAGACTCCACCCCCTGCAAGGGCTCTTCCTTATGCACATAAAAGTGCACACATACATTTATTTATTATTTATTTATTAGGTTTTATATACCGGGGTTCCTGTATAGGATACAGATCACCTCGGTCTGTGTCTGCGTGCAAGGTACATGCATGTCGGTCATGCAATATTCTAACGGGCCATTGCTGCAGGGACAGCACTGCTTTGCCCACAGAATTCCCTCTGAAAATTTCCCTCTGTAACTCCAGTAAAACCTATATTTTACTTAGGCCACATATTTGGTTAATTTTTTTTATTTTCTTAAGTTAATACAAATAAATAATAAACATCCTAAATATAATAGCCATTAAAACAAATAACCTGATACACATAAACCACCACGTAACAATTAAAAATCTTTGTAACAGGAGCTTTGTTTCCCAATCCCATCAAATGCCATCCAAACCCTACCCCATGTGCCAAATGCCTGCATATACAGTCATACCTTAACTTTCTTTCTAAATAATACCAGAATTTGAGAGGGACACCATTCCAAAGTAGTGGTGTAAAGTAATAACAGCTTCCTACCTTGTAACCAGCAGGCTCATGGCTGTCAAAGATGGAAGAATTAATAAGGCCTGCTATGAAGACCTAAAGGTCTTCCCCAGGACATAGCTGGACAAAAAAATCAGCATAGGTGAATGCACACAAACAATCATTGCCTACACAAACTACACTCCATATCTAATAAAATACCTATAGGTACATAACTACAATATTCATCAAGCTGATCCAATGGTTGACTCAAGGGTTGGAAAAACAGTCTGGAAGGGACCCAACTCTTGTGTCAATTAGCAATTTTTTACAATTAGATCAGCAGCTAGTGTCATTTACCTATGGCTGATGTATACTGAATTTATGTACTTACAGGAATTTTATTTTATTGCATATTATTTTTTTTTTAGTAAATAAATACCTTTGGATGCCTAGTGTTTTGTCAATAATTATTTAGGACACACCTAATTTATTTTATTTATTTCATACCTCCTATCTGCTATTTCTTTTGGATATCACTCTTTCTGGTATTTTGCCATTCTATTTTGCTTCATACATGTAAATCCCTTTGAAAATTCAGCCTGTAAAGTGCCCTGCTTCTTCCTGCCTAAGATGGAAGAATCTTTATTTCATGCACGGGCTTTCATGTCAGAAATATAAATGCAAATGGTGAATCTACATACTTGGTTCCATCTCCTCCAAACTGTACAGTCACGGTTTGTGCTCCAAATTTGGGCAGAAGTGGATTGAGTATGTTGTTGTTCCAAAGAAATTTCACTTTGTTGAGAGTTCCAACATCGGCTTCAACATCTATGTAAGCTGTATACGTCTTGCCTGGCGAGATGGATCCCCTTTAAATACAGAACATGAGGAAGCATGATGCTCACTGCCTTCAAAACATCTCTAAAAGTCCCCTCATTGTGGGAGTCACACTCTTACAGGAAGACCACCATTCTCTGAAACAAGTCATTCACCTTCATATAGTTAGACATCAATTGCATCACCCTCCTGATTATATTTTGAACGGTGACTTCAAAGGCAACTTCCTCTTAATTTTTCTTTTCCCGACCATTCATTTTCATCGATTTCAACAGCATCGCCCTCTTAAATATCATTATAACTGCTGGAAGTCACTCAAAACGCATTCATATGTGGCTTATCAGGTTGAGAGGCCTGTCAAATCATTTAAGAACTGTCATTCTTAAAGGAAAGCAACCCATGAATATATGCTTTTTGTCCCTTGTCCCCCTCTATATTTTAGATTGACTGATAGGAGATGGCGTGTAATAGTAAATGGAACCTGCTCTGAAGAGAGAACAGTGTTAAGCAGAATGCTACAAGGATCAGTGTTGGGACCGGTTCTGTTCAATATCTTTGTGAGCGACATTGCAGAAGGGATAGAAAGTAAAATTTTCCATTTGCAGATAAACTAAGATCTGCAATAGAGTGGACATGCCTGAAGGAGTAAAGAGAATGAAAAGGGATTTAAGAAAGCTAGAAGAATGATCAAAAATTTGGCAGCTGGGATTCAATGCCAAGAAGTGCAGAGTCCTGCATCTGGGATGCAGTAATCCAAAAGAGCTGTATGTGATGGGGGGTGAAGGGCTGTTGTGCACGGAGCAAGAGAGGGACCTTGGGGTGATAGTGTCTGGGGATCTGAAGGCAGCGAAGCAATGTGATAAGGCGATAGTTAAAGCCAGAAGAATGCTGGGCTGCACAGAGAGAGAGGAATAACCAGCAGGAAAAAGGAGGTGAAAATAACCTTGTACCGCTCCTTGGTGAGGCCTCACATGGAGTATTGTGTTCAGCTCTGGAGCCCGTATCTCTAAAAGGATAGAGACAATATGGAGGCGGTCCAGAGAAGGGCGACCATAATGGTGTGGGGTCTGTATCGGAAGACCTAAGAGGTGTGGAGAGGCTGAAAGATCTGAATATGTACACCCTGGGAGGTGCATGGAGGATATGACACAGACATTCAGATATCCAAAATGTTTTAATGATGCACGAAATTCAAATCTTTTCCATTGGAAAGAAAATAGAATTAGGGGATCATGTTGGTTCTGATTCATCCCAGGCAGGACGACTCAGAACCAACATCAGGAAATATTTCTTCACGAACGAGGTGGTGCATGTCTGGAATGCCCTTCCGGATGATGTGGTGAAGACGAAAACAGTAAAAGATTTCAAAGGGGCATGGGATAAACACTGTGGATCCCTAAAGGCCAGAGGATGGAAATGAAAAAAAGAGTGCATGGGGGTAACTTGCTGGTGTGGCAGTTACTACCCTTATTTATTTATTTATTTATAACTTTTATATACCGACATTCAATTGAATATCACATCGGTTCACATACAACTGGGGAGCAAAAAACTAGAAGGGTGAAAGGAAGGATAAGGTTACAATTAACAGGGAATCGTAAGGAACGGGGTGAGAATGAGGAACGGTTGAAGAGACCAAGAGAGCGTAATAGCAAGGAAGGAGACAGCACAATTAAACAACTTTGTTGAGATAGCAACTATATAACATTATATTTACATAACTCTATGGCAGTCAATAAGCAATAGTTAATGCAGCAAATTGTAGTTACAATGTATAATAGTTGAGGTTTACTGGAATTGGCTATAGGGAAGTTAGGTAGCAATAGGGGTTACATTGTTAGAGTTATGATACCGGGGGTGAGGACAGAGACGAGGTTGGGATTAAGTAAATACTTGTTTGAACAACCAGGTTTTTAACTTTTTTTTAAAAGTGTTTGTACAGTGCTCCAAGCGTAGGTCTGGAGGCATCGAGTTCCATAACGTAGGTCCTGCGATGGAGAGAGCACGTTCTCGGGTGGAAGTGAGCTGGGTGGATTTGTATGAGGGGGTAGTTAGAGTCCCCAGGTAGGCGGATCTAGTAGGTCTGTTGGGGATATGAAACTGGAGAGAGTCATTAAGCCAGTGAATCTCATTATTGTGTAGGGTTTTGTGGATAATAGTTAGGCTTTTATGAAGGATTCTAGCTGGGATAGGAAGCCAGTGGAGGTCTCTGAGGATTGGAGTGATAACCAAGAAGTCTTTATACTCTTGATGCAATTCCATCATGGCTCTCTCTTCAATGGCAGGGGGAAAAGGAGAATTAGATCCGAAAAACAACCAATGAGGATCCAAGTTTTATGATCTGAGGAAACAAATATGGGGGTAACTTGCTGATGTGGCTGTTACTGCCCTTAACCAATAAGCCAGATTCTTTGATGCACCTCCAACATTGATCTCTGCTTCAAATGCGAGGTAACGGGGGAATTGGATTCAAACAGCCAGCAACCAAGGCCCCTGACACTTACGGTGTGGGAACCTGATAAACATGGTGGTAATCTACATGGTGCAGCAGATACTAGCATAAGCTTGCTGGGCCAACTGGATGGCCCATTTGGTCATTCTCTGCCGTCATTACTATGTTTCTATAACCTTTCTTCCCTTCCCGCACTTTTCATCTCATCCTGCCACCATTCCTCACCTCTTTTTTATTTCCTCACACAGCGTACAATGACTGCCGTTCCCCTTCTGCTTCCTCTGCTCCCTCACCCAGAATGTACAGCACTTTACTGAACTATATCTTTGGATGAAAAGTCCTTCCTTTAAAACAGCCCCTGCCTTACCCAGCAGGTTTTTCAGCACCTCAGCTGCTGTGTTTCTGAGCTGGATGTCAGTTTTGAAAACTTGTGAGCAGTGAGTGGGTGAGCAGTGTGGAGAGTTGAAGTTTTTAAGACTGCAACTACTTTTCATGGGTTCCACATTTGCACCGAGTCAACATCTTTCCATGTGCTATCCAGAATTCAAAATGTATGCTATTGTTCTTTTCTTTCTATTTGTAAAATAGAATCAAACAATTTATACCGTAGAAGAATGGAGTGAGCAAAAATAAGTACTTAATACAAAGCGTTACAGTACTACATCTTCTTTCTTGTTGAACTCACTTGAAAATCTGATGTTGCCTTGTAACTCCGTTACTTCCGTATAATGCGATATTGAAATATCCCCGTACACTAAAACTTCCAGAGATTGTGACTGTTACCATATATCTCCAGCCTACAGAAAAGACACGTTCATTAGAGTTTGGTCATGCACAACGACAGGCCTGAAATGACATTCTCCAGACAGGTTATGGAAAAGCTGTTCCAACATTGCATTGCCCTGTAAAGAAAAAAAAAAAGCCTAGGGCAATTCTCGTTTCACGTGGATCTTAGACTCTTAAAGCAACAGGCGAGAGTGTGGCTGAAGCAAAGGGCAGAAAAGAATAGATGCAGATGCTTCACCTCACTTATGATTTTATCAATTACAGGTTAAACCAGCTAAAAAAAAAGAGTATCGCAGAAAACATCTTCCTTAGCTGAAAATGTACCCAAATAGCTTTTCAAAATTAGTTTTCTAATACGCATGTATGCCTATTTTTGGATTCTCCCCTATAAACAGTGGATATTTCTGCCACAGCTTTTGACCTCAAGATTAAACAGATTCAGAGCAAAATGAATGCTTAATGTTTCTTGTAGAGGAGATCTAGTTAATGATGAGGCTTCTGCTCCAGCAGCTCTGACGAGCCATGTGGCACAAGTACAATTAACAGTTCTGGTTTCTCAGCTAACAACAAATCATAATTTTGTACAGACCTAGCATTTAACAATAAATTGACAAATTAGGATACTACAAACGCATCTTCCCTTCAACATCTGATGACAAAGGAATAGCTGTTAAACCCCTTCCCCTAAAAAACCAAACCAACATTCTCCTGGCTGCATCTCCCTTTCCCCAACATACAGGGAATAGGCTCATCCCACGGTGGTGTGTGTGTGTGTGAACCTGCGTGCATGTGTGTGTGAGCGTCTGTGTCAGAGCTTGTGTTCACGTTCGTATATGTGAGTCTCTATGTGAGCCTGTGTGTGGACCTCATCCCCCACGGCCCCCACCGTCCTCCTCTTCAGCTCTGGCCTTGGTGGGAGGAGCTCCACCACAACCCCGCGGGCTAATCTTTCCTTCGGCCCCACCGGCGAGGGCATAAAACTGTAACTGCACGCGTGCAGCTAAACTGCAGTGGCCTCTCCTCATTTTCAGCCACCGGCAGGTTGAGCTCCGCCCGCGGCCCGCCTCTCTTCTTTGTGGCCTTTCTTGTTTTTGGCCTCCAGCGACTCGGCAAGTTGAGCTCTGTCGGTGGCCCTGCCGCCTCTCCTGCTGTTGCCACCCCACCAGGTGTGCCGCTCCGTGCAAATGCATTATGTGCACACCCACTCACGCTGGGCCTGCACCTGTACATCAAGTGCAGGCCCTTAATCTAATTCTCCAGTCAATCAAAGAATTCAGATTTGTTTGATATAGTCTCCCTCTAGTAAAGCTATACTACCTCAGATCCTGGAACTCGCTGGCTCTCTCTTCAACAAAAAAAAAAACATGTAACAGAGATTAAGTGATGTTATCAACCACTTTTCATCTAGGCTAGAAATATTAACATTGCTATATTTTATCTATTCACTTAAAATAATTATAATTTCCCTCTTCACTACAATTTCAAAATTAATTTAAATATTGACTTACGGGAAAATTCCTTGGCGTCTCCAGTATTCAAGTAAAATTTTTGACTCACTGTTGTGACCCCATGAAAGTTATCAGCATAGTGACCCATTCTTGGACATCCACCGGACGGACACGGGAAGCCAGTTCCCTGGTGACAATAAAAGCATCCACTTTAGAGAGGTGCACAAACATTCTCCAACACCAATTGCCCCTTCTGCCATGAATTTTACCTGACCTCTTAACTCTATCCCCACCAGTGTCCTCCACATCTATCCTAAGAACGTCCTTTACAGTAATGGCCTCCAGCACCTCCACTAGCAGGCCATGCCACCTTCAACTTTGCTTCTTATAAGCAATACAACCAAGCCCCCTTTTATGTTTTATTACCAAGTTCCATAATATTTGCCACAGCTACCACCATTAGTTGAGCTGTTGTAAAAAAAAAAATTAAAAATCCAGCCTCCCCATGCTCACTGAAGTTTAGTTTTCAATTATAGGCCCTCCATGCAGGTCACCCCAGCCTTCTTGGAAGCCCAGTGCTGTTGTACCACTGCTGTGTAGGGCTGTAACCACTGCTCTGGGAATGTTATCCAAGTGTTTCCTTGGAGACCCAATGCAATCATGCCTCTGTTACTTAGGATTGTATCTGTTCCTCCATGCAGGTTACCCCAATACTTTTACATCTCAGTGAGTCTTCATCTCGCATGAAGTAGAGATCAGCAGTGGGCTGGCAGTTGTCAAACCCGATGCTCTTCCAGAGGCACTGCTAGCGAGCAGCCCAAGGGACTAGAGTAGCAGCTCGAGGATTGTCAATGCCTGCCCCAGCACAGAGACTCTGCAGCACCTTCTCTAAAGCTTGCTGGATCTTTTTCTCCAACTCCTCCTTGAAAATTGCCGATATGTCAACACCGACTAGGAGACAGGAAAAATAGCCACATCCTCTTTGGAACTGAAAGGTGGATCAATGGCGGATATCAGGACCACTGGAGACTGTCACGAGTCCTTGGCCTGCCTGGAGGATGAGCCCTCCTCACCGTGGGACCGTTGAGGAGAATTCTTGGCAGGCGCTAGACCATCCCCGTTCCCAGCATCATGCATTGATGGGTACCAATGCTGATGCTTTGACTTCCCTTGATGCTTGGCATGGGGCTTCCTCAATGCCAAGGTCAAAGAGGCAGGATCCGACACCTTATTTGAGTGGGAGGAGTCAGACAATGATCTGTCTCTGGGTTCCTTATTGACTACCATCGTTGAGGAGACTGATGGTCCTCCCTAAAGCCGATTGCCTTATTGCCATCAGTGCAGCTCCGGGGACCTTCAGTGTTGGTGCCTCCGATGCTAATGGATCAGTCTTCTGGTGCCTGAAGAATCTATTCATGAGTTCTATTCAGGACATTCAACCTTTTCGGGTCATTTCCAAACCCTTACAGCATCCACGGGCATCATGCGATGCCCCCAAGCAGAGGACACATCTATCATGGGGGTCCATAATAGACAAAATCCTATCACATTGAGGGCACTGCTGGAACCCACTAGACATGTCAAAGTGAAAAAATAAAGGGATGAAGAATTGTACTCAATGGTGTTGTGTTCACGGCTCGCAGCAGGCATCCCCGAGCTACTCTACTCATCCCCCATGCTGGGCCTCTCTCCTCTTTGTCGCTCAACAGGACACTGCCATAACTGCTGCGTCCCCGCGGCCTTCATAGGTGTGCATGCGTCTGACAGCCCGACCTTTAAAGGGCTTGCAGCGGGAAAAGGCCAAAGCATCCAAAGATGATGTCACCAGCTTAGGTCCTATTTAAGGACCTCACCAACAGCTCTTCTTAGCCCCTGGGTAGTGTGTGTTGCTATTTGTCCTGCTCCTGCCTTTGCCTCAGCTTGTTCCAGTCTTCGTCCCTACCTGTTCTAGCCTTACCTACCCAGCCTGCCTCTGCCTATCTGTCCCTCCTCCCTTTCTTGTACGATTCCTGGTTTCACCTTTGCCTGGACTCTGGATACGCTTCACTGCTGCCTGCCTCGAACCTTTGCCTTGACTCTTAATACACCTGTTCGCAGCCTGCCCCAACCCCTGCCTGCACCCTTGACATTCTTGATCACCGCTTGCCTATGACTCTAGTCTGGCCTTGGACCATGTCCAACCTAAATCTAGACCCACACCTAAATCTAGCTGGCCCCAGCACCCAAAGGCTCAACCTGACGTGAAATTTCTGACGGGTCTCTGCTTCACTTGGGTCCTCCTGCCTATGGTGAGAACCTGCAGGGCTCCTCCCTGCAGGTAGAGTCAATCTTGTCTCGGCTCAAGGGTCCACAGATACAACAAATGGCGGTAGTGGGTCGAAGGTTGGTGGGCACTGAAGGCCACACCACTGCAGAGGGGAACACACAAAAAGAAACTTAGAGAGACAATGAAAAATTGTACTTAGGAAACTACGAGGGATGAGACCATGTGTCCCTCTGACAGACAAGCCTGCGCTGAAGAGAATGCATGAAAAAAGAGAGAGGCAAGAATGGAAAAAGAGACTGAAAGGACCCTGTATGGAGGTCTGGTGTAATGGCATGCCGAGAGCACTTCCTGTGAGACTCAGTCAAAATTATGGAAACTTTGACATAGTTTTTCCGTGTCAGACTCCATTGGATGTCACCCCCTGTGTGAAGTTTGCCATCCTGCTTGTCCTCTGAGAAATCAGGTGCAACTTCCTCAGACCTGTTTTACCCATGGACAATTTTCAAAGGAAAAATACACGATGACATCATTCCCTCTGAAACTTTGTACAAAGCACCCATGTACTTTGCACCTGGGTGGGCTGTTATGAAAACTTCCCCCATAAATACCTTTGAGCATGTTTGTGTGATGGTTTAATTGTACTGGCAACAGTGAATAAGGGCCTGGATTGACAGAATTCATGATTTAAATAAATTAGGCCCTAGATTTTACCTGTAGCCTTTAAATTGTTATGAGTGTTCCTTTGACTCTTTACTAGTTTTGATGTATTGTGGACTACTTTACAATTTGGGCCTTATTTTTGTTTAATTAGTACATCTACAGAAGACCCCAGAATCTGCAGAATCTCCTCTGAATGCTAGGAATTCTGCCACACAGGTCCACCATGTTGTAGCGGATGCCACTGTAACACAACACAGCATATTTTATCAGTTAAGTACCCACATATCTCCTTCCCGTGATCTGTGGAAAAACTTACCGACTTAAATGATTCATATGTAGGGGAGGGATATCCAATAAATCCATTCTGACTGAGGATACTATCAGAATAATATTTGTAGCTCCGTAGGTGGTTACAGGCCACAAAGTCACGGGTACCTGTAGAAAGAGGCTCATGTTAATCTGTTTTTATTACTTTATTAATCCTTCCTTTTTTAAGGAGAGTCTCTGTAAGGACCAATTAAAAAGATGTTGTAATTCATGAACTTTCAAGACCACAAAGGACTGAGAGTAGGTGTTAGAGACTCCGATAGTGATTCATGAACCCAATCCCTCTCTAGTTTCCTCTCTTCAGCCCTCACTCTCTCCATCACTATGCATCCTCCTTCCTCAGTCCTCTATAACACATTCCACCTCTTTCAAAGATGTCAGTGACACCAATAGCAACGCCAACAGCTGGGATGAGAAGGGTGGGGCTACCATGGGGAAGCGGGTACTGTTTTGTTGCTGTTCTTGCCATTGATATTACTGCATGCAGCCTGATTCAGGGCATAGCTGTTGCTTCTCTCTCTTTCACAGCACTGATAATACCCTGTGGATGGTAGACCTAGCAGAGGATCCAGTATGTGGGAAGGATAGCAAACAGCCTGGGAGTCTAACAAAAAGAGCCGGCAGAAATGGCCTGGTGTTGATAAAGTGACAAGTTCTTCTGTGATTTATAGCGTCTGCTATCAGACTTTGTAACAAGGCTGTCTCACTAACAAACTAACAGATCCATACTATATTCAAGCCATCCTGGTGCAGGTACAGCAGGACTGTTCAAATAAGTAAGACTGGAGTATTTGTAGATTGTGATATCGTTTGAAAAGATGAGCTTCTGAGACCCAGAGGTGCCTCCTTCAGATATGCATGTTTAAAAATAATGTGGTTACAAAATTTGCATGAAACAACCAATATAATATAATCAAGGGATAATGCAAAATAATTCCTAAAGCAAACCTCTATAAAAAAAAATCTCTTCATTATGAATAAATCTGAAATATAAAGAAAATCTATCACTTTATATGAAATCTATTTTAAAATTTTTATTACATTTCTTCACATAACTAAAATATATCAAAACCACTAGCCAAAAACCCTTTTCAGCTGCTGGGACCTCAACATCAAACAAAACACAAACACAAAACTTAATAATAAAAACAAAAAAATACAAACATACATCATTCAAAAAATAAATAAATATCACAGAAATCCAAAGACATTAACATGTCAATCTTTCATAACAGTAAACTCCTACTTTTACTGAAAAGTTTTTTTAAAGATAGTCCAAAAGACAACAATGCTTTATATTGTAGAACACTCAAAATCTTCAAATGATAGTTTCACTTTTCCCCAAGTTTCCCAAAAATTAGAAAAATTGTAGATAATCATATGTAAATAAGAAAACAAATTATTCAATAGAACCATGATATCTGTTTAAATATTATGAAGTAGATTTTCAAAGCACTGCATGTGCTAAAATTGGGGGACACGTGCGTGGCTGGGCCGTGCGCGCACCGAGCACATTTTAAAAGCAACCCAGCCACACGTATCCCCCAGTACGCGCAGAAGTGCAGACTGAGGGCAAAGGTACGCGCTGGGGGCGTGGTCTGGGCAGAAAAGGGCGGGGCCAGCGGCCATTAGGCCCTGATCCAGGGAAGCGCACGCAGGCAGCCAGCTGGCCTGTGGAACTTAGGTCTGCTCCTTAGAGCACGTAAGTAAAAAAACAAAAAAAGTCAGAAAAGTTAGGGAGGGTTTAGAGGTCGGGGAGGAGAGGGGAAAAGGTAGGAAGGCCAGGTAGGGGTATTCCCTCCCAGTCTGCTCTTTTATTGGAACTGACTGGGAGGAAACTGGGAAAAAGGCAAATCATGTTGCTGCGCTCAATTTAAACCCCTCCCCCCTGCATGCAGAAGAGACCACCCTCCTGCTCATGCGCGTGCGCATATTAAAATCCGGTGCACAAGTGTATGTGGGAACCGGATTTTATAACATGTACACGCCAACGTGTGCACGTTATAAAATAACTGCAACTATGTGCGTGTGACGGGAATCGCGCACACATGGATGTGTGTGTGTTTAAAAAAAAATGTATCCCTAATTGCATAAAAAACTGTAGGCACGTTTTCAGAATTCCTATCCAGCTGTGTATGGACCCAAGATAAAGGCTTTACAAGAACTTTCTTAGGGCATAAAGCCCCTTTGCACAGCTGTATGAACATTAGGAAGGGGCTGGGAGGTGTTACTAGCAGGGAGCCTCAGGGATTAGCATTGAGCTGGTTCTTTCCAACATTTTTGTGAGCGATGTAACGGAAGGGTTGTCGGGGAAGGTTTGTCTTTTTGCTGATGATATCACAACTTGCAACAGGGTAGGTAGCCAGGAAGGTGCGGAAAACATGAGGGATCTAGCAAAGCTCGAGGAATGGTCTCAGGTCTGGCAGCTAAGATTTAATAAATAAAAATGCAGAGAAATATATTTAGGATGCAAAAACCCAAGAGAAAGGTGCAGTGTTGGAGGTGATATTCTTCTAAGCACAAAGGAAGAGCGGGATCTGGGGGGATTGTACCTGATGATCTTACGGTGGTCAAACAGGTGGATAAAGCGAGGGTAAAAGCCAGAAAGCTGCCTGGCTGCATAGGGAGGGGAATTGTCAGCAGAAAAAGGGAGGTGATATTACCCCTGTATAGGACCCTGGTGAGACCTCACTTGGATACTGAGTACAGTTCTGGAGACCAAACCTTCAAAGGGATATAAACAGGATGGAGTCGCTCCAGAGGGGGCTACTAAAATGGACAGTGGTCTTCCTTCTATAGCATAGGGGGATAGACTTAAAGATCTAAACATGTAGATCCTAGAGGAAAGGCGAGATAGGGGAGATATGATGGAGACTCAAATATCTCAAAGGTTTCCATGCACAGGAGGTGAGCCTTTTCCAATGGAAAAGAGGCTCTAAAATGAGGGGTCATGAGGCTCGGGAGTAATCTTAGGAAATATTTCTTTACAGAGAGGGTAGTGGATGGAGGGAACAGCCTCCCAGTGAAGGTGGAGACAAAACAGTATCTGATTTCAAGAAAGCTTGGGATACATACAGGGGATCTCCGAGGAAGTGATTGGAATTATAATGCTAAATTAATTGGGCAGATGGGCAGACTGGATGGGCCATACGGTCTCTTTCTGCAGTCATGTTTCTATCTTTCATTTCATCTCCAGATCTAGTGATTCCCCTCAGTTTTTTTAAATTCCTGCATCAAGCCTTCTGTGCACTAAATAAGCAAGATGATGATACAGACACATCAGGATCCATAGTATTAAGACTTCAGGAGCAGATGGCTTTATTTACTGATAAACCCTCTAAAAGAGCAAAGTTTCTCCAAGAAACATTAGATAAAAATTCCCTGTACTGAAAAGAAATTCTAAATGTGGATTTGGAAGAAGAATATGGGGGAAGCAGCTTTGATTCCATGGAGAAAGGGGAAATTTATTCTGAGGGAGAAGAAGACTCGATAATGCATTTGTTTCACAAAGAAGAGATGACGGCAACCCTAAGATTTACAGAATACAAAACGGAGAAGACACCTGATTTGGATCCAATAACAAAGGGTATGCGTAAGGCATCAACTGCATTGCCTCTCCATTCAGAACTGGAGAAGAGAATTTTATCTGGATGGAACTCACCAGAATCTGAGCTTATTTCTGGCTACCGTTTTTCTGTTTTTGATATACAAACACTCTAACTTCTGCTTTTTACCTGTTATCCCCGACCCGTAACGCCCGGCAGATCTGAACTTACACCGCATCCATAGCAGAGGTAAAGTTGTGCGGCAGGGGACCTCGGCGCGTGCCAGGGCGCGTAGACATTTATGCAAACTTGCCCCAAAATCCCAATGCCGCGCCAAACCACACCCAGGCCCCACCCTTTTGTGGAAACTTGAGATGCGCGCACTGTGGGAGATACGCGCGTATCTCAGCGGCTTTGAAAATCCAGTTGGCGGGTGCAAGACCAACTTATTCGCGCATCCCCTAATTAAATCGCATGCTGGGCTTTTACAACTCTTCTTAGAGCGCACCTGCATACTTTCCATTTTGCATGCATTTTACTGGTGGATATAAGGTGAGTTTTCTGGGGCAGGTATCAGCAATACCCACAGTAGTTGCTATTTTCTAAAGGATGTGCACATATACATTACCAAACTTATTTATGTCTTTTTACACCTAGTATCTGACTTGCACAGGAGAAATCGGAGTTGCCTGTTGTCTGCAGACTTTGGGTGACAGATTTGGGTGACTTGGTGGGAGTTCAGGGTGACATGCTAGAGGGTCTAGGTGAAATGGAGATGAACTGGGTGAGCCGGAAGTGGTATCGCAAACTGGTAATTTCAAGTACGTGAGCAAGCATATTCAAAATGGTATACACACATAGGGGCGGATTTTCAAAGGGTTACGCACGTATATTACATGCGTAACCCCGAAAACCCGCTCCTGCGTGCACCGAGCCTCTTTTACATAGGCCCGGGGACGTGCACAAGCCCCGGGACACGCGTATGTCCCGGGCTAGAAAAAATGGGCGGGGAGTAGGCGGGGCCGGGGGGCAGGGCGGGGGCGGGACCGAGGCCTTCATCAACAAAGGTCAGAGGGGGTTAGATAGGGCTGGGGGGCGGGTTAGGTAGGGGAAGGTGGTGGGGGGGGGGGGGGGCGGAGGGAACAGGGAAAGCCATCGGGGCTCCCCTAGGGCTCGGCACGCACAAGGTACACAAGTGTGCACCCCCTTGCGCGCACCGACCCTGGATTTTATAACATGTGTGCGGCTACGCGCGCATGCTATAAAATTGGGTGTAGATTTGTGCGCGCCGGTTTAAAAATCTGGCCCATACTTTATCAAATACATGATTCTGCGTATATATAAGCGCTATTATACGTGTGTATATAAAATATTTAAAGTATGTGTTTCTTGTGTTGGAAAATTTCAAGAGTACTGAAACATACATGCATACTATAACAGCAAGACTATGCATTAGTTGATAAATTATGCAGCTCCCACTGGACAGATTACTAAGTACTAGCAGAAATCTCCGTGCATCCATTTACATGTTTAAATGCTATACTGCGAATTTTGAAAGTTAAGCTCCTTGCACACAAAGTTTCACAAAATATTTATGCAGATATATTAGCAGGTGTAACTTGTGCAGGTAGATTTGGTGGGATAACTGCTATTACTAGCAATGGTAACATGGAATAGACTTAGTGTTTGGGTACTTGCCAGGTTCCTTATGGCCTGGATTGGTCACTGTTGGAAACAGGATGCTGGGCTTGATGGACCCTTGGTCTGACCCAGTATGGCATGTTCTTATGTTCTTAATTTCCAAAGCACACTTATGCACGCAAGACTGCTTTGAAAACTGGTATAACTTACGTGCGTATTTGCCAACCTTGTTATATGCATTGTTACAAAATTATCCCCTATATGAATGGTTTTGAAGTAATAATCAAATATATAAACTCTAAAATTAAAAAAAAAAGTTTTTAAAAAAACAACAAAACATAAAAAAAAGTAAAAAAAAAAGGTATGCTTATAAATGCATTGTTAAATTTCACACAGCACAACATAAAAGCATACGTATCAGTGATAAATTAGGCCATTCTAATCATAGCAGATGAAAATTCATTTATTTATTATCCCTAATTCATTTATGTCAAAATTAATTCATAAAAAAAACAGTTATTAAAACTTCTACACAAATGGTGATATTTCAATCACAAAGACTGCTGATCAAACCTTTTGCATCTCGTATTTTAAGATGAGTGCCAAAGCTCCGACATCGACCACGTTTCGCCCTACCAGGATGTCTTAAGGAGAAACTCATAAAGCCAGTATTCAAGCACCTCGAGACATCTGAAACGTAAAAGCTGACGGCAGTTCCAAGCAAAGTACAAAGAAGCAATTTTCAAACACAATTTACATGGCTAAGTTGCCAGTCTGAACATTTTCCACGCTTTCTAGAGAGAGGACCAACAGCACATGTACTTTTACTCATGGAAAACGTAGGTGGGCTTGGAAGCAAGGTTAGGAGGCAACAGTGCACGAGATTTTGCATTTTCAAAACTACACCCATTATTCAGAAGGCAAAAAGCAGGCGGGATTTTCTGCAGGTACTTTTTTCATTGGCAATTATGAAAGGGAAAGTATATATATTCATAAGAACATAAGAAATTGCCATGCTGGGTCAGACCAAGGGTCCATCAAGCCCAGCATCCTGTTTCCAACAGAGGCCAAACCAGGCCATAAGAACCTGGCAATTACCCAAGAAGATCCCATGCAACTGATGCAATTAATAGGAGTGGCTATTACCTAAGTAAACTTGATTAATAGCAGGTAATGGACTTCTCCTCCAAGAACTTATCCAATCCTTTTTTAAACCCAGCTACACTAACTGCACTAACCACATCCTCTGGCAACAAATTCCAGAGTTTAATTGTGCGCTGAGTGAAGAAAAACTTTCTCTGATTAGATTTAAATTGGACCTAGCGTATCATTTTACAGCATCCCATTGGTTATCCTCCTTTCACTAGGTCTCTAAGATGCCTATTATTTGTATACCTTTGCTCAGTGCCATATATTCTAACTCTCCAACCTTAGGGCTCAATTTTAAGAACCCGCGCAAATACCAGGAGATACAAGCGTGCCCGAGCCTGGTATGCGTGGAAGTGGACGAGACAGCGACCATTAGGCCCTGTCCTGGGGAAGCACGCGCCGGCTACTTTATCTCAAACAAAAAAAATTCTAATAGTTAAGGGGGGTTAGGGGTCAAGGAGAAGAGAGGAAAAGGTAGGAAGAGTAGGTAGGGGGAACGGATTGGGAGGGAACTGTGAACGGGCTGATCGCGTCGCCTCATGTTTTTTTTTAAATTCACCCCCCTTGTGCTCGCGGGTCGTGACCCGCCCGTACATGCGCGCGTCAATATAAAACTGGGCGCACATGTGTGCGTGAGTATCGTATTTTATAATATGCACGTGGTGACATGCGCATGTTATAAAATAAGTGTGTCCGTGTGCGCGCCGGGACCTGTGCATGCTTCTTTTAAAATCTAGCTTTTATTTTTTAGACTTCTGCATTTACCCAGACAATTGAAAGTTTAATATCTGGACATGGATTGGAAACAGGATGCTGGACTTGATGGACCCTTGGACTGACCCAGTATAGCATCAACTCTCCATCAGCAGTCCTCAGTTCAGAACTTACTTAAGTCCAGTTATTCTCACTAATGCCATCTATATTTCACGTCATATTTACGCTCTTATGACATACTTCCCTCCCTACTACATCTTTCAATCGGTTACGTAAAACCGCTACATTTTTCTGTATAATGTGATTTAATTTGTTCAAATCGGTTTTAATGTATTCTATTTAAAGCCCCTTGGCATGTTTGTATATCTTGGAGAGATTGATTTACTGCTTAATTATTTTTATGGAGTTGTCCTGTTTAATTGTTTTATGTAAAGCCTAGGGCGTCTACTTAGGCCTTGGGTATTTTTCTGTTCCATGTAAACCGGATTGATTTGTATTTCTTACAAGAACTTCAGTATATAAAAATCCAAAATAAATAAATAAATAAATAAATAAATAAATAGCAACTTCTTATGTTCAGCATGTGTAGTAGATGACATGGGTAGTTTGGAATCATTTATGTTTTTTCTTTATTAAATGTACCTGGACTTCTTTTGCCTTTACCACAACCTCTCTATTGGGATATCCTAAGTTCCCCATTATGCCAATATCCATTGGAAATAGCTCAGTCTTACCCATGTGCGTCTGTTAGCTTTCCCCCATGATTTAGTTTAAAAGCTTCTCTATCTCCTTTTTAAATGTTAGCTCCAACTTCCTTATCCACCCTGGTTAAGATGGAGCCCATCCTTTCGTATTAGGCTCCCTCTTCCCCAAAGGTTTGCCCAGTTACTAACAAATTTGAAGCCCTTTTCCTTGTATCCTCACCTCACCCATGCTTAGAGAGTACGGGGCTCAGCCTGCCTTTGGAGTCCTGTGTTTGGAACGAGGAGCATTTCTGAGAAGGCTGCCCCGGAGGTTCTGGATTTCAGAATCTTCCTCCCACACCTTGCTATGTTGTAGCTCCTCCCCATCACTCTCTAAAATCCTATCTCCATGGCGTGAGCGGTCCTCCACCTTTGCACCAGGCGGACACGTTACCACCGGCCACTGAGATATGTATGTGCCTAATGATTGAATGTTTTTAGTTTCGTTTTTTGCATTTTGTTTCTTTTTATTTAAAACAAATACAATTTAAAAGAACCCCCCCCCCCCCAGTCCCGTGACTCCCTCAGCCCCTGTTACCCTCTATTTCTTGAAAATGTCTTCACAGGAAAGCAGCAGTCCCTGGGTCACTCCTGCCTTGCCAGTGCAGCTATTTGAAATAGCGCCAGCACACCAAGGCCAGCAACGTTGTTCGTTTTTGCTAGCTGATGCCATTTCGCCTGGCAAAAGTGAACAATGATGCTGGCTTCAGTCTGCCAGCACTGTTTGGAATGGATGCATTGGCAGGGCAGGAGAGGCTGGGGAGAACATTTTCAAGAAGCAAGAGGGTCAGAGCATCCAGGAGGTCCTCAGAGTGCTTTTGGTTGTTGTTTTGGCAGTGGTGATCATCTTAGTTTAAAAAAATGAAATGAAGGAAGATAAATTAAAATTGTTTGTTTCTTTTGTTTCATTTAAAAATGAATTTAAATGAATTGGGGAATTTTGTTAATGAACACACATCCTCAGAAAAAATTGCATGTAAATTTGAAAATGCAATCTAGATGTATCACTTTCCTCCTGCATCCTAAACACCCACCGGGGAATGCCTACGCTTAATTCGATCAAAAGGACATGCATTCCAGAACAAGGTGAGTTCTTTTATCCATGTTGAGGGAAATTTTCAGACAGCAGATAATTGCAGGTATAACACATTTTACCCACATTAATGTTTTTGAAAATTGCCCATTAGTAGCACTCAGCACAGCTGCAATTGGTTGCATATATGCATGTGGCTTGCCAGGTTTTTGAGTCACCAAATGGGTAATATATCGGCTGCATTCTCAGGATGGTTGTGCTGAGTATTGGTAAATTAAGTTCTCCCTTCTTGTTAGAGAAAGTGGTTTTTGAGACTGTATTTAAAACCTTTGAGATAAAAAACACTTTTAAGAGGTCCATATTCAAAGGGGTTTGTCCAGCTAAGTTCGGACTTAGCCGGACAAATCCTAGGTTTTGAATTTCACACCCAGCCAAATGATTACATTTTAGATGGACAGAGCATGGTTGGCAGGGCTGAAACTTACCAAGTAGTACTAGTATTCAGCACAATCCGACTAAGTTTAGTTGGGTAAGGGGGCTTAGGGGTCAAGGAGAAGAGAGGAAAAGGGAGGAAGAGTAGGTAGAGGGAGCGGACTGAGAGGTCTAAAGTTACCAGGGTAAATTGCCACCTGCCTTCCCACTTAATACTGACCTTTTTACACTTTTCTTGGAACTGTCAACATTTTTATTTTAGATGTTGTGCAATGCTAGAAAAGTGTCTTTGTGGATTTCTATTTCAGGCAGCCCAGTAGGGCAAAACATGCTCATGTCCAAGATTTGGCAGATGTCTTAAAATACAAGATGGAGATGGTCTGAGCAGCAGTCCATTTTTTTTTTACTTTTGGTTTTGTTTTGTTTTTTTCTAAATCTTGACTTTTATATATGTAATTAGATTATACTTTTTGGGTCTGATTCTTATTATTGTCTGAAGTATTATAACCATAAAGCACATTGGGATCGAACTGATGAAAGGCACTACAACATTTTAATTATCCCAGGACAAGCAGGATGTAGTCCTCACATATGGGTGACATCGGTAATGGAGCCCTATATGGAAAAACTTCTGTCAAAGTTTCTATGAAACTTTTGACTGGCACCCAGAGTGCCTACTGAGCATGCCCAGCATGCCATGATATTCCCTGCCACAGGGGTCTCCCTTCAGTCTTCTTTTTTCCGTGGAGCCGTTAGCCTCGCGGTTAATTTGGAGTCCTGTGGTAAATTTCTCCACACTCTAAAACTTTTCACAAAGTCGGGAAAAACTTTTAGCCGCAAGGATCTCCCTTTATATACCATTGCGGTAAAGTTTTTCTTCATTTTGCCGGTTCCGCACCGATATTTTTTCCCGTTCCACAGTCGTCGACGGCTGTCCGACCTAAAATGGCTTCGGGATTCAAAAAGTGCACTAGAAACATGTCCATAACGGACCCACAGCAAGAGTGTGTGCTCTGCCTCGGTCAGAACCACGACATCAAGTCCTGCCCCCAGTGTGCCGGCATGACATCGAAGGGACGTCGACTCCGGATGGAGAAAATGGAGCAGCTTTTCCAAATTCAGCTGTTACCCTCAGCATCATCCTCCACGCAATCGTCTCCGGCTGGATCGATTCGTAAGGTAGTGCTGAAGAAACGAGTCCCAGGTGAGTCGGGAGATGCCTTTATTCCCTCCCCCTCTCCATCGTCAAAAGCATCGATGTCGGGCAGCGAAAAGTCCAAAGACAAAGAAAAACATCGCCATCGAAGGCCGCACACATTGACCATCG
Source organism: Rhinatrema bivittatum (assembly GCF_901001135.1). Taxonomy (NCBI): domain Eukaryota; kingdom Metazoa; phylum Chordata; class Amphibia; order Gymnophiona; family Rhinatrematidae; genus Rhinatrema; species Rhinatrema bivittatum. Next base: position 300,809,648 of record NC_042621.1, on the reverse strand, counting down.
ATCCGATGCCCGCAGTACCATCGATGGAAGCGGCATCGTCGGCTAAGAAACCTCGGTTGGATGTGCAGGCTCCGGGGCCTTCGATACCAGGGCGATCCCCACCGGCATCGGTGCAGGGAACCGTTCCTCCCCCCCATGGCTGCTCTGATCTCATCAACCATGCAGGCGGAACTTAACGTATATATTCGTCAAGCGGTACGAGACGCACTCCTCAATGCGATGCCGCCAAGACCAAGCCATCAACACCGATTACGGTACCGATGGATATTTTGCCCTCGATACCGATGTCACCATCCGTTCCGACACCGATGCCATCGGTGCCGATTCCGACGCCAGCATCGGTTCCTCCTATGAAACCGTCAATGCCGATTCCAGAGGTTTCTATGTTTCAATCTCTGATGGAGAAGTTGGACACTTTAATCGATGCCGTATCCAAAAAGCCTCAAGACACCGATGAAGGCACCATTCCAGAGCCAATTCCTGGACCTTCAGGTATTCCTAAACCTCTATACCCACAGTCTCCGAGGTTTCCTTCCATACCTCACTCTTTGCCATCGATGCCTTTCAGGCCATCAGGTCATCCAAGAGATACTGGAACCGATTCAGACACAGATGTCTCTACAGATGAGGAGATGCTTTCTGAACCTTCACCTCCAGAAGATAGGCGAAAGTCACCTCCAGAAGATCTCTCTTTCTCCAATTTTCTGAAAGACATGTCGGAGACCATCCCATTTCAACTTCTCTTTGAAATAGATTCCAGACAGAAAACACTTGAGGTGCTACAATTTGTAGATCCACCTAAGGAAATTCTGGCTGTACCGGTACATGAGGTGCTTCAAGAACTCATGTACAGACTATGGGAACATCCTGGTTCAGTAGCATCAGTTAACAAATGATCAGATGCTACATACCTGGTCCAACCAATCCCTGGATTCCAAAAGACTCAACTACCTCTCCAGTCGGTGGTAGTTGAGTCAGCTCAGAAAAAGGCAAAAAGAGTCAAGACACATTCTTCCACACCACCAGGGAAAGATAATCGGTTCCTTGATAACTTAGGCCGGAAAATCTTTCAAGGAGCTATGCTGGTTTCAAGAATTGCTGCTTACCAGCTCTTCATGAACCAGTACCAACGCAACCTATGGAAACAGGTCCAAGACATTACCCACACTCTTCCTGAACAGTTCCAGGAAGTGTTCTTACAACTAGTGCATAAAGGCCTAGAAGCAGGCAAGCACGAGGTCAGGGCGACATATGACAGCTTTGAAACCGCGTCTCGTCTATCTGCCTCAGGTATTACAGCTCGTAGGTGGGCTTGGCTTAAGGCATCAGACTTAAGACCAGAAGTCCAGGAAAGATTGGCCAACCTTCCTTGTTTGGGACATAACCTGTTTGGAGACAAGGTTAAGGAAGCTGTCGCCACCTTAAAAGAACACACTGAGACTCTCAAACAACTCTCATTAATTCCTCAAGAGTCACAACCTCCTTCCAGGAGACCTCCTAGATGGGATACAAGGCGTCCTTACTACTGTCAACGCCGCTACTATCCCCCAACAAGCCGTGCAAGACCATCTCGCCCAGCTCAACGTCCTCAGTCTAGGCAAAGGCCTGCCAGGCCTTAACCCCCTCCTCAGACTGCAACAACATCGGGGTTTTGAAATACACTCAGAGAGCAGCAGCCCATCCGTCAATCCACTCCCACACCTGCCAGTAGGAGGTCGCATAGCCTTTTTTCATCACACCTGGCCCTCCATAACCACAGACCAATGGGTACTTTCCATTATAGCTCAAGGGTACCGATTGGATTTTCTCACTGTACCAAAAGAAACTCCAATCTCCTCATGTACAGTGAACCACCATTCCAAACTTCTAAAAGCAGAATTATCCACCCTTCTGAGAGCCAGGGCCATAGAACCAGTCCCCTGGCCTCAGCAGGGCAGAGGATTCTACTCCCACTATTTCCTCATTCCAAAGAAAACAGGGGGCCTACGTCCTATCCTAGACCTCAGAAATCTAAACAAATATCTAAAAAAAGAAAAATTCAGGATGGTATCATTAGGCACCATGCTACCTCTTCTTCAAAAAGGGGATTGGCTCTGCTCTCTGGATCTTCAAGACGCCTACGCTCACATTCCCATCTTTCCTCCTCATCGCCAGTACTTGCGATTTCTGATCGAAGGACAACATTTTCAATACCGAGTGCTTCCATTCGGCCTAGCCTCAGCACCTCGAGTATTCACAAAGTGTCTGCCGGTGGCAGTGGCACACCTCCACAAACAAAAGGTACATGTATTTCCTTATCTAGATGATTGGCTCATCAGGAGTCAGACGAAAGAAGGAGCTCTCAATTCCCTCAAGCTCACAGTCAATTTGCTTCACTCCTTGGGGTTTCTCATCAATTATCAGAAATCCCATTTCACACCATCTCACCTTCTACAATTCATCGGTGCAGATTTAAACACCATCATAGCAAAAGCATTTCTTCCAAAAGACCGTGCCCATACACTCATTCTCCTGGCACAATCTCTCAGAAATCAATCCCAAATCACAGCTCATCAGTGCCTCACCCTACTTGGTCACATGGCCTCCACAGTTCACGTCACTGCAATAGCCAGATTGACCATGCGACTAATGCAATGGACACTCAAAACACAATGGATTCAAGCCATTCAACCGTTGTACTCTCACATTCAAATAACTCAGGAACTGTGTTCTTCCCTCTTCTGGTGGACATCAATGAACAATCTGCTCAAAGGTCTACCTTTCCAGCAACCAGTTCCACAAGTAACATTAACTACAGATACGTCCACTTTAGGTTGGGGAGCGCACATTGGTCATCTGAAGACCCAGGGGACATGGACAAAAAACGAAGCCTCTTATCAAATAAATTTCCTAGAGCTTCGAGCTATACGTTATGCGCTACATGCGTTCAAGGACTGCCTTTTACACAAGTCTGTTCTGATCCAAACGGACAACACAGTAGCCATGTGGTACATCAACAAGCAAGGGGGAACAGGTTCCTACCTCCTTTGCCAAGAAGCAGCACAGATTTGGGACTGGGCCCTAGCACATTCAATTCTTCTACGGGCCACTTACCTAGCAGGCAACCACAACATAATAGCTGATCGCCTCAGTTGTCAGTTCCAACCACACGAGTGGTCCTTGGATCCAGCGATAGCAACCAAGATCTTTCAACAATGGGGTCAACCGACCATAGATCTTTTTGCGTCCCATCTGAACTACAAAGTGAACAATTATTGCTCGCTACTACGAAAGGAGAACAGCCTGCCAAAGGACGCCTTTGCTCGCCATTGGAACTCAGGCCTGTTATACGCATATAGCAAATGTTGCTTACCTGATGTAACAGGTGTTCTCACAGGACAGCAGGATGTTAGTCCTCACAAATGGGTGACATCGAGAATGGAGCCCACCACGGAAAACTTCTGTCAAAGTTTAAACAGAACTTTGACTGGCCCCTACTGGGCATGCCCAGCAAGGCACTGACCCTGCAGCCAGCAGGGGTCTCCCTTCAGTCTGATTTTCAAAGCTACAGGCAGTGCCTAGAAAGTAAGAATAAAACGAACCCAACACCGCGGGGAGGCGGGCGGGTTTCGTGAGGACTAACATCCTGCTGTCCTGTGAGAACACCTGTTACATCAGGTAAGCAACATTTGCTTTCTCACAGGACAAGCAGGATGGTTGTCCTCACAAATGGGTGAGTACCGAGCTGAGGATGTCCCGACTTGCACCAAATGTACCCAACGGTGTGCAGCAGGCACAATAAGTGAGGAGAAATTTGGGAAAGGGCATCCGCACCCAACTGGGTAGGTGGAAGGGTGTTGGTACATCAGGTTGGAAAAAGGTTACGCAAGACAGACTGGCCGAAGATGGAGTCCTGTCTTCCAGCCTTGTCCAAACAATAATGGGCTGCAAAGGTATGGAGAGAACTCCAGGTTGCAGCTTTGCAGATGTCAGGAAGCGGCACCGATCGAAGGTGTGCCACTGACGTCGCCATGGCCCTCACAGAGTGTGCTTTAACACGGTCTTGAAAAGGAATGCCAGCTTGCTCATAGCAAAAAGAAATGCAGTCCGCCAACCAGGAAGAAAGAGCCTGCTTACCCACAGGTTGTCCCAACTTATTAGGATGGAAAGAGACGAATAATTGAGTGCTCTTCCTATGGGAAACTGTACGGTCTAGGTAAAAAGCTAGAGCTCGTTTACAGTCTAGGGTATGCAGGGTCTGCTCTCCAGAGTTGGAGTGGGGCCTGGGAAAAAAGATAGGTAGTATGATGGATTGATTGATATGAAACTCAGAAACTACCTTAGGTAAAAATTTAGGGTGAGTGCGGAGTACCGCGCGGTCCTGCAGGAGCTTAGTGTAAGGCGGATAGGTAACTAGGGCCTGTAATTCACTAACCCTGCGAGCTGAAGTAACAGCCAAAAGGAATAACACTTTCCAAGTGAGATATTTCAAGTCACAGGAGTGCAAAGGTTCGAAAGGAGGTTTCATTAGACGACCAAGAACCAGGTTAAGGTCCCAGGATGGGGCCGGAGGACGCAAGGGTGGCTTTAGATGGAGTAAGCCCTTAAGAAAGCGTGTTACTAGGGGTTGTACTGAAATAGGATTACCCCCAATACCCTTATGGAAGGCGGCTACCGCACTGACATGCATTCTGATAGAAGAGGTTTTAAGACCTGATTCAGAGAGATGCCATAAATAGTCCAAGAATCTGGAGATTGGACAGGAAAGGGGATCAAGGGACTGAGAAGTGCACCATGATGTGTACCTTTTCCATTTGTATGAGTAAGACTTTCTTGTGGAAGGCTTTCGTGAAGCTATCAGGACCCGAGAAACGGAATCTGAAAGGTGAAATGGTTGAAGGACTAACCTTTCAACATCCATGCCGTCAGGGACAAGGCTTGGAGGTTGGGATGGAGGAGGCATCCGTCGTTTTGAGTGAGCAGATGCGGGTCCTTTCCCAGAGGAATGTGCCTGCGGATGGAGAGATCCTGGAGTATTGGAAACCATACTTGGCGTGGCCAGTAAGGTGCTATCAGGATCATGGTTCCTCCGTCCTGGCGTAGCTTCACGAGAGTCTTTGACACAAGAGGGAGTGGAGGGAATGCATAGAGCAGACCGGTTGTCCACTTGAGGGAGAATGCATCCCTCGGCCAAGAGTGCTGGCTCCGAATGAGAGAGCAGTAATCGTCCACTTTGTGGTTCTGAGGGGACGCAAAGAGGTCTATGCGGGGAGAACCCCACTTGTGAAACAGAGAGGTCGCTACCAGAGGATCGAGTGACCACTCGTGTGGTTGGAAGACACGGCTCAGCTGGTCTGCCAATACATTGTCTACTCCCGGCAGGTAAGTGGCCCTGAGGTACATGGAGTGGGAGAGGGCTTTCCGCCCAGATCTGCGCAGCTTCCTGACACAGAAGGAAGGAGCCTGTGCCTCCCTGCTTGTTTATGTACCACATGGCCACTTGGTTGTCCGTCTGGATTAAGATTATCTGATGAAAGAGATGATCTTTGAAAGTGCAGAGCGCATAGCGGATTGCTCGAAGTTCCAGGAAATTGATCTGGTGTTCGGCTTCCTCTTTGGACCATAACCCTTGGGTTTGAAAGTCGTCCACATGGGCTCCCCAACCGATGTGAGAAGCGTCGGTGGTTAGGATTACTTGCGGATCCGGTGGAAGAAAGGGTAAGCCCTGAAGGAGGTTGACCTGAGTCGTCCACCAGGTTAAGGATAGGCGCAGCGCTTGTGTGACTGTGACTATGGAGGACAGAGGCTGAAAAGCTTGAATCCATTGGTGTCGTAGAGTCCATTGTGTTACTCTCATGGCTAGTCGGGTCATGGGAGTGACTTGAACCGAGGATGCCATGTGCCCTAGGAGAATGAGGAACTGGCGAGCCGTGGCAGTGTTCTGAGACTGGAGCTGGCGAGCCAGGGACATTAGGGTGTGGACCCTCTGAAGAGGAAGGTAAGCCTTTGCCTGTAAGGTGTCCAAGTCTGCTCCAATGAAGGATAAGGTTTGAGACGGGACTAAGCAAAATTTCTCGTAATTGACGAGAAACCCTAAGGAAAGGAGTGTTTGAATTGTCAATTTTAGGGAGGATTGAGCTATCTGTTGGGTGGAGGCCCTGATTAGCCAATCGTCCAGGTATGGGTAGACGTGGACACCTTCCTTCCTTAGGAATGCTGCTACCACTACGAGACATTTGGTAAAGACTCGTGGGGCAGAAGCTAGACCGAAAGGGAGGACACGGTATTGATAATGGTCGTGGCCTACTAGAAACCGCAGATATTTGCGATGGGATTGTGTGATCGCAATGTGGGTATAAGCGTCCTTGAGGTCGAGAGAGCACAGCCAATCCCCTCTTTGTAGCAGAGGGAGCAGCGCGCCTAGGGTTACCATTTTGAACTTCTCTTTTTGAAGGTATTTGTTGAGGGCTCGAAGGTCCAAAATGGGACGTAGTCCCCCTGATTTCTTTGGTATTAGGAAGTATCTGGAATAGAATCCCTTGCCTCGTTGAGAGGGGGGGAACGGGTTCTATAGCATTTGATTGCAGAAGAAGGGATACTTCCTGTTGTAATTGAGCCAAATGGGTGGATAGACTCCACGCTTGAAGAGGCGGGGAGTCTGCCGGAAGAGTTATGAAGTTGAGGTGGTAACCCTGTGCGATAATTGTTAGCACCCACTGATCTGAGGTGATCTGCAACCAAGGTTGTAGAAATGGTACAGTCGACCTCCTACAGGGATGTCCGGAAGAGGGGTTTGGCATGTGTTCCCTACAGGGGAGTCAAAGGCCAGCCGCAGGCCCAGGAGGAGGGGCTACAGTAGGCCTTTGTTTCCTAGGCTGACGCGGCTGAGGCCTAGTAGAGGATCGAGCTGGACGAGGCCTGGCCGATGGAGGGTAATAACGGCGTGGTCGAAAGAATGACTTCTTAGAGTCTTTCTTTTGCGGTTGCTTGGAGGTCAGCTCAGGTGGGACAGATGAGAGTTGTTTCAACGTCTCATGGTGGTCTTTTAACTCCGCCACAATCTGCTGAATTTGCTCTCCAAACAAATTATCGCCTAAGCAGGGTAAATCAGCAAGACGATCCTGAACCTCTGGGCGAAGGTTGGATGATTTTAACCAAGCCCAATGTCTGGCTGAGATGGCTGTGGCTGAAACTTTTGTGGAAGCATCGAATATGTCGTAGGCAGTCCTAATCTTGTGCTTCCCTGCCTCAAATCCCTTGTGAAGAAGGGCTTGAAGCTGCGGTTGGTATTGGTCTGGCAACGTGTCAGCATAGTCTTGCATCTGCTTAAGGATGGCTCTGTTGTACTGAGTCATGTAAAGTTGATATGAAGCTATGCGTGAAATCAACATAGCTCCATGATAGACTTTCCGTCCAACACTATCTAGGAACTTGTTGTCCCTGGTAGGTGGGGTAGAAGAGTGTGGCTTAAGACGCTTGGCCTTCTTCTGCGCGGACTCAACCACAACAGAGCGATGATCCAGTTGAGGTTTTTGGAAACCTGGTGCTGACTGGACAAGGTAGGTGGAGTCAGCTTTTTTGTTAACTGGGGACACTGATGAAGGAGATTCCCAGTTTTTCTTGAGCAGATCCAAAAACACCTGGTGTATAGGGATGGAAGCGATGATTTTTGGAGCATCCAGAAATTGAAGGAGTTCCATCATCTGGTGTCTGTCATCAGCTTCAGATTGTAGTTGAAAAGGTACAACTTCTGACATCTCTTTCACAAAATTAATGAAAGATAGATCCTCAGGAGGAGATCTTTTTCTACTCTCTGTAGGAGATGGTGGCGAAGGTAAATCTGTGTCAGAAGATGTATCATCATCATCACCCCAGGTATCGTAGGGATCAAGTGGGGCTTGTAGCCCTGATGGACCTGGCTGAGGCTCTGAAGGCATCGATGGAAACCGAGGTGGAATCGGTGCCGTAGGTGGAACCAGAAATGGCATCGATGGCTTCGGTGCTGCCGATGGAATCGGTGCCTGGCGCGGAATGGATGGAACCGAAGGATATATCGGTGGAGATATACCAGAAGGCACCGATGGAACCACCCTGGAAGGGGGAATCCGGAACGGTGTTTCTCCTGCCGATGAAAATCCAGTCGGAGACGGTGGTGTTGTCGATGGTACTGGAATCACCGATGGAAGGGCCGTCATGAGCGCCTCCATGCGGCTCAGTAGCGGTGCTAGCGCTTGTATCAACGGCTCGGTGGTCGGTTCCCTCCTCGGTGGCGAAGCCGGTGCCGGTGTCGGGGGCGGCACTGGAACCGGTGCCGGAGACGGTGCCGATGGAGGTTGCAATTTCTTCATCGCTTTCTCGATGGCCTCCTGGACCAGCCGGTCCAGTTCTGCCCGGAGACCAGGGGTAACCATACCCGGCTCGACGGGAGAGGAAGGCTGAGGCAGGGCCGGAGGGACCACCGTAACCGGTGGGATCACGGCCCCCGCACCCCGGGAGGGTGAGGGTTTCCCTCGATGCCGGCGAACGAGACGTGGAGGGTGTCCGGTCTGTTCGCGGCTTCTTTGTCGGTGGCTCGGCTTGAGCAGAGGTCGATGGCTGTGGATCCTCAACAGGCCGAGACTTGTGCCGTCGATGGCGGTGCTTTTCCTTCCGATCCCCTCGCCCATCCGGGGAAGGGACGGGAGTCGACGGCCGAGAAGCGATCGATGGCGGACGGTCACCGGAGGGTTGACGATGATGGTACAACTTCGACGGTGCCGGTTCCGATGACGTCGATGCTATCGATGGCGTTGGGGTGGGTGCATGGAAGAGGAGCCCCATCTTCTCCATCCTGGCTTTGCGACCCTTGGGTGTCATTAAGGCACATTTGGTGCAAGTCAGGACATCATGCTCACTACCCAAACACATTACACAAACCCTGTGGGGGTCTGTGATGGACATAGTCCGGGTACAATCCGGACAACGGCGGAACCCCATTGCCATGGCCTGAAGCCAAAATTTAGGCTGGGGATCGGTAAGTGCCAACAGGCCTCAAGGGCCAAAATCGACGGTAGTCGATGGAAAAAAGGCAAAAAACTTACCGGGTTCCGTAAGATGACTAAAAATTTGTCGAAGGGAAACCCCTGAGGGGCAAATTTTCTTAGGAAATAAACTTCCAAATTCCTGTCAGGAACGTGGTTAGAGAGCTCCTTTCACCGCGTGGCAACTGCTGCGCGGAAAAAAGAAGACTGAAGGGAGACCCCTGCTGGCTGCAGGGTCAGTGCCTTGCTGGGCATGCCCAGTAGGGGCCAGTCAAAGTTCTGTTTAAACTTTGACAGAAGTTTTCCGTGGTGGGCTCCATCCTCGATGTCACCCATTTGTGAGGACAACCATCCTGCTTGTCCTGTGAGAACCACTGATACCGCTCATAACCAAAACTCTAGTGAAGCTGCAACAGGACAAAGGGACCATGATACTAATAGCCCCATACTGGCCTCAACAAGTATGGTTTCCCACACTTCTCGACCTCTCAGTCAGGGATCCAATTCCCCTGGGAGTAGCTCCCAATCTCATAACTCAGGAACAGGGTCGGTTGCGCCATCCCAACCTTCAATCCCTATCCCTGACAGCATGGATGTTGAAAGCTTGATTTTACAACCGCTCAACCTTCCAACCACTATATCTCAGGTGCTTATAGCGTCATGTAAACCTTCCACTAGAAAGAATTATCCCTACAAATGGAAATGGTTTACTTTTTGGTGTACTCAGAAATCTATTGATCCTTTCACTTGCCCCACTACCTCACTACTAGATTACCTATACCATCTTTCAGGCTCTGGTCTTCAGACTTCATCTGTAAGAGTACATTTGAGTGCAATCTCAGCTTACCATAACAAGCTGGGGGACGCACCTAACTCTACACAGCCTCTCGTCAATAGATTCATGAAAGGTTTAACTCACCTTAAACCTCCATTTCATCCCCCAAGCATACAATGGGACCTAAACGTAGTATTAACCAGACTCATGCATTCCCCATTCGAACCCATAGATACCTGTGACCTTAAATTTCTTACATGGAAAACTGTCTTCCTCATAGCCATTACATCAGCTAGAAGAATCAGTGAACTACAAGCACTTGTCACATACGAACCTTTCACAAAGTTCCTACATGACAGGGTGGTCCTCCATACTCATCCCAAATTCCTTCCTAAGGTAGTCACGGAATTCCACTTGAATCAATCCATAGTTTTACCAACATTCTTTCCAAGGCCTCATTCCCACCAGGGAGAAAGAGCCTTACATACCTTGGACTGTAAACGTGCACTATCTTTCTACTTAAACCGCTCTACAGTCCAAAGGAAATCCAGTCAACTATTTGTATCTTATGATCCAAACAAACCAGGTAGGGCAGTGGGTAAACATACTTTGTCAAACTGGCTAGCAGATTGCATACAATTTTGTTATGACAAAGCAGGCCTTACTCTTCAAGGCCGAGTAAAAGCACATTCAGTCAGAGCAATGTCAACCTCAGTAGCCCACCTTCGCTCTGTACCTATTCTTGACATTTGTAAAGCGGCAACATGGAGTTTTCTTCATACCTTTGCAGCTCACTACTGTTTAGACAAAGAAGGAAGACAAGATTCAGCCTATGGACAATCTGTCTTAAAGAACTTGTTTCCAACTTAATCCCAACTCCTACTATATCCAACCTGCTGTGATTTTCGGCTGATTCATTTCCAACAACAATACTTCACAGTTGTTTCACTACAAAATGATTCAGCCTCTAGCTCGCTAATCACCCATATGTGAGGACTAGCATCCTGCTTGTCCTGGGATAAAGCAAAATTGCTTACCTTGTAATAGGTGTTATCCCAGGACAGCAGGATGTAGTCCTCACGAAACCCACCTGCCACCCCGCGGAGTTGGGTTCATACATTTTATTATTTTATTTTTTCGCTAACGCCAATTGCTACAAAACAGACTGAAGGGAGACCCCTGTGGCAGGGAATATAATGGCATGCTGGGCATGCTCAGTAGGCACTCTGGGTGCCAGTCAAAAGTTTCATAGAAACTTTGACAGAAGTTTTTCCGTATAGGGCTCCATTACCGATGTCACCCATATGTGAGGACTACATCCTGCTGTCCTGGGATAACACCTATTACAAGGTAAGCAATTTTGCTTTATTAATATAAGCTTTAAAGAGACACACACTATTTTTTAAATATTCAGGATGCCAAACTCTCTTTTACCTTCCCAAATACCATCAATATCTACAATCTGCGAGATCACATTCTTCTGACATCCTGGCATTTCTTCTCCTCCATTTGGGTAGAAATCAAGATGGCCGACGGCCTGACTCATTCCAAAACCTGAAGCACAGACAGTGATGGTAGAAAGAGATTAGACAATTTCCATCTCATTCTTTGCAAGTACAGCATGCAGGTATGCCAAAAAAACTTACCCAAGTTGGGAATTATTGGTGCCGCATCTGTGTGAATGACATCAACAAACGTTGCATCAGATATATCCAAGCGGACTTCCTTAGGAGTGCTTTGGAAATAAGGTTCAGCTGGATCCAAACCTACAATACATTGTATGCATAAACAAAATGTATGCTGATGTAATTTCTGCAACTCAACATGATAAGGCGCTTTAATAATTTACTCTTTAGTAAATTATATTTCTTTCAGAGCAATCTGAAAACAGGTCAAGGGGCCAAATGAGTTACATCCCAGGAAATTGAGGGAGCTCAATGATGTGCTGGTGGGTCTGCTGAAAGACCTGTTCAATAGATCCCTGGAAACGGAAGTAGTGCTGCTAGATTGGAGAAGTGCGGGTGTGATTCCTCTTCACAAGGATGGTAGCAGAGAGGAGGCTGGAAATTACAGGCCGGTTAGCCTCACTTCGTGGTGGGAAAATTAATGGAGACTCTGCTGAAGGAAAGGATAGTGAACCATCTACAATCAGGTAGCTTGCTGAATCCAAGGCAGCATGGATTCACCAAGGAAATGTTCTGTCAGACCAACCTTATTGATTGGGTGACTAGAGAATTGGATCAAGGAAGCGCGCTTGATATGATTTAGGATTTCAGCAACACTTTTGATATGGTCCTGCATAAGAGGCTTGTGAATAAAATGAGAAGCTTGGGAGTGAGCGCCAACGTGGTGGCATGGATTACAAACTGGTTGACTGACAGAAGGCAAGGTATAATGGTAAATGGCGTGCCACAGGGATCAGTTTTGGGACCTGTTCTGTTCAATATCTTTGTGAGTGACTTTGTGGAAGGGATTGAAGGTAAAGTTTGTCTATTTGCAGATGATACTAAGATATGCAATAGAGTGGACATGCTTGAAGGAATAGAGAGAATGAAAAGATATTTAAGAAAGCTTGAAGAGTTGAAGATTTGCCAAGAAGTGCAGAGTCATGCATCTGTTGTGTGGTACTCCAAAAGAGCTCTATGATATGGAGTGAAACACTGAAGTTCACGGATACTATTACCTTGGGTTAATAGTAACTGGTGATCTGAAGACAGCAAAGTAATGTGTCAAGGTGAGAGCTAAAGCCAAAAGAATGCTTGGCTGCATAGAGAGGATTAACCAGCAGGACAATTGAGGTGATAATCCCCTTATAAAGGTCCTTGGTGAGGCCTTGGAGATGGTTCAGAGAAGGGCAACCAAAATGGTGTGGGGTCTGTATAGGAAGACTTATGAGGAAAGGATGAAGGATCTAAATATGTATATCCTGGAAGAGAGGAGGTACAGGTAGGATATGATACAGACCTTTAGATAACTGAAAGATTTTAACGATGCACAAAATATGAACCTTTTTCATTGGAAAGGAGACAGTAGAACTAGGGGTCACAAAATGAAACTCCAGGGGGGACAACTCAGAACCAACTTCAGGAAATATTTCTTCATGGAAAGGGTGGTGGATGCTTGGAATACCCTTCCGGAGGAGATCATGAAGAAGAAAACAGTCAACAAAATCAAAGGGACATGGGATAAACACTATGGATTCCTAAAGGCTAGAGCAGGAGTTGGCAATTCCGATCCTCAAGGGTCAAAAACGGGTCGAGATTTCAGGATATCCCTAATGAATATGCATAGATGCAATTTGCATATAACTCAAGCAGTAAACATGGAAATCTTTCCATGGTTTGTAGGCCTCTAGGACCAGAATTACCCTCTCCTGGGCTAGAGAATGGAAATGAAGAAGAGGGTGTATGGGGTAGCCTACCAGGAGTGGCAGTTATTATCCTTGAGAGAAACAGGGAGGTAACCTGCATGGAGTGGCAGATACTACCATAAGAAGCTTGATGGGCAAACTGGATGGGTCCTGTTCTGCCACCATTTCTATGTTACTATCTAACATAAGAACATAAGAAATTGCCATGCTGGGTCAGACCAAGGATCCATCAAGTCCAGCATCCTGTTTCCAACAGAGGCCAAAACCAGGCCACAAGAACCTGGCAATTACCCAAACACTAAGAAGATCCCATGCTACTGATGCAATCAATAGCAGTGGCTATTCCCTAAGTAAAATTGATTAAAAGCCATTAATGGACTTCTCCTCCAAGAACTTATCCAAACCTTTTTTGAACCCAGCTACACTAATTGCACTAACTACATCGTCTGGCAACAAATTCCAGAGCTTTATTGTGCGTTGAGTGAAAAAGAATTTTCTCCGATTAGTCTTAAATGTGCTACTTGCTAACTTCATGGAATGCCCCCTAGTCCTTCTATTATTCGAAAGTGTAAATAACCGAGTCACATCTACTCGTTCAAGACCTCTCATGATCTTAAAGACCTCTATCATATCCCCCCTCAGCCATCTCTTCTCCAAGCTGAACAGCCCTAACCTCTTCAGCCTTTCCTCACAGGGGAGCTGTTCCATCCCCTTTATCATTTTGATTGCCCTTCTCTGTTAATAGTAACTGGTGATCTGAAGACAGCAAAGTAATGTGTCAAGGTGATAGCTAAAGCCAAAAGAATGCTGGGCTGCATAGAGAGGAATAACCAGCAGGAAAAATGGAAGAAGCCATAACAGAAGGCATGGGTATTACCACCCTCAATCAATAGTCTTGATGCTTTTGACACAAGTGCAACATCGCTCCCTGCTTTGATGACAGAAGAGGGGAAGGAAACTGGCTACAGACAGCCATCATCATGTGCCCTGACTTTTATGATCTGGGGTACTGGCACGCAGACATAAGGGAAAAAGCACAGGATGGCATATACGGCCAAGTCCCAAAGCAAAGAACGTCAAGCAGGATTGTCTGAATTATCAAGAAGGTTCCTCACCCAGTAAGAATGTTGTTGCTAGCAGTAATTTATGGGTTTGACAGTTGCTTGGTTTTTATTGATTGCAAATATAACTATACTTATCATAAAGCTTGGGGTATCTGCACGGAGCGTAAGATACTACCAAAAGAAGCTTGATGGGCAGACTGGAAGGGCCATCTGGATCTCTTCTGCCACCATTTCTATATTACTATCTATGTAGCACTTTTCAGGTTTATCCAGCTAAGTAAGATAGCCAAGTAAGACTGAAAAATGCTACTTTGCCGGATAAGTCAACTAGTCAGATATGTTTAAAAAGCACTACATTTACATCTAAGTTGTGCTTTTCAGACTTATTTGGTTAAGTAAGATAACTGGATAAGTTTTGGAAAAAAGTGCTATTTAGATTGATAAGTCTTAAAATACCTCTTATCCAGCTAAAGGGGTTATTTTCCAATTCACGTTAAGGCATTTTCGCATGCGAAAAACGCCTTAACGCATGTGAAAAGCAGCATAACGCATGGTGTGATGCTAATTTTTTAAAGGGGAGTCAGGGGTGGGAGTTTTGTAAAAGTGGGCTGGCTTCGCAAAGTGCGAATCCATAACACACGATATCACAGAAAGTAACTACACCTTGTTCATTGGCATTAAGCTGTGCAATATGTGCATTTTTAGACTGGGGAAAGGGCCTGTGTGAGTGAGAGTGAGAGAGAGAGCGAGCACCATAGTAAGCAGCTATTTAAGCTACTATAGGAGGCCCACCTTGTTACTCGAGGTGAGGTTTAGGTATTAGTGTAGGGGGTTAGGGGCCACTTTGATATGCAGAGTGAGACGTATGAACAGAACAGTGCTCTCTTGTGAAGATTTGATGTCCTTCGGAGTGAGGAAACTCACACAACGATGAGATTTGTACAATGTTCTCTCAGCCTAGCCTGACGTTACCCTGGTAGAGATTCCCTCTTCCTTCACATGCAATAGCCCTAAGTTAGTTAGCCAAATGAATGAATCTAGCCCTAAGTCAGTTAGCCAAATGCTTATAAAATAGCAACTTACTTGAGTAAATGTTGGCCCCTTCCTAGATTATCCCAGCCCCCTCCTTTTTCATACGTTCCAATTTACTCACAGACACTGATTTGTGTGTCTATGCTGAGGGCATATAGTTGCATATATGCTATTTTACATGTGGAACTACTATTTTTCACCTTTCAGAGTTAAAGTAACTGTTTTACCTGTGTAAGAAAAGTGCATGGAAGAGGTGGAGTTAGGACAGAGAAGGGAAAATACATGCTGGACTTTCAAAGCAGACAGAAATGTACTCAGGTGTACTCATGTGCCGCTGAGCTGATTTTTAAAGGGAAACCCCTTGGGTGACTTTCCTCTGAAAATGTGCTTGCATTCCAGCATTGAATAAAAAAATTGCCCCCCAAGTATTTGCTGTGCCACTTTTTTTCTGTAACCTCATATAACCTACCAGTGATTCTAGCGAGGCCGCGGACTCTTCTGCCAGTCTCTGCAGCAGCATGCGCTCCCAGGCTATGACCAATGAAGTGGACATTTGCAGCAGAGTAGCCATAGTTATCCTGAAGATAAATTTTTAATGGAAAATATTCACTGTTAGAATGATTATTATTCAAGGAACGGCACTTAGGTTCTTCAAGATATGAGGCAGAAAGGAGCTCTTTAACCCTACAATGTTGTTGTCACTGTAAGGGAAAGTCTGTTGATTTCTAATCTGAATGCTAGTAAATGTGCTTGCAGTCAGCGGGAAGAGTAAAGATACTTACAGCGTAAATACACAGTCCTTCCAAATCCGAGTTATACAACAACTCATGGAAATATTCAATAGATAAAAACTACACAAATAGCTGTGAAAAATAAAATTAAAGAAAAAAATGCATCCACACTACTATCCCAAGCCAGTGTATCTGATTGTATAGACAAATGATCTTGCAAAGTGCTGAATCTCATTGCAGATTTCAGCCTCTGTTATATTTTTGCATATTTCAGTTCCCCCAAGACTCGGGTCTTTTGTACATTTTCCCCCAAAATTACACCCTGCATCTGCCTGATCTCTACAGAGGCAAAATATCCCAACAGTAAACCCAGCCCATTGGAAAACCAACTAAATTCCTGATATCGACCACCATTTGCCATCACAATTACAGATCTTGATATTCAGGACCATCTCTGAACTTGATTTTTTCCATAAAGACTTCCGGACCTGTATAGTCTATGCACGCTCTGTCTCCATTGCTAGAAGGTTATAGAAGTGATGCAGCATTTGTGAAAGCTCTGCTGCGTCTCAGGACTTTCTGCCATGCAAAATAAGGGCTCTCCTAAGGTCCCTGGGCCACTTCCTTCCACCTGGAACAGATGTAGTCAAGCCTAGTTTTTGCCTCATTGCATGCATGGAGATGTAGTCCTGCTTTTCTTTTTTATAATTTTGGACCTGGCAATGTCCTCCTGATTCTTGCGCTACCCCTGCCCAATCACTGAAGCAAGAGTCCTCAGCCAGGGACCATCACGTATCAGGGCTTTTTCCAGATCCCTGCAATTATGGCACTGACTTGGACCACTGGATGTCACCATTGCACGATGACTGGGATTGCCTCTCCACCAGGGCCTGCAAGCGCTACCCTCCACAGCATCCCCGGCCCTGGCCAGGACACTGAAACCAGGCCCTCCAGCACGCAGCATTCCCATGGAGCCAGCTTCCACTCCTGCTATTCTGAGGGAAATCAGAATTACCTCTTCATGCATACAATACGGTAACACCAAGACTGATTCAACCTGTCCAAAATGGAGTCATCTGGTAACCATATTCTGGTAGTATAACAAGATTATAAAACTAAGCAGCTGGTTCTGTTTTAGCAAGACAGGAATACCCAGTCCTGATAAAAACCACAGGACTGTCAGCTGTACTAGTGGAGGAACTGTCCCGGCACTTTTCCCTTCCTCTACCAGCTTCAGCATCAATTATTTTTGGAAAAGATTTCAATGAATGCTTTACTCCTTGATTGATTTTGCACCAATTATAGATAGAGATGTCTGGGAAGAGACTCCCCAATTGTACTATTAATGTTCCAATAGTACCATTAATTCCATATAATCACTTCAAGCACTGTTTTGAAGTGAGCAAATCTCAAAGCTCTCTGTTACTTTCCTTACCTTGAGAGTGTCTATAAAGTATGCCACCTCTGCTCCCACTACACGGATATTGTTGGCGGCCTGGGTGTATGAGCACAGGGAGCCACCTTTCCAGTCCACACAGATGCAGTTCACATCTTCCACTTGAAGCATCCGCTGCAGACAGCATGTGCAAAAAATAAAAACATTTTCCATGAAGGCCACGTCAATGCTGCAAATGTCAGAACGAGCAGGACATGCTCCGATTTCTCAGTGATAGAGGTGCTGGGATGCAGGCAACTTCCTCCCATGTGTTCTAAGCCTGGGATTTTGCAAACCAAGGAGAAAACATTTGCGACCAATGCTATGCATGGTATTGTTTGTGCGTGCGTGCGTGTGTGTATATACATATGTGTTTATCTATCTTTAGATATATTAATTGTATCCTATATAGCTTGACAATGTGTACAGAACTGTGCAAAGAAAATATAGAGAAGTTAATTCTTGATACAAGTCAGAAGTACACAGGGATAGTTTACAAACTAAGGACTCTATTCTGCAGAAATGTGATGTGATTCAGCTTGTGATGCTTTTCCTCAGTTTGCAAAAAAGATATTAGTTTGGCTCAGAGGATATTTGCTTGTCCCACAACTATCTGCTCATGTCCATCATTTCTTGCATTCCTTTGAATTTCACATAATAGAAGAAGCCAAAGTGAATATCAGTGGTGGGAGGTGGGGATGAGGCCGAGACAGAGCAAGGCATTTTCAAGATCTTTGAGTTACAAAATTGTGCACTTTGCTCAAAAATGTACCAGCAGACAGCTTCTGTAGGCACATTCTCCAAGCCAAAGTAAAATGTCTAAAAGTAAGGGAGCCTATGTAAAAGTTTAACATGTAAGCAGTTACATGTTTTACATACCCTGTTACGTGGAGTTTTACCATGCACATTTTATTTTTACTGATTCATATGCTAAAAAAAAGTTTGCCCAAGTGTTATTCCATGAGCTTCGATGAGTTACAAACTCTCCTGTCAACTCCCCTCACTGAGAGGGGAACACCCACAGACGTAGACAGCGATCCTCCTAACAAGATTGTTCAAGTCCACAGACTTTAGTCCAATCCAGCTTTACTTATAAACTGCTAATCCAACAAGAACCCAATGACTGAGGACATCACCCTCTAAAGAGGAAATCATATCCTCTGTAAAGGATGCAATATTTTTATAGCACACATGGCAAGTGAACTAAACCCTTAGCACTTCAGATTCCTACTACTAAGTCATTAATAAGAATATAAGAAGCTGCCATACTGGGTCAGACTGAGGGTCCATTAAGACCAAAATCCTGTTTCCAACAGTGGCCAATCCAGGCCATAAGAACCTGGCAAGTACCCAAACAATAAGTAGATCCCATGCTATTGATTCCAGTAATAGCAGTGGCTATTCTCTTAGGGGTAGATTTTCAAAGGTGCGTGCATGCATCCACTGATTTTATAACATGTGTGTGCTGGCGTGCACGTTATAATATCCTTGGGTATAATATCAGATTTTGTAATCCGCACACGCATGTGCATGCGGTGCGGGCAAGGAGGGGTACACTTCTGCAAATTTCACGCGGCGATGCAACCTGGCTTTCCCCAGTTCCCTCCCTGCTCCAATTAAGGAGTGGACTGGGAGGGAACTTCCCTAGCCCCTATCCTAACCTCCCTTTCCCTTCTCTCCTCCCCAGCCCCTAATTCCTACCTTTTTCCTTTTTTTTCCCCCAACTTACTTCAGGGCCCGACAGAGATCAATGACGCTGTCCCAGCTCGCCAAGAACACGCCCCCCCCCCCCCCAGCAGGAAGGCAACCACTTATGCGCATACCAGCATTTACGTGCATGGCTGGGCCTTTTTGAAAATAGGCTCGGCGCGCACAAGGCCCAGCCACGCGCGTAAAGGCCGGATTTTGTGTGCGTGGCCTATTTAAAATCTACCCGTAAGTCAGCTTGAATAATAGCATTTTATGGACTTCTCCTCCAAGAACTTATCCAAACCTTTTTTAAACCCAGATACACTAACTGCACTAACCACATCCTCTGGCAGCAAATTCCAGAGTTTAATTGTGCATTGAGTGAAAAAACTTTCTCGGATTAGTCTTAAATGTGCTACTTGCTAACTTCATGGAATGCCCTTCTATTATCCAAAAGTGTAAATAACCGAGTCACATCTACTCGTTCAAGACCTCTCATGACATTATAGACCTCTATCATATCCCCCCTCAGCCGTCTCTTCTCCAAGCTGAACAGCCCTAACCTCTTCAGCCTTTCCTCATAGGGGAGCTGTTCCATCCCCTTTATCATTTTGGTTGCCCTTCTCTGTACCTTCTCCATCGCAATTATATCTTTTTTGAGATGCGGCGACCAGAATTGTACACAGTATTCAAGGTGCGGTCTCACCATGGAGCGATACAGAGGCATTATGACATTTTCCGTTCTATTAACCATTCCCTTCCTAATAATTCCTAACATTCTGTTTGCTTTTTTGACTGCTGCAGGACACTGAGCCAATGATTTCAATGTATTATTCTATATTATGCCTAGATCTTTTTCCTGGGTGGTAGCTCCTAATATGGAACCTAACATCGTATAACTACAGCATGGATTATTTTTCCCTATATGAATCAACTTGCACTTGTCCACATTAAATTTCATCTGCCATATGGATGCCCAATCTTCCACTCTCACAAGATCCTCCTGCAATTTATCACAATCCGCTTGAGATTTAACTTCCCTGAATAATTTTGTATCACCTGCAAATTTGACTACCTCACTTGTATTCCTTTCCAGATCACTTATAAATATATTGAAAAGCACTGGTCCAACTACAGATCCCTGAGGCACTCCACTGTTTACCCTTTTCCACTGAGAATATTGACCATTTAATCCTACTCTGTTTCCTATCTTTTAACCAGTTTGTAATCCACAAAAGGACATTGTCTCCTATCCCATGACATTTTAGTTTTCTTAGAAGCCTCTCATGAGGGACTTTGTCAAATGCCTTCTGAAAATCCAAATACACTACATCTACTGGTTCATCTTCATCCACATGTTTATTAACCCCTTCAAAAAATGAAGCAGACTTGTGAGGCAAGACTTCCCTTGGGTAAATCCATGCTGACTGTATTCCATTAAACCATGCCTTTCTATATGCTCTGTGATTTTGATCTTTAGAATAGTTTCCACTATTTTTGCCAGCACTAAGCTCAGGCTCATCTGTCTATAGTTTCCTGGATCACCCCTGGAGCCCTTTTTAAATATTAGAGTTGCATTGGCCACCCTCCAGTCTTCCAGTACAATGGATGACTTCAATGACTTCAAATTTTAACTAATAGATCTTACATTTAAGAACATAAGAAATTGCCATGCTGGGTCAGACCAAGGGTCCATCAAGCCCAGCATCCTGTTTCCAACAGAGGCCAAAACAAGGCTACAAGAACTTGGCAATTACCCAAACACTAACAAGAACCCATGCTACTGATGCAATTAATAGCAGTGGCTATTCCCTAAGTATAATTGATTATTTATTTATTTATTTATTTATTTAACATTTTTTATATACCGAAGTTCTAGCAACAATGTTGCTAATCACTTCGGTTTACATATAACATTGGAGTGACTTAACAAGTGTGTCTTACATGGAACAGGAAAATGAACTTGGAGAAAATTGAATAAATACTAATAACAAAGAACATTAAAACAACAACAGTAGTAATAGAAAAGTTATATACAGGCGAATTAAAATAAATCAATTATGAATTAGGTATCTGCAAAATGGACAAGAGGGATTGGAAGATTAATTCTTTAGTTGTTGATCTAAGAGGTATTATATTGCATAGACCTGGAGGAGCGATTTGAGAATAGTGCTCAATCGTAGGCTTGAGAGAAAAGCCAAGTTTTAAGTCTTTTTTTTAAAAGTGAGGGGGCATTGTTCAAGCCTGAGATCTGATGGTAGAGAGTTCCAGTGGATCGGACCTGCAGTGGAGAAGGCTCTTTTGTTTGATGAAATTTTGAGTGGAGGGGTTTTCAGAGAGCCTTTTTGCGCAGATCTCAGTGGACGGGAGGAAGTATGTAGCTGGAATGGGATCCTGAGGTCTAAGTATGAGGCTTTGTAAATGGATTTATGAATGGATGAAAGGGTTTTGTAGGTGATTCTGTATTTTATAGGGAGCCAATGGAGATTTTTTAATATTGGTGTTATGTGGTCTCTTTTTTTTTGCTTTAGTTAAGATCCTACAAGATACCCAATCCTGGCTAATTATTTATATATCACAAACCAATTGCAGCTAATACATATATTGTGACATCAATCCAATTCAATAATCTTTATTGGTGAAAAATTCATGAAAAATATTCACAATTAATCCATAATACCCCACACAATAGACATAATATCTTTATAAAAACAATAGACAAAATTCACACACCACCCATACTACACATATACACATCCGTTCTACATTCAACTCCTTATAAAAATCATTTCCAATTTTCTAAACATTCAAATATAACCATTAAATATAAATCTTCACATAACATATCATCAGATGTTAATACATTTCACTTCGTAAGCAGAAAGAGTTATATTGCACTTTAATTCTTGCGTTACAAGAACGTCAATCCTTTTGTTCTCCTTTTGCTCTCTCTACATGTTTCGCCTTTCCTCAGGCTTCTTCAGGAGAGTTTTTTCAAACAATCTCCCACTGCTCATGTACAACATCTATCCATAGGGTCTTCTAAAAACATTCATACAAAAAAATGTTTTTGAATATTCAATTAATACATTTTATATATAAACTTGATTCTTTATAAAGTGCTTCAAAAAACTCCCATACCTGCACGTCCCAAAAAGGCTTGCCCAGACGCACAAATCAGCACATCCTCAACTCTTGTTTCAAAGCATTTCAATTGTTCAAATGCTCTAAACACATCTCTCAAAAGTATTCAAACTAGAAAAAAACAGATCAAAATGACTTCAAAGAGAAAATCATTCCCTTAAGAGTTCACCAGTGTGCAAGACAACCAAGGATTCTTACCTTTCTTATCTTAGGCAGAGAAACCACCTTCACCTTATTTCAAAGAGACGCCTCCATCGAGTGAAAAAACGGAAGTGAATCAAACTCTTCTCTTCCATCCTTTTAAGCCACACTGCCCCAATCAGAGCTCAACTCAAAACTATCCCTGCCCCTTAGAACATATGGTGTCTAAACCAATTGCCACTAAACCAAGTAATTGCCACTCCCTAAGCACGCCAGATTCAAA
Source organism: Rhinatrema bivittatum (assembly GCF_901001135.1). NCBI lineage: Eukaryota > Metazoa > Chordata > Amphibia > Gymnophiona > Rhinatrematidae > Rhinatrema > Rhinatrema bivittatum. The sequence continues at coordinate 300,786,985 of NC_042621.1, read as the reverse complement.
CCAATCACTGAAGACAACAAATGAAGAAAAAAAAAAAAAAAAAAAAAAAAAAAGTTAAAAAACTTTGCAGCCAGAGTACAGGTTCTAAAACTTTGCAGCCAGAGTACAGGTTCTAAAAACATGTAGCCCACTCGATCTTATCATTCAATCCTTTTGGCCACAAAGTCTGTAAATTAAAAATCCATCGTTGTTCCTTCTGCAATAATATTTTGTTTATATTACCTCCCCGTCTAGCAGAAACCTTCTGAAGTACAAAGAAACGAAGTTCTTCTACCTTATGATTGTACTCACGCCAATGTTTCACTAGGGGAGCTGTCTCCACCACATTTCTAATTCTGCTACAATGCTCTAGGATTCGAAGTCTCACCATCCTTGATGTTTTTCCTACATATAATAGCCCACATGGGCATTGTACAACGTATACCACTGAACTTGTTTGACATGTTGTAAAATGCTTTAAGAAAATTTTTTTCCCAGAAACAGGATGTGAAAAATCTTTCAATGATAAACACAATTTACACACACTACACTTAGTGCAAGGGTAATGCCCACCAGCTGTATCTTTCCAGTGTTCACTACCTCCCAAATCTGAGTGAACTAAAATATCCCTCAAATTTCTAGATCTCCTAAAAGAGAACATAGGGGGATCCTGCATACCCATAAAGCCACTCACAAGATGCCAATGATTTTTAACAACCTCTATGAGGTCCCCAACTCGATTTGAATAAGGTAAAACACACACTAAAGCTGGTGCATTCTGTTTTGGCTTCGGCTGTAACAGTAAATCTCTATTAATATGTCGAGCTCTTTTATAAGCTTGCTTCACTATACGTGTGGGATAGCCCCTTGCACTAAATCTTTCTTGTAAGTCTTGGGCATGAGTCTTAAAGGACAATACATCGGAACAGAGTCTTCTTACCCTAAAGAACTGTCCTACGGGGATATTTTCCCTAACATGCTTGGGATGAAAACTGTTGAAATGTAACAATCCATTTCTATCAATTGGTTTCCGATATAACTCAGTGACAATTTTTCCACCCTTCTTTCCCACCTTCATATCCAAAAATGGAACCCATTGATTCTGAACATCACTAGTAAACTTAAGATTAGTATCTTGTGTATTTAAGTAATGAAAAAATTCTTGAAATTCACATTGTGTGCCAGACCAGATAACCAGGACGTCGTCAATGTAACGGCACCATAACCTCACATGCTTGTACCAAAATGATGGATAAACAAATTTTTCTTCAAAAGCTGACACGTACAAGCATGCGAGGTCAGGTGCCATCGTTGCGCCCATAGCTGTTCCATGAACTTGCTGGTAAAAATCATTTTGAAACAAAAAATAATTCTGAGTGAGCGCTATTGTAGCCAATTCTACCAAAAAGTGTGTTGGAACCTTCTTATCTAACCTGGTATCCAAAATCTCCTGCACCAAATCTATTGTAGCTCTCTGAGGGATATTCGAATAAAGTGATTCAATATCCATTGTAATTAGCAAGGTAGATTCTGGTACATCAGGTAAAATTTGTAAAACTGTTATCAAATGTGATGAGTCCCTTATAAATGATCTGGCCAATGGAACAAAAGGTCTCAAAAAATGATCGATATAGATAGACAAAGGTTCTAAAACAGACCCTATACCGGCAACTATTGGTCTTCCAGGTGGGGACTCTAAGGATTTATGCACCTTTGGAAGTACATAAAAAACAGGTATCTGAGGATTTTGGTTTATCAGAAAAGCCGCTTCTTTAATGGTTACCCAACCTACACTCAAAGCTTCTGTAATTACCCCACCAATCTGCGCAGATAACAGTGCAGTCGGATCTCCTTCCAGTTTTTTATAAAATCTGCCATCTCCCAATTGTCGATTCACCTCCTTTATATAATCATCTTTATTCAAAATTACCAGGGATCCCCCCTTATCAGCAGGTTTAAAAACCAATTTTTCATCACTACTTAGATGTTCCAATGCCATAAATTCTTCCTTACTCAAATTCCAAAAAGGAAACCGAACCTCTGCCTCTTTAATCTTTAAATCCCGCTCAACCACTTCTTCAAAGGCAGCCATTAAGGGATGTATAGGGCCCGGTGGCATCCAACTAGAGGGGTTTTTAAACCACTGAACTATCAACACTCACATTTTCATTACCTTGAAAAAAGATTTTTAATTTCATTAATCTAAAAAATTTTTGCAAAGCTACACGGATTTCAAAAGAATCATATTTCGGAGTAGGTGAGAAAGAAAGACCACGATTTAAAACCTGCAACTCAATTGTAGTGAGTGGACGAGAAGATAAATTTATAACCAACTCATTCATGACTGATGATTGCGATCCCGCAGTCGAACAGGACTGCGATTTCTTGGCGGACGATTTCCTCGTCCACCTCGCCGTTCCGTCCCTTGTTTGGATCTTACTCCCTGATCTAAAAAAGTCACCCGTCCACCCTCCTCTCCCGATGATCCACTCGATGAAGAGTCAAAAGTAGGTGATTTCTTATATTTCACTCGATTCTTATTACACCAGGGATACACATATCCCTGAGTGTAATCCTTTTCATCTCTCTGAAACTTATTCAATTTTGTTTCCTTTATTTTGTCATGCATACTGGTGATCTCCTGTTCTAATTCATTCATCTTTTCTTCAAATTTATCAGGAGATGTGTTATCTTTCAGATAATTTCAGATATCTTTCAGATAATTTCAGATATCTTTCAGATAATTTCAGAAATTTGAGGGATATTTTAGTTCACTCAGATTTGGGAGGTAGTGAACACTGGAAAGATACAGCTGGTGGGCATTACCCTTGCACTAAGTGTAGTGTGTGTAAATTGTGTTTATCATTGAAAGATTTTTCACATCCTGTTTCTGGGAAAAAATTTTTCTTAAAGCATTTTACAACATGTCAAACAAGTTCAGTGGTATACGTTGTACAATGCCCATGTGGGCTATTATATGTAGGAAAAACATCAAGGATGGTGAGACTTCGAATCCTAGAGCATTGTAGCAGAATTAGAAATGTGGTGGAGACAGCTCCCCTAGTGAAACATTGGCGTGAGTACAATCATAAGGTAGAAGAACTTCGTTTCTTTGTACTTCAGAAGGTTTCTGCTAGACGGGGAGGTAATATAAACAAAATATTATTGCAGAAGGAACAACGATGGATTTTTAATTTACAGACTTTGTGGCCAAAAGGATTGAATGATAAGATCGAGTGGGCTACATGTTTTTAGAACCTGTACTCTGGCTGCAAAGTTTTAGAACCTGTACTCTGGCTGCAAAGTTTTTTAACTTTTTTTTTTTTTTTTTTTTTTTTTTCTTCATTTGTTGTCTTCAGTGATTGGTTTGAATCTGGCGTGCTTAGGGAGTGGCAATTACTTGGTTTAGTGGCAATTGGTTTAGACACCATATGTTCTAAGGGGCAGGGATAGTTTTGAGTTGAGCTCTGATTGGGGCAGTGTGGCTTAAAAGGATGGAAGAGAAGAGTTTGATTCACTTCCGTTTTTTCACTCGATGGAGGCGTCTCTTTGAAATAAGGTGAAGGTGGTTTCTCTGCCTAAGATAAGAAAGGTAAGAATCCTTGGTTGTCTTGCACACTGGTGAACTCTTAAGGGAATGATTTTCTCTTTGAAGTCATTTTGATCTGTTTTTTTCTAGTTTGAATACTTTTGAGAGATGTGTTTAGAGCATTTGAACAATTGAAATGCTTTGAAACAAGAGTTGAGGATGTGCTGATTTGTGCGTCTGGGCAAGCCTTTTTGGGACGTGCAGGTATGGGAGTTTTTTTGAAGCACTTTATAAAGAATCAAGTTTATATATAAAATGTATTAATTGAATATTCAAAAACATTTTTTTGTATGAATGTTTTTAGAAGACCCTATGGATAGATGTTGTACATGAGCAGTGGGAGATTGTTTGAAAAAACTCTCCTGAAGAAGCCTGAGGAAAGGCGAAACATGTAGAGAGAGCAAAAGGAGAACAAAAGGATTGACGTTCTTGTAACGCAAGAATTAAAGTGCAATATAACTCTTTCTGCTTACGAAGTGAAATGTATTAACATCTGATGATATGTTATGTGAAGATTTATATTTAATGGTTATATTTGAATGTTTAGAAAATTGGAAATGATTTTTATAAGGAGTTGAATGTAGAACGGATGTGTATATGTGTAGTATGGGTGGTGTGTGAATTTTGTCTATTGTTTTTATAAAGATATTATGTCTATTGTGTGGGGTATTATGGATTAATTGTGAATATTTTTCATGAATTTTTCACCAATAAAGATTATTGAATTGGATTGATGTCACAATATATGTATTAGTTAAGATCCTGGCAGTGGCATTTTGGAGCATTTGTAGCGGTTTTAGGGAGATATCTGGGAGTCCAAGTAAAAGGGAGTTGCAGTAATCAATTTTAGAAAATATGATTACTTGCAGAACTGATCTGAAATCCTGGGGGTGCAATAAAGGTCTGAGTCTTTTTAGAACCTGGAGTTTGAAGAAGCATTCTTTCACTGTGTTACTGATAAAACTTTTGAAATTCAGTAGGTTATCCATAGTGACTCCAAGGTTTCTGACCTGGGTAGATAGAGGAGGTGGTGCCGGAGGATGAGTGTTGGAGAGTTGGTAGTTGCCTTCTTGGGTGATTAGGAGGTATTCCGTTTTGTTGGTATTCAGAACTAGACAGAGATCAGCAAGGAGATTGGATATGGAGAGGAAGCATGAATTCCAAAAGTGAAGAGTTTCTTGCAAGGATTTGGTGATAGGAATAAGTATTTGGACATCGTCCGCATACAGGTAGTGGGTTAGATTTAGCTTAGAGAGTAGGTTACAGAGTGGGAGCAGGTAAATGTTGAATAAGGTCGGGGATAAAGAGGATCCTTGAGGGACGCCAAGATTAGAACTGATCGGTTGAGATTCATAGTTGTTTATCTTAACTTTATAGAACCTGTCTTGTAGGAAGGATTTAAACCAGTTGAGTGCTGAGTTTTTGATACCAATCTCTGCTAGTCGGTCTAAGAGGATCTTGTGGTTTACAGTGTCAAACGCTGCTGAGAGATCAAGGAGGATCAATAGGCAAGGGTGTTTTTTTTTTTGGTTTAAGAGAATATTGTCGGTTAGAGAAATGAGAAGGGATTCAGTGCTTCGGGATTTGCGGAATCCAAATTGTGTTGTGGCGAGAATGTTGTTATCGTCCAGGAATTCGCAGAGTTGATGGTTGACTAATCTTTCTAGGATTTTAGCTATAAATGAGAGATTGGCTATTGGCCGAAAGTTGGCTGGATTTTCCGGAGAGAGGTTAGGCTTTTTTAGAAGGGGTTTTAGTATAGCGAGTTTGAGTGGGGTTGGCACTAAGCCCTGTGTAAGGGAGGTATTAATGATTTGAGCAATGGGCTTAGCAATAGCTTTTGCGCCAGCAATGAGCATATTAGCAGGAATCGAATCAAGCGGGTGGGATGCAGGTTTAAGTTTTTTTAGAATATTTTCAATCTCTATATGGATGCTGGCTCGAAGGCTTCAAGGCTTGAAGTCTGAAGAGGATTGGAAGTTGAGAGAGGAGGTTGGGGGGAAGTTTTTTTCTGATCAAGGAGTGGTTTAAGTAGGTTGGATATTTTCTCCTTGAAGAAGATAGCAAGTTCTTTGGCTTTGCTTGCAGATTTTTCATCTGGGATGATGAATGTGGGTGGTTTAGTGAGGGATGAGACCAGGGAGAAAAGGGCTTTTGGATCATAGATGAAGTGGTGGATTTTTCGAGAGTGGAAATCTTTTTTTTTCTGTAGGATGGAGATCCTGTATTGGTGCATGATGGTTTTGAAGGCTGAGTTGTTTTCTAAAGTCGGGTTTTTTCTCCAGATGAGTTCTTTGTTTCTAAGTTCCCGCTTTAAATGTCTAAGTTCGGGGGTATACCATGGCTTTTTCTTTTCTTTGTTAGAGTTGATGGTTTTGGAGATAAGAGGACATGTCTGATCTGCAACTTTTTTGGTTATAGAGGATCAGGATGAGATGGCTGAGTCAGCGTCCAAGATGTTTATGTGTTTTAGTTCTTCCAATAGATGTGTGATAAGGGTTTCCTGATTGCATAGTTTTCTGAATTGAATCGAGGTTTTTAATGAGGTAGTAGTGCTTGGGAGGTGGGTTGCTAAGGATGAGCAGATTAGCTTGTGATCAGACCATGGGATTGGCAAGCAAACTACTGGAGCCGATAGGAAGAGACCTTTATTTATAAAGATTAGGTCTAGGGTATGGCCAGCTTTATGAGTTGATTCGTTTTAGTTGAAAAAATCCCATGGAGTTGAGAGTGTTGATGAAAGTTTCACAATTAGAGGAACGAGGGTTAGCATCTACGTGAAGGTTGAAATCTCCAAGCAGTATGGCTGGAGAGTCCATGTTGATGTGACGAGCTATATATTCTATTAAAGGGGAAGGGTCGGAGTCAAGATGGCCTGGAGGAGCGTAGATGAGGCCTAGTTGTAAGTGAGATGATTTGAAGACGGCGAATTCAAGATTAGGAGAGGCAATAGATGTGAGAAGAGATAATCCTATAAATTTTTTTGATGCTAATAACAAACCACCTCCTCTTTTCTTAGGTCTAGGGATGGAAAAGATGTCGTATGTTTGGAGAGGAAGTTGATTGATCAGGGCTGCATCCTCTAGTTTTAGCCATGATTCAGTGATGGCACATAGATCTGGTTTTTCCTCCTCTAGATAGTCACTTAGTAGGTGAGTTTTTTTTGAGAGAGATTGAGCATTCAAAAGGGTAACAGAGAAAAGTGTGAGGCCTAGGAGTTGGTTTAGCGGGGAAATCATGATTGGTAAGAGCCTTTTTTGACGAGTTTGTGGTTCATAAGGGGCGGCTTGTTTGTTTGGTGTGATTCTCCTGCTTTTATATATAATTGGGATTGTGTTGAGTCTCATTTTTGATTAAAGATGAAAACGATGGTCAAGACTGGAGGTTTGAAGGGCTCTATTCTGGGGCTTCCTTTGGGTCTGCACGATGCAGTCAGACGAATGCTGGTGGGAATGTCGTCAGACGAATGTTGGGCGAATGCAGTCAGACGAATGCTGGGCGAATGCAGTCAGACGAATGCTGGGCGAATGAAGTCAGACGAATGCTGGGCGAATGAAGTCAGACGAATGCTGGGCGAATGAAGTCAGACGAATGCTGGGCGAATGAAGTCAGCCTCTTCTGTCGCTTAACTCAGGGCTGATTATCATGTATAGGCACTGCTTGGATTTTCAAATTCTTTTTTTCTTGTATAAATTCTCCCCCTTTGCGGTCTAAATGTGGGATATTTTTACCTGGTAACATTTTTTTGTTTCATTTTTTTCTCATTACTGTAATTTGTTTACTGGCAAGAGGTTCTTGATTCTATATAATTTGAAAATTAATAAAGAGAACATAAAAAAAGAACACCTTGGATCTAGCTTGCTATATCACAAAAGATGCCATATGCACTTGGGAATCAGTCGGTTATCAATATCTGTGTGTTCTCTGCGTAATGTGGCTGCTCCCAGAGCTTCATGGGGAGCAGAGTAAAGAATGTCAAAAAGATCGACTCAGTGATATTTTTTTGCGGATCCCAGTTGAGTCTTGCTGCTTACCAGGTCTATGTTTACTGCACAGGAGTGAACACTACCCAGACTATGGTGTTTTATAAATGAAATCTTCTTTGTATCCTACCTTGCACATGTCATGTAGCCAGTTTTCTTCTCCTTTGTCTACGAACCCATGGGTGATAAAGCGAGTTTTTCTGTTGGTTTTGAAATTTGAAGCTAAAATGGTTGATGGGTTTATTGCAGTGATCTCCTGTTGAAGAGGAAAAAAAAACATAAGGGTACCAGCTGTGATGGTGTTTTGTTTTCAGTCATCAAAATAAGTGTTGATGCCCTTTGTTTTTATTGTAACTGCAGAGAACACAGAGTCTTTGTAGGCCGGTGGTATTCACTCCCAGCCCTCGAGAACCACAATTAGGTAGGTTTTTCAGGATATCTCTAAGGAATATGCATGTAAGAGATATGTGTGCAATGCCTCCATTGTATGCAAATCTATGCGATGCATATTCCTTAGAGATATCCTGAAAACCTGACCTGTTTGCAGCCCTTGAGGGCTGTGAACGCCTACTGAATTGTACTGCACTGTACTGTATTGTAGGCTGTATTACCTTACAAAGGACCAATGAAAAAAATGATATAGTATGTGAACTTTTTGAGACCACATAGGAGCCTTCATCATTTGAGCCTTTGTGGCTTCACAAGTTAATGTAGTGTAACATCTTTTCCACTGGTCCTGTAGAAGGTATCAAACTATCAAGACTCCATTTTTTTTTCAGGACTGTAAGCATCAACATCTTCATCTTCATATCAAGTTTTTAAAAAGCATTTACTCAAATCAGGGAGGATAACTTTCAAACAGCTCCATGCAGCTCCATATTCATGCTGTAACGGGGTAAACCCCCAGCGTCTCCTTCGGTCCTTGCAGGCCTATCACAGCCTGAGGTGTGAACCTTTTGGACCACTGCCAGATTGGTTCTGCCTGATCTACAAGCAGATCTGGCTCCAACAAATGGAAGACAATGGAAGACGTAGGAGGGCAGAACCAAGGAAGTGAAGTAGTCAGGCAGGCAAGGATGGGGGCAGGCAGAGTTCATTCACAGAGAGGAGTACACCAAGCCAAAGTCGGGGCAGGCATCAAGCAGAGCGAGGTCAGAACAGTCTGAGTCAAAGCAAAAGCAGTAACGGGAGGAAGCAAATACTCCAGTTCAGGGGTAACAGGATCTGTTGCTCAGATAGTGCTTATGCATCAAGCTGTGCCACAAGATTTCCTGTCTTCAGGCCCTATAAAGCTTGATACCTCCTGGGTATGTCCCTAATCAGTTGCAAGATGCAGGGCAGAATCAGGATGGTGGAAGGCCACAGGGGAACGCAAGACACTGGGCCAGGGTCAGGACAGTGAGGCACAGGGAGCTGGCCACAGTGCAAGCCACTGGGGTCGGTGAAATGTTACATATACATATATGGATGCATGGCGATTTACGATGGTAGTTTATAATCTGCGCATATTTGGTCCACACGAATTGTAACATATCCATATATCCACCCCAACATATGCACGTATGTTTCAGTACATGTGAATATCAGCAATGCACTGAAAGTGTGTACTTTTCCTACCAATTCTATAAACATAAGCACTTACAGGTAAACTTTCAAAGGAGTTACATGTGTAAATGTAATATACTATTGTAGCAACTGACACAGGGAAAGTACCCTTAGGGGTAGATTTTAAAAGGTGCGCGCGGGAGTAGATTTGTTCGCGCAACCCGGCACGAACAAATCTACTCCTTATTTTATAACATGCGTGCGCTGCCGCGCACGCATGTTATAAAATATAGGGTCGGCACGTGCAAGGCTGCGCAAAATCGGCAGCCTGCGCGTGCCAAGCCTCGCAGCCATCCTCCATTCCCTCCGAGGCCGCTCTGAAATCAGAGCGGCCTCGGAGGGAACTTTCCTTCTGGCCCCCTCTCCCACCTTCCCCTCCCTTTCCCTATCTAACTCAACCCCCCAGCCCTAACTAATTTCCCCCCCTTACCTTTATTTTACAAGTTACACCTGCCCAAGGCAGGCGTAACTTGCGCGCACTGGTCCGGGGGCTGGTCCAGAGGCCGCAGCCACACCCTTGGAATGCCCCTGGGCCGGAACCATGCTCGTGGCCCCGCCCCTGGAACGCCCCCTGATGACGCATCGGCCGCGACACGCCCCCCCAGGAAAGCCCCTGGACTTACGTGCGTCCCGGGGCTTGCGTGCGCTGCCGAGGCTCAAGATAGGCTCAATGCGCGCAGGGGGTGGAAGGGGCAGCTTTTCGGGGGTTACGCGTGTATTTTACGCACATAACCCTTTGAAAATCTGCCCCTTAGGCTGTTAAATTCTAAGAACAATTCAGTGACATATATTGTAGCAATTTTCAAAAGCCCACTTACACAGGTAAAGTGCATTTAACTGTGTAAGTGCTTTTGAAAATCAAGTCCTTACATTTTATGCATGAAAAAAATAGAACTTGTTTGCATGAAACCCTGATTTATACACGGTGGTAGATATATTTTCAAAAATTTGCACGTAATTGAAATCACCAGTATGCCAATTCCTCCACCAGGTCACCCAGTCTGTTTTCACTTCATTGAGACTCTCCTAGTACTTCACCCTGAATTTCTCCCAGTTAATCCAGACTTCCCTCCAACAATAGCAGACCACAGACAAGTCTGATACCAGTGGTACTAGATAATTAGCAGATGTAAAACTGTGCAAATCAGTTGCCTAATGTATTCATGGAAATCTTATAAAATAGCAATTTATGCAATTTCCTCTTGGCCCCGCCCTCGAATGTCTCTAGATTGTCCCTTTCTTATGCAGGGAAATATGATTGTGAAACCAAAAATATGCGCATGCTTTTGATGTTTACAAAATAGCATGCATGTGAGTACAAGCTACTTACACACATACTAATTTTACGAATGTAATTCCTTTGAAAATTAACTCAATAGTTTGTGCCAGTTTGTAGTTCTCTCTGTCTACCCCTCCAAGTTTACAGTTAGACCAATAATCTTTTCTAACGTGAGACCGGCTCCAGGAAGCCAAAAGGTACGCTACCTGTACATATTTTATTTAAGAAATTTATATTATGCATATTACAATGGTCAAGGCAGATTCCAGGATTACATGCATAATTAAATAATAAATAAAATGGACATCATACATACAAATCAATGAACATAAGAATAAAAATATAAGTGAAACCAGTAAAATGAAAGGCAAAAACCCCATACATAATCAAACATTGGAATAAAAAAGAAAATATAAAAAGCTGCTTTACAGTTGTAAAACCTATATTGAAGGATTAAGATGATTCATCACCCACAGCTCTCTTTAAAAATTAACGGCTGAATTTTAAATCGGCCACACGTGTAAAAATTGCCACTTATGCACTTGGCTGGGCTCTCGTGCACCGCACACATTTTCAAAGGAGCCATACAACGCGCATATGTGGTGATACGCACCCAAGTGCCGAGCCCTGAGAAAGGGCGGGCCGGAAGCCGCCTGGGACAGCAGCCATTAGCCGCTGTCCTGTGGAAGCGTGCGCCGGCAGCCGGCCAGCGCATGTAAATTACTTCTGCTCCCGAGGAGCAGCAAGTAATAAAGTAAAAAAATTCAGCAAGGTAGGTTAGCTTTAGGGGGTGGGGAGGAGAGGGGAAGGGGAAGGAAAGTTAGGCAGGAGGTTGGGCCTTAATTGGAGCGGACTGGGAGGGAACTGGGGAAGGCCCGATTGCATCGCCGTGCAGACTTTGCAAAAATTCACGTGTGCACAGATTACAAAATCTGGTGCGTATGTGCGCATGGCCAATAGATTTTATAACATGCATGCGCCGGCACGCACATGTTATAAAATCGGCGCATCCATGTGTGCGCACCGGGAACCTCGCTCACATGAGGGGCGCGCATATCTTTGAAAATCTAAACATAACATAAGAACATAAGAATTGCCATACTGGGTCAGACCAAGGGTCCATCAAGCCCAGCATCCTGTTTCCAACAGTGGCCAATCCAAGTCACAAGTACCTGGCAAGTACCCAAACATTAGAATGATCACAAGCTACTTATTAATTACCATCATAGCAGTTTATGGATTTTTCCTCTAGGAACTTATCCAAACCTTTTTTAAACCCAGAGCTTAATTATGCACTGCGTGAAAAAGAACTTTGATTTGTTTTAAATGAGCTACTTGCTAACTTCATGGAGTGCCCCTAGTCCTTCTGTTATCTGAAAGAGTAAATAACCGATTTACATTAACTTTTTCAAGTCCTTTCATGGTTTTGTAAACCTCTGTCACAGTGGTTCTCAACCTTTATCCCATCATGACACACCTGACAGACCAAGCTCACATCTGTGACACACTGCATATTACAATTCATGGCGGAAATAAAAAATAAAGGCCCAATATTATTTGTATTGTTAAGAATGACACAAGGGAAAGATAAGTACTCTGTCTGAACAGAAATTGCATAAACATCCCATACCAAAACAGCGCCAATTTCCAGCACTCAAACTTACAAGGCAAAACTGAAAATATTACACCAGGCCATAAAACTCCAATACTCCTCCTATTAGGAAAACGGACCAAGCCAGGCTGCTATAGAGTCCTACACAGAAACTACACGCCAGCAGAAAACCTCACCTCAGTCACATGTTCAGATCTTCACCTAACAAAGAATAAAGAGACCATAATGAATAAATAGAAACATGCCAATGAAAACTGAACAGGAAACCGCAACAAGCCAGAGATTCTGTGGGCAGTGTAACAAAGGAAAAAGAGAAACATCACCAGTGTCATAAAACAAATCAAAAAATATAAAATCAATAGCAGTAAAACCAGCTGATGAATGAAATATCCAATAATTAAAACTCATACCGAAAATTTCTAGAGACCAATAAAATATTTCCAAATAGCAGGGACAAAGACCCAATAATGAAAAATAATAATGATAAAAAAATGCTTTGCAATCACGTGATGTGGTGGGCTTGGTAGGATGCTTTCCTCCGAGCTCCGGCTGCCTCCCCGGCTAAATCCCTAACCATCCTGACTACCCGACCGTCTGGCTTGGCAAAAACGTTTCTCTCAGCACGCTGCACTCACCCGGTTGCATCTCAGAGAGTCTTGCGGTGCTGTATGGCTACTAGATCTTTTCGCAGAGAAAAAGATAAACCGACAGCCCCCAACATCAAAATGGCCGCCGCAGCCAGCGTGGGCCCAATCCCGGATAGTGAATCTTTAGAGGAAAAATGTTTGCATGCAGTAGTATCCGCATTAGACGTGTGATTACACCAATTATCTGAGCAGATGCTGCTATGAGGGCTTCCCTTACCGAATTTGACATCCGCACCGACGTATGAAGCACATTTTACTTTAATCCAACGTGGATTACAACTTAAGATATTACAAACCCAAGAGAAAACCAATATATAGAGCGAGAGCAGGGAAAAAAATTAGAAATGCAGTCAATAGTCTCGACTATCACACAGTAACAGAAAAGAGCAGCACTTAAGAGCCTTTAAATAAAGTAGTTATGAATTAATGAATCAAATGTCAATTCACCCATTTCGAGGCTGGAAAGGAGACTGTAGGGAATAGCTATTTGGGAGGGTTGACTGAAAATTTTAACTGCTATTCTGAGATCTTGGATTGACTAATAGCAAAACTGTCAGTGAGCATATAAATATAAATCAGCTCCTAGGCATGGAATGCATTATAACCTAATTAAAATATGCGTATGCTTCATTATACTTTTTCAGACATGCAAGTTACTCAGATGACATTGGTCCCCTATAGGAAGAAGTGGAAGGAGCATGATTAACGAATGGCATCAAGGCAAATGGGAGTGGAGGAGTGGCCTAGTGGTTACAGCAGGGGAGTGAGAGCCAGGGAACCAGGATTCAAATCCTGCTTCTCCCACGTCGCACTTTGTGACCTTGGGCAAGTCATGTCACCCTCCACTGATTCACGTACAAGCTTAGGGGGTCATTCACTAAGCTGTATTCAGTGTTTACCACGCAGTGAACGCCTAATGCAGCAATAACCTGCGGCATGTTAATTACTAGGTATTATTTTATCCCAAATAACAGGGGTAAGGTAATGAGCTGAGTTGCATTATTTTGTATCCGAAATGACGTGGTTATGGTAATATAATAACACGGCTTGCCTTAAAAATTGCAAGTCATGTTATGTTCCTGAAAGTTAGGTACAACTCGGGAGTTGTGGTTAACTTTCCTTGGGATCATCAAGATGCAAACAGGCATCCCGATGCTCCTGGGAGGTTTCTTACAGAACGATAGCGGCCCCACAACCCCACCCCCAACATATGTAATTCCCCCTCCTGAGGGTCAGTGAGACCCCCCCTCGCCTCCTTTAGAAGTGGTCCTCATGTCCAAAAAAATATATATATATTAAAAAAATCTATGTCGTATGACGTATGCCCTGCCCCTCTAACTAAGCCCCCGTTTTTAAAATTCTGCCGCCCCCGGCTCCCAGCTCCCCACCCAGCAGTAGCATCCCATTACCTCTGACCCTTCCCGACCCACCCTAGCCGCCCCCAGGCATTCCTGTTGGTCTAGTTGGGCCCCCTATGCTCCAGACCCGGCGTTCTCGACCTTAAAATGGCTTCGGGCATGAAAGGTCAGCGGGCGCCACAATGCACAAATCCACTTTTCTCCTAATTCAGCAGCGCGCGCTCTTCCTCACTCGAGGACAGCGCTCTTGCCTAGGAATGTACAGCGTGGGCAGTACCCTGGCAAAACGCACTCTTGCCTTTCCCATACCACTGTTACCATGGACTCGCAGCTCGCAAAACCCAGCCTGCGGCACTTCACGCCGAGCATTTCTGGCAGTCATCTGTGTCCTGGCCTGTGCCCTGGAAGGGCAGGGAGTGACTGTACGGGCTACATCCTCTCTTCTTGCGCTCACTGTATCTTAGCCGTTTTTGGCCCAAGTATGACGTGCTGGTCCTCCACCTTCAGAAGTCTGTGCTCCAAGGAGGAGGACCCCCCCCCCCTTCTCCCCAACCACATAAAAAGAGGAGCTCGAGAGTCAGATGCCCCCAATTGAGGGAGGGGAGGCAGAAAAATGATTTTTAAAAAATATGTTACAATATTTCCTTTCATAATTTTGCCACCCTGTGCCTTTTCTGTATAGGTTATAGGGGTATGTGGGCATGAGCCCCAGGAATGAGTGTAGGCGCGTGGGTACACGTGTATGAGTGGGTACAGGTAGTGTAGCTGTGTGCGGGAGGATGTGCACGCAGAGTTTACTGAGTATTTTCAAAGCAAACTCAGGCACTTAGGTTTTCTTTGAAAATACTCGACCAATTGGAGAAGTGTACACACAGTACAGCGCACGATAGTAACACCGGCTCTTCAAAATGTCTAATTTGTCTGCTGTAATTTACATGCTGAGAAACCCCGATGTTTACATTTCGCAGCTTTCTAACTGGTAAACGATACTCGGGTGTCCTTGATTTCCTGCAGAGTCTCGTTCATTCCCACACGGCCTCTGCTATGGCTGTTTGAGATTATAAAAGTTTTGTACAATGTGCTCTCTTTGCAGAACAGTCATATGTTTTGATTCAAATGCTAATTACCTGGGTACAATTTAGCTGGATAAATCGGGGGCATTCCGGGGACCTTCAGACCCATCCAAGAAAGTTTATACAGACAAATCTGGTCTCGCCCCAGAGCACCTACAGTTATTTGTGTACGAGTTTCTAGCCAGCTAGATTCAGAATACAGCCAGGTAACTAAAAATTAAAAACCCTTGCCCCCAGCTCTCCTACCAAAATACTTTAAAATATGTACAATCCCCTCCCCACCAAATCCCCAAAAGAAAAAAAAAAAGAAACAGGGCAGAGTCCCAAGGTCCGCCTGCAACCTGTACCCCAACTCTTTTACCACAACCGGGCGTCCCAGCCGGACCTCCAAGCTGGAGCCGGGAGCTGGTATAGTGTTACTGCGCTCCCAGCCGCTTCCACCATTGATCTGGCTTTTATTAAATTAACTACTGTGGGGATGAAGGGGGGGAGAGAGCGAGGACGCCACGGGGAGGGCTCTCTCAGCAAAATATTATGGGGAGGGAGTTGGGAGGCCGCAGGGAGGTTAAACAAAGCACAATCTGTACTGTTTTGTAGTATGGGCTGAAGAGAGGGTGCTTGGACAAATCTACGCCTGCTGGTGCGGTGCCTGGATTACATTTGCTGAAAATCAGCGCTAGCACTCGCCCCTGGACTTAGCCACTCAGCCCAGTCAATTTTCAAAGGCTTCCATCTGGCCGGCTACATCCCTTCAAAACCCTGACCTCTTAGTGAATGAAGCCCAAATGAGTCACACCAGGCTGGACATTTAGATGTCCACCAAACTGAACACCTAAAGAAAAACCGCGACTGCCCATCTAAACTTGAG
Organism: Rhinatrema bivittatum; assembly: GCF_901001135.1. Classification (NCBI taxonomy): domain Eukaryota; kingdom Metazoa; phylum Chordata; class Amphibia; order Gymnophiona; family Rhinatrematidae; genus Rhinatrema; species Rhinatrema bivittatum. Next base: position 300,770,992 of record NC_042621.1, on the reverse strand, counting down.
CATCTAAGCACTCAGACATGATGGATTTATTTATTTAGCTCACCGCTTTTCATTTAATAGCTCAAGGCGAGTCACATTCAGCTACTGGAGTGTTTTTTTAATACAGCCGTAAGTTCAGGATCTACCCAAGTTTAGGCTAAACTTCTGAAATTTTCACCCAGAGTTCCTGATCCCTCACCATGGTTTCCTGCTTTCCCATGAACACAGAATCCTCCCCACGCCTGCAGAGGACGCAGAAGGGAGAAGGCGACAGAAAAGGGCAAATAATGCCAGAGCGAGCAAACGGAAACACGAGGAGAAAGGTGGCACTGCTGCGAAGGGACGGGAGCACTTATGAACACAAACTACGACAGGTCTTACCTGAAAGTTATTGGGATTTTCCCTTGTGTAGAGGAGGAGGCGAGTATTGATCTTTCCGGGAGTCCAGGGTAAGCGTGCGATCGGTCTTTCTGCTGTTCCGGCCCATGGAATATTGTTCGTAAAGCATCCTAACCTGTCATAGCAGACTTCATCTCCTACAAAACATGTTGAAAAGTCTAAATTGCAGATTTCCAAAACAAACCCCACTCTACATCAGAAGTGGCTAAGCTTGAAGCTAAGAGATTGCTGGATTCTAGAGAGAGAGAGAGAGAGCGCATGAAAGCGCTCGTTAATTACAGCAGCCTTCTAGTGGGGTAAACTTCCTGCTTCATTACTATAGTATAATGTAAATATTCTGCTGTAATCTCAACCTCAGCGTTTGAATGGAAAGGCCAGTAAGAAATGAAGTTCATTCACCGATTGATAGCCGGCCGAGGTGGAGTATCTGCCGATATATCACTTTTAAAGTGACTTGAATATGTGATTTTTATGCCCACTTTGTAACGAGCTCCGACACTAAAAGCCTCCCTGCCCCGCTGTCCTCACGCCCACAGCTGGATTCTTTAGATCAGGTGCGGTGATGTACCGGAGGACTCCAAGGGGCTTGCATATATTATTGATTACATCAATTTGTTTCCTAATCGGAAATGCAACGATGCCAATGATTTCGTGAAGATCTATTCCCTGCACAGTAGAGAAGTCTTCTCTGACCACAAGTAAATGTTTCTGCTTTTCCATTTGTGCTGTATATTTAAAAGCAGGACATTGGAAAGTGTCACTTTTCTCACAGCCATGGTGGCAACAACATAGCTCCTCCATGCCCCCAGGTCGATATGGTACGGACGCCCTGAAAAATCGACTCTGTTTTCGGCATCCGCTCTTTGAACGTGCGCACAGGCCCCTCTCCTGGGCGCGGGACACAGAATGCAAACGAGGGGTCGCGTTAAAAGGAGGCGCTAGGGACAGTTGCGCGCCCCTACCGCTTCCTTGGCTCAGAGGCTGTCAGTGGGTTAGGGAAATGGACGCTCAATTTTATGAGCATCCATTTCCCTAACCTGTGCACTTGTTAACTGAGCGTCCCTTTTCCTAACCTGACCTACCGGCACCTTTTTTAAACATTTTTTGTAACTTTTTTTTTTTTTTTACCTTTTGGTTCCTCTGACATAATATCGCTACGATATTAAGTCAGAGGATGTACAGAAAAGCCCAAGAGCAGGCATTCATTTCTGAGCATAAAATGTGCGGATCGGCCGCACATTTCTTTTCCTGTATCCCGAACGAATGACTAATAGCCTATCAATATGCATTTGCATGTGCTGAGCGCTATTAGTTTTGGAGGGGGGTTGGGCATACATTGTGGACCCGCTAAACCTCTTATTGTATAAGGGGTTGTGCTACATGTGTCCAAACTGGGTTAAAAAGTGCGCTCAGCTGAGCACACTTTACAGTATGGGCCTGAATGTGTGGTGTTTTTCTTGGGAGGTATGATAGTTAAGCACTAATAAATAAAACCCTGAGACAAGTGAAACAGGCAGAGAACAACAAACCTATAGGGGAAGCTCCCTATTCCTGGAAATTAAAAAGAAGCCATGGAGAATAACCAATGGAACACCCCTGTGATACCTGGGTTTATGTTTATTTTTGATATCCCACTTTTAAAAAATCTTAGCAAATCAGTATAAATTATAGCAGTGTGACAGGGCAGATCAAATTTTTGGAGGGGTAACATATATATAAATAAGGTTGCCGACTGTCCAGATTTTCTCTGAACAGGACAGATATTTGGGGATATGTCTAAGCCAAAAGGAGGGCTAAATGTCTACATTTTAGCCCTGCAGTCCAGCTACAATCCACCTAGTCTGAAATCCTCCTCTTCCCAAGATTGAGTCCTTCAACTAAGAACGTTGTCCCTATTGCCAAGGCCACCAGCTGTTTGAACTGCAGAGCACTCTGGGAGCAACAGAGGCAGCACTGGCCTGGGCAGTAGGAACAACAATTACTTAGTTGAAGACACCAGCACTGGGAAGAGGGGGAGCAGATGTTCGACAGAGACACCAGCTGAAGAAGCAGCAGCTCAGGAGTCCAAGTCCTGCTGGCTGAAGAAGAAGTGCCATGGGAGCAGTGGGCCAGCAGAAAGCCCAAGCCTTGCAAGCCAAAGAAGATGAGCTCTGAGAGTATGTATTAGCAGGGAAGGGCAGGGGAAGTGGATGGGATGGGATAAGGAATTGGAGTGGAGTGGGTGGAGCATGGGGAAATGGCATGGAGTGGAAAGGGGATGGCTTATGTACCAGACTACTGGGGGAAGGGGGAGAGAGATCCGGAGGAGGGACAACAGGACTTGGAAATAGATGGGAGGGGGGGCATACTAGAAGAAGAGTTGGAATTTGAGGATTGCAGAGGGGGGGGGGAGTGGGTTGTCAGATAGTTGTCAGGAACTAGGACACTGACTGGGTGTTGTGTGCCATGGCTGCCTGCGGCCGCAACCCCCTACCTGAGCCACAGCATTGGGCTGCTGCGGCAGCGCCGAGGAACCCAGCCCGGGCATCCCCGCACCCTGCTGTACCCTTCCGCACTGATGGCCGGCGGGGGAGATGCCCCGGGCCTCCCCTCATGGCATTGGGCCGGTCAGCAGGGCTCCCGAGGATCCAAGATGGCCACCCTGCCCGTAGGCGCAAGGCCACGCTTCCTTGACTGATTTAAAGGGACCTCGTCCCTTTAATTACCTACACGTGTTTCCAATGGACCAGACCAGGGGAAGTATATAAGGAAACTTCCTCCGCTCACTCCTTGACTTGGCAACTTCGTTGTTCCAGTCTGCTTGCTTTGGTAAGTCCTCCGGTTCCTCGAGTTCCTGATTCCTGCGTCTTCTTGGTGATTCCTCGGTGTGTGACTTCGGACTGGCTAACGGTGATTCTTCGATGCGTGACTTCGGACTGGCAAGTGGTGATTCTTCGGTGTGTGACCTCGGACTGGCAAGTGATGATCCCTCGGCGTGTGACCTCAGACTGGTAAGCGACGGGTATCCCTCTGGTACTCGACCTCGGACCTCTTCCGGACCATCGTCTCCAAGGGCCCACCTAAGTCCCAGCGGCCCGGGTTCCTATGAGCTCCTCCTGGGGGAACCGCAGGCTTCTAGTGGTGAAGATCCAGTTGGCCTTTAAACCAACCTCACGACTCCTCGACCTCTCAAAGGTCCACCTAAGCCCCAGCGGCCCGGGTCCCTACGGGCTCCTCCTGGGGGGACTGCGGGCTTCCAGTGGCAAAGACCCAGTCGGCTGTACTCCGACGTCACGACTCTCCACTCTCTCAATGGCCATCTCAGTCTTCAGTGTCGAGGGTCAGCCAGTCCCATCTTCTGTTCCGCCTTGCCACCCAACGGGGGAACCTAAGGAGCCACCTCCTAAGGTAATACCATCCTCCCGTCGGTCCAAGGATTCAGAATCCTGATCATAACACCAGGTATTTGACTGAGGGGAACACTGGGAACTTGGAAGTTAGGTGGATATGAGTGTGTGTATGGGGGGGGGGTTAAATTGGCTGAGGGTATGAGTAAGAGTGTGATATGAAGGTTAGAAAAAGGGCTGAAGGGTGGAGAGAGATTGAGTGGAGATGTAACTCTAGTGCGAGGCAGTGACAAAGGATGTGGGAGCTATGTAGAGAACAAGAATGGGGTTAAGGAGGTGGTAAAAGAGGGGTACTTGGAGGCTGGGCAGGGCTAAAAGGCTGAAGAAAGGGGCTGGAGGCAGAGAAAGGCATGAAAAAACAGAGGTGAGAATGCTGATGAGAAGATTAGAGGCAGATGAAAGGATGAGGGGAGGATAAAGGGAAGAAATAGTGGTCAAGGGAATGGGGAATAGGAGACAGAAAGAGGAAGCTGAAAGATGGCTGGCAAGGTGGTGGGAGTGGGTGATGAAAAGGTGAGGGGAAGGCAGGGTGAAATCTAACTGAGTTGCTAGAGGAATAAAAAAGAAATGAAGAAACGAGATGAAAGTGAAAGATCAATCTTGCAGTCAAATGTAGAGGAGGAAATCAAGACAGGAGAAGAGAGAAGAAATGAAAAATGGAAAGGAGACCTGGACAAGGTCATAGGAGAAGCAGAAAAAGGATTGAAATCAACAAAATGAAAAAAAAATAAGATGTCCAGATAACAAAGGTAGAAGAAAGAATTTTATTTTTAGTTTATTGATTGGAATATGTCTTTTCTGGAAATGCATCTCTTATCCTTTTATTATTTTCATCAGAGGAGGAAATGCATTTCTGTTTGATTTCTCCAATATTGCACTGCATATCTTCTTGGTATTTCTAGATCAGTTTTTGTCTGCGCATTTCTAATATCATTTAGTCTTTATTTGGTGAGGGCTGCAGGTGTTCTGCATGCATGACTGAAGTGAGTTATACTGCTAGTATGTACTAGTTTTTGAGTAGGGATTGAATCCAATCTGCTTTTTTCTGTTTTCCCAGTAGGATGTATATTGCTGTTCTAGGGCCCATTGCAATAATTGCAGAGCCACGGCATGGCTGTTGCTGTTTGAGTTCTAGGTGTTAGTGCTGTTTGGGATGGCAGATTTGCTACATAGGTTCTGAGTGGGCTTTTAGCAGGTGTGCTTTTTGTAGTGTGCACACTTGTGCTTTGTGTTGCTTTACAGTCTCTGCTTGGTAGAGGAGGGAGATTGTGTCACTGTTTCTGAGATGATGCCAAAATATGAATATTATTTTTTGTATGGTGAATAGTAAGAGAAAACATCTTAATGCTGCTCTGCAGCTTTACTAGGTGTGTTTCTATGGACGAGAAATATTTGTTTGCAGAACTGGATGTTCAGGATTTCTATAGCAGTTCTGTTCCATTCTGTATGGTTTGGGGTTAATGATAAGATTCCTGATCTCATTCATATATAAAAAGATTGATTGAATGATGCCTTTAAATAATCTGCCATAATTTTCTATGTTACTAATGGTGGGGTGGCAATAATACTCATGTGTGAATGTGGAAAGCCATAGTCAGCAAAAATTGTACTCAGCATCTCAAAGTGTTCAGAATGTTCACACTTTAAAGTTGTCTTTCCTATATTTAAAGGATAGTATAGAGTCAAGAATGATAAGCAATCCTGCAAGAAACAAAAAGCATTGTGGAATCTTTATGGACAGTGCGATCAGTAAGAATATAGCAGTGGGTGCATCCACCTGGTCAAGAGGAAGAAATACCGTGAAGTGCTAACAGAAATTAGAAAGGCTAAAACTTTTGGCAACAAAATAATAATGGGAGATTTCAATTACCCCAGTAATGATTGGGTCAATGTCTCATCAGGACATGCTAGGGAGAATTAGTTTCTTGATTGCATAAAGAATTATTTCATGGAGTAGCTGGTCTTAGAACTGGCAAGAGGGAGAGCTATTTTAGATCTAGTCCTTGGTGCAAGAGGTGGGTCCACTTAGCAATAGCGATAAAGGAATCAAATCTACTAGATAAATGAGGCTTGACCGACGTGCCGCAAATGCACAGTAGGGAGCAGCTCTACTGCGCATGCGCGGCACAAAGAACTCTGCCCGACGTGCCGCGAGAGAGCACGTCGGTCTGAGCGGCGGACACGGCGTTTTGCGGCAGTGGCGGCAGTATGTCAGCATCAGTCGGGCCAGCAACAGAGAGCAGCGGATGCGGCGTGGAGGAGCAGCGGCAGTGAAAGCTGAGCGACAGGCGGGCAAGCAACGAGTGCGGTGGTCAGGCGCTCCAAGAAAAGGCTCCTCAGACATGTTAACAGCCTGAGCCTGGCCCTCCGTTGCCGGGGAAGGGGGGAGGGGGAGTAGGAAGTAGGGACGGCAATGGAGGGACAGGCTCAGGCTGTTAACATGCTGCAGTTCTGTCAGCAAATGCCTCCTCCTTTAGCCTGGTCCCTCCCAGCCGGCCCTGTAGAAGAGAAAAAGAGGGAGGGGTGGAGGGCTGAAGGAGAGGGAAGGGGTTGTGGATGAGGTGATAGTGGAAGGAAAGGGAAGATGAGGGGATGGAAGGAAAAGGGATGAGTGAGTAAGTGGGAAGGGTTAGACGTTGTGCAGAAGAGAAAAAGAGGGAGTGGGAAGGGGGTGTGGATGAGCTGGGAGAGGATGAGAGTGAGGGATGGGATTGAGAGAGGGTGGGGAGTGACTGAGGGGAGGGGAGAGTGAGGGAAGGGGAGGGATTGGGAGGGAGAATGAGGGGGGAGGTGAGAGTGAGGGAAGGGGAGGGAATGGGATGGAGGATGAGGGGGAGGTGAGAGCGGGGAGGGAGTGGGAGAGAGGATGAGGGGGTGGTGGGAGTGAGGGGGGAGGTGAGAGTGAGGGAAGGGAGTTTGAGTGGGGGCAGGGGAGGGAAGAAGGGTGAGTGACTGAGGTGAATGAGCGAGGGGAAGGGGGAGTGAGGGAAAAGAAGTGTAGACGGGTGCAGTGTCCGAAAGCGGACTGAAAACATTTTTTTAATGTAGCCCGTTGTTACGAGCTTAACGGCTAGTTTAACATAATCACTGGGAAAAGGACATTAAGTTAAAATACTGCAGTACCATATAACTTTAAAAAGGGAGACAATAATATAATAGGGATGTGCATTTCTTTTAAATGAATGACTAAAACGCAACAAATTAGGCCATTTTTTGTTCATATGAATGAAACGAACCAAAAATTAACCTCAGACCAAAATACCCCAACATTTTTGGGTATATTTGTATTTGTCTATTTTTTAAAAAGGCTTCTGAAGGGACCATCATCGAGGGCCAGGTCCCATTCCCGAGACCTGGCCCATTTTTTTCCTTTACCAGGAAGTCAGAGCCTATAGATTGCTTCCTCCATTGATTTTCAATGTAAAGTGAAAAAAATGAATGAAAAAAAACCTTTGTCATTTGAGACAAACCTGATGAATGACTGAGCCTTCCGAAACGAATGAATGAACCAAACTGAATATTTTCCCTCTGCACATCACTGTAATAGAATGAAGAATTGGGAAAGAAACTAACAGGAACAGTTGCAAAAGTTAAAGGTTTGCATGAAGGATGGACATTGTTTAAAAATACCAAATGCCTGCTAGCAATTAAAGGTGAGGCGAAAGAAGCAGGAGAGGCCAAAAGGACATCTTTCAAAAAATGGAACGCAGAGCCAAATAAAGAAAATAGGCAAGAACATTCCCACAACAGGAAACATTGGATGGTGATGACTCTAAGGAACTAAACAAATCTCTTTGATAAAGGAGGATATAATAGATCATACTGAAAAACCAAAGAATAACAAATCATCAGGACTGGATGGTATCCACTCCAGAATTCGAAAAATACTCAATCTGTAATCTATCATTTCAAATAGTCACAATACCAGAAGATTAGAAAGTAAACCAACAGACTGGCGAACCTAACATCAGTGACAGGCAAAATGATTATTATGATTTTTGTTTTACATAGGATCATTTTAATTTTATGTTGACTTATTGTACTTACATCAAGTATCAAAGTATTCGTAAAAATTAGTAGCCATAAACAGACATGGCCTAACGGAAATCTGTCAATAGGATTTTAGCAAAGGGAAGTCTTGCCTCATAAATCTATTAGATTTTTTAGAAGGTGTAAATAAACATGTAGGTAAGGGTGTGCTGGCTGATATACTGCATTCGGATTCTCAGAATGTTTTTGACAATGTCCCCCAGGAGAGACTGCTCAGGAAATTGAAAAGGAAATTTTTGTGGAAAGGTAACTGGTTCAAAGTCAGATTTCCAAATGGAGGAAGGTCATCAGTGAGGCACTACGGGGGTTCTGTGCTGGACCCTGTGCAGTTTAACATTCATAAAGGATCTGGAAATGAGAGCAGCAAGCAAGGTGATCAAATCTGCAGATGAGACTAACGAATTCAAAATTGTTAAAACAGCAGTGTCTTGCAAGATTAGGATATGGCATCTAAATGGCAGATGAAATTTAATGTGGAAGGAAAAAAATAATCCCAACTACAGGTACACAGTGTTTGCTTCCATATTAGTAGAGTCACCGCCCAAGAAAAGGGCCTTGGAGTCCTTAAGCACAATGAACTCCTCTGCTCAGTACGCTGCGGTGGTCAAAAAAGCAAATTGAATCTTAGGAATGATCTGAAAAGGAATGGAGAATAAAACTGAGAATATCATATTGCCTCCATCCATGGTGTGACCGTACCTTGACTTTTGTGTGGAGTTCTGGTCACCCCCATCTCAAAAAAGACACAATGGAACTAGAAAAGATGCAGAGAACGGCAAGAAAATGATAAAGGGGATGGGATGGCTTTCCTGCGACGAGAGGCTACGCAAGTTAGGGCTCCTCAGCTTGGAAAAGAGACGGCTGAGAGGGGAAGTGATAGAGATTTATAAAATCATGACTGGGGAGGAACGGGTAAGTAAAGGATGGTTATTTACCTTTGGAAATACTAAAACAAGGGGACACTGCATGACACTAACTACCAGCTAAGCAGTCATAAATGGTGGAATCTAAATATAAATTTACATTAAACTAAATTTAAAACTAATTGTAGAAAGTACTTTTTCATTCAGTGCACAACCAAGCTGAGGACAAGTTTCTGAAGGACCACTCCGTAACGCATTATTAGTCAGGTAGGCTTGGGAAAGCCATCGCTATCCCTGGGAGTGAGTAATAAGAGATAGGCCTTCGTATGACCTGGACTGATCGCTGTCGGAGACAGAATGCTGGGTCTGATAAACCTTAGTCTCATCCAGCGTGGCATTTCTTATGCTCTTATGGCTTTAACAAACGTGACCACTCTTGGATTTTTTTGGGTGAGCCCTTTGCCCTCAGTTCTGTCTGTGAGTACCTCTACCACTTGGTATGAGTGTGTGCCTCTGCTGGGATGGTCAATGTGAGACTTGTTATTGGGGCTGTGCCAGAGTCTGAAAAGCAAATCCTCCAAACCTATCACACCTCCAGAGATCTGCAGCTTCTCAATTACAGCTGATCTAGTGATAGATTAAGACTTAGTCAGGCCTGGGCATCACCACTTAGGAACTGTGAGTCACACTGTCAAACTTCCCTTTATCTGAAGTGAGGACCTAAAGTTAGACCCAGAAGGTAAACGGTGGACTTATAACAAATAATAAGAAGGATTTGGATGTTTAGCCCACCTATCCAATTGAAGCTATAAGTGACTTATGGCATTAATAGAATCTAGGTACGAATAGCAGGAGTTAAGATCCAATTCGTTTTATATCTCACCTCGTACTGTGCCAAGAAGGAAAAGAGCAAAGATCCAAACGCCCAGCATCTACAGTGCATTAAAAATATCATCATTAATATCATAGCAAACAATTGCTTGATGACTGTGACACACTATGCTCAGCTATGTATATGAATGTTTAATTTTTGATAGCATGTTAAGACTTTTTCCAGAATAATTCAGTTTTACATAAAAATGAACTGAGATTGCTCCCTTACTTTCTTTTCTTTTTTAGATATGAGCTTCCAATATATGAAAAATTCATCACCCTAAATGCTGATACCATTAAGTTTCTTAGTCACCTGAGATACTGCTGTGCTGTTCATCATCAGAAAACTAACAGCAGCATCCTGATACATCCAAGGTATGAATGCAGCATGAGAAAGGCCAGAAGCACCATGATATAACCAAAGTATGAAGACATTTATGAACTTCTAAAGAGAGACCATGGGGGGGGGGGGGGGGGGGGGGGAGAGGAGGAGAGGAGATAGCAGCACCATGATCCATTCGAGGCATGACTAAAAGATCAAAAGCTGAAGAACTACCACATCCCAGGTATGAATACAGCACACACATAGCTGCAGAAAAACCTCAGGGGAATAAACAGCAACACTCTGAGACATCCAAAGTATGAATACAGCTGAAGAGAGACCTCAAAGGAGGTGGCAGCAGCAGCCTAAGACACCTAAAGTATGAATGCAGCAGGAACAACTGAAGAGACATCTCAAGGGAGGAGATAGCAGTGCTCTGAGACTCCCAAATTATGAATGTATTAGACATGTTCCCTGTTGAAAAAAAATGTTATCCCTTAAAGTCTGTTTTTATGCTGTATTCTCCTCCCTGAGGAGGAGACAGCAGCACCCTGAGACACCCAAAGTATGAATACAGCTGAAGAGAGACCTCAAAGAAGGTGGCAGCAGCAGCCTAAGACACCAAAAGTATGAATGCAGCATGAATAGCTGAGGAGAGACCTCAGGAAGGAGACAGCAGCATCCTGAGATACCCAAAGTATGAATATAGCATGATCGGCTGAGGAGATACCTCAGGAAGGAGAATGCAGCATCCTGAGACATCAAAAGTATGAATACAGCAGGATTGGCTGAGAAGAGACCTCAGGGAGGAGACAGCAGCATCCTGAGACACTCAAAGTAGGATCGGCTAAGGAAAGACCTCAGGGAAGAGACAGCAGCATCACAAGACTCTCAAACTATGAATACAGCAGGATCGGCTAAGGAGAGACCTCAGGGAAGAGACATCAGCATCCCAAAATACCCAAAGTATGAATACAGCGTAAAAAGAGACTTTAAGGGATAACATTTTTTTTCAACAGGGAACATGGCTAAAAATAACACAGAAGAAATAAAATAGCTGTTAACAAAAGGAATCAGATGAAAAAGAACAGCAGACATGACGCCAAAGCCAGTATTGTGAAAAAGTCTATGAAAGGAGGGAAAGGCAACTTACTGTGGTTTTTGGTCTCCCTTTGCTACTCAGCGGTGGTTATTAGCATATGGCTTTATATAGGGGGCAGAGTGCCGCCCTTATACTTTGGACCTGTCCGTGAAGTAAAGGCCATGCTTAGATAACAGGTGGCATAAAAGGGACAGGTTGGCACTTTTAGTAAAGTGATCCTAAATACATAAACACGCCCGATAGAAAGGGAGGGGGCGGGGGAGGAGTCGGGACGGCGTGGTCTCCTTTCTTTAAGCTTTTCTCTTACACTGCCAGGCAGAGATATGGGCAAAGGAGGTAACTGCCTGGGAGCCAGAAAGAAAGCAGGTGCTGACAGCGACCTAAATTCTGCCCAAGAGGGAAGCAGCCCTGCCGCTCGGAACAGCTAATAGCCCAGCAGCAATATACAGTCCCTGCTGCGTGGTTTGGGCTGAACAGTCCAGGGGACACATTCAGTCCCAGGACTAAGTCCATACTCACATTTAACCCAGGGCATGGATTCTTCAAATGGAGGAAGGCCGAACCTCCAGGGCCCACTCTTTGTCCCTTCAGGTGCACTCACAGTTCATGAACTGCTACGGTGTCTCTGTGCTAATAACCACACTGGACAATCCGTGGGGTGTTCCAACATAAAGTTTACTTTTGTCACTGGTTACCATGTGGCGCCAGTGCAGGTTCTCAAGGTTATGATTGGGATACAAGCCATACCCTTGTTAAGGAAGGACGGAGAGGATAGGAAAGGGGGAGGAGTGGCTCTTTATGTCAAAAATAATATCCAAGCATCCGAGCTGCAAGGAAGATGGGGCAAAGAAGAAGCTTTATGGGCCGACCTAAAAAAAGATGGGGGCACCCGTTTTTATTGGAGTGGTTTACAGACCTCCAAATCAAGAACTTGACAGAGATCTGGTTGAAGACATCCAAAAGATGGGAAAGAAGGGAGAAGTGGCGATTGTTGGAGATTTTAATCTGCTGGATGTAGACTGGAGAATCTCTTCTGCAGAATCTAACAGAAGTAGAGAGATAGTGGATGCCCTGCAAGGGGCTCTGTTCAAACAAATGGTAATGGAACCCACGAGGGAGGGAGCTATACTCGATCTAGTGCTCACAAATGGAGATAATGTCTCTGATGTCCAGGTGGGTGCCCACCTCAGCACCAGTGATCATCAAACAGTATGGTTTCATATCACAAACAGGATACGGAGAAGTCGCACGAAGACCCGACTTTTGCAGTTCAAAAACACGGACTTTGTTGAAATGGGGAAGTACCTGGAGGAAGAACTAGAAGGCTGGGAGAAAATGAGAGATGTGGGCCAAACTAAAAGGAGCATTTACCAAGGCAACTAATCTATATGTTAGAAAAGTAAAGAAAAGCAAAAGAAAAATGAAACCTATCTGTTTCTCAAAGGAGGTGGCTGATAAAATAAAAGCTAAAAGAACACTGTTTAAGAAATATAAAGGATCCGAAAGGGAGGATCACAAGGAAGAATATCTGGTGGAACTGAGGGAGATGAAAAAAGTAATCAAGACAGCAAAAAGTCAAGCGGAAGAAAGGATTGCCAAAGAGGTAAAGCGAGGTGACAAAATATTTTTCAGATACATCAGAGAAAGGAGAAAAGTCCAAATTGGTCCAGTGAAATTGAAAGGTGAAAAGGATCAATGTGTAGAGAGAGACGAAGAAATGGCAGAAATATTAAATGAATACTTCAGTTTGGTGTTCACTAAAGAGGACCCTGGAGAAGGACCGTCACTAGTTAACAAGAAACTGGAGGGGAGTGGAGTAGATGCAACTCCGTTTACAGAAGAGAAAGTATGGGAAGAGCAAGGAAAACTGAAAGTGGACAAAGCTATGGAGCCTGATGAGGTTCATCCCAGGATACTGAGGGAGCTCAGAGATGTGCTGGTGGGTCCGCTGCATGACCTGTTCAATAGATCCCTAGAAACGGGAGTGGTGCCGAGTGATTTGAGAAGAGCGGTGGTGGTCCCTCTTCACAAGAGTGGAAGCAGAGAGGAGGCTGGAAACTACAGGCCGGTTAGCCTCACCTCTGTGGTGGGAAAAGTAATGGAGTCGCTGCTGAAAGAAAGAATAGTGAACTATCTACGGTCAGAAGAATTGTTGGACTAGAGGCAGCATGGATTCACCAGCGGAAGGTCGTGTCAGACAAATCTGATTGACATTTTTGATTGGGTGACTAGGGAAATAGATCGAGGAAGAGCGCTCAATGTCATCTACTTGGATTTCAGCAAAACTTTTGATACGGTCCCGCACAGGATGCTTGTGAATAAAATGAGAAGCTTAGGAGCGCATGCCAAGGTGGTAGCCTGGATAGCAAACTGATTGACGGACAGAAGACAATGTGTGATGGTAAATGGAACTTACTCTTAAGAAAGAGCGGTGTTAAGCAGAGTGCCGCAAGGACCGATGTTGGGACCGGTCCTGTTTAAAATCTTTGTGAGTGACATTGCAGACTGGATAGAAGGAAAGTTTTGTCTTTTTGTGGATGATACTAAGATCTGCAGCAGAGTGGACACGCCGGAAGGAGTGGAGAGAATGAGACGGGATTTAAGCAAGCTGGAAGAGTGGTTGAAGATTTGGCAGCTGGGATTCAATGCCAAGAAGGTCAGAGTCCTGCATCTGGGGTGCAGAAATCCAAAAGAGCTTTATGTGATGGGGGATGTAAGACTGATGTGCACTGACCAAGAGAGGGACCTTGGGGTGATAGTGTCTGGCGATCTGAAGATGGTGAAACAAGGTGATAGCTAAAGCCAGAAGAATGCTGGGCTGCATAGAGAGAGGAATAATCAGTAAGAAAAAGGTGATGATGCCGTTGTACAGGTCCTTGCTGAGGTCTCACCTGGAGTACTGCGTTCAGTTCTGGAGCCCGTATCTCAAAAAGGGACAGAGACAGGATGGAGGTGGTCCAGAGAAGTACAACCAAAATGGTGTGGGTCTTTATCAGAAGACTTATGAGGAGAGGCTGAAGGATCTGAATATGTATATCCTGGAAGAGAGGAGGTGCAGGGGAGATATGATCCAGACCTAGAGATACCTGAAAGGTTTTAATGATGCACAAACTTCAAGCCTTTTCCGTTGGAAATGAAACAGGAGAACTAGAGGTCACAATATGAAACTACAGGTGGAACAACTCAGAACTAATGTCAGGAAATATTTCTTCCTGGAGAGAGTGGTGGATGCCTGGCATGCCCTTCCAGAAGGGGTGGTGAAGACTAGAACAGTTAATGAATTCAAAAGGGCATGGGACAAACACTACGAAAACCTAAAGGTTTGAAGAAAGAGATGGTGTAACATTTCTGTATGGGGCAACCTGTACGGAGCAGCAGTTACTACCCTTAATGGAACATATGGGGGCAACCTGCACGGAATGGCAGTTACTTCTATAAGCAAATTGTTGGGCAGACTGGATGGACCATTTGGTCTTTATCTGGTCTCAGTTTGGGAAGCAAATACTAAACCAGAACGCACAGAGAAAAAGAACATAGAACTCCTAATGCTATGAAAAGAAATTTTTTATTGTTTAATCTTAAATCATAAAGCAAAAATGCAGTAAATTATTTAAATCAGTAAACTCTGGGAAGAATATATGAAGCAGATCAATACACAAAACTATAATCCTACCTGCATAATTAATCAACATAATATAGCCAGAACCAATTTCTCTAAACAATATTATCCTGTCAGAAGGGTACAAAATATTCCTGGGAATTAGATAATCAGCATCTTCATGACAGGGTACAAACTCTAAAGGCTGACACCATCTGCAAATCAAAACATGCAGAGAGCACACTCAACCCTTAACCTCTGACCATCCATTTTTTGCATAGTATTCTTGAGGGAATTCGGTGCAAAAAAAATGTAAAATTCTGCACACAAAAACTTTAAATTCTGCATACTTTATATTGGTGAAAATAATACAGCATACATGGCAGTCTTTAAGTAATTAATTTAAAATGTAATACAGAAAAAAGTTATTACTTAAAGATGCAGAGTTTGAAATATTTTGAGCAGAATTTCCCTAGAAGTTCACTGCAAGAGTGTCTCTTCCACCCTCTCTCCCTAATCCCTTGGCCAGTCTCCTTTTACTTTGCCCTCTCAAGCCCCAACTCCTGCACCTGCCACTATCTCTCCCCTCCCCCTCTAGGCTCAACCCCTTCTACTCTATCTCCACTCCCAGAATTTGACTCCTCTCTCAGTACTGCCCCTCACACAGTCTCCCTCTGTGCCCCCCTCTTCTCTCACACACTCATCCATACAGGCTCCTGTTCTCTCTCACGCATACACCCTCACACAAGCTATCTATGTCTCTCACACACCCCTGCACACTAGCTCCCTCTCTCGCTCATACACCCCCTACACATAGGCTCTCTCTCTGTCTCACACACATATCCCTTCACAGGCTTTCTTACACATACACACACCCTCACGCAGGCTCCCTCTCTCACAAGCACCCTCACACACACACCAGCTCCCAATCTCTCAGACATATACACACTTCTTCACAATCTCCTCACATAGGTTCCCTCGCTCTGGCACCCACACCCCCTCACACATGCTCTCTCTCTCTCACCCCCCAGGCTTGCAATCTTACACACCACACCTTTACATACAGACTCTCACCATGTCCTGCTCCTTCTTTGTCATGAGTGGGACAGCCTCCACTCATGGCACGCCTAGGCCTGTTTCATGTTTGCTGTGAGTGGGATGCACACCACTCGCCAGGGCCTGCTCCTTCTTCACTGTAAGTGGGACGGCCTTCACTTGCGGCATGCCGGGGCCTATTTCATCTTCACTGCAAGTAGGACGGGCTTCGCTTGCAGCATGTCAAGGCCTGCTTCATCTTTGCCAAATTCTGGGTAGGAGGGGAATTCTGTGCAAATTCTGTGCTCCACAGTAGTTCAGAATTCCCCCAGGACTAACAGAGGTTACTAATCCCTAGATTTATTCTGAAAGCAAAGCGTTGTCGGATCCTTCCTACTTCATATTCAGAAGTACTGTCTTTTTAACAGTTTAAGAACATAAGAAATTGCCATGCTGGGTCAGACCAAGAGTCCATCAAGCCCAGCATCCTGTTTCCAACAGAGGCCAAACCAGGCCAGAAGAACCTGGCAATTACCCAAACACTAAGAAGATCCCATGCTACTGATGCAATTAATAGCAGTGGCTGTTCCCTAACTAAACTTGATTAATAGCCGTTAATGGACTTCTCCAAGAACTTATCCAAACCTTTTTTAATCCAGCTACACTAACTGCACGAACCACATCCTCTGGCAACAAATTCCAGAGCTTTATTGTGCGTTGAGTGAAAAAGAATTTTCTCCGATTAGTCTTAAATGTGCTACTTGCTAACTTCATGGAATGCCCCCTAGTCCTTCTATTATTTAAAAGTGTAAATAACTGATTCACATCTACTCTTTCAAGACCTCTCATGATCTTAAAGACCTCTATCATATCTCCCCTCAGCCATCTCTTCTCCAAGCTGAACAGCCCTAACCTCTTCAGCCTTTCCTCATAGGTGAGCTGTTCCATCCCCTTTTATCATTTTGGTTGCCCTTCTCTGTACGTTCTCCATCGCAACTATATCTTTTTTGAGATGCGGCGACCAGAACTGTACACAGTATTCAAGATGTGGTCTCACCATGGAGCGATATAGAGGCATTATGACATTTTCCGATTTATTAACCATTCCTTTCCTAATAATTCCTAACATTCTGTTTGCTTTTTTGACTGCTGCAGCACACTGAACCGACGATTTCAATGTGTTATCCACTATGATGCTTAGATCTTTTTCCTGGGTGGTAGCTCCTAATATGGAACCTAACATCGTGTAACTACAGCAAGGTTATTTTTCCCTATATGCAACACCTTGCACTTGTACACATTAAATTTCATCTGCCATTTGGATGCCCAGACTTCCAGTCTTGCAAGGTCCTCCTGTAATGTATCACAATCCGCTTGTGATTTAACTACTCTGAATAATTTTGTATCATCAGCAAATTTGATAACCTCACTGTATTGAAAAGCACTTGGACTGGTGCTTTTCAATACATATATATGTATATATATATATATATATATATATATATATGTATTGAAAAGCACCAGTCCAAGTACAGATCCCTGAGGAACTACACTGTTTACTCTTTTCCACTGAGAAAGTTGACCATTTAATCCTAATCTCTGTTTCCTGTCTTTTAACCAGTTTGTAATCCACGAAGACATCACCTCCTATCCCATGACTTTTTATTTTCTTAGAAGCCTCTCATGAGGGACTTTGTCAAATGCCTTCTGAAAATCCAAATACACTACATCTACCGGTTCACCTTTATCCACATGTTTATTAACCCCTTCAAAAAAATGAAGCAGATTTGTTAGGCAAGTCTTCCCTTGGGTAAATCCATGTTGACTGTGTTCCATTAAACCATGTCTTTCTATATGCTCTATGGTTTTGATCTTGAGAATAGTTTCCACTATTTTTCCCGGCATGAAGTCAGGCTCACTGGTCTATAGTAACCCGGATCGCCCCTGGAGCCTTTTTTAAATATTGGGGTTACATTGGCCACCCTCCAGTCTTCAGGTACAATGGATGATTTTAATGATAGGTTACAAATTTTAACTAATAGATTTCATTTTTGAGTTCCTTCAGTACCTTAGGATGCATACTATCTGGTCTAGGTAATTTGCTACTCTTTAGTTTGTCAATCTGGCCTACTACATCTTCCAGGTTCACAGTGATTTCGTTTATTTATTAAATTTACAAAGTATATAGCAATATGATAATAAAAAATATACGTATCTAGCTGTGTCTCTCTAAGGTTGGGCTCAGGCTGGACAGGCCGACAAAATTTTTGTTTTATACCAGTTTTTCTCTATCAGTGTGCCATGGCACAGTGGTGAGCTTTCAGATCTGATCAGGAGTGCAACAAAAAAGTTTCAACTGCCTGATACTGAAATCGCTGACAGCACCTGGGCTGGGCATCTCACCGCAACAAGTGACACTAGCGGTGGCTCTTAAACATTTACAGTTCAATATTCAAACACAGCTGAAGAGTTATGCGGCTAACTTACAAGGGATATTTAACAGCAAAGTCGATAGTTAGCTGGATAAGACTTTTCTGGCTGATTTTAGATCTGCTATTGCGCAGTTCTAACTTACCCAGTTAACGGGGTATGTTTGAATATCAGCACTTATCTGGCTAAGTAGCCCCTCCCTGTTCCGCCCACATCCCATCCACCACTTATCCAGCTAACTCCTTAGCCAAATAAGTACTTATATGGCTAAGTGGCGACCACTGATTGCAGCCGGATATTCAGCCGCTGCCACTTAGCCTAATAAGTCCCAGGAGCTGCTTTTCTGAAATCATGCATGCCTCCTCTTCCTAGTTAAATCTTGAGCACTGGAGCATGGTAATCAATGGACAGCATGCAGGGCATGGACAGGCAGGCCCCGTTTTGTGCAGTACACACAGTGCACACTGCACCTCCTGATCTTTCCCCTCCTCAGCTTCCTCCTTTGAGTCCTTCCAGCCTCTGTCTTAACCCCGAGCTGAGTGAGAGAGGGCATGTACTGACCACTGAATGTGATTCACTCGTTGGCTGCCTTGGACTACCCTATTTATTTATTTATTTTATTTAACACTTTTCTATACCGACCTTCATGGTAGAGACCATATCAGGTCGGTTCACATCGAATAGGGGAACTGAACCAAGAACAGTAACCAAAACAAAAGGTTGAACATGAAAAAGCAAAGTTACATTTAACAGGGAAATTAAACTTGGAGGCATAGACTGCTGGAAGGAAGGAAAGGCTAGAGATAGCGGAGAAATTATTAGTATAAACAGAGCAGTCAGGAGGCTCTTATTCTGAGCTTAGGGTTAATATGGAAATCCATTGCTCCTAAAGGAAGTTCTGTCGACTATTGTGTGTCATGGGTATCTGAGAAGGCTTGGCGGAAAAGCCAGGTCTTAAGTTTTTTCTTGAATGTTGGTAGGCAGGGTTCCATTCTGAGGTCACCTGGGAAGTTGTTCCAGATAGTTGGGCCTGCTGTTGAAAAGGATCGGTCTTTAGTTGAGATGAGGCGTGTGGCTTTTGTAGGTGGGGTCTGTAGGGTTCCTTTATATATTTCTCTAGTCGGTCTGTTGGTGAGGTAGAGATTGAGGGGGAATTCGAGGTCCAGATGCAAGTGATTGTAGATGACTTTGTGGATTAAAGTGAGTGATTTGTGGAGGATTCTGTACTTCACTGGGAGCCAGTGTAGGTTACGTAGGATGGGAGATATGTGTTCTCTCCGGTTGGTGTTAGTCAAGATTCTTGCAGCAGCGTTCTGTATCAACTGTAGCGGCTTGGTGGTAGAGCTGGGGAGTCCCAAGAGGAGTGCACTGCAGTAGTCGATTTTAGCAAATATCAAGGCTTGCAGGACTGTTCTGAAGTCGTGGAAAAAAAGTAGGGGTTTGAGTCTTTTTAGGACTTGAAGCCTGTAGAAACAGTCTTTGGTTGTGGTGTTGATCATTTTCTTGAGGTTTAAGCGGTTGTCTAGTAACACCCCGAGATCTCGTACGTGGGTATGCATGAGCTGGGTGTTAAGGATGGTCTGTGGGAGTGGGTTGTCTTGGTTAGAGGAGATGAGGAGGAGTTCGGTCTTGGATGCGTTAAGGACCAAGTTGAGGCTGTTAAGAAGGCTGGTGATCCGATTTAGGCAGTTGTTCCAGAGCGAGAGTGATTTTGCGATGGATTCTGTTATCGGAATCAAAATCTGCACGTCATCTGCATACAGAAAATGAATAAGGTTAAGGTCTGTTAGAAGCTGACAGAGTGGGAGGAGGTATATATTAAAGAGAGTGGGTGATAACGATGATCCTTGGGGTACTCCGAGTGAGGACCTTGTTGAAGGAGATTCTTTATTATTTATTTTAACTTTGTAACTTCTATTACTAAGAAAAGACGTGAACCAGCTGAGGGCTGAACCTGATATACCTATTTCTGCTAGGAGAGTCAGAAGGATGGTGTGGTTGATGGTGTCGAAGGCTGCCGAGATGTCCAATAGAACTAGAAGGAAGGAATGACCCTTGTCTAATCCCAGAATGATATGGTCTGTTAAGGAAATGAGGAGTGTTTCTGAATTGCGAGATTTGCGGAATCCGTATTGGGAAGGGAATAGAATGTTGTGATCCTCTAGATATTCTGACAGCTGAGTGTTAACCAGATTCTCTGTAAGTTTGGCTAAGAACGGTAGATTTGAGATGGGGCGGAAGTTAGCAGGTTCTTTGGGGTCTAAGTTATGCTTCTTGAGGAGGGGTTTAAGGGAAGCGGATTTTAAGCTATCTGGGTATCTCCCTTGTGCTAATGAGCAATTTATAATATTAGCTAGAGGTCCTGCAATCATGTTTGGAATCAGTAGCAGGAGTTTAGATGGTATGTTGTCTGCTGGATGGCTAGATGGTTTCTGTTTCTTAAGGAGAGATTCAATCTCCCCGGGAGATGTCAGATCGAAGTTGTCGAGCTTGATTCCAGTATGGGAGTGAGTGGTGGAGAAAGTAGAGCATGTGGTGGTGTTGGTTGGTAGGAGAGCCAGGGTATTTGTGATCCCTATATTAATAAAAAATTCCAAACATTCCAAACCCTGACTTCTCCCGTCTCCTGCACTTGCATTTAGAAGGAACTGGTCAATTGTGATGGGGTCAAGAGTCTCTGCCCCTCTCATCCTTTGTTTAAAATTTGGAAGAGTGGCTGGTGGGGTCTTTCAGCGCTTTCCTAGTTCTTTTGACTGTGAGCCTGCTCCATTTCTGCATTACCTGCCCTGTGGAGGATGAGGTACCACACAATATTTTTTATTAATATAGGGATGTCTTGGGCTTGAAAAGATTGGGAAACTGCTTTATACAGAGACTATAACAAAAGGACGTCAAGTGAAGGGCTCATGCTACTTATCTAATGCAGTATATTTTAAATATATTTTTTGCATGATGCTTGTACCTGACTTTCTTTAGAAAGGTAATAAATATGATTTAATAAATAAACAATTAAAGGAATTTCAGCACAATGGCTGGCCTTATCATAAATGCTCCTTATTTTGAGGTAGTCAAGTACAAACATTAAAACAAAATAGTTTAGTCTCTCATTATTAGATTAGCAATGGTCAAAACTTGCAGATGCAGAGTACTAATATCAAACGAGCAAAATTTCTGGATCCAGGTCAATGTAGATGAAATCAGATATAACAATTGTAAAGAGCCACTGGATCCTTACCAAGCACCTAATGGAGTGTAGGTAGAGGAATGGAACCATGTCCTATAAAATTCCCTGGGAGACTGCTAGAATAGATCATTCCTGCAATATGTAGAGACCCCCTAGAGAGCTCTGAAAGCTGGAATCTGTTAGGAGTTACAGCAGAGAAGGAGGCAACGCAGTTTTTCCCTCTCTTCCCTGTAATAAGCTGTCGGATGTTCATAGACAATATTAGATCTGTAGTGTGTCCCGAGAGCCCCTATAAACTCAGAGGAAGGCCATCTCTCTTGATTTTGGAGATCACAGTTAAAGGGAAGAAGTTGCTAAAACCGTTCCTGATGATAGGCCCAAGTCCTAAGATCTGGGGCCAGTAAAGGCATTAAGAACGCTACATCTCTTGAATGATAGTGCTTATATCCTTAATATTTCTGCTCCTATTAGAACAGAATTCGGTCTTAATGTTCAGAAGACTGCTGTGGGATTTTTTTTGTGTGGTTTCCCAGTAAGGAACCTGGATATCAGCCAGCTGCCCGTCAACACTGTTGGAGTGCCAAGTGCCACCAAGGCATTTGGCACTCCAACAGTGTTGGAGTGCCAAGGGAGGGGGAAAGGAGATCATGCCCAGTCGGTGATGCCAAGGAGGAGTGTCCATCTGGTATAGCAGGAACAGTAAGGAGATTATCCTACAGTGCTGTTCAGTTGGATATCTGGCACTGAGGCATGTCCCAGAAAGTTAAGGAGCCCTCAAAACCCACTCGATAGGAAACCAAAACGTCAGAAGACTAACCCACTGGGTCTTCCTGCTTCCTCCCATCTGTGATAAAGATATATTTATTTATTTAAAACTTTTTTTATACCGGTATTAGTGCAACATCATACCGGTTTACATTATAACTGAAAGTAGAGAAAATTACAAATAACAGGGAGTGGGGGGTGAGAAGAAAGAAAACCTAGCGAACTAAGAAAAAACAAGAATGAAAAAGCTGCAGAGATAACAATGCATATAAATTGTATATAAATTGTACAACAGTAAACAAGGCAGCTATAGAACAATTAATAACAAGACAAAGTAACAATATAAACAATTAGTGGATATGGAGTAATAAGTAACTAGAGATAGAATGCTAAATATCTTGGACAAATGGGTTATAGGGGAATGAAGAGGCGAGCAGGAGTCTATTGCAAGGAGTCTATTGCAAGTCTATATCACTTGTAAAGCATTGTGCTATGTTATTGTTCTCTGTAAACCGAGGTGATGTAGACCTTTACGTACCGCGGTATATAAAAATCTCAAATAAAATAAAATAAATAAATAAATAAATAAATAAATATTGCGGGTAAGCTTGTTGAAAAGCCATGTTTTTAAGTTGGCTTTAAATCTGGTAGCGCAGGGCTGAAGCTGGAGGGTTGTAGGTAGGGTATTCCAGAGCGTGGGTCCGGCTATTGACAGAGCGCGCTCCCTGGTAGAGGTAAGGTGTGCCTTTTTTAGGGAGGGTATAAGCAGGGTCCCTCTGTTCGTGGTTCTAGTAGGGCGGTTACTTCGGGTGAATTGGAAAGGTTCATCTAGCCCAGGGGTCAGGAACCTTTTTGGCTGAGAGAGCCATAAACGCCACATATTTTAAAATGTAATTCCATGAGAGCCATACAATATGTTTAAAACTAAATACAAGTAAATGTGTGCATTTTATGTAAGATCACACTTTTAAAGTACAATAAGTCTCTGAAAATATTACACCAGGCCTTAAGACATCAATACATCTCCTATTAGGAAAACGGACCAACTCAGGCTGCTATAGAGTCCTACACAGAAACTACATGCCAGCAGAAAACCTCACCTGAATCACGTGCTGTCCCTCACCTAACATAGAATAAAGAGACCAAAACGCATAACAAGCATGCAGAAAAAACTGAATTGGAAACTGCAACAAGCCAGAGTCTCTGTATGCAGTGTAACAAAGGAAAAAAGAAACATCACCCATCCTTATAAAACAAATCAAGAAATATAAAATCATCAGCAGTAAAACTGTACTAACAAAAAGAACATATTTCGAAACAGCTGATGAGTGGAATATCCAATAATTAAAAACGCATATAAAACATTTCCAGATACCAACAAAAAATTTCAAAATAGCAGACACAAAGACCCAGTAATGAAAAATAATAAGGATACAAACATTTTTTTGCTCTGCATACCTGGGAACGTTTGATATCCAGGTGTCCTGAGATTGTTCTGAATTAGCAGGAGGTGGGGTGGATTGCTTGGAACTTTCTCCTCTCTCAGTCACATACCAGCGCTCTCTCTCACACTGGCTCTCAATTACACACCTATATACACATGCTCTCAGTACTCATATACACGTTTTTTCTCTCTCACTTATATAGGCTCTTAATTACACATTTACACACATGCTGTCTATCTTTTCATGCTTACACACACACACACAGGCTTTCAATCACATAAATACATGCTGTCTTTTTCTCTCACACACAGACTCTCATTCACATGCTTACAAACATGTCCTCTCTTTCTCTCATTTACACACAGGCTCTCAATCACATACTCACATGCTCCCTCACCTAAATCAGCTCTCAATCACACACACACACACATGCTCTCTCTCTCTCTCATTTAAACACAGGCTCTCAATCACATACTCACATGCTCCCTCACCTAAATCAGCTCTCAATCACACACAGACACACATGGTCTCTCTCTCTCATTTAAACACAGGCTCTCAATCACATACTCACATGCTCCCTCACCTAAATCAGCTCTCAATCACACACAGACACACATGGTCTCTCTCATTTAAACACAGGCTCTCAATCACATACTCACATGCTCCATCACCTAAACCAGCTCTCAATCACACACAGACACACATGATCTCTCTCTTACTTATACACACAGGCTCTTAATCATACGTACACATGATTTCTCTCACACACAAAGGATCTCAATCATACACACATACTCTTTCACACAAACAGGTTTTCAATCACAAACTTACACATACAGGTTCCCAATGGTAAACTTACATTCATGCTCTCTCTCTCACAGGCAGGCTCTCAATCACAGACATACTCTCTTTCACATATACAGGCTCTCAATCATTCACATACATGCAATCTCTCTCACACACACACACACACAGCCCCCCCCCCCCCCCCCCCCCGCGGCCCGGAAGAGGAAGTGGAGAGTATCGGGTGCCTGCGCGGCAAGAAGAGGCCACGCTAGTGCGCTCGGCATCGGCCCGAAGAAAAGAAGACTGCAGCGCGGCTCGGAGAAAAATGAAGAGGTTCAACCGCGGCCGACGGGACTCCACCTCCGCTGAAAATGAAGAGGTTAGCGTTGGGAGGAGGCTGCTGCTGCCGCGGGTTCCCGGGGTGGGGGAGAGAGAGAGTGAATGAGCGAGCAAGCTGTGTTTGCTCGCTCATTCACTCTCTCTCTCCCCCACCCCCACCCCGGGATCTCGCGGCAGCAGCAGCCTCCTCCCAACGCTAATCTCTTCATTTTCAGCCCTCGCGGAGGCGGAGTCCCGTCGGCCGCGGTTGAACCTCTTCATTTTCCTCCGAGCCGCGCAGCAGTCTTCTTTTCTTCGGGCCGATGCCGAGCGCACTAGCGTGGCCTCTTCTTGCCGCGCAGGCAGCCGATACTCTCCACTTCCTCTTCCGGGCCGCGGGGGGGCGGGAAAAAGAGAGTACGCCGGTGCCGCTGACTCCAGCTGTCCTGCCGCGTTCCGCCCGGGCTGACAGCATTTTAAGCCCAGGCGGAGGAGGACCGGGGAGCAGCTGGGTCAGCGGGAAAGTGTGGCGACTGTCTGCGAGCCAGATGCAGCCCTCAAAAGAGCCATATCTGGCTCGCGAGCCATGGGTTCCCGACCCCTGATCTAGCCAGTCAGAGTTGTGGGTGTATATGGCTTTGTGTATAATATTGAGGGATTTGTAAAGGATACGAGAGGGGACTGGGAGCCAATGTAAATTTTTGAGGATGGGGGTGATGTGGTCATATTTACGAGTGTTATGGATAGTCCTGGCTATCGCATTTTGCAGCATTTGGAGGGGTTTTAAGGTGGAGTAGGGGAGTCCTAAGAATAGTGAGTTACAATAGTCCATTTTAGATGAGAGGGTGGCCTGGACTACAGTACGGAAGTCACTAGTGTGTAGCAGAGGTTTTAGTTTTTTTAATGATCAAGTGTAGGGGTTCTAAGCTATAATCATTTTCTAGCTTTTAGAAGAATAAGGCTGCAGTTTGGGCCACACATATTTGTTTATTTTCATAAATTAAGCTTTTCTGTAAACAGAAAAACTAAACTGGACTTCTCGAGGCTTTCAGCTGGTAGTTACTGGTTCTCGGAAAATATTGCTGAACCGCTATGCTGAGTGAACATTTATAGTGATAGCACTAACATTTTGAAATGAATTGCCAGGTCAGGTGAGAGCAAGTTGAATTATTTTACTTTTCTTAAAGTTATTGAAGGCACATCTGATCCCATGGGTGGATTGAAATAGGTTGCTGTTTAAGCAAGGTGGGCTAAGGTGATTGCTGGTTAAGGAAGGTTTTATATGGATGTTATGTGGGAGTTGCAGTCTAGGTGGTAATGTTGCGCGTTCCGGCCGCATGGGTGCCGCGACTGGACCTGCTCACCTCGCTCAGCCCTCCTCTAGCTCTGGTCTTGCCGTGGCTGCCAGCTCCCGGCGTCCCCAATACCCACCATGGCCCTCTCCAGCTTCCTCCATGCCGTAGGCCTCACAGTGGAGTTCCCGTTGGGGCACCGCGTCTTCGGCCGCCTTGGCCCCGCCCCAAGGTATGTGCGCGGCTGACGTCATTCCCTTTAAAGGGACCAGTGCGGGAAACCCGGCTTGGCCGCCGCCCGGTGACGTCATTTAAACCTCCCATAAAAAGCGAGGCCCTGTCCCCAGGACCTCACCTTGGCAATCAGGTCGACAGCTCAGTGTGTTAGTTTGCTTACTCCGTGTTCCAGCGTTTCCTTGTTCCAGCTTCTCCTTGTGTCCTGTGTCCTTACTCTGGTAGTACCTTCTTCGACTGATCGCTGGTACTGACCTCTGCCTGCCTGACTACTCTCTTCGTCTGCTGCCTGGAACTGACCCTTGCTTGCCTTGACTACGCGCGGACTGACCCTGGTATTGACCTCTGCTTTGACTGACCACTTCTGGACTGACCCTTGCGCTTTACTCGTGCACTCTCTTCTGGCCTTCCGTGACTACCAGACCATCCTGCTTGGAATCCATCCGCAGTCTTCATCCGACCAGACCCACAGGTGCTGCCTATCTCCCCGAGAGGTCCTTCCTGAACTATTACCTCCCTGAGGTCTCCAGGGCTTTCAGTTCGGGTCTGATCTATCCTCTCTGCATCAGCCGCAGCACCCTTGCTCGTGGTGGGCACACCCTTCCGCTACCTCTCCAGGAGATCACCTGAGGCCCACCTAAGTCCAGGCAGTCAGAGTACGCAAGGGCTCAACCTGCGGAAACCCTGGACTGTTAGTGGTGAAGCTCCAGCTTCACCACTAACAGTCCAGGGTTTCCGCAGGTTGGTACGACCAGAGGGCCGTACCAATCCTGCAGCAGGCCAAGGGTCACCTCCAGCGCAACAGGTAAGGTCTTCTGTGGGCATATGGGACTGACTGGTGGTAGGCCCGTGGTGTTGATGCTGTCATGTCTAGGTTTATTGTTCTTTTCTAAATTTTATGAATGTTTTATTCTAAACCACTTTTGTTGTTTTTTAATTAGTTATGCGGTACACAAATTTGTTAAATAAATATATCTAGTGTGTACTAGCATTGTCTCCTAATTCTAAATGACAAAGTTATTAAGTTAAGCACATCTCTAGAACATAAAACAAAAGACTAATTATGTTACCTGATTGTTCAGTTTTTGATGTAAAGAATTATGTATGCCCATGCAGTTATTTCTGTAAATAATTACTAAAGTTTTTTGAAAATTAATATAATTATAACAACTACATTCATTTTGGGTCATTAGCAATAGAAAGCTGTTTTTTTAATGTAGCACAAAACTGATTTTGCAATAAAGCATAAAAGTGCAAAGTTCAATTACAAACATAACCTTCGGTTTAGAAACGTTTCAAATCAAAGTCCTTAAAAGTAAGTGCTACAATAAAAAGCACTATCATATCTGCACTTTTCAGTTGTTCCTTACTTGCTGATATAATAGTGAGTATCTACAGGCTGTTAATGCAATTTATTTTTAGTAACAAAAAATTCCACTTATTCAACTTTGAGAAAATCATATCCATATGCTAATAGAGTGAAAATAACTTTAGCAAACATGAATATGTTAATGCTAGCATTGAAAAACTACTTTCTGAATGTCAGTTCTCCATTCCTGTTATTCTTTCCTTGTATTTGAAAGTATAATTCCTTTATGTCACTTGCACAAATAGTCTCTACCAGTCTCTATAGTTTTTGAAAGTGTCCATGGATCTGAAAGCTTTCTTTAAGAGGATTCTCTAGCAGATATGCATTAGGGGTGTGCAGGCCAAAAAAATGTCATTTTGTGCCATGCCTTGTCATTTGGAGGTCGATTTTCAATGTCATTAATATTTTCTTTCCTATCGTTTTGAAAAGTGACAAAAAAAAAAAAATTTGATCTTCCTCAAATCCTTTCAGTAGTTGTGCATAATACCGCTAAAGTATGACGTTATTTCAGAAAGAAAACTTGCTGAAATAGCAAAAGCACTTTTGCATTTTCTATATTTAGAAGGGAAAAAAGACCATGGAAAGCAGCTGCAGCAAAGGCAGACAATCTGATGGAACAGCTGCTTTTGATGGGTAATTCACAGAAGTATTAGCAGGGCTACGGAGGCAATAAAAGCATACAGTACATAAGAGCATAAGAACATGCCATGCTGGGTCAGACCAAGGGTCCATCAAGCCCAGCATCCTGTTTCCAACAGAGGCCAAACCAGGCCACAAGAACCTGGCTTTTTTAGACCTGTTAGATTTGATATCCGTGGTGGGAAAAATAATAGAAGCAGCCTTGACGGATAGAGGAGTGCAATACCTTGAAAGCAGTGGGTTACAGTATAGGCTAACAGTCCAACTGACTCCCTCACAGGCTTTCTGCTTCGGATATATTTTTTAAAGTTTTTATTGTAAGTTTTTGCCTCTATGGCCAACTTCTTTTCATACTCTCTCTTACCCCATCTTATCAATGTTTTACACTTAACAATGCTTATGCTTTATCCTATTTTCTTCAGATGGATCCTTCCAATTTTTGAATGAAGATCTTTTGGCTAAAATAGCTTCTTTCACCTCCCCTTTTAACCATGCCAATAATCATTTGGCCTTCCTTGAAATCTCTTCCTTGAAAAAGGAGCTGGCTGAAGTTAAAGCTGAATTAGCTTCAATAAAGAGAATTTCACCCACATTACATTACTCAGGAAAACATTTCCCAATACCACAGAAAAACCAGGAGTCAAGAAAAAAGAGAGATACAGTGGGCTCAGGTAGGATAAGACATGTGACCCACAGACACCCTTTCTTGACAAATGGGCAGCCCACAAGTATACCCCCCCCCCCCCCACTCAAACAGGGCATTAAGGAACTCAATAAAAACCATGATTACAGTGGGCTCTGGTAGAATTAGACCTGTGATGAGGAGACACACTCAGTATCAAGTGCAACAAATACAAAAAGCCTTCTCTATATTAAACACTGAAAAAGTTATTGAGAAAAACATTGATGTGTTACCTGAAAAGAGTAAAAAAAAAACCAATGCATGCAGAAATTCCAGATACATAACAAAAGGAAAAAGCTCATTGTGATGATGACTCTGTCATCAGTGGCACAACTTGCAAAGGGGAAGAGTGAAGTGAATAACAAAACTCAACTAAAGTCTCAAAAGGAGTCCAGGAAAAGCAGTAACCTTAACGAGAAAAGCTGGAAAGCTATGACTACAAATGCTCATAGTTTGGGCAATAAAATCCCAGATCTGCAAGCCCTAATGGCAGAGGCGGACTTGGACGTTGTTGCTATCACAGAGACATGGTTCACAGACATGACACCATTTTTGCATCTAGAGCTATACTGCATGTTTCTTTTGCATTTGCGTCTGATAGAGACGCAGTATTTCGCTTATACATGAAAAAGAGATTAGAAAAATATTATCGGGCTCAAGTTTGGATTTATCCCAATCTCTCTAGATTAACACAAGAGAGACGGAAAAAATTTCTAACATTAAAATCGGAAATAGAAAGTTTGGGTGGAAAAATGATATTAAAATCTCCATGTAGGTGCGAGATACAGCATCAAAATCAGAAATATATTTTTTATGAAACCTCACAACTGTGAATATTTCTTGATTCCATTGCCCAAGAGTCTTTAGCCGTAGAAATTGAGGCAAAATAAAATAATACTAGGTGTATTCTTGTTTTCAGTTGTTCTAGAGGAGTTTCCTCAGATTGTCTAAAACCGCTTAACTTTGTTTTTTCCTTCCTGAGAATTTCTTTTTTTTTTTTAAATTTCTTTAGTACTTTTTTATACCAACATTCATGATACAGATCATATCATATCTGTTTACAAAGAACAGGGGATATAACATTAACCTTAACAATGCAAAAGTTACAATAAAATAATGCAAAAGTTACAATAAAACAAGGGGAATGGAACTGGGGAAAAGAAAAAGCCAGAAGTAGGAAGGTAACTCAGTAACTATAGCAAAACAATTACAATGTCTGAGATGTCGTGAACTGAATAGAAGGCCTTAGAATGTGCATCTGTGGACTAGCTGAGGCAGGCCTAGGTTAGGGGAAGGCTTGTTGAAACAGCGAAGTCTTGAGTTTTTTCCTAAAAGTCAGCAAACAAGGTTCCCTGTTTGAGATCGGAGGGGATAGCATTCCAGATGGCTGGTCCGGCTGTCGAGAAGACCCGTTATCTAGTGGTTGACAGGTGGATGGATTTAGTGGAAGGGGTGTGCAGAGATCCTTTGTATGCTTCCCTGATAGGTCTAGAAGAGGTGTGGAATCTGAGAGGGACCTGGTGGTGCATGGTTTTATGAATGATAGTAAGGGATTTGTGAAGGATTCTAAAGCTTATTGGAAGCCAATGCAGATCTCTGAGGATGGGCGTGATGTGATCTCTTCTGTTGCTGTTTGTTAGGATCCTAGCGGCCGCATTTTGTAGCATTTGAAGGGGTTTAGTGGAGGAGGCGGGGAGACCTAGCAGAATGGAGTTGTAGTAGTCTACCTTGGAGAACAGAATGGCTTGGAGAACAGATCTGAAATCGTGAAAGTGTAGGAGTGGCTTAAGTCTTTTCGGCATCTGTAGTTTATAGAAGCCGTCCTTGGTTGTGTGGTTGATGAACTTCTTTGTTCAGATGATTGTCAATTATTACTCCAAGGTCTCTAGTTTGTGTGATTAGAGTGGGGTGGGTCAGCTGAAGGGTGTCGCTGTGTTCAGGTGATATGAGGAGGAGTTCTGTCTTGGCAGAGTTAAGTACCAGGTTTAGGCTGGTGAGAAGGAGGTTGATAGCTTGGAGGCAGTTGTCCCAGAACTTAAGTGTTTTCGTAAGGGATTCATTTATCGGAATCAGTATTTGTACTCGTCGGCATAGAGGTAGTGTTTTAATTTTAGTTTAGTTAGCAGTTGGCAGAGGGGAAGGAGGTAGATGTTAAAGAGGGTGGGAGACAGGGAAGAGCCCTGAGGTACTCCTAGTGTAGAATTGATGCATGGGGATTCTTTGTTGTTGGTTTTGACTTTGTATCCTCTGCTACTGAGAAAGGAGTCGAACCATCTGAAGGCAGTTCCTTTAATCCCTATGTCGGCTAATCGATTTAGGAGGATGGAATGGTTCACTGTGTCGAAGCCGCCGAGATGTCCAGGAGCACTAGCAAGGAGTGTCCTTTGTCCAGGCCCATGAGGAGGTGGTCTGTGAGGGAGATGAGGAGGGTTTAAGAACATAAGAACATAAGAAAATGCCATACTGGGTCAGACCAAGGGTCCATCAAGCCCAGCATCCTGTTTCCAACAGTGGCCAATCCAGGCCATAAGAACCTGGCAAGTACCCAAAAACTAAGTCCTTAGCGATTAGCGGAATCCGTAGTGAGTTGAGTGGAGTATTTTATGGTCTTCGAGATAATCTGAGAGTTGAGCATTGACTAATTTTTCCATGATCTTAGCAACAAAAGGTAAATTGGATATAGGACGGAAATTTTTGGGGTCCTTGGGGTCTAGGTTTGGTTTCTTAAGAAGGGGTTTGAGGGTGGCAAGTTCAAGAGCGTCAGGGAATATACCTTGTGATAGAGAGCAGTTTATAATATCAGCCAGATGCTTGGAAATAGTGTCCGGTATCAATAGGAGTAATTTAGTCGGGATTTGGTCGAAAGGGTGAGTAGAGGGTTTCCTTCTCTTTAGTATGGTTTCAATCTCCATGGCGGATGCGGGTTCAAATGATTCAAGTGATGCTCCCTTATTAGGTAAAGAGGAGAAGGAGATGGGGGGGAGGAGGTAGATGTGTTAGGAGGTTGGAGATTTTGCTCTGGAAAAAGGTCGCAAGTTCATTGGCTTTAGATTGTGCTTGGTCGTCCGGGATGGAAGGGGTGGTAGTTTTTGTGAGTTCAGCTACATAGGAGAATAGGGCCTTAGCGTCAAATACGAGGTCGTGAATTCTGAGAGCGTAAAAGTCTCTTTTTGTTCGAAGTGTTGAGTTCCTGTAGAAGTGGAGGGCGGATTTGTAGGTAGATAGCATGCTGGGGCAGGGGGCCTTGCGCCATTTGTTTTCTTTCTGTCTTAGGTCTTGCTTAAGTTTTTGGAGTTCATTGGAGAACCAAGGTTGTTTATTTTTTAAAGCCGGATTGATTTTTTTGGTCAACAGAGGGCATAATTTTTTAGCTACTGCTTCAGTGATGTTGTGCCATGAGTGTAGGGCCAAATTAGGGTTTGAGACATCTAGGTTGGTAAGTTCCTTGGCTAGGTGTTCACTGAGGAGATCAGAAGAGCACTATCTTCTGTAGTGAAATGTGGAATGGAGGGGGTGAGAAATAGGACTTTCTTTCATCGTGAGGGTGGTGGAGATCATTGAATGGTCAGACCAGGGGACTGGGATGCATTAGGGAGGTGTGGAGTATGTAAAACCAGAGTTAATGAAAATAAGGTCTAGCGTGTGGCCAGCTTTATGAGTGGGCTTATTGATGATTTGCTTGAAGCCCATGGCCGTGAGGGAGGTGAGAAATGCCTCACAGTTGGTTGAGCGTGGGGTTGAATCAATGTGCAGGTTGAAATCCCCTAAGATCATAGCTGGGGAATCCAAGTTAAGATACTTAGCTATGGTTTCTACGACAGGGGAAGCGTCTGAGTCTAGAAGTCCTGGCGGAGCGTAAATAAGGAGGATTTGAAGCATGTTTGATTTGAAAAGGCCTACTTCTAGCTTAGATGCAGCCTTGGCTGGTTGAAGGGTTAGCCTTAATTCTTTTTTGGCGGCTAAAAGAAGGCCTCCGCCTCTTTTTTTATGTCTGGGAAGTGAGAAGAAATCGTAAAGATGTGTAAGTAGCTGATTTATCACAGCTATATCCGTAGGTTTGAGCCAGGTTTCCGTTATAGCGCAGATGTCTGGCTTAGAGTCAAGGAGATAATCATTGAGAATATGCGATTTCTTTGTGAGCGATTGAGCATTGAATGAGAATAGTGCCAGGCCTAGGATTTGGGTGAAGGGGGAGATCATGACTGGGATGAGAGATCTGTTGGAGCGTGTCCGGTAATGTGTGGGTGATTTTCCAAAGTTAGGATTGGGTATCCTTGTGTCATGCTTCTCATTGTGGGATGAAGTAGCTGAATGATGAGAGTGAGTCCGTCTGATGAAGAGCTGGATAGTGGATGAGTGAATGCTGAGTGAGGATTTGTCTGTTGGAGTACTAGGTGGTAGTCCGTCGCAGAGGGAAGATCCGTCTGTTAGCCTGTTAAGTAAAAATCCGTTGCTGAGAGAGAAAAAGTCTACTTGAGGTTCAAGGGGTGGGAGATTAGTACTGAGTAGAGTTCTGGTGCGCACGAATGGGCACACAAAGGGTATGCCCCTTTGTTGTGCGGCGCCAGAGGCGCGCTCCCTTCCCTTTAGTAGAGGTCCCTCGGCGCCGCCTCAAGAGTGTCAGTGGGCAGGATCCTAGCTGCTGGGCCTTCCTCCTGCTGGCTGGGGGCTGGGTCTGGCGTGCGGCCTAGCGATTAGGTAGGCCCGGACCGGGCCTACTGTGGAGGTGGGTCCGGTCGGCTGAGTCGGGCTCGCGGTCACGTCGGGGGCCTACCGTGGGGGTGGTCGAGGCGTGGTGGGCACGGCGTGCTCCCTTCCCTTTAGTAGAGGTCCCTTGGCACCGCCTCGAGAGCGTCAGTGGGCAGGATCCTAGCTGCTGGGCCCTTCTCCGGCATTCATCATGAAAGAGGCAAAGGGAATCAATAATAGTTGTATGAATAGCGCAAAGCAGAGAAGGCTCCAAAAAAGCAGCAAAGGCAGCACCAACATTGGGGTGAATTTCCCAAGGCAGAGCAACCAGCAAAATGGTACCCATAGCGGCAAATGTTCTTCAGGGCACCATGAGAGAGCCAGGAGCAGGCCAGTCAGTAACTGGCAGATTTAGATTGAAAGGCTTAAGAGCCAGGAAAGGATGGTATGGGAGGAGAAAGTATAGTTGCTTACCTGTAACAGGTGTTCTCCTAGGACAGCAGGATGTTAGTCCTCACAGACGGGTGAAATCATCAAATGGAGCCTGGCACGGAAAACTTTTGTCAAAGTTTCTAGAAGCTTTGACTGTCACACTGAATATGCCCAGCATGCCACTATCCGCGTATCCATGCGGGGTCCCTCTCGTAACATAAAGCAAAAATACAAGCGAAAAAATAAAACAAAACGCAGGAAAACCCAACTCCTTGGGGCAGTGGGTAGGTTTCCTGCTGTCCTAGGAGAACACCTGTTACAGGTGAGCAACTGTGCTTTCTCCTAGGACAAGCAGGATGGTAGTCCTCACAGATTGGTGAATACCAAGCTCTATGCTGCTCCCAACAACAATCAAGACCAACAGGTATTGAAACAGGTTCCAATAGGCACAACAGCTGCAGTGCTGCTGCTCAGTATGAAGACACCCTGGTTCCAACCAAGGGGCCTGAGGTAGGAGAGTTGGGTTTAAGCCTTGAAGAGATTGTGTAGAACTGATTGGCCGAAAGCACTATCTTGTCAATCATCCTTGTCCAAGAGTAGTGGGCAGGGAACGCCCAGCAAATTTCGGTGATGGGAACTGCCCGCAGGTGGGCTTCCGACATCGCCATGGGCCTCACAGAGTGAGCTTTGATTCGGCCTCCAAGCTGAAGGCCCGCTTCTCCATAGCAGAAATGATGCAGTCCACTAACCAGTTAGATAGAGTGTTTGCCACCGCAACTTCCAATCTATTGTTATCAAAAGAAACAAAGAGTTAAGTGGATTTCCTCTAACCTGCTGTGCATTCCAAATAGAAAGTCAAAGCCCTCTTGCAATCCAAAGTATGAAGAGCCTGTTCCCCTGCATGGGAATGAGGCCTCAGAAAGAAGGTGGGCAAAACAATGAACTGACGGATGTGAAAATCAGTCAGAACCTTAGGCAGGAACTCGGGATGTGTATGCAGGATCACACGATTGTGAAAGAAATTAGTGTATAGCAGTACGTAACTAAGGCCTGAAGCTCACTAACTCTATGAGCTGAAGTGATCGCCTATAACTTTCCAGGTAAGGAACTTTGGGTTGCAGGAGCATAAGGATTCAAAAGGAGAATGATTACCCATGCCAGTATGATGTTGAGGTCCCAGGACACAACAGGAGGCCGAAGAGGGGACCATAGCTGAAGCAAACCACTCATAAAGCGACCTATTATGGGTTGAACCGATATAGGTGTGCCAGCAACACCTCGATGGTACGCATTAACCGCACTGAGATGAACTCTGACTGAGGTGGTTTTAAGACCAGACTCAGAAAGGTGCCACAAATAGTCCAAGAACCTGAGAAGGGGGCATGTGAATGGATCTAAGCCATGCCCCTCACACCAGATGGAGAACCTCTTCCATTTCAACCTGTAAGACTTCCTGGTGGAAGGCTTTCTGGAAGCTACCAGCATCTGGGAAACATTTTCCAAGAGGTCCAGGGGCTGAAGAGCTAGGTGCTCAACATCCAAGCTGTCAAGGCTAATATCCAGAGGTTTGGATGGTGCAGGGTTCCCTGATTCTGAGTTATCAGGTCAGGCGCGGTCCCCAGTCTGATGGGATCCTTAATCAACAGGTCCCAAAGGAGAGGGAACCAGATCTGCCTGGGCCAGTAGGCTGCCATGAGGATCATGGTCTCTCGGTCCTGTTGAAGCTTCAGGAGAGTCTTCAGGAGGAGTGGAAGAGGAAGTTAAGCGTACAGGACACCCATGCCCCAGTGAAGGGTGCAGGCGTCGGAGACTGGATGGCCGTCCCATGTGAAAAGGGACCAAAAACAATTGCTCATCTCGCAGTTGTACAGAGAGGCAAAGAGGTCCACATTCGGGGTTCCCCACCAGTGGAAAATCCGGGCCACCACATCCGGATTCAGGGACCACTCATGCAGCTGAAAAGAGCGGCTTAGGAGGTCTGCCAGCACGTTCAGCGTCCTGGGCAGGTACGCCGCTTGCAGAGACATCCCCTGTGATTGGGCCCAGGACCAGATCTCTACTGCCTCTTGACAGAGGAGGAATGAGCCTGTGCCTCCTTGCTTGTTGATATACCAAATCGCAACTTGATTGTCTGTTCGAATCAGGACTGTCTTGTGGGACAACCGGTCTCAGAATGCCCAGAGAGCGTAATGAATCGCCTGAAGCTCTAAGACGTTTATCTGACAGAGAGCTTCCTGAGCAGTCCAGTGGCCCTGCATGTGGAGGCCGTCCACATGGGCTCCCCAGCCCTGAGGAGAAGCATCGGTGGTAGTACCACTTGAGGCGGGGTAGCCTGGAAGGGAATCCCCTGCTCTAGATTGGAGAGATTCTTCCACCAGGACAGAGAGATCTTCAGAGGTTGTATGATGGAGACATGGACCTTGAGGTCCTGGGATGTCTGCAATGTCCATTGCGCTCTGCGTATGCAAAGGCGGGCTAATGAGATAACATGGACTGAGGCTGCCATGTAGCACAACAAGTGAAG
Organism: Rhinatrema bivittatum; assembly: GCF_901001135.1. Taxonomy (NCBI): domain Eukaryota; kingdom Metazoa; phylum Chordata; class Amphibia; order Gymnophiona; family Rhinatrematidae; genus Rhinatrema; species Rhinatrema bivittatum. The sequence continues at coordinate 300,734,596 of NC_042621.1, read as the reverse complement.
CAGAAGGTGGACACTTACATTCTGACTGCTACAAACGAAGGTTACCAATGAAAATATGGCGAGGGCCCAATCAAGGGGCAAGAACGCTTTCGACTGAGCTGTGTCCGGCCTGGCTCCTATGAAGTCCAGCTGGGGTGAAAGGCAGAGGTGAGATTTTGGGTAGTTGATGACAAAACCCAGAGATTGCAGTCCCTGCATCATCAGGGCCAAAGCATCCAGCGCCCCTGCGTAGGAGTTGCTTTTGACTAACCAGTCATCTAGGTATGGGAAGACATGCACCGCACGGTGCTTGAGATGCGCTGTCACCACTGCCAGGCACTTGTTGAGATACAAGGGGCTGAGGCCAAACCAAAAGGCAGCACCCTGTACTGATAGTGAGTCTTCCCCACCACAAAGTGAAGGTACTTTGTGTGTGCTGAGAAGATGGCAATGTGTCTATAGGTGACCTTGAGATTGAGGGAGCATAGCCATTCTCCTCTTTTGAGGAGGGGAATCAGAGTGCCCAGAGAAATCATCTTGAACTTTTCTCTTCTGTGGAATTTGTTCAACACCCTGAGATCAAGAATGAGGCACAAAACCCAGTCCTCTTTGGTACGAGGAAGTACCTTGAATAGAATCCTCGGCCCTGCTGATGATGAGGGATGGGCTCCATCGTTCCTGCCCTGAGAAAGGCGGCTAGCTCTGACCGAAGTATGACCTCTTCGGCAGACGACCTCATGATGGATATAGGGAAAGTCCTCTGGGATCCTTCTGAAATTTAGTCGTTACCCCTGGCAAACTATGGTAAGGACCCAGTGGTCTGAAGTGATGGTCGACCAGTGGTGGGTGAAGTAAAGAAGCATGCCTCCCACTGGAGGACCTAGTGTCAGGGGTACGATTTTCTGACCCATGCATCCAGTCAAAATCCTGTAGCCAGGGCCTGTTGGGGGGCCAGCTGGGGTCTAGGCACTTGCTGTTGAAGGGAGTGGCCCCTGGAGCTAGCACGGGGCGTGCAAGTCTGAGAGTTGGGGGGGGGGGGTAATATTTCCCCTGCCAATAAAAGGACTTCCTGGAACTTGGTCTGGAAGATTTCCTGACAGAGTATTGATGGTCTGAAGCACTAGCGGAGAGTTGTTGAAGGGTTTCATGGTAATCCTTCAACAGAGCTACCGCAACTCTGACCTTATCTTCAAAAAGGTTTTCACCTGAACATGGGAGGTCAACCAACTTCTCCTGCACTCTGGTCGGAAGCGCGGAGCCAGGCTATCCTACTTGCACCGCTGCCCACTACGGCTATCCTGGCTGCTGTTTCAAAAACATTGTAGATGAACATCCCCTCATGTTTCTCTGCTTCGAGACCCTGCTGTACAACAGCGGAGAACGATTCCTGTTGTTGTGGCAGTCATTAAGAACATAAGAAATTGCCATGCTGGGTCAGACCAAGGGTCCATCAAGCCCAGCATCCTATTTCCAACAGAGGCCAAACCAGGCGACAAGAACCTGGCAAGTACCGAAACACCAAGAAGAACCCACACTACTGATGCAATTAATAGCAGTGGCTATTCCCTATGTCAATTTGATTAATAGCAGTTAATGGACTTCTCCAAGAACTTATCCAAATCTTTTTTTAACCCAGCTACACTAACTGCACTAACCATATCCTCTGGCAACAAACTCTAGAGATTGTCCATTGAGTGAAAAATAATTTTCTCCGATTAGTCTTAGATGTGCTACTTGCTAACTTCATGGAAATCCCCCTAGCCCTTCTGTTATCCAAAAGTGTAAATAACCGATTCACATCTACTCATTCAAGACCTCTCATGACATTATAGACCTCTATCACATCCCCTCTCAGCCGTCTCTTCTCCAAGCTGAACAGCCCTAACTTCTTCAGCCTTTCCTCATAGGGGAGCTGTTCCACCCCCTTTATCATTTTGGTTGCCCTTCTCTGTACCTTCTCCATCTCAATTATATCTTTTTTGAGATGCGGCGACCAGAATTGAACACAGTATTCAAGGTGCAGTCTCACCATGGAGCGATACAGAGGCATTATGACATTTTCTGTTTTATTAACCATTCCCTTCCTAATAATTCCTAACATTCTGTTTGCTTTTTTGACTGCTGCAGCACACTGAACTGACGATTTCAAGGTATTATTCACTATGATGCCTAGATCTTTTTCCTGGGTGGTAGCTAGCTCCTAATATGGAACCTAACATTGTGTAACTAAAGCATCTGTTATTTTTCCCTACATGCATCACCTTGCACTTATCCACATTAAATTTCATCTGCCATTTTGATGCCCAATTTTCCAGTCTCACAAGTTCTTCCTGCAATTTATCACAATCTGCTTGTGATTTAACTACTCTGAACAATTCTGTATCATCTGCAAATTTGATTATCTCACTCAATGTATTTCTTTTCAGATCATTTATAAATATATTGAAAAGTAAGGGTCCCAATACAGATCCTTGAGGCACTCCACTGCCCACTCCCTTCCACTGAGAAAATTGTCCATTTAATCCTACTCTCAGTCTGTCTTTTAGCCAGTTTGTAATCCACGAAAGGACATCGCCACCTATCCCATGACTTTTTACTTTTCCTAGAAGCCTCTCATGAGGAACGTTGTCAAACGTCTTCTGAAAATCCAAGTACCTTACATCTACCGGTTCACCTTTATCCACATGTTTATTAACTCCTTCAAAAAAGTGAAGCAGATTTGTGAGGCAAGACTTGTCTTGGGTAAAGCCATGCTGACTTTGTTCCATTAAACCCTGTATTTCTATATGTTCTGTGATTTTGATATTTAGAATGCTTTCCACTATTTTTCCTGGCACTGAAGTCAGGCTAACCGGTCTATAGTTTCCTGGATTGACCCTGGAGCCCTTTTTAAGTATTGGGGTTACATTAGCTATCCTCCAGTCTTCAGGTACAATGGATGATTTTAATGATAGGTTACAAATTTTTACTAATAGGTCTGAAATTTCATTTTTTAGTTCCTTCAGAACCCTGGGGTGTATACCATCTGGTCTGGATGATTTACTACTCTTCAGTTTGTCAGTCAGGCCTACTACATCTTCTAGGTTCACCGTGATTTGGTTCAGTCCATCTGAATCATTACCCATGAAAACCTTCTCCAGTACGGGTACTTCCCAATATCCTCTTAAGTAAACACCGAAGCAAAGAAATCATTTAATCTTTCTGCGATGGCTTTATGTTCTATAAGTGCCCCTTTAACCCCTCGATTATCTAACGGTCGAACTGACTCCCTCACAGGCTTTCTGCTTGGGATATATTTTAAAAAGTTTTTACTGTGAGTTTTTGCCTCTACTGCCAACTTCTTTTCAAATTCTCTCTTAGCCTGTCTTATCAATATCTTACATTTAACATGCCAACGCTTATGCATTATCCTATTTTCTTCTGTTGGATCCTTCTTCCAATTTTTGAATGAAGATCTTTTGGCTAGGGATGTGAATCGTTTTTTAAGGATTTAAATTATCGTCCGATAATTTTAAAATCGTCATTAATCGGTAAGGGCCTCGATACAATAGGAATTCCCTCGATTTATCATGAAAAATCGTTAAATCGAATACGGGAATTATTTGGGGGGAGGGCGGGAAAACCGGCACACCAAAACAACCCCTAAACCCACCCCGACTCTTTAAAACCAATCCTTTACCCTCCCCCACCCTCCCGAACCCCCCCAAAATGTTAAATTACCTGGTGGTCCAGTGGGGGGGGGGGGGGGGGGCCCAGTGCGATCTCCCGCTCTCGGGCCATCGCTCCCTGTGACAAAGTGAGGGCAAAGGCGATCGGCGCCATTTTGAAACCAGTCCAGCAGCACCAGCACCGAGGGTATGATTGAAGGGATGGCTCCCGGACCCCCCGCTAGACCACCAGGTACATGTAAAAGGTTTTTTGGGGGGGTCGGGAGGGTGGGAGAAGCAAAGGGGTAATTTGTAAAGGGTCGGGGTGGGGTTTTTTTTATCGGGCCATCGGCGCCATTTTTATCAGTGGTAGCCAAAATGGCGCCGATGGCCCGAGAGCGGGAGATCGTGCCGGGACCCCCCCCCCCCCCCACTGGACCACCAGGTAATTTAACATTTTGGGGGGGGGGTTCGGGAGGGTGGGAGAGCAACAGGGTCATTTGTAAAGGGTCGGGGTGGGGGTTTTTTTTATCTGCTCAGGCCTCACTAAAAAATTAACGATGTGAATTGGAATCAGAACCGATTCCAATTCACATCTCTAACGATCCGATTTTTTTCTCCCTCCATCCGAACCTGATCGTTAAAACGATCGGGCACATGATTCACATCTCTACTTTTGGCTAAAATAGCTTCTTTCACCTCCCATTTTAACCATGCCGGTAATCGTTTTTCCTTCTTTCCACCTTTTTTAATGTGTGGAATACATCTGGACTGTGCTTCTAGGATGGTATTTTTTTTACAATGACCACACCTCTTGCACACTTTCAGTTTTTTTCTAACAATTTTTCTCATTTTATAAAAATTTCCCTTTTGAAAGTTTAGCACGAGAGCCGTGGATTTGCTTACTATCTCCTTTTCAGTCATTAATTCAAATTTGATCATATTATGATCACTATTGCCAAGCGGCCCCACCACAGTTACATCTCTCACCAAATCCTGATCTAAAATTTCTCCCTCTCTTTTCAGTTCCTGAACCAATTGCTCCATAAAAATGTCATTTATTCCATCCAGGAACTTTATCTCTCTAGTATATCCCGATGATATTTATTTTATTTATTTATTTAGAGATATTTTATATACCGCGGCACGTTCAGAACATCACCTCGGTTTACAGTGAACCATAATTCAGCAACGAGCTTTACAATCAAAAAATACTTATAGAGCAAACATTAAGAACATAAGTAACAAGAATAAATAGAAGATATCTATATGGGAATATTTACATAATATTGGATAAAGATATATTAGTTGGGGACAATATACAATGAGAGGATTTCTTCTCAAAGGACAGTTGCAGATTAAGTAATCAAATATGATACACTTACCCAGTCAATATTGGGGTAATTGAAATCTCCCATTATTACCCCATTACCAATTTGGTTAGCTTCCCCAATTTCTCTTAGCATTTCACTGTCCGTCTCACCATCTTGAGCAGGTGGATGGTAGCATACTCCTGTCACTATAGTCTTCCCCGACACATAAGGGATTTCTACCCATAAAATTCAATTGTGCATTTAGTCTTATGCAGGATGTTTATCCTGTTGGACTCTATGCCATCCCGGACATAAAGCGTCACACCACCTCCCGGGTGCTCCTCTCTGTCATTGCGATATAATTTGTACCCCGGTATAGCACTGTCCCATTGGTTGTCCTCCTTCCACTATGTCTCTGAGATGCCAATTAAGTCTATGTCATCATTCAATGCTATACATTCTATTTCTCCCATCTTACTTCTGGCATTAGCATACAAACATTTCAAAGTTTGTTTTTTGTTTGTATTTTCATTCTGCTTTTTAATTATTAGGGATAAGTTTGAATGTTTTAGCTCAGGTGAGTTTTTAGTTACAGGCACTTGGACTACTTTTCTTATTATTGGAACCTCACTGTCGGGATTCCCTAATTCTAATGCATCATTAGTATCCTTTGAAGATACCTCTCTCCGAACCATGCGCTGTTGAGCGACTGTCGGCTTTCCCCTTTGTTCTGGTTTAAAAGCTGCTCTATCTCCTTTTTAAAGGTTAGCGCCAGCAGTCTGGTTCCACCCTGGTTAAGGTGGAGCCCATCCCTTCGGAAGAGTCTCCCTCTTCCCCAAAAGGTTCCCCAGTTCCTAACAAAACTGAATCCCTCTTCCTTGCACCATCGTCTCATCCACGCATTGAGACTCCGGAGCTCTGCCTGCCTCTGGGGAGCTGCGCGTGGAACAGTGAGCATTTTAGAGGTTCTGGATTTAAGCTTTCTACCTACGAGCCTAAATTTGGCTTCCAGAACCTCCCTCCCACATTTTCCTATGTCATTGGTACCCACATGTACCACGACAGCCAGCTCCTCCCCAGCACTGTCTAAAATCCTATCTAGGTGACGCGTGAGGTCTGCCATCTTCACAGCAGGTAGGCATGTTACCAGGAGATCCTCATGCCCACCAGCCACCCAGCTGTCTACATTCCTAGTAATCGAATCACGAACTATGACGGCCGACCTTTCCCTTCCCTCCTGGGCAGTAGGCCTTGGGGAGATATCCTCAGTGTGAAAAGACAATGCATCACCTAGAGAGCAGGTCCTTGCTACAGGATCACTTCCTGCTACACCTGGTTGGTGCTCTCCAATCACGAGAACTTCTTCCTCCAAGGCAGCACCAGGGCTGCCAGTCTGAAGTTGGGACTTGACTACTATGTCCCTGAAGGTCTCATCTATATACCTCTCTGTCTGCCTCAGCTCCTCCAGGTCTGCCACTCTAGCCTCCAGAGATCGGACTTATTCTCTGAGAGCCAGGAGCTCTTTGCATCGCATGCACATGTACAACTTCTCACCATGCACATGTACAACTTCTCACCATGCACCATGCATGCACATGTACAACTTCTCACCATCGCATGCACATGTACAACTTCTCACCAGTGGGTAAAAAATCAATGCAAAAGACTGGGAAGCCCCCCTCTTGCTGCTGGACTGCTGCCTTCATCTCAATTTTGATCAGTTCCTAGTTAAGTTTTAGGTTGCTATGGGAGTAGGAATGTGTCTAATTAATGTCCTTTAAATGTATTAGTGAATTCACAGTGGGGGTAATTTTCAAAAGGAGTTACATGCGTAAATGTAGCTACTATTGTAGCAATTTTCAAAAGCCATTTACTCAAGTAAAGTGCACTTATGTGAGTAAATCCTATAGACAAGTCAATGGCATATATTGTAGCAATTTTCAAAAACCCACTTACTCAAGTAAAGTGAATTTACTCCAGTAAACCTGGTTTTTACTCGAGTAAATGCTTTTTAAAATCAGGCCCTATATGTCTAGTAGTGGCCTACAGGGGAATGATCAAACTCTCAATAAGGTTTTTTGTTTTGTTTTTTTGAAAGTGGCACCTGCCTATAAATTAAAAGATGAGCTGGGGATGGGTGGGTATGGGGTGGGCAGGTTGGGAAAATACAAACAGTCTAACTTCAGTTATTTTATTTATTTGCAATTTTTGTATACCGACATTCGTTCGGGGAACATCATATCGGTTTCCATATAACATAAAAGTAGCCAACTGGGCTTTACAATGAACTGATAGGGGAAATGGGTATCAGGGAAAGGTGGGGTGAAGAAAACAAGGGTAAGCTGTACAAATTAACAAGCGATATAGTAGGGATGTATATATACAAGGAGGGCATTATGTATACAAGGAGGGCATTATGTACAGTTAGTCAGCCAGAGTGACTCACTGCTCTCTTGATTAACAAATGTTGGTACCTAATCAAACCAAATCACACTACCTCAACATCTTTCCAAGGTGAGTAACTGAACTGAATTTTTCAACCTTTTTACTTAGGTATACACTGCTCCGAGCTTATTTCTAGCTTCTGGCTACTTTCTTTCTTTTTTTTTAATATGCAAACACTAACTTCTGCTTACTAGCTGCCTTACAGACTATTTAAAAATACAGTCTAACTTCTGTTTATTTGCTGCCTTACTGACTATTAAAAGCACAAACACACTAAATAATATTCCCAAATAGTTAACTTAACTTCACCCCAATACTTTTAAAAAAGAAAATGCCCCAAGCAAAAACTTACTGATTTCTTTCTGCCACCAGCAAGGTGATCCTCTCCTCTCAGTGCATGTACAACTGGTAGGTGGAAATATGGGTGATAAGCATAGTGTGCTGAAAAACCTTCTTACCCAAAACATCCAGCTCCCTATGTTCCCTCCCCAGAGGGGCAGAGGCATAGGTGCAGGAGCACTTGGCTTTTTTGAGAGCAGACTCCACTACCACAGACTTGTGATGGAGATGGCGCCTCTCAGAACCCAAGGCCTGTCATACTAGGTAGGTGGTGTCTGCTCTCCTATTCACTGGAGCAATGGATATCGGGTGTTCCCACATCCAAAGGAGAAGATCCTTAAAGATGTCGTGAATGCGAACAGCCACTATCTCTTTAGGAGCATTGACAAATTGGAGGACCTCCAACATTTTATGTTGTGCATCCTCCTCTGTGAGAAGCTGGAAAGGGATAGCATCGGCCATGGTCCTGACAAAATCCGCAAAGGAGAGGTCCATCAGAGATCTCAGAGGAAGACTCTGAAGAATCATTTCCCCATAGATTGTAAGGACCTCCTTCCTCGCTGAGGCCATTGAGGGACCTATGTGAGTGAGGCCTATGTTAATCCCTGGGTCTTGAGAACATCGAAGGTACCGAGGGAATTGACGGTTCTGGTGGCAACGGGGATACCGGAGCTGTGGGAGGCTGGAGAGTCCAGGCAAAGGCTCGGGGAACTGAGGCCTGGGGGCTACGGCGCCGGATGTGTCTTCCTTCTTGGAGGACCCAATGATGGGAATAGCTATCGAGGGGGGCATCGGTGGTTGCTGGGGAACCGAAGGTCCCTCGGGCACCAGCTGCATTGGAAGGGCACCAAGTAGGATGTCCAGAAGCTTGAGCAGGGGCACCAAAGATTGATGGTGCAGGCTCCGGCACTGGTACGGGGGCCCGTGGTGGGAGCGGCTCAAAGCTCTGGAGGCTCGGAGCACCGCACTCTGCACATTTATTTATTTAAAAGTGTTTGTATACCGTCTTTACAAACAGTGTTTAATCAAAACGGTTTACATAATAAAAAATAAAAACAAATATAAATAAATATGAAAGGAGAAAAAAATAAGATAAATGTTTAAAACAATGGTAGTTTACATAAAATAAATCAATATACAATAGTGATGTTGTGCCCAATATGAGAGAGAGTGGTTATGTTATTTAGGTTGGGATATATGAAAAGCAGATTGAAATAGGTGTGTTTTTAAAGATTTTTTGAAATGTTTGGTGTTGGATATAGTTCTTAAAGTGTCTGGTAATGCGTTCCATAAAATTGGCCCAATAACGGAGAATGATCTTTTCCTAGTGATGTCGAGACGGGCCTGACGTGGTGAAGGAATGTCTAGGAGGTTTTTGTCCAATGATCTTAAATGTCTGGTGGGTTTATATATTCGAAGAATGGAACATAAAGTAATTGAGTTTGGAGTGTGAATGAGGGAGTGTATGATGGACAGAATTTTGTATTGTATTCTATATTTGATTGGTAACCAGTGTAATGATTGTAATATTGGTGTGATATGATTTTTTATTGATGAGTTTGTTAGGATGCGTGCTGCTGCATTTTGAATTAACTGAAGTGGGTGGAGTGTATTATCTGGAAGACCTATATAAAGAGAGTTACAGTAATCAAGCCCCGAAAAGATAAGTGATTGAAGTATAGTCCGGAAGTCGTGAAAGAAAAGTAGTGGACGAAGGCGTTTTAGAAGTTGAAGCTTGTAAAATGAGTTTCTGGTGAGTATGGATATATGTTGCTTTAATGAAAGATCCGAATTGATAGTAATACCTAAATTTTTTGCGGATTTGGAAATGGGAATAGTGATTCCATTAAATATAAATTGGGAAGGGGGTCCTATGGATGAGTCTGTAATTGATGAGAGGTGAACTATTTCTGTTTTTTTTGGATTTAATTTCAATCGGTTATGAGAGAGCCATGTGTCAATAGTTGTGAGGTATAAGGATACTAAAGATAATGTATGAGTCCAGGAGGTGTTGTATGGTACCATGAACTGTATGTCATCGGCATAGATTTTGAATAGTATGTTTAGGGAGGCTAAAATACGGCAGAGAGGTAACAAATAAATATTAAAGAGAATAGGAGATAGAGAGGAACCCTGTGGAACACCCGATGCAATGGAATATGGTTCAGATGAATAATTGTTTATATTGACTTGTTGAATACGATCGGACAGAAATGAGATAAACCATTGTAATACCACACCTGAAATACCTATAGATTTAAGAATAGAAATGAGAATTTGGTGATCAACCGTGTCGAATGCCGCAGAAATATCTAGAAAAACAATAATGTGATCTGTGTAAGAATCAAAAGCCCGAAATATAGTGTCAAATGAAGTCAAAAGAAGAGTTTCAGTGGAGTGACCTTTGCGGAAACCATGTGGTTCAACTCCTTGAAAGTCCGGTGAGGACACATCCCATAACATAAAAGTATTTTCTGCGGCTCCCACACCTATCAACATACCATTAGAACCTATTCTATCAAGCACCCCAACCACCATTGCCTTCTCCCTATTTTTTTAGTTTATTAAAAAACTCTCAATTGTGAAGGCTCAAAAAATATGCATGAAGGGGGAAGGATGTGGACTCTGTTCACATAGTAACCCAGGCAACACCATCACAGGACCCAACACAAATTACAACATCTGGGGCTCATTAACCTGCTCTTCTTCCAATGTAATAAACACCATTAACTTCCAGCAATGCCTTCTGTTGTCTACAGAGGGCAAAGAGGTAAATCCTTAAGGAAAAGAACAAATGAACATAAATCTCACATTAGAAATGGCAACATCCAGAAACCAATAGAACATTTCAACCTTCCAGGACAATCTCTGACTTTAAATTTGCCATATTCCTACAGAGAAATTTGAAAGGCACACTCCAGAATGAAACTGCTGAATTGGAACTCAGAAAACTTAACACCTTCACCCTAAATCTGAACAGAGGCAATGGCTTCTTGGCTCACTACAACTATGTAGGAATTTAACTGTTCTCATATCATCCTGTCTTTTACACTAATCTCAATTGTCAGTAGGCTGAACTATAATCCTATTAACACCCTTTCCACACCCTGTCCTGCCTGATGTAGTACCTTCTGTTTGCTCTGTACCATCCCTGTTCCCCTCTTAAAAAAAATAATTTTTCTCTGCTGCTGCTTAACTTTCAGCAGTTCAGAAAGATCACAATTTTTTGCTCTGAAAAGGAGACCTGGTGAGGTGCAGGATACTAACCCTGTCTTGGAGACTTTTTTATGAATTCATATACAACTTAGGGAGACAGAAAGGTCACGATTAAATGTCTGTTTTTACATTTTGAAGTTCTATTGAGAATTTTTTTTTTACAGTAATTAAAATCAGATAACAAAAAGTGAAGCTGCACAACACAACAGATGCCTAATTATGGGCCAGATGTACTAAAGAGTTTTCCCCATTATTACATCTATGGAAAAATACCTAGTACATCTGGTTCACAGACTTTGAAATTTTGTTCATGGAGTATCATGAGCATTCAATAATCAATGTACCATATTCTTCTACCCACTAGATGGCAATCAAGTATCTCTTAAAAAGGATATATTAATACAAAAACGTCACTTTTATCAAATGTATTTTCAAAATACTGTAATTTAATAATGCATTAGAAATAGACATTATTCTATTAACTTCATCTTAGGATGTGAGCTTGTAACATATGTAATCAAATATCTGATAGATATCATATAACCCCTTGTGTAATAAATTAATAGAAACACTACCCCATCCTATTAAAGACAGTTTTTCTCAATTCTCTCCTGGAGGCACACCTAACAGTCCAGTTTTCGGGATATTTATGAATATTTCATTGTTAACCGCTTAGAGCATTGACAATAATGGCATAAAACTATTTAAAAAAATAATGAATATGCATGAGAATCACATGCATATATTAGAGATCAGGGATATGCAAATGTATCTCATGCATATTCATTGTGGTAATCCTAAAAACCCGATTGGATAGGTGTGCCTCCAGGAGAGGGTTGAGAAACACTGTATTAAGATATTTACTACATTTACCTTGGATGCATGGACATAAACATTACCACAAGGAGAAACTTGTTTTCAACTAACAATACATTTTTTGACTTTACTTTCTCAAACATTGCATAAAAAATGGCAACCACATTACATTTACGTTAGGGAGAGGCATAGGATAGGAGTGGCCAACTCTGGTGCTCAAGATCTGGTTTCAGGATATCCCCAATGAATACGCAGGACTTAGATTTGCATACAATTGAGGCATAAGAACATAAGAAATTGCCATGCTGGGTCAGACCAAGGGTCCATCAAGCCCAGCATCCTGTTTCCAACAGAAGCAAAACCAGGCGACAAGGACCTGGCAATTACCCAAACACTAAGAAGATCCCATGCTACTGATGCAATTAATAGCAGTGGCTGTTCCCTAAGTAAACTTGATTAATAGTCAATCTTTCATGCATATTTATTATGAATATCCTGAAAAAAAGATTTGTTTATGGGCTCTTGAGGATTTGAGTTGGCCACCCTTGGCATAGAATTTTAGTCTATTGGACCATGTACTGTGTTTTTTCATTTGTTGCACATTCCTCATATAAATAGAAGATGCCATGTATTTGTAAATGGTGAGTCCTATGCTTGTGATAGGGATGCAAATGTTTTTTTGTTGTTTATTCTAGATTTACGGGCCTATGTATCAACTATGTATTAGCTATTACTAGCAACAGTAGCATGGGATCTTCTTAGTGTTTGGGTACTTGCCAGGTTCTTATGGCCTGGATTGGCCACTGTTGGAAACAGGATACTGGGCTTGATGGACCCTTGGTCTGACCCAGTATAGCATGTTCTTATTTTTTCTTTTTTCTTATGTCATAGTTTTAAAAACAGCTCTTAAACATAGAAACATAGAAACATAGAAATGACGGCAGAAGAAGACCAAATGGCCCATCTAGTCTGCCCAGCAAGCTTCACACATATTTTCTCTCATACTTATCTGTTTCTCTTAGCTCTTGGTTCTATTTCCCTTCCATCCCCACCTTTAATGTAGAGAGCAGTGATGGAGCTGCATCCAAGTGAAATATCTAGCTTGATGACACACTACACTTTTAGCGCACACTACACTTTTAGCTTGATCCAAGTGAAATATCTAGCTTGATGACACACTACACTTTTAGCGCAACTACTAAAATGGGTCTATAGCGCACACACAATTAGCATGCATGTTATCCCTGAAAGTGCACTGTTAACGTACTACTCCCACCTGACTGCTATGTAGTCTGCGGATGCAGTCAAAATAAGTTTGCACACGCTAATGTGCACATGCTCAGTCTTTTCTTTGGAGTTACGCCTCCTTGCTTGAAAACTGTAGAAAAGAAAGCCTAGAACATGGAGTTGGTTTACAGTACTAAGAGGAGGAGTGGAAGAGCAGCCGGATGCCAGGTATTGTGAAGTTCTGGTAAGAAATCTTCTGCCTCTGCACAGTACCAGTCCCACACAGAGATGGGAAACAGCAGGGGAGGGGCTCCTGAAGGAGCAAAGCAACTGTTTTCTTCTTTAATGTGTGCTCTCTAGTATCACCCTCTCTCCTCATTTTCCCCAAAAACTTATGTCAGTTTCAGATAACTTTTTTGATGTAACCCCTCCTTGTATTTGTAAGTTCTTTGTGGAAGGGACCCTGGCTAGCTTTTACTTCTCCTTTCATCCCAAAGTGTAAGTCTTTCGGACTAGGGGTAGAAAGGAATCCTCTCTAGTCCCAGGTACGGGGTGACTACTACTACTAAACATTTCTATAGCACTACCAAGACATATGCTGCGCTGTACAAACATACAAAAAGAAAGTCCCTGCTCAATAGAGCTTACAATCTAATAAGAGAAACATACAGGAAAAGTGACTGTTAAAAGAAAGTTAGTCAAGACTAAAAGCAGGCAATCAAGCATAAGATTTAAAAGCGGTTTCAAAAAGTGGGTCTTTAGATGGGATTTAAACACAGCGAGAGAGGGAGCATGGCGCACCAGTTCAGTTCAGGAAGACTATTCCAAGTGCACAGCACAGCCAGGTGGAAAGCACAGTCAGGAATTGGCAGTAGAGAAGGGCAGATAGGAGTGACTTATCCGACAAGCTGAGTACATGAGGAGGGGTGTAGAGAGAGATAAGAGAGAGGTAGTGAGGTGCTGCAGAGTGAAGGCATTTGTAGGTGAGAAAGAGGAGCTTGAACTGTATGCGGGAGCGGATTGGGAGCCAATGCAGTGACTTCAGAAGAGGAGTCATGTGAGCGTAGTGACTTTGATGAAAGATAAGTCACGCAGCTGAATTTAGGACAAATTGCAGTGCAAAGAGATGGCCTGCCGAGAGACCTGTGAGTTGGGATGGAGCTCCCTCCTTCTGCTGTGAGCTGTGTGTTCTGTGTCAAACCAACCATACTTGGACCACATAGGCAGTGTTTAAAATAATACATTACTGATACAGATTTGTTGAATGGCACAATTAAATATGGTAAATCACACATCACAGTCTCTGCAGTTGCCCTCTGAATTACAGTTCTTTTCTCCTCTATCTGTTCAAGCCAGGAATCCATCCACACTTCTGGATTAGATTGTGCAGTGGTCCCTCTGGGTATAGCCCCCCCTTGAATGATTAGGAAACCCCTCCCAATGGCACAAAAATCTGGCACAGAGAGCTAATGTCTCTATCCTTCAGGGCTGTTTGCGGATGCCAGATGGGTGACCGCCCTTGATTGTGGATCTTCTACTCACAGTTAATAGATTAATCTTCTGGGGGGATCCCTCGTGGTAGGAATCTGTGTAGACAGCAGTTATTGCCAGTCCCCTTGATGGGCCAGAAGAGGGACAGAAAACATTTTGGAAAATAAAAAATCCACTGCAATGGGTCACCACCTTTATTGGGCAGCCAAGTTCAAAATCCCCAAATTAGTCCCAGAGCAGCTACTCTGCCCCTCATGGGAGAGCACAGCAGTTTAGCCCCTTTAGCCTATCCTGGAGGGGGTCTTGGATGGTTCCTGAGGCTCCAGGTAGGCCCAAAATCCAACTTAGGAAAATACCACCACTCTCTCTGACGCCCCCAGAGCCTATTGCAGAGCTTTGCTATAAAACCTCAGGACCAAGAGTATCCATTACAGCTCCGCTAGTGGGAGGGCCGTACATGAATTGGTACTCCCCTATTTCCCTAACTGCACTAGGCTGCTGCAAGACTTATTAGTAACCCAAAAGGTGGTCTGGGTTACACTAACACAACAGTTTTACATGTGTTGCCAAAATAATGCCAACACCAACAAGTTTCCTGAATCTGAGGTGGGAAGAACAAAGATAGGAGGTACTGAAGAAGGCAGCCTAGGAGAAGGGGAGAGTCGAAGGAGCAATGGTACAAATCAGTCAATAGGATGAGGTACAAAGAACCAGAAAGGTTTACTGCCAGCATGGAAATCCCACCGAAGCTGACTAGTGGCCGTAAAGCAGAAAACTTTTCTGCACTGCTGCTGAGCCAACACAAACTGTTGCCTGGCATCAGGGCAGAAGCAGAGGAAGTTAGGCAGCTGCCCTGGCACAGAAAGCTTGCCCATTTCTTCCACTTTACTTCTGCTCCTGCAATTTGCTGTTGCCATGTGCTGCTCTGTAAGTTTGCAGTTGGCCATGTGAAGCACTCAGGGGGCGCAACTGACCAAGAGGACCAAGGAGAACCAGACGGCTACAAGTGCACCAAAAGTAGGCACCAATACAATTCCCTCTGCTCCAGCCCCAGCCAACTTATCAATATTGCTCTTTGCTGCCTGCCTCCAAAGATACTGTGTTCAAAACCTGCCACCTCTCTAGAACCAGGCAAGAAAGCAAATGTTGCTTACCTGTAACAGGTGTTCTCACAGGACAGCAGGATGTTAGTCCTCACATATGGGTGACGTCAGTGGAAGGAGCCCCGTTACGGAAAACTTTTCTGTCAAAAGTTTCTATACAGCTTTGACTGACACTGGCACCCTGAGTGCACTGAGCATGCTCAGCCTGCAATTATCCCTGTGACCACAGGTGTCTCCCCTCAGTCTCGTCTTATAGCAAAATGCGCAAGCGAAACTAAAAGAATAAAACGTATGTAGACCCAACTCCGCAGGGTGGCGGGCGGGTTTCGTGAAGACTAACATCCTGCTGTCCTGTGAGAACACCTGTTACAGTTAAGCAACATTTGCTTTCTCACAGGACAAGCAGGATGGTAGTCCTCACATATGGGTGAGTACCGAGCTGAGGATGCCCGAGAGTGCACCAAATGCACCCAAAGACGTGCAAAAGGCGCAACAACGGGGGTGGAATTTGGTAAGGAGGGCATCCTGAAACCCTTAACGGATTGGTGGAAGGATGTTGGGTAGTTAAACCGAAAAGAAGATGAGTAGACGGACTGGCCAAACATGGAAGCATGCCGGCCAATCTTATCTAAGCGATAATGGGCTGCGAAGGTATGGAGAGAGCTCCAGGTCGCAGCCTTACAAATATGTACAAGCGGCACCGGCCAAAGGTGAGCTATTGAGGCTGGTACGGCCCTAACAGAGTGTGGTTACATACGGTGTTGTAGTGAAATGCCTGCTTGTTGGTAGGAAAAAGAGATACAGACCGTCAATTAGGAGGAAAAGGTCTGTTTGCCCACTGGAACTCACAGCTTGCTTTTTGCCACAGGAGGAAAGAGTTAGGTGTAATTCCTATGGAGTGTAGTGCGGTCTGGATAGAATGCAAGTGCACGTTTACAGTCCAAGGAGTGGAAAACCCTCTTGCTTTGGTGAGAGAGAGGTGTTGGGAAAAAGTGGGCAGAGTATATTCTGAGTAAGGTGAGATGCTGCGTCTACCTTAAGAAGGATATGAAGTTGAATACGTAAGACGTCACGGAGGAATGCAGGGTCGGGTGAGTATGTAACAAGGTGTGGAACTCACTGACCCTGTTGGCAGAAGTGACGACTACGAGGGAAAGAATTTCCCATGCCAGACTGTTAAGTGAGAGGAATGGAAAGGCTCGAACGGGGAACGTATGAGTCTTGGTAAGCACTAAATATAGGCCCCATTCCGAACCAGTAAAAATAGAAGCGGCTTAATCAGTGGATAACCCATGGTAAGCTGACTCAAAAGGGGTTGAACCGTTAATCGGGTATCCCCACTCCCAAGTGGTTCACCAATTGGAACCGAGGTGTACCCATGTGTAGGATGTCTGGGGAGCAGAATCCGAGGGAGTAAGAGAAAAGAGTGGTGTAGAAAAAAAGGGGGTAATACCCTTTTCTATCCACCATGTTGTAAATCATGCTATTTTGAATGGTAAGATTTATGTACGGAAGGTTTATGTGACGCTACCAGTACCTGAGAACATCAGTGAGTCCATGATATGAGACTGACCTGTGAGAAGGCGAATTGGTTACTGGTATGATAGATTGAGAAGTATGGGAAAGCATACTGGTCTCGGCCAGGACGTGGGTTTAACAGTGCATGCATAAAGCAGTTGACCCTACCTTCTTAGATTTTCCTAGAATTATAACTATTACTTTAAACCTCCTGTTATAGCCTTGCTCACTTAACTCAGAACCGCTTATTTGTTTTTGCTTTGTCTTGAATAGACTGTAAGCTCCAAGAAGTAAGGACTGTCCATTAGATGTCTCTGTACCAGGGCCGCTGCAAGGGGATTTGGCGCCCTAGGCGAGCCTTCTTCCTTGCGCCCCCCCCCCGGTCTTGGCCCCGACTCCTACCTCATTCTCAATCACGCCCGCTGACTGGGGTTTTCTGGGTCGCGAGCAGATTGGGCACTGCTTGCGGCCCGCCAAATCTCCACTCCTCTTTGCCACCACTTGCAGCCCCATATGGCTCGCACCCAGTGGCGCACCAAGGGTCTCCAGCGCCCAGGGGCCAATGCATTTGTGTGCCACAGAAAATCAGTGGCATCTCTAGACAGAAGAATTTGTTTTGGGTGGGGGGGAGCCAAAATGACATTTCTTCATCACACCCACCTCTATAGCATGGATCCTGCTTTAAAATTGATTATAAAAAAAAGTGTTGTTAAAAAAAGTCCAAAGGGTCCTCTGCATTATTTTAAAAAGCTGGCCAGTTTCACACTTCTAGTAAAACTACTATAAAATTATTTGATAGCCTCATTCAACTAATTCTATATGATTATGAGAATGAAGTCTGGAATATATAGGAAGGGACAGAATGTCAATACAAATCCTGCACCTCCAGTTCTGTATCTCTGTGCATCCACTGAAATTCCCCCAAACAATGGAGCTTGGATGTTTCCCTTACAGCTCATCATACTAAAAGATATTTTCAAATTCTGGTGTCACCTCACAGTAACAGCAGCACAAACACCTTCCACTGCCAGACACATTGTGAACTAACATAAAGCACCGCAAAAGAGACACCCAAAATCTATACTGCAATCCCATCATAACATAACAGTAATAACACCAAGGACTCAAACAATAATAACCCTACCTGTGAAAAAGCAAGGGTAAATATTACACTGGGTCCTGGGATAACAATACACCACCTACTGAGGAAACAAAACAAACCCGATTGCTATAGATCCCTATACAGACACTACATGCTAGCAGAATCTCTCATCGTGGTCACACACACAGAGCAGAGACAGACCCTCACCAAATACAGATTACAAAATAAAGGAGCACAAATTAGACAAAAACTGGAATGGAAACCCCAAGAAGCCAGACTCTGTGTATTAATAATGGAAAAACAGAACCACCATTCCTCATAAAACAAATAAAATCAAGAAACAAAGCATCAGTTATAATAGTAAAACCATACTAATAAAATATTTTAAAACTACTGATAAATAGAATTTCTATTAATTAAAATCATATACATTTTTTACAATTTCCCAAACACCAATAAAATATTTCAAAACAGTACATATATCAAATAACACACAATAATTAAAATTAATAAGGATTTTAAAAAGCCCCTGCTGTCCATACATGGGAGCTCTTGATTTCCAGTCACCCTGATATTGTCGAGGATTAGGAGGTTATCCTCTCTCTCTCACACATACTCACATGTCCATTCTCTCTCACACATACACTGTCACATACATACACATTCATGCTCTTATACCCAACCATAACCTCTCGCTCTCACAGACACTGACACACTCAGGCTCTAAGGCACTCTCTCCCCCTCCACACACACCCCCCACACAAACTCTTACTCCCCTGGATTTTCTCATACACACTCATGCTCTCACTCTCACTGGCTCCCTCACATACACACAAACACACACTCCCAGGCAAGCTCCCACTCGTTCTCACACACACACACACAGGCAAGCTCCTAGTCATTCTCACACTGAACCCCAGGCAGGCTCCCATTCATTTTCACACCACTCCCTCCCCATCCCCCAGGCATGCACACATTCATTCTCACACACACAGACCCCCAGGCAGGCACCAATTTATTCTCACACACACCCATACACCACAAACAGGCAGGCACCTGTTCTCACACATACAAACCCCAGGAAGACACCCATTCATTCTCATACACAGCCACACCCTCAGGTAGGCACCCATGCATTCACACACATACACCCCCAGGCAGACTCCCATTCATACACATGCACACACGAAAGGCAGAGACCCCCTCTCTTTCTTTTGCCAGCAACCTCAGAGCCTCTCTCATTCTTCTGCTGCCACTGTCGCTGCCGCTGTATGGCTATTGCGGAGGTGCTGGTTGCTGCTATTGGCACTGAAGCCCATTCTGCTGCCTCCTCTGTGCAGGCCCCATGGGCTTCCAGTTCCTCTATGCTGATCTCGTACATTGTGAGATCCGCATAGAGAAAGTGCTACTCTTGCACATTACCAAAGATTACATGTTCCAATCAGTAAAAAATAATTTATTTCTTTTTACATTTGCTGTCTGATCTTAGTTTTCTAATCGGTTGGTCACAGGCTTTTTTTTTTCCACCTTCCCTTTCTTATTTTTTTGCCAATTCCTTTTATAACATATTTATTTTCTCTCCATCTGTCTGCTTCCCTCAAACACACGGTCAGGTTCTCATTCTCACATGCTTTCTCTCTCTCACATACACAGGCACTCATTCTCACATGCTGTCCCTCATACAATCATTTATACACAGTCTCTCTCTTGCACATGCTGTCTAACTCTCACTCCCACATGCTGTCTTGCTCAAGCACAGGTTCTCACTGTCACATGCTCTCTCTCATACAATCATTCCTACACACAGGCTCTCACTGTCACATGCTGACTCACACACACAGGCTCTCTCTCACTCCCACATGCTCTCTCTCATACAATCATTCCTACACATGGGCTCTCACTGTCACATGCTGACTCACACACACACACAGGCTCTCTCTCACTCCCACATGCTGTCTTGCTCAAGCACAGGCTCTCACTACCACATGCTGTCTCTCACACACACAAAGGCTCTCCCATGCTGTCTCTGCAAACATTCAGGTCTTCACTCCCACACACACACACACAGTCTCTCAACTCATCTCATACACATACACACTGTACAAACCCTCAGTCTCTCTCTCTCACCTCTGGGCCTCCGCTTCACGGGCCACTGCAGGATGGGCTCTGCAGCGGCCCCGGTCTTCTCGAGCCGCGCTGATCCTCTTCTGAACGTGGCAGATGCTCCTCCTCCTTCCGGCACGCGGCTGATGCTCCTCCTCTTTCCTGCCCGCGCGGCTCCGGCAACATTTTTCTTCCGGGGCCGCGCGGGCAGGAAGGAGGAGAAGTTCCTGCATTGGCTGATGCTCCTCCTCCTTCCTGCCCGCGCGGCTCCGGCAACATTTTTCTTCCGGGGTCGCGCGGGCAGGAAGGAGGAGAAGTTCCTGCATTGGCTGATGCTCCTCCTCCTTCCTGCCCGCGCGGCTCCGGCAACATTTTTCTTCCGGGGTCGCGCGGGCAGGAAGGAGGAGAAGTTCCTGCATTGGCTGATGCTCCTCCTCCTCCTTCCTGCCCGCGCGGCTCCGGCAACATTTTTCTTCTGAGGCCGCGCGGGCACCAGCATGTTTAGACGCGACTGTACCACGGCCCTGCGATCTTCTTGCTGTGTGTATCTGCCATTGGGATGACGTCCACCGGCGGCCATTGGCCGTCAGCGGCTCGGCGCCCCCTAATGCTCAGCGCCCTAGGCGATCGCCTAGTTCGCCTAGTGCTTCCGCCGGCCCTGCTCTGTACAGTACTGTTTGCATCTAATGTATGCTATACAAATAGTACCTTATGACTAATTATGAATGGTCTTTTTTTATGATGTGAGTTACTTGCATATGAAAAAACATAATGGGGTGATATGAAGGTGTTAAAAGCAGAATGTTTGCTTATTTTTATAACTCAGAATCACTACCAAAGGAAGGAACAAATCTATGGTAAGCACCTGGCTTCAGGCTCTAAGGAGCAGCTGAGCCAGTCCTGGTTTTCCAAGGCCCATTTCAAAGCATGCTGCAAAACTTGGAAGTTGGAGTTAACAGATCAGGGCTCGCTGAGCTGCTGAGGTTCTGAAGCTGCAAGTGAAAATGAAATGGAGAGCTGCAGGCAGTTTAGACCAGTCCTGGTTTTTGAACCTGCATTTCAATAAATCTTCTACTATTTGAAATCAGCACAGCAGGTACCAGAATACATCAGGATGGGTTTTTTCTAAGAATGAACATTCTCTTTCTAGGCATGCATTAACCAACTATAAATAGCTCTGATCATAAAAATTCTAAGCGATCCAATCTGAAGGACAGGCACAATATAAGTGAAAGTATATTCTGAAGTAAACTCCCGACCCGGAGCCCTGCCCCCACTGACGTCATCAGTACCGGCAATCACCACCTACCAGCAGGAGTCGCTCTTCCAACTGTGACTCCACCGTGAACAGCTCAGCGGTAGGCACCTGAACCCTTTCCAATTCGAAAAGAAAGTAAAGGAATTGTGAAGGGCAGAAGCCCCGAACAAACACCCGACCCGGAGCCCTGCCCCCACCGATGTCATCAGCACCGCTCATCACCCTCACCTGAATCTCACCATTTAATAAAAGAGTGAAACCTAGGCGTCACGCGCCTAAGGAGCGCGACAAAGGGGCACTCCCCTTAGTGCAAACCTTAGGATTTCACAAACCAGAAACTCCTACTATCAATACACCTCTGCTCAACCTTCCACCTAAAGCTCCCTCCTAAAAATACATCTAATAAAAAAAACCAGGATTCACAAGAAAACAAGTAAGTTCAATCTCTCAAATTCAACATACAGAAATTTAAAGACTTACTCCAAATGCTTAATGCTTATTCCTATCATTCATCCTTATTAATGCACAATCTATAGTTTAAAAAATGCCTATCATCTCGGACTTACTCTCTGATTACAAACCAGATTTCATAGCAATCACTGAAACCTAGATAAAAGACTCTGACAACGTCCTTATTAATCAAATAGAAGACCCATCATACAAATTATTCACAATCCCCAGACCAAGAAAAAAAGGCAGTGGTCTAATGCTAATCATCAAGAAAAGCTTTCAAATGAAACTTGCCACAGCTAAGGCATGCTTCCCTTTTGAAATAGCCCTATTTGACTCTGCAAAACTACAAAACTGTCTAGTATACTGTCCTTCCACAACCTTGGAACGAAATTGCTCCCCATTTATTGAATTCATGATTGCTAATCTAGCCTTCAATAAACCAATTATTATCCTTGGCGACTTTAACTTAACATGGACACATGCCCCCTATCAAACACTTGCAAAACAATCAACAATGATAGTAGAACAAATAGTCAACGGATCAACACACAAAGCAGGTCACACTCTTGACCTTATTTTCATCAACACCAACATCTGGAACTCACATCACATAAAAATCACCAAAATCCCATGGTCAGACCACTACCTCATCCATATCACCCTTACTCAGAACAGTATACCCAACACAACAGAAAACTACAATAAAACCATTTCATATCATCCTCCCTTTGATAGCGAAACACTGCAACAAAATCTCCAAGAAGAACTCAAGAATATTGATCTTGCAAACACTGAGGGGTAGATTTTTTTAAAAAGCGCGATCGCGTACTTTTGTTTGTGCAGCAGGCACAAACAAAAGTACGCTGGATTTTATAAGATACGCCATAGCCACGCGTATCCTCTAAAATCCTGGATCGGCGCGCGCAAGGCTGCCGATTTTGGGCAGCCTGCGCGTGCCGAGCCGCACAGCCTGCCTCCGTTCCCTCCGAGGCCACTCCGAAATCGGAGCGGCCTCGGAGGGAACTTCCTTTCGCCCTCCCCTCACCTTCCCCTCCCTTCCTCTACCTAACCCACCCCCCCGGCCCTATCTAAACCCCCCCCTTACCTTTGTCCCTAGATTTACGCCTGCGAGAAGCAGATGTAAATCTATGCGCGCCGTCTTCTGACCACGCCCCCAGGCTGGCGCCACGCCCCCGTCCCGCCCCCGAAACTCTGCGTCATCCGGTCCCGCCCCCGACACGCCCCTTTGAAAAACCCCGGGACCTACGCGCGTCCTGGGGCGGATTTACGCGAGCAGGGCTTTTAAAATCCGCCCGTGAAACAGCAACGACATCATGGATAAATATTACCAAATCCATAGCTGATAGAACAAACCCAATCATCACAAAAACATTAAAGAATCCTAAATATAACAATCAATGGTACAATGACACCAAAAATTCAAACGAGAATTCAGAAAAAAAAGAAAGATTCTGGTGAAAGAATAAAACCTCTCCATCACTCAATGGATACTGATCCCATTTAGCAAATTACAAAAAACGTATCCATAATACAAAGAATTCTACTCAACCAAAATATCCAAATACCAACAGAACCCTAGAATGCATTTCACCATAGTAAAAAGCCTCATCAAATCACCTAATGAAACAAGAACACCTCCAAACACCTACAAAAGCAACAACTTTGCAGAATACTTTACTGAAAAAATCAAAAAACTATTAAACAACTCTAACATCTACAACACTTCACACATCCAATTTCCTATACCATCTCTGGAAATAACAACAACCTGGAATGATTTCGACTTTGCCTCAACACTTGAAATCCAAAGAATAATCAGAAAAATGAACCCAGCAAACCACCACATTGACAGCATCCCTATACAAACAATTAAACTACTTGATATCTCAATAATAAAATCATTAGCGGACATAGTCAACCTCTCCCTCACTGAAGGGATATATCCTGAATGCCTAAAATCTGCAATCATCAAACCACTAATAAAAAAGAGCAACCTAGATCAGGAAAACATCCAAAACTACAGACCCATATCTAACCTACCTTTCATTGCAAAAATCATAGAGAAAAATCGTTCACTTGGGGTGTGTTTTAGGGTTGTTTTGGTGTGCCGGTTTTCCTGCCCTCCCCCTCCCCCGATTTACGATTTTTTGACGATAAATCGGGGGAATTGCTATTGTATCGCGGCTCTAACGATTTTTGACGATTTAAAATATATCTGACGATTGTTTTAAATCGTCAAAAAACGATTCACATCCCTACTCAAAACAGAAAACCCAGAAACAATAATCTCTCCTGTTGACCATGCCAGAAACCTCGGAATTACAATTGACAAAGAATTATCCTATAAAACCTATATAACAAATAAAATCAAAGAAGGTTATCACAAATTATTGACACTCAGACGTCTCAAACCCTTCCTCACTCAAAATGACTTCAGAACAGTTCTGCAACTACTACTATTTGCAAACCTGGCCTACTGCAACGCCCTACTCCTCGGCCTCCCTTTTATCACCATATGTCCACTACAAATACTCCAGAATGCAGCCGCCAGGATTCTTTCAGGAATCAAGAAACAAGAACATATTACACCTACTCTCATATCCTTGCACTGGCTCCCAATTAAATACAGAATAGAATACAAAGTTTTATCAATCCTCCACAAATTAATGACAGGACAACAAAACCATTGGCTAACTGAACACATTGAACTACATGCTCCAAAAAGGAACCTTCGTTCAATGAATAAAGGCCTCCTCAAAATTACTCATGCAAAAATCACGCGCCTAGTATTAACCCGAGAGAGAGCTATATCCATCGCCAGCCCAACTCTATGGAACTCCTTACCCATAAATCTAAGAACTCAAGTTGACACCAAAACTTTCAAAAAAGAATTAAAAACCTGGCTTTTTCCCAGAGCTTTTTCAGATGATCTTAATTACCAACACCAACAAACTCCCAACCAGACAAATCCAAAGAAAACAGAGACACCCCCTATCAACTTATAACGGACTAATAAAGACACCAACTCTACAACAGACATCTAAGAACTTTTCCATATATAATCTAACCCCCCTATTACCCCCCAATGCTACCCAACTTTATCTTTAAATTGTATTTGTTAAAACTTTAATGTTACTCTCCTAATGTAAACCGTTATGATGGCAAAACCGAATATACGGTATACAAAACATGTTAAAATAAATAAATAAATTAAACAAATAAATGATATCAAGTAGTGTGGTTGCCATGTTAGTCCTCTTGAATACACAGAAATAAAGTTTAACAACTAAAAGCTAAAAAAGTAATGTGGTACTGTTTTATTGTTTAATACATTTCTTGACGAGCTTACAGGAACTAATGCCCCCTTCTTCAGGTCATAATAGAATCTATGAAAATATACCAAAGTTTTGAGGATCATGGGCTCTAGGGATTTGTAATTTGATTAGATTTGTCATTTAAATGTTTGATCTACATGTTTATACGTTGAAGTATCTGAGGTGTAAATCAGCATTTAGTGAGCTGGTCTGAAGGACTTTATTATGTAAGATGTGATATTGATAGTAGTATAGATTTGTTACCATACCACTGACCCCTGCCTGACCAGTGGACCTTCTCTTGATTGTCACCCATCATAGACCACTGCATGACTGCATCTCTTGAGAGCTGCTTGACACTGACCATGGCCTGCCTTCAACCTACAGATCTTCAGCAGCCCCACCTAAGATCTGCTTGTCCTAGCACCTGAGGGTTCAACCTAATGGGAATGTGGGCTAGTATTCTATAGTTACACAATGTTAGGTTCCATATTAGGAGCTACCACCTGTTGTACTCTGGTGGTTTAGTGTGCCCATGGGCTTCAGCCCGACCCAGACCTTCAGGGCCGAGCATGGCTGACGGTCTACCCTCCGCCAGGCCGGCAAGCTCCCAAGGCCAACATGCAAGGATGTTGGAAGTTGAATGGTCCTCCGACCATTCCGAGCCCTTTCGGACCTGCTGCGAGCAGCATGGAGCAGCAGGCCTGGCCTGAGGTTGAGGGCAGACGGACCTTGACACGAAGACAAGACTATGAAGATTGATGCAACGGCATCACCTGGCACGAAGACTTGGGTTGATGCGACACATCACATGGCACGAGGACTTGGTTGATGTGACGGCATCACATGGCACGAAGACTTGGTTGATGCAACGGCATCACATGGCACGAAGACTTAGGTTGAAGACATGACACCAGGACTAGGAAGACGTGACACCAGGATCGATGCAACGGCATCGCAGACAAGACACTGGGTTGATGCTACGGCATCCATGACGAGACTGGGTTGATGCAGACGGCATCGCAGACGAGACTTGGGATCGATGCAGACGGCATCGCAGACGAGACACTTGGAACTTGACTATGGCTGGGAGGACATTTGCATTGTCTCTCAGGGAGCCCTACTCAGCCCACCTTCACGGGCGCACCCAATGGCCTGGTCGCGGACCTCTCTGTCCACTATGCGCCCTACACAGCCCCAAGAGGCTGGTCATGGACCACGAGAAGAACGGGACAGATGCAGGAAAGAGTCCAGTCACGGCGGAACTACGACGACGGAGCCATAAGTCGCCCGGAGCTCCACAATGGCTGGCGGGGCATGACAGCTCAGGAGCACAGGACAGACGTCCACCAGCAGGCTAGTCCACTCAGGCACACATCATCCGAGGGACCCCCGGCCTACCGGTACCAGAAGGTACGAGAGCGAAGACGAGACACAGGAACAGAACATCCAGGAACTTGGAACATCAGGAACAAAGGATCAGGACGAGACACCAGGACATGAAGATCAGGACACCTGGACGAGGACCTCAGGCATGAAGACTTGACATGATAAGCACATAAGAACATAAGAAAATGCCATACTGGGTCAGACCAAGGGTCCATCAAGCCCAG
The DNA here is from genome assembly GCF_901001135.1 of Rhinatrema bivittatum. Taxonomy (NCBI): domain Eukaryota; kingdom Metazoa; phylum Chordata; class Amphibia; order Gymnophiona; family Rhinatrematidae; genus Rhinatrema; species Rhinatrema bivittatum. Next base: position 300,707,638 of record NC_042621.1, on the reverse strand, counting down.
CATCCTGTTTCCAACAGTGGCCAATCCAGGCCATAAGAACCTGGCAAGTACCCAAAAACTAAGTCTATTCCATGTAACCATTGCTAATGGCAGTGGCTATTCTCTAGGTGAACTTAATAGCAGGTAATGGACTTCTCCTCCAAGAACTTATCCAAACCTTTTTTAAACACAGCTATACTAACTGCACTAACCACATTCGCTAGCAACAAATTCCAGAGTTTAATTGATGTTGTAAGCCTGTTTGAGATCTACAATTAAGAGGAAATTGCATTCCAATATAACAGCATTTACATTTGCTTCTTATACAATATGATGTATAAATAATCTACCATCTGTTATATAATGTATCAGTTGAAATTTGTATCTTGTTTTTGATGGTTAATAAAATGCTATTCACAAAAAGAAACTTGCTGGTTGAATGATCTAAGAGTTATCTTTTGACGTTCAGGGGTCCTTTCTTTTTCTTTTACCAACAAGAAAGGTAGTGAATATTTAAAAAGTCTCTTAAAACAGAGGTCCCCCACCCTGTCCTGGAGGACCCCCAAGCCAGTCGGGTTTTCAGGATATCCACAATGAATATGCATGAGAGAAAATTTGCAAGCACTGCCCCCATAAACTGCAAATTTTCTCTCATGCATATTCATTGTGGATATCCTGAAAACCCGACTGGCTGGTGGGCCCCCAGGACAGGGTTGGGGATCACTGCCTTAAAGGATTCTCCTTCTCCTTTCCTTAATATATGTGTATACAGTATGCTCTGAATTGGCTCAACCAAGCACCCTTTAATGGGAATGGGAGCATAATCAAATGTTGGTTTGCTACTCTGTAAAAATTAATGGTGCATGTCCCAAACATTTTTTGTTAAATTAAATTCAAATCATATGCCAGACCAGTAAGATAAATACTGCTATTCCATCAGTAGTCTCACCATCAGTTGGAGGCAGAGAATACTGGCTCAATCCAGTCTGTGCTCAACAGAAGTAGTAGTAATGTCACAGATATGGGGAAAAAAAAAAAGAAGAATGTTCTCTGACTCCATCAGTTGGATGAGGGATTAAACCCAATCATTATGGACTGCTGTAACAGAAAGAAAAGGAAGAATAATTTAATGAGAGGGAGGGTAAATGTCCATGCGAGAGTGCAGACAAAAGGGAGAAGGGTCTGTTTGGTGCCATCAGATGACATCATGCATGTCATTGCTAATGCAGCCCCGCTTATCAATGGAGAAATGGGGCTAGTGCACATTTTGAGTGTTGTGAGATGAAGTCGAAAGTAAAATGCTTTCACAGCTACTACAAAAATGTAATTAGTCTCATAAATATATCTGGAATATCTTTGTGCTATGATGCAATGACAAACTATAGGTTTTGAAATACATCCTTCTATTTACTGGATGTTACTGATACTTAAATAGACACACTGAGTCAGCCAGACTATCCATTTATTTCTTGACATTTGTTAGTAACTAAGAACTAAAATTCTACTTACTTACCCAGCATATATATCATCCAAACTGATGAAAGACTACAGTACATCCTAATGCACAGAAGACCAATATTTTTATTTTTGACAAGGTGCATAATGTCCATGAACAAGGAAAAAACCCTCAAATCTATTGCACACACTAAAATCATAACCAAGCTCAAACACATTTTAGTTATGTATGCAACCTTGCCATACAGAATCTTTTTTTTAATATGGAATAAAACAATTTTTAACATTTCAATTTCAGTCAATGGATAATAATGGGGATAACATTCAGTCACTGGCTGGACTGTAAAGTTACAATCAATCAATCAAGAGCTGCTGCTCGATCGCTGGGACGTGAAGATATTAAAAACTTAAATACCTACTTATAAATGATTTGTTGAAACTGATATTTAATAACGGTTTATGACACCTGCTCTGTATTCAGTGTATACTAATGTTGATAAGTTATTCGTGTGATAATTTTAAAAATTGTTAAGGAGTAGAGGGAAAGTTTCATATAAACTCGTTGGTGTCTCGGCACCACGGTTTTGTGGTGGTATAATCATTAACTGACCCCCTCCTCCTGTGTGGAATTTTTTTTGCTATAAAAGATTTTTTTCTTTTCGCCTATGTGAACTCTTCCGTGAGATAAACGTAGAACTTGTTTATAAAGCCATAACAGTGCTAAATTTAAAGAGCTGAAAAATGCTCTGCTTTTAAGCTATTATGGAGTAAAGTTGAGACTTCCCTTTTTGATGTTGGTGTGCGCTGTCCAATTTCCAACAAGGTCCCGACACAGTCGATCCGTGTTTCAGACTGTTAGTCTTTCCTCAGGGGTGTGAACCATTGTAAAGCTGCCAACTTGCTGGGAATCTAGATGAACTCCGTTGAATACAAGCCTCTGATGTACTTGAGGTATACGGCTCTTGGCGGAGTGGCTCTCACTCCGACACTCTTCCGGTGTCGGAGTGAGAGCCACTCCGCCAAGAGCCGTATACCTCAAGTACATCAGAGGCTTGTATTCAACGGAGTTCATCTAGATTCCCAGCAAGTTGGCAGCTTTACAATGGTTCACACCCCTGAGGAAAGACTAACAGTCTGAAACACGGATCGACTGTGTCGGGACCTTGTTGGAAATTGGACAGCGCACACCAACATCAAAAGGGAAGTCTCAACTTTACTCCATAATAGCTTAAAAGCAGAGCATTTTTCAGCTCTTTAAATTTAGCACTGTTATGGCTTTATAAACAAGTTCTACGTTTATCTCACGGAAGAGTTCACATAGGCGAAAAGAAAAAAAATCTTTTATAGCAAAAAAAATTCCACACAGGAGGAGGGGGTCAGTTAATGATTATACCACCACAAAACCGTGGTGCCGAGACACCAACGAGTTTATATGAAACTTTCCCTCTACTCCTTAACAATTTTTAAAATTATCACACGAATAACTTATCAACATTAGTATACACTGAATACAGAGCAGGTGTCATAAACCGTTATTAAATATCAGTTTCAACAAATCATTTATAAGTAGGTATTTAAGTTTTTAATATCTTCACGTCCCAGCGATCGAGCAGCAGCTCTTGATTGATTGATTGTAATTTCCAATCGCTGTAGTAGTGGCATTGATTTGTTTTGGACTGTAAAGTTAGCCAGATAAACTTGGAGGGATATTCATTGGTACAGCCACATTACTGAATATAGCCAGCTATCCTAAAGATGGCCAGCTAAGTTATCCAGCTAATTTTAGGACTGCTCTGTGGCATGCTTAGAGTTAGCTGGATATGTTATCCGGCTAGTCTAAGTCCTCCAGAAACACTTCCGGAATGCCCCGAAGCTATCTGGCTAAATTTTAGCTGGATATGTCACAAAAATATTCAGAAGTCAGCATTTAGCAGGATTACTTGTGAGTTATTCGGTTAAATGCCTCTGAATGTGGACCTCAATAAATAATAAAGAATTAAGTTCTGAAGGGAAACATGAATGCTATTACTGGGCACTCTCAGTCACCCTAGAGGCAATGCCCTATTCCCTGGGAACCATCTTTTGAAAATAATTTAAGCTCTTTGCTTTCTCAGCCAGTAGAACCCAGCTGCATTTCAGAGTAACATTTGTAGAGTGACCTCTAGCTTATCAATTTATAGGGAATATTTGCAACTGGTCTCAGAAGGGAGCATGTGAACATGCACATGCTGACAAACGGAAAACAAGCACAGCAATGGGAGCTGTCCAAAGAAGGTGCACAGACAGATGCTAGCATGGGGAAATGGTGTTTTTTGGATAAGGATCAGGTATGATAAAGGAGAATTGTGTGTGCTGTAAACAGACATTAGGTAAAATAATGTATTTATTTATTTAAAATTGCTTATATACTGTACCCTCCAAAGTTTGGGGTGATTTACAAAAGCATGTTCATAACTAATAAGCATAAAATAGACAAATAAAACTATAAAATAGACATAAAAAAAGGGAACACAGATGAATTAAGATTCATTAATATCTTGAAACGCTAATTTAAATAAATGACATTTGAGTGCTTTTTTAAATTCTTTGGGATCTGAGATGAGTCTAATGAATGGTGGAGGGTTGTTCCAAGTAATGGGACCTGTGATAGAAAATGCATGTTCACGAGTAATGGACAGTCTAGTTGATCTGGGGGATGGTACCTGGAGCAGAAGTTGATTCTGCTAATGCAAATTACGGGATGGTATGTAGAGAAGTAAAGTAGAAGAGAGCTAACAGTTCTTAGTAGTAGTAGTTCAGTAACCAGTAACAACAAAAACCAAACAGCTTAGAACTGAATACACACCTCCCTCTCCGAAGCCAAACTAATCAGGATGGTACTATGGAAGTATTCTTTTCTTACAAAAAACATATTACAATTAGTTTACGTATTCTTCTGCACATGTTGTTCTGATCCTCGGTAAATCACTTGTTTGTCTGAAGTCCTTTCTGAGATAACTTCTGGAAAACATATAAAAATAGTTTGAAACATAGAAAAAATGTTAATGAGATGCTTATTATAAACCCACTGTTATCCTGAGATCAAACCGTGTTACAGTTAAAGAACTATGGATGTATTAACTGACTTCAATACATCTGAGGGTCATTTTCAAAGAGACTTTGGCAGGTAAAGTAGTGTTTTACCCGCAAAATGGCTCTTTAGAAAACAGCATGACAGATATACACATTAACACTGTATAAATGCACTTTACATGCATAGGGGGAGACATGTTTCAGGGAGTGAAGACACCTATGTATACACTTTTTGATTTATTAAAATGCACGGAGTGAATTTTCAAAGGTATTTTCCGCGTAACAATAGCATAAACCCATGTAAGTAGCATATACTGGTACATGCGCCTATGCTATTTTATAAACGTATACAGTAGGCATGTATTTTCAATTTCACACATTTTAGTGGAAAAAAAAGAGGCAGTCTATGGGGTGATATGAGGTGGGATTCTGAAGTACGTGCAATAGTTGCTATTTTGCATGAGATATATGTGCACATATTACCAAATTTATTTGTACACTTTTACGCTAATTAACTCACAATGGTGAAACATGACTTGTGTTATGGTCTGCAGCTTTTGGGTGGAGGTTCAGGGTGAAGTGCTAGGGGTCAACTAGCAGAGGTATGGGTGAACTTGAGATTCCAAGTATGCATGCAAGTGTGTTTTCAAAACTGTATACGTGCATCCTCTATAAAATATCTCCGTGTTTAATTCTGGGTGTTTATTTGTAGTGTCACAATTATTTCACATACAAACCATACCCACTTATGTTTATAAAATGAATAGAGAAAGCATGCGTTTTCTTGCATTGGAAATATACATGTGCACTGAAACATATGCACATAATTTTGGAGCAGAAATACTCAGTATTTTATAAACTGCGCAGCTCCTTCATTAATCTCCATGCATCCACTTATGCATACAAATGTTGTACTGCAAATAGGCTTGAAAGTTGGGTTCAATGTGCATAAATTCTTTCAGCAAAAATATAGCAGGTATAATAGTGTGCCCATGGTTGTGCTGGGATAATTTTCAAAAAGAACTTAAGTGCATAAGTCTGCTTAGAAAGTTGGTGTAACTTATGCACATGTTTACCAGCTAATTTGTGCGCAATGTTACAACACACAACTATCGGATTACATAGAGGAACACGGAATTCTATTCCCTACTCAATTTGGTTACTCAATTTGATTACACGCAATGTCAACACACAACTATCGGATTACATAGAGGAACACGGAATTCTATTCCCTACTCAATTTGGTTTCAGAAAGGCATCAAGCACCGAATCCCTTCTCATTTCACTGTCTGACTACATTATATTGGGCCTAGACAAAGGACAGGCCTTCCTTCTGATTCTATTGGACCTATCTGCAGCGTTCGATACTGTCAACCACGCCATATTACTAAAACAACTGGCGAACATCGGTATTGCAGGATCAGCACTAACATGGTTCAAGACATTCTTAGAAAACAGAGGTTTCAAGGTTAAAATTCACAACAAAGAATCCCCCAGATACCCATCTTCGCAAGGAGTTCCGCAGGGTTCCTCCCTTTCACCGACACTTTTCAACTTATACCTTCTCCCGCTTTGCCAATTGCTAAACAAATTGAACCTTAAACATTTCATATTTGCCGACGATGTCCAGATTCTGATCCCCATTAAAGAATCCATCACTAAAGCTCTAGAACTTTGGGAAAATTGTTCTCATGAAATCAACGATCTCTTATCCAGCTTAAATTTAATTCTAAACCAATCAAAAAGCGAATTCATTCTAATCTCTCCAGACAATTGCAAAATCACTACAAACCCTCCAGCCAACTTGCAAACCTCAAAAGTAAGAGATTTAGGAGTTTCCATAGACAACCGATTAAATTTAAAATCATTTATCAACCAAACAACCAAAGACTGCTTCCACAAACTGCACGTATTAAAAAGGATAAAACCCCTATTTCACTTCCATGACTATAGAACAGTGCTCCAAGCAATAATATTTGCTAAAATTGATTACTGCAACTCGATTCTTCTAGGCCTCCCATCAGCACATACTAAACCTCTCCAATTGATACAGAACACGGCAGCAAGAATACTAACAAACAAAAGGAGAAGAGATCACATTACACCAGTCCTCAAAGACCTTCACTGGTTACCAATCCATTATAGAATAATTCATAAGTCCCTCACCACAATCTACAAGAATATCCATGGGCTGGCTCCACTCGATCTACAAATAGCTCTCAAAAAACACTCCTCCAATAGACCCATCAGAGAAGCTTATAGAGAATATCTACAGGTACCACACAACAATACCACCCAACATATAACATTGAGAGATCGGGCCTTCTCCACAGAAGGTCCCCCACTATGGAACTCAATCCCCTTAGAATTAAGACAGGAACCATGTCTCCTAACCTTCAGAAAGAGACTGAAAACATGGCTGTTCATGAAAGCATTTCCAGACCCTTAAGGATTCACTTCCAGCAATTGCAGCAAAATCTAATACAGCAATACTGAACATTTTCTATCAAATAAAATATTTATTTAAAAGAACAATTACTTAATTGAACATTCCCTTCTAAACGGAATCAATCACTACAAACCAATCACTACAATGTTTTAATTCTTATTAAACTTGTTTATCTTTCCTTTAACTCTAATCCCAGTTAGAATAACCCCTGTTTATTGTAACTTTCTCTTCCGTGCACTTGTTTTATACTACTGTAATGTATACTCTTATGTTTTAGTTATGTATGTTATAATGTATTGATCACCCCTTGTTTTATGTAAACCGACATGATACGTACTCCCGTGAATGCCGGTATAGAAAAACACAAATAAATAAATAAATAAAAAATATACACCCTTAGAGGACAAAAGGAAGTTAGTCATGTCAAAATGGACAGACACACCTAGCTTGCCCAGTCTGAAAACTGCCCTCCTCTTGACTAGCTAAAAGCTCGTAGTCTTTTAGCCACAGGAACCAGAGCATGTTTAGGGCAACATAGTACTTGCCTAATACTTTTCAAAAGTATGTGTAGTATTAAACATTCCTTGGCCGTCTACCCAAAACTGCACACAGGGACAGAACTTTTAAACAGGCGCGCAGGCACATATATGCACGCGTTTGTCGGCCTGTGCACAGGGACGCAGCCATTTTATAACATACATGCATAAGTGTGCGCATGTTATAAAATAGCCTGACCACATGCACATGTGAGTGCAATTTTAAGTGGACACATGCCTATGCACGCAAATCCTGAGGGGATTTTAAAAGACATGCGCGCAGCCATTACCAGTTTTACCAGTTTGTTCCCAGTTCATCCAGATAAGGAATAGGACTTCCAAACCCCTCTAGTCTACTAGCCTCCCTTCTCCTGTTAGCCTTGGCCCTTAAAACCCTGCTGATCTGTCTATTATCTTTAGTTTATAACTTGTTCATCACCCAAAGCAGAAGTAAAGTTACGCAACAAGGGACCTCGGCATGTGCCTGTGCACAGAAGTATTTACTGTGCTAAAAGCACTCCTGTACTTTATAAATACACAAACTGAAAATTGTCCCCAAGTGGACAATTTTCAAAGATCTTTACTCAAGCAGCCACTATTTAGCCAGGTAAGAGAGTTTGGTTGAAAACTCCTTTCCATTGCATTCCAGCTTTTACAGCTTGCGTAGTTTTAGTAGGGTTAAAGAGAAGCATTCCCAGGAGCACAATTTCAAATGTATGTGTGCTGTTTTTCCCCCTCACGATTGCCCACACAAACAGGAGGTACAAAGTATGCATGCGACTTAGCGCACATACTCTATGGCTGTTAATTTTCAAAGGCAAACAACATGGGTCGTTTCCACTAAAATATTAGCTACAATATGAATGGGCTAAAAATACCTATGGTACCTCACAAAAGACATGGGCTATTCAAAACTGTCCCCTTAACACAAAGCATAGTACTGCTGTTTCTATCTTATATGATACTAAGATGCAATTTCAAATTTATTTGTAATGCATTCACTCCCACCAGGTGACTAGATTCAAATTCAAATTTATTCAAATTGTATTTATATTCCACCTTTTGGCACTTCAAAGCGGATTACACTCAGGTACTGAACACAGACAACATGCTAGTTTATTTTTTTATCCCAAAACCAGGCTTGAGTCAGAAAAGCTGCAAGTCTCAGAATGCACAGCAAGGGGAATTAAAAGGCCAGGATTGAAACAAGATGCCCCAGTGATCAGGAAACTCTCATTCTAGGGCTCTCTTTCTTAGCAGCCTCCTTATGACAAAAGCTTCCATCCAATGTCCAAGAGGCAACCTTTCTTGATGATCTACCAGAAAAAGTTAAAAGGAGAAATTACTACCTACTTGAGAATTTCCTTTTCTTTAATAAGGACAGGTGGATCCAGAACCAGTGGGTTATGCACCTCTACCAGCAGATGAAGCAAAGTTAACATCACAGTATAGAAACTCCTGCTGTGACATCAGCCTGCCAGTGTTCTCTACAAAAGCTAACTATGGACAAACTAACAAAACTCGATTATTAACAGATAACCATTTCAGCACTCAGCTAATAGGAAACACTGAGCTCAGACACAGAATATATTAACACCATTCTAGGGACTGGAGTAACACTTACCAGTAACCCCTGGAACACGCTGCCACGCAGGACGACATTAAAACAACCATCTGGCAGCCAAGAGCGGGAAGGTGGATCCACCTGTCCTTATTAAAGAAAAGGAAATTATCAGGTAAATAGTAATTTCTCCTTTCTTAGCATACGGATAGTTGGATCCAGAACCAGTGGGATGTACCAAAGCTACTCTCGAACAGAGCGGGAAGCTACCTCTATAATGAGGCAGGGTGAGGAGGCCGCTTCAGGCGGCAGAATTTTGAGGCGGCAAAAAATGCCCCTCTTAGAACGCCACTGTGGTGTCTGCCTCACCCTGCCTGCCCCTGCTGACCCAGGTCGGTGGTGGCAGAAGGGAGGAGGGTCCCTGCCGCGGGCTGCTGCCGGAGGCCAGAGGGCCGCTGCCGCCAGAGGCCAGGCCAGTGCGTAGAGGAGGGACGACACCACCGCTGCCTGCGGCATGGAGGGAAGCTCCTGCCATTGGAGGCCAAACCGGCGTTGTGGAGAAGGGAAGCCACCGCCACGGAGAAGGGACCGGGGGGGGGGGGGGGGGCAGAAGAGTGAGCAGGGGCAGATCAAGAGCGAGCAGGGCAAGGGGCGCCCTCTTGTCCCTCGCCTAAAGCGGCAGATTGCCTTGAGCCACCCCTGCTACTTTGGGTCCAATCAACACCACATGTGCAAAAGTTGTGTCCTCCCGGGCCTGCACATCTAGGCGGTAATGCCTGGAAAAGGTGTGCAAGGATGACCCCATTGCAGCTTGGCAAATGTTGACAGGAGACAAAAATCTAACTTCCGCCCATGTCACTACCTGACCCCTAGTGGAATTAGCCCTAACCTGGCTAGGCAATGGCTGCTCAGCATCCACCGATTCGGCTGCAACTACCTCCTTAATCCAGCAGACTACCATAGCCTATGATGCTGACTCGCTTTGTTTACTCCCCCTGTAGAGAACTAACAAGCGATCTGTCTTCCTGAGAGGTTTACAATTCTGCAAATACTTCAAGATATGTCTCTAGACATCCAAGGGCCACAATGCAATATTCCTCTGCATCTCTTTTCATCTCCAGAGATGGCAGGGAAATTGGTTGATTCAAGTGATAATCCGAGATGACTTTTGGCAAAAACGAAGGAACAGTATGCAGCTGTATCGCCCCTGAAGTCACCCATAAAAAGGGCTCCTGGCAAGACCAGGCCTGCAGTAAGTTCTTGTCTGACTCCATCTGCTGGACGGGGGACATAACCCACCGTCTGGACTGAACCTGGTATGTACAGAGAAATATTGTTTTCAAGGTCAGTAACCTCAAGGAAAGGCTACGCATTGGTTGAAAAGTAGGACCCGCCAAAAAATCCAAAATTAGATTAAGACTCCATAAAGGCACCGGCAACCGCAAGGGGGGATGGAGATGCTTCACTCCTTTTAAGAAATGGGCCACATCTGGATGAGCCGACAAGGGTCCATCATTCACTCTTTACCTCAAAAACAAGCAAGAGACATCACCTGAACCTTTAATGAATTATGGGCCAACCCTTTATTCAATCCATCCTGCAAAAATTCCAAAATGAGTGGGATCTTATCTGAACGAGGCGGTACCCCCTCGATCTTCACACCAAGCCTCAAACATTCACCAAACTGCACATAGGCTAAGGAAGTGTAGAACTTTCTCATTCCTAGCAAGGTGGCAATCACCGCAGCAGAATATCTCTGCTTCAACAACTGAGCCCTCTCAAGGACCATACCATAAGAAAATAGAGTTGGACCTTCATGAAGAACCAGACCCTACCAAAGCTGATTCCTCTGAGCTGGAAATCGGAGAGGAGAGTCCAGCATGAGCCTTCGAAAATCTGCATACAATCATCTTCTGGGCCAATCTTGTGCCACCAGAAGCACCATCCCCAAGTGACTTTCGATCTTCCAAATCATTCTGCTTATCATGGGCTATGGGGGAAAGGCATACAGTGGCTTGCCCTCCGGCCAGTCCTGCACAAGGGCATCGATGCCCAAGGACTTTTGATCTCTCCTGCAACTGAAGAAGCGAGGAACCTTCGCATGCGAGAAGTCGCCACAGGTCCAGAAATGGAAGGCCCCAGAGATCTACTACGAGCTGGAACGCATTTGACAACTCTCATTCTTCTAGATCCAGACTCTGTCTGCTGAGAAAATTGTTGTCTTTTCCCGCAATGTGCGAGGCTGAGATCTCCTGAAGATGCACTTCCATAAGTTGGGCTATTTCCTGCAACACTTGCAGGCTCTTGGTTCCTCCCTGCCGATTGATGTAAGCCACTGTCATTGCATTTTCCGACATTATCCGGACTGCCCGACCCTGCAATCGGTTGCTGAATTGCAAGCATGCCAACCAGATGGCACAGGCTTCTAGCCGATTAATACTCCAGAAATACTCTTCTGTAGTCCACTGCCCTTGCGCTGTCAGTTCCCAATAGTGAGCCCCTCAACCCTGGAAGCTCTCATCCATCGTGAGTACTAGCCAGTCCAGCGATCTTAGGGAAATCTTTCTTAGATGATCCGCTTGCAACCACCTCTGCAGGTGTATCCAGATCTTCATTGGTAGGTGGAGCTGAATCAAAAAGTCCTGAGACTGTAGGTTTCAACGAGACAGCAGAGTGCGCTGAAGAGGATGCATATGCACCCTCGACCACGGCACCACCCCCAGGGTTGCTGCCATCAATCTGAGTACCTGTAGATAAGATCACACTGTCAGACATATCATGTTCGTCAATAGACGCACCTGCACCAATAATGTCTGAATGCAGCCCTCTGGCAGGAACACCCTGTCCTGCTTCATGTCGCACCAAACACCGAGATTCTCCAGTGACTGTGATGGCTGAAGATTGTTCTTGGCCAGGTTCACTACTCAACCTAGTTCCTGCAAAAAGGAAATCACCTTGCGCGAGACCTGAAGGCTCTCTTCCAGACTCTTGGCCTGCATCAGCCAATCATGTAAGTATAGATGTACCAGAATCACATCCTTTCTCAGCTGTGCTGCCTCCACCACTATAACCTTGGAAAACATTCTTGGCGGGGTGGCCAAATCAAAAGGTAGTGCTCATAACTGCTAATAATGCCCCACAACTATGAAATGCAATAATTGTTGGTGCTCTAGCTGGATGGGAATATGAAGGTACACCTTGGACAAGTCCAGAGACGTCAAACTTCCCCAACTGTATTGCCATTATCATTGAACACAAGATTTCCATGAGAAAATGAGTCACCCACAAATGACGGTTGACCTCTTTGAAATCTAGGATGGGACGAAAAGAGCCCTCCTTCTTGGGCACAACAAAATAAATGGAATATCAGCCCATATTTTCTTGAGACATGGGTACTGGAACCACAGCCCGCAGGCTGAGAAGTCTTGATAAGTACACTCCACTGCCTGTGTTCTGTGGAGAGTTGCAGGGAGACACCATGAAAACGTCCCGAGAAATAATGTGGAATTCCAGGGCATAGCCATCTATCATCACCTCCAGAACCCACTGGGGTCTGATGTGATCTCAACCACATCCGATAAAGAGAGGCACCCTCCTATCTCCTGTTCCCACGGGTGGGTTGACACACCTTCACTGAGAGACTTGGGGTGCTCAACTTCCTGAGCCTGCGCCCTGTCTGGGATGCCTGGGATGAAAGGACTGAGACTTACCCTAAGGTCTAGTCCTCTGAAAGGCTGCTAATCTGTAGGGTCAAAAACATCTGAACCCCCTCTCATGCTGAAGGAGCTCGGTGCCTGTTTCTTATCCTCTGGTAACCGAGGAACTTGGGACTCATCCTACTTATTGGTCATTTTCTCCAGCTTGCTCCCAAACAGGAGCAAGCCTTTATAGAGCAACTTCATAAGGCTAGACTTCGAGGTTGTATCGGCCGACCAATTTCTCAGCCATAGCTGACACCTAGCCACTATTACCGAAGCCACCCCTCTGGCGGAAGTGCGGACCAAATTGCATCCCGCATCTGCCAAAAAGGCAACTGCTGGTTCCATCACTACCCTGGAATTCACATCAGATTCATCGACCTCCTGAGAGAGGAGTATACAAGAGCAAGCCACCAGGGAACAGAAGCAAGGTATCTGCAAATTCATTGTCATTGCTTCAAAAGCCTACTGAAGGATAACTTCAATTCTCCTATCCTGTGCATTCTTCAAGGCCGCTGCCCCTTCTATGGGGATAGTCATCCACTTGGTTACGGCACACAGAAGCGCATCCACTTTCAGAAAGCGCAATTGCTCTCTCGCAGCTGGATCCAGGGGGTACAGTCCTTCCAAGACTTGTCCCCCTTTAAAATTAGCTTCCAAGGCGCCCCATTCAAGATCAATCAATTCTTGAATGGCCGCCATAATAGGGAAGAAACATGAGGCTTTACGCAGAGAAATCAAAATGGGATCTTTCTTTGGCTCAGGCATGGATTCAGCCCCTGGAACTCCTGGCATCTTCAAAGTCTGGGAAATCAGAGCAGGTAACGCATCTCTATGAAAGAAACATAACATAGTTCTATACGGCTCCAATCCCAGAGGAATTTCCTCATCCTTCAGGGAAAATCTGCTTCATCATCCATGCCATCTGAGTTTCTAACAGGGAGACCTGCAGCAGATCTAGGCCTACTTAGATGCTTACCCACAGCATCAGGATTGTGGGGATCTGCAGCGTGCAATTCTGACCTGACAAGATTGGCCAGGGCTGAGGAGTGCACCTGAAGAAAGGACTGCATTCCTTGAAATAATTCAACCCAAGAAAATGCAGAAGGACCCATGCCAAACCCAGGGGGCATTGGACCTGCACCCACTGAACTACTTTCCCCCACCAATCAACCAGTTAGGAGAGTCCCAAAATCAGGCGATACATCCATTCCCACACCAGGCTGGGAAGAACCAGGCTTAGTAAAATCAGACTGAAGTAATTCTCCCTGAGCCTCCAAACAGTGCTGACACCAGTTAGAGGGAATTCCAGGCTGAGATGCCCAAATATGCCTTGATAAGCACACAAACTGAGCTCCCGCCAGGATGCTCATATAGTGCAAGCAAATAAGTGCATGTGTGTGTGTGTGTGTATGTGTGCAAGCACAACTGAGCGCCCTGATAGGTGTCCCTATGTACCCAACTAGGCGCATAACCGGAAGCACAAGCACAAACTGATGGAACTGAAGAGGGCAGAGTCTTATGCGCAGACAAATGCTCGAAACTGCTGCCGCGGCCTACCACAGGGTGAACAAGACTAGCCTGAGAGCAGGGTGTAGCCAAAAAAGGGCTGCTCAACCCGCCAAGTCCACTTCCCCTAAACTCCCCCGGAGGTGGAATAACCGTCTGATCGGTGCGCTGAGCACGGAGACCGGGGGGAAGAAGAATCCCTACTTAACTCCCGTTCTTCTCTCATTTTTAAAATTACCTTTTACCTGGGCTCAGCCCATCCTGGATGAGTACAAGGTCGGTCTATGGCTATGTGTGGAGAGGGCAAGTACTTTCACTGCTGCGCCGGGCCTCCTGCACCCGCTTCCTTTCAGCTGTTTTTTTTTGTTTTTGTTTACAGCTAAGTCCACGCCAGTTGAAAAACCAGTTACTGGACCAAGGCACTCGTCTGAGGGAAGGATCCAAAGATATCACCTCAGGAATTCTCAACTGAGGGAGCTCCCATAAGATATTACCACAGGAGAGTGGTAAAGTAATCCCCAGTAGGGAGCTGCACGTTCACAATCTGCTGGAGATGGAGAATACTGGTGGGCTGTCGTCACTGCAGGGGTATATATACCATGATGTCAGCTTTGCTATGTCTCCATCTACTGGTAGAAGTGCATAACTCACTTGCTCTGGATCCACCTGCCCGTATGCTAAGAAATTTCTCGTTTCAAAGTGAACTACCCTAGTAACTAATCTCCTCAGTTTACTGTCACATTTTAAGACTATGTACCACAATGTTTTGTTTTAAAATGTTGGTAGTTATGGCACAGTGTAAACATGGACCATTAATAAACAAATGGTTACCTCACATATCAAATATGAGATACCATTATGGAGCACCCAACTTTCAGAATGTTGAACAGCACTAAGGTAACATTTGATTACACTTTTGTGTTAGCAAATAAACTTTAAATTCAGTTTATTACCATCTGCAAAAAGTCTATTTCTGTGCGAAGAGCTTCACTAGCATTTTCCATGTTATCTTCTTTGTAAAGTTCCAATTCTTTTTTAAGCCTATTTAAAAAAAAATTTGAAAGACCATTAGGCTATTTTCAAAACACACTTGCTGCCCTGGAGAAGAGAACAAAAAAAGGAAGGTCAGTTTTACTTAGAGGCAAGCAGTCCTATTATAGTGAGAGCTAATTTCAGAAAGTATAGATTAAAAATGTGCTAAGCTGATTTTGTCTCTGTTTTACTTTTCTTTTAAAAATTACTTTCATTTAAAGCAGAGGCCTACAAAATACTATCAAAGATATTTATGGGCAATTTTCAAATTTTGTACCTAAAGCAGAGAGGAAAATCTACAAAAACGTTATAAAGTGATAAACTCTATTTCCTGCTAGCCCTCAAGCCCCATTCCTTTTTAAAGTTGCTCTTTTTCTATAATAGCTCAGAATTAATTTTTTTTACTACTTATTGTGGAGCTCAATTACAGTGTCATTTTCAACAAATATGGAGGTAAGAACTCAATTATAGTAAGAGAGATGCCTGTTTACTAAATATTTCTTGTTGCACTACCACATTGTGGGAATGAGCAGTGATTCCCACAGGCCCAGAGACAAACTAGTCTGATTCCAGCCTTGCTTAAAACAGTACGGGGTCAATTTTAATATAATATAAGCGGAAGCAATCGCCTCTTTCAGCCACCATGCAATTGTAGTCTTGGATGCTTTATGACCTTTGTTAGGCCCGCTCCACAGCGGAAAATCATTAGTGGCTTCGCGGTACCGCAAGAGCACCCGCTTGAAATCAAGACATCGCCATTCTCTAGAGTGAGGAGCCTCCCAATCTAAACCCGGAAAAGCCGGAAGCTCCACCGACTATTTCAGGTGGAAGGCCAAAATGACTTTCGGAAGAAAGGAAGGAACCGTTCGGAGCGATACCCTGGTATCAGAAAAATGTAGGAAAGATTCCCAACAGGACAACGCTTGAATCTCCAGGACCCTTCTTGCAGAGCAGATTGCCAACAAAAATACAGTCTTGAAAGTTAAATCATTTAAAGTCGCCTGCTTGAGGGGCTCGAAAGGAGGCTCAAACAAAACCCATAGCATTAGATTGATACTCCAAGGATAAATGGGACGGACTAGAGGATTCAGGTGTTTTGCCCCCTTCAGAAAACTGACATTGGGATGAGCTGCCAGAGGAGCTCCTTCAATACTTACTCTCAGGCAGCATAGGGCTGTGACCTGCCCCCATAGGGAACTAAAGGAAAAACCCTTACTTAATCCTTTCTGTAGAAAGTCCAGAAACTGAGATCCCGAAGTATGACTTGGGGAGATCCCATGCTCGCAACACCAGGAATCAAAAACTTTCCAGACCTGTACAAAGGTAAGGGAGGTAGAGGGCTTTCGTGCTTGCAGGAGGGTGTAGATGACCTCCTCCGGATAACCTTTCTCCCTCAATCTCCTCCTCTCAAAAGCCAGGCCTCTAGACAAAAGCGATCCGCCTGTGCGAAAAATACCAGATCCTGCCGCAGGAGGTTTGTAAGATGTCCAAGGCGAAGAGGACCATCCACCGCTAGGTTGACTAGATCCGCAAACCATGGACTCCGGGGCGACTAGGATAACTGGTCCCGGGTTAACCTCCAGCCTTCTGAGGATCTTGCCCATAAGAGGCCGGGGGGGGGGGGGGGAACACGTAGAGCAGTATATCACGCAGCCATGGGAGGACTAGGGCATCTACTCCTCCGCCCATGTTCTCTCCTGTGACTGAAAAAAAGCGTGGGGCCTTCACATTTGTCCTGGTCGCCATTAGCTTTAGATGTGGGGCAACCAAGCGGCAAGTGGGGAGTGCCATCGCTTCTTCGGACAACTCCCACTCTCTGGGATCTAGATGCTGACGATTTAGGAAGACTGCTTGTATGATGTCAACTCCGGCTATGTGGGAGGATTGCAGCTGAGCCAGATGGTGCACCGCCCAGGCCACCAATTTGTCTGCCTCAGGCCACCTGCCGAGTCTTCGCTCCCCCCTGACAATTGATGTAAGCCACTGTCGTTGCATTGTCAGACAGGACTCGCCCTGCTCGATGGCGGACAAGTGGGAGAAACCTCTGCAAATCCAAGCGCATCACTCTTGTTTCTAGGCGATTGATAGGCCATTCCGCTTGCTCCCGCAACCACTGAGCTAACTGAGATTGGCACACTGCCCCCCATCTAGAGAGACTGGCATCCGTGGTTATGATCACCCACTGAGGAATCTCGAGATCCATTCCTTGCTATAGGTGGTCTAGGACCAGCCACCACTGCAGGCTGTCTATGGTAGACTCCTGGAGTGGCAAGGGGGATATGGAACTCCTTCGAAATCGGTTGCCAATGGGAAAGCAAAGCTCTCTGTAATGGCAGCATATGAGCAATCGCCCAAGGTACCAGTTCCAGCGTTGACGCCATAGAACCAAGTACCTGCAGATAATCCCAGACCCTGGGAATTGCCAGATACAATAGATGCTGAACTTGAGACCTCAGCTTGATAGTGCACTCTTCCATGAGAAAGGACCTTGCCAGCCCGAGTCCTCGAAGAGTGCTCCCAAACATTCCAGGACCTGGGAAGGGACCAGGTTACTCTTGATATAGTTGACAACCCAAACCGAGGGAGCGGAGAAGAATGCAACACTATTTGGACCACCAGTTGGCAGAGGTCATTCGACTTCGCCCAAATTGAGCCAGTTGTCCAGATACGGTGTGAACTAGAACTCCCTCCCGCTGAAGGGCAGCTATCACCAAGACCATCACCTTGGTAAAGGTATGGGGAGCGGTTGCCAAACCGAATGGGAGGGCTCAGAATTGGTACTGGTTCCCGAGGATCATGAACCGCAGGAACCTCTGATGATCCCTGCGTATCAGAATATGAAGATACGCCTCTGTTAGATCCAGGGAAGCCAAAAATTCTCCGCTGTGCACCGCAGCGATGACAGAGTGTAGAGTCTCCATGCGGAACCTTGAAGGCTTTGTTGATATTCTTAAGGTCCAAAATGAGACAGAATGACCCCTCCTTTTTGGGGACCACAAAATAGATTGCATATAGGCCCATTCCGCATTCTTCTGGAGGAACAGGCAGGATGGCTCCAAGATCTTCCAGCCTGTAGAGGGTCTGATGCACCGCTTGCTTCTTCTCTGGGGAACCGCAGGGAGAAACTAAGAACCGGTCTCGCAGAGGACGAGCAAACTAATACGTAACCGTGTTCTATGATGCTTAGAACACAATGATCTGACATGATCTTGACCCATTCCTCATAAAACAGGGAGAGCCCTGGGAACCAAGGAGTGGGCTGGCGCTATCTCATTGTGCGGACTCGGGTCCCAAAGATCCCTGAGAGACCCCGTCCCGGGAGGATCAGTGGCCGCGAAAGGAATGAGCCCAAGCTTGCGATCTTGCAGAAGGGTGTCTCTGACCAACGGGGGAAGGCCTATTCTGATGAAAATTGCGCTGACCCCAAAAATGAGCGCGAGAGGGAAAGAAATTTCTGGATCCCTTGGGCTATCTTCAGGGAGCTTATGCAGCTTGTTTTCCCCCAAGGACTTGATCAATTGTTCCAGATCTTCCCCAAATAAGAACTTACCCTTAAAAGGGAGTGCACCCAACTGCGACTTTGAAGAGGAGTTGGCTGACCATTTGCGGAGCCAGAGCAGTCTCCTAGCCGAGAGTGCTGATACCAAAGCCTGGGAGGAGACCCGGAGAAGGTCATAAGGCATAAGAGCCATACACCACTGCAGCCTCCAGACGTTCTGCCTGCTCCGCTTCTAGGGGGGGAAAGATCCCTGGCACTGAGGAGTTGTTGAACCCACCTCAGGCTTGCATGCTGCATGAGACTGCTACACACAGCTGCCCTGATCCCCAAGGCTGAAACCTCAAAAATCTTCTTGAGGTGGACTTCAAGCTATCAGTCCTGCAGATCCTTAAGAGCCGCAGCTCCTTCGACTGGGATAGTTGTCTTTTGGTGACAGTCGACACTGAAGCATCCACCTTTGGAACTTTGAGTAGCTCCAATGAATCTTCCGGCAACGGATAAAAGTTTATTCATCGCTCACCCCACTCATAGACTCCCTTCCGGAGTATCCCACTCCCGTAGCATGAGCTGCAGGAGCATCAGATTGAAAAAGAAAAGTCTGCGCCGGAGCGTCACTTGGGATCATCCTGAGAGGGCGCTATTCCCAGCAGCTAGGACGTGCGGATACGAGCAGCTCCAGCTCGTCCCTCAGGAACAGGCGGGTCATCACCTTCTACCAGTATGTATGCAGTAGGACCATCCTCTTGTCCGAGTCCAGGGCATCCGGCGGGTCAGAGACAATAATATCCGGCGGGTCCTGGGTCTCCCAGGTCACCCTGATCTTGAAGGGTGCAATTCTCATCGCCTCCTGAGGCTCTGTAAGCCTGGGGATCTTAAGAGGAGGAGGCCTTGAGCCCTGAGAACCTGGCCCTGGCATAAGTGGCTCAGCCTGCAAAGATAGGGTGGCCAAATACGCTTGTGCCTCATCAGGCACAAAGCCGTACTTGGCCACCCTATCTCTGCAGTTGTAAAAGGGGCTTGGGGTCCCAGAAAGCCCCTCTTGGAGGGTCAGCAAATCATCCAGTGGCTGCAAGAATGAGTCCTGAGGAGCCTCAGGACTCACGTCGGGAGGGGAGAGCAGAGGCAGCACAACCCTTCCCCCCACTGCCTGCGTTCCCGCGGGGGAAAGGGGATCCAAGATGGCTGCCGTTCCCGCACTCAGCGGGAACGGGGCCGGCCAACCCAGCTGAGAAGCTGGCTGATGACCCGCGCAGCGGGATCCAGCCACCATCCTCCCTACAACCGCCGAAGGACTCTCCCCCCCGGGGAGACAGCTTGAACAAAGGTTACCTCGGGAGAGCTGGAATTCCGGCTCCCCGCAGGCCCGACATTGCATTGCACATTGCATGGTGGGAGGGAGGCAGAAATGAAAATAAAATCGCTGCACAGGCCCGGGAGAAAAAAGCGGCACTGAGAAAAAAAAGCAATGATAGAATAAATTAAAGCCACTACCCATACTCTTTTTTTTTTTGTTTGTTTAAATGGGCTCTCCAGAGGAATTATGTGTTCCTGGGAAGGACCAGACCACCTGTAATCACCTCGAAGAAGCAGTCTCCCACCAGGTCGACGAGTACTGGGCCACAGACCCCTAGCTCAGCCTACAACCAGAGGGGATAGTTCTTTTAGGACCTTCACACCCCCAGGGAGGAACAGTGGTTGGTAAGTTTTTTTTTTTTAACTAATGAGTCATTTCAAAAACCTTGCTTGATCTAGCATAGGCAAAATAAACTAGAATAAACAAAGGGAAAAAATCCCCTATAGCACTTTTTTTTTTTTTTCAAAGTAGAGAACCACAGGTTCTGCCACCTTCATCTGCTGGAGACAGAGAAAAACTGAAGAGAAGCAGGTGGCACACCATGTTATGAGGGGGTGCCCTTCAAGTTTTTCTCTGTCTCCATCTGCTGGACAGGAGGCCAACCCAGCTGAGCAGTTGGCTGATGACCCGCGCAGCGGGATCCAGCCACCATCCTCCCTACAACCGCCGAAGGACTCTCCCCCCTGGGGAGACAGCATGGTGGGAGGGAGGCAGTCTGGAATGATCCAGGTACGGTCAGGGAATTTAAATTTAGTATGGATGTGAGAGGAGTTAATGAAAATTAGGGTGTCCTACCATATTCCGTAATAACTTAACGCATACTAACAGGGGATTTAACATCAGAAATAACTATACCATTTTTTGTGTGGAACAAGAGAAAAAAGGTTTTTACTGCGTGCCTGCGGCTATTATAGTGTATAATAAAATGAGGTCTTCTATCAGACATACCTATCACGCCCTCCTGGACCAATAAAAACATCTGTTCTTACCAAGCCTGTCTTCCTAAACCTATAATGTTTGTGGTAAGTTTACTTGTTGGGGGATACTAGATGCTTCAGATGGCTCACTGCAGACAGCAAGAACAACACTACCACAAGAACAGGCAAGGGAAGTTGTAACCCCTCCTAGGGAAGTCCCTGCACTGCAGCCCGAGCCACTGGTCCCGCAGGGAAAGGGTCGGGGCCCATGGCAGCTCTTGGCACGCAGGTGGGCATGGTAGAGGAGATACAGGGAGAGCATCTTTCCTCCATGAGCCTCATTGCTGGGCATGCCAGAGGATGGAGAAATTACTACTTACCTGATAATTTCATTTTTCTTAGTGTAGACAGATGGACTCAGGACCCGTAGGTTATACACCTCTGCCAGCAGATGGAGACAAACTAAACTGACGTCACAGTATATATACTTCTGCAGTGACATCAGCCTGCCAGTATTCTCTTCAAAAGCGACTGTGGACAGACTAGCAAAAAACTTGATTAATAACAGTCAACCATTATTGTACTCAACCAACAAGAAACAGTGAATTCAGGCAATAAGAACATGCCATACTGGGTCAGACCAAAGGACAATCAAGCCCAGCATCCTGGTGACAACAGTGGCCAATCCAGGCCATAAGAACCTGGCAAGTACCCCAAAACTAAGTCTATTCCATGCTACTGTTGCTAGTAATAGCAGTGGCTATTTTCTAAGTCAACTTAATTAATAGCAGGTAATGGACTTCTCCTCCAAGAACTTATCCAATCCTTTTTTAACACAGCACTACCAAAAACGTAGTGCTGTGTTTTTTAAGTGCAGCACTACCAAAAATCACACCTGACTCCATCTCACCTCCTGACTTTTATAAGTTTTAGAAACCTCCAGATACTGCACGACATGTCACTTGACATCCAAGGGACCCAACAGGTGATACTCTTCCACATCTCTATCCTTATCCAAGGATGGCAAGGACATAGACTGATTTAAGTGAAAATCCGAGACCACTTTAGGCAAAAAAGAGGGAATAGTACACAGCTGTATCACTCCTGGAGTCGGCTTCCAACAAGACAAGGCCTGTATCTCGGAAAATCAACGTTCAGAACATATCGCCACCAAATCCGATGCAAGGCCAAGAGGATATTCAGGAACAGCCCTTTTATAGGGCTGGCACAGGAAACAGTCTGAAGGTGGGGCCCAGGGCATATCCGGCCGTGGGCCCTTTAAATCCTGAAGAGAGGCGCGGCCGCACGCCTAGGAGCAGGAAGCAGGAACTGCGCAGGGCCGTGGACAGTGGCCCTGCACCGACGTCAGTGCGGAAGAGGCAGGGCTGGGCCTGGATGCAGGCCCCGACGACAGCAGCAGCTCCTGCCGCTGCAGGAGGACCCGAGGGCGGCTCCAGCCGCCAAGCCAGCTCGGGGCTTGCGGCCTCCAGCCCCCGAAGGTGAGCAGGATGGCGGCGGCTCCGTGCTGCGTTGAAGACAGAGAAGTCCGCAGCTCCGGCCACGGTGAAGCAGGGCATAAAGGGCGGCCTCTGGGCCGCAAAGGGCAGCAGAGTCTGTGGCTCCGGCCACGCAGAAGG
Organism: Rhinatrema bivittatum; assembly: GCF_901001135.1. Taxonomy (NCBI): domain Eukaryota; kingdom Metazoa; phylum Chordata; class Amphibia; order Gymnophiona; family Rhinatrematidae; genus Rhinatrema; species Rhinatrema bivittatum. Next base: position 300,684,940 of record NC_042621.1, on the reverse strand, counting down.
CCCGACTTTGGCGGCGTCCAGCCACGTCGGGAGCAGCAGCAAGGTAAGGAGCCTGCTCGCAGGGGAGCCCGTGGGCAGCAATCATAACATTATAGGTGGAGACTGGAATGTCTGTTTGGATCCTCTCAATGATAGGACATCCAGTCTGCAGCCTAGTGGGCAAGCAGTTTCCCTGCAGTTCATAATAAAACAACTGTGATGTGTGGAAAGTGCATAACCTCACAAGGAGAGACTATACACGTTTTTTGCCAAGGTATAGAACATGTAGTCAAATAGACTATTTTTTTGCTTCAGATTCCTTGGTTTCTAAGATGGGGCAGATGGATATATTACCTAGTTTTATTTCTGATCACAATCCCATACTCCTGCCAGTACAGCTCTCTGTCCTTAGAAGCAGGCAAAAGCTGGAGACTGAATGTATCAATCTTGCGGCAGGAATCCTTTTGTTCTTTGATTCGGGAGGCTATCAGAGAATTTTTTGAGATTCACAGTCTTGAAGATTATTCCCCACTTCTGTTATGGGAAACACGCTGCCTACTCCAAGAAAGAGAAGCTTAAGAGGGAGAGATCCCTAGATAGACAAATATAACAACTGGAATGGTCCCATAAGTGTACGGACTCATATAGGACTTACCGGGCACTAGAGAAATGCAGAGCAGATCTAAAGGAACTGCAGATGGATAATATAGAAAGAGCAGTGCGTTATTCCCGGCAGTGGATCTATGTGCATGGGAACAAGATGGCTCCATGCTGGCCAGATTATTAAGATGCAGTAAGCAACAAATATTGATTACAGGTATCCATAAGTCAAAAGGGACTATTATGCACTCAAAAATTAGTGTACAGTTTTGTACCTACTTTGCACAATTATAATCTGTTGAGGGACAAATTTCCATAGAAGAAGTGCTTCAATATTTGGGAGAGATGCCACTGAACAGTCTGATAGACAAAGAGAGCGTTTAGTGGCACCAATCTCGAGGGAGAAGCTGAGGAGGGCACTTTATGGTCTGCCTGGGAAGAAATGTCCTGGTTCAAATGGGTACCACCAAAATGTTTTCTCCTGGAACTGAGGTGTCTGTTGCAGTTACTCTTTAAGCACTCGCAGGTTAATCCTGAGACATCTGGCAGACTGACGGCTGTGACTATATCTTTGATAAACAAAAAGGGAAGAGACATATTAGAGGCCAAATCATATAGACCGATTTCCTTGCTGAACAGCGATATCAAACTATTAGCAAAACTTTTGCAATTATGCTTAGAAAGCTATCTGCCAGACTTGACTGGATGGGCTTTGTAAAGGACTGTTCTTCCACTAATAATACCTGAAGATTGTTTTATAGCATGGCCTTAGCTAAAAGGGACAGGATACCGGGTTTGTTTATTGGACTGGATGCCAAGAAGGCCTTTGACCTATTTAGGGTGCTTGAAAAGTGTGGCATTCCTCAGTTCATTGCTTGGGTTATGGCCCTATATGCAAGCCCTAGGTCACATATACTTACTAATGGAAATCTATCCGACTTCTTTGCCATTCAGAAGGGTACAAGGCAGGGCTCCCCATTGTCCCCTCTGTTTTTTGACCTGGCAATAGAGGTCTTAGCTCAGAAGAATTGCTAGATCCAATGAGTCAGGTTTTTCAGGTGAAAGATAAAGCAAATGTTGCTTACCTGTAACAGGTGTTCTCACAGGACAGCAGGATGTTAGTCCTCACAAATGGGTGACATCATCAGGATGGAGCCCAATCACGGAAAACTTCTGTCAAAGTTTCCAGAACTTTGACTGGCCCCTACTGGGCATGCCCAGCATGGCACTAACCCTGCAGCCAGCAGGGGTCCCCCTTCAGTCTTGCTTCAAAGCTACAGGCAGTGCCGAAAAATAAAATAAGAAAAAAACGAACCCAACACCGCAGGGCGGCGGGCGGGTTTCGTGAAGACTAACATCCTGCTGTCCTGTGAGAACACCTGTTACATCAGGTAAGCAACATTTGCTTTCTCAAAGGACAAGCAGGATGGTAGTCCTCACAAATGGGTGAGTACCGAGCTGAGGATGTCTGAACGTGCACCAAATGTACCCAATGGCGTGCAACAGGCACAAGAACTGGGGTGGAATTTGGTGGAGGACATCCGCACCCCACCGGGTAGGCGGAAGGGTTTGGACACGTTGATGAGGAAGGATGGCTTTTGCCTGTAAAGTGTCCAAGTCTGACCCAATGAAGGATAAGGTTTGAGATGGGACTAAGTAGGATTTCTCATAATTGACAAGAAACCCTAGAGAAATTAGAGTTTGAATGGTCAGGGTCAGGGAGGACCGAGCGATTTGCTGGGTCGGGGCCCTGATTAACCAATCGTCCAAGTAGGGGTAGACGTGGACACCTTCCTTCCTGAGAAACGCTGCAACCACGACAAGACATTTGGTGAAAACTCGTGGTGCGGATGCTAGGCCAAATGGGAGCACTCGATATTGATAGTGGTTTTGGCCTACTAGAAACCGGAGTGAGCCTGAGCTATCGCAATGTGGGTATAAGCGTCTTTTAGGTCTAGAGAGCAGAGCCAGTCCTCTCTTTGCAGCAGAGGGAGAAGCGAGCCCAGGGTTACCATCTTGAACGTCTCTCTGTGAAGGTACTTGTTGAGGGCCCGTAGGTCCAGGATTGGTCGAAGTCCTCCTGACTTTTTTGGGATTAGAAAGTACCTGGAATAGAACCCCAGTCCTTGTTGTAAGAGAGGAACGGGTTCTATAGCGTTTGACTGGAGGAGAAGGGAAACTTCCTGCTCTAGAAGAACAGAGTGATCGGTAAGTTTCCACGTTTGCAGAGGTGGAGAATCCGAAGGAAGAGTTAGGAAGTTTAGGTGGTAACCCTGTGCAGTTATCGCTAGCACCCATTGATCTGTGGTGATGAAATGCCATTTTTCTGTAAAGTGGCTTAATCGACCTCCTACTGGTATGCTTTGTAGAGGGATTAGGCATCTGCTCTCTAAGTGGTAGTCAAAACCCCGACGCAGGTCCTGGCTGTGGAGCTGCTGCGGGCTTTTGTTTTCGAGGTTGGTGAGGCTGAGTTTGTGATAAGGCCTCGTTGACCTGGATTTAGTTGGTGGGGGATAGTACTTCCGTGGATGGAAGAAGGACTTTTTAGTGTCCTTCTTAAATGGTTGTTTAGAAGGGAAGTCAGAAGGAATCGATGAGAGCTGTTTAAGGGCCTCATGATAGTCCTTTAATTCAGAACTATTTGCTGAATTTGCTCACCAAACAAATTATCCCCTAAACAGGGCAGGTCAGAGAGCTTGTCCTGAACTTCTGAGCAAAGATCAGAAGACTTAAGCCAAGCCCAGCGTCTTGCTGAGATGGCCATGGCAGACACCCTAGTAGAAGCATCGAAGATGTCATAAGCTGTTCTTATCTCATGCTTCCCGGCTTCAAACCCCTTAGTTACCAGGGCTTGAAGTTGTTGTTGGAATTGTTCTGGTAGGGTATCTGAAAATTCCTGTATCTGCTTGAAAATGACCCTATTGTATTGGGTCATATACAGCTGATAAGAAGCTTTCCTGGAATTGAGCATGGCCCCTTGGTATACTCTTCTGCCTATACTATCTAGGAACTTGTTTTCCTTAGTAGGAGGTATAGAGGAGTATGGCTTCATCCTTTTAGCTTTCTTTTCAGCTGACTCTACCAATACAGAGTGGTGGTCTAGCTGAGGTTTTTGAAAGCCAGGTGCTGACTGTACAAGGTAAGTAGAGTCAGCTTTTTTGTTTACTGGAGCAACAAATCCAGGAGTTTCCCAATTCTTCTTTAGAAGGTCCAGAAAAACCTGATGAATTGGAATGGAAGTGATGACTTTAGGGGCATCCAGAAATTGGAGTAGCTCCATCATCTGGTGCCTGTCATCTTGCTCCGACAGAAGCTGAAAAGGGACCAATTCCGACATTTCCTTCACAAAATTGATGAAAGAGAGGTCTTCTGGGGGAGAACGCTTTCTGCTTTCAGCAGGAGAGGGTGGTGAAGGTAAATCATCGGTGTCTGTGGAGGTATCATCACCCCAGGTGTCATAAGGATCAGGTAGCTGACCTGTAGAACCACGAGGGGGTTGGATACCTGAAGGTCCCGGTTGAGGCTCCGAGAAACTCGAAGGAATCACCGGGGGCATCGAGAATACCTTCGGAGGCATCGGTGCCAGCATCGAAGGCATCGGTGGAGCTGATGTGCATATCGCCCCCGAGGAATGTATCAGTGGCGAGGGACGACACGGCATCGATGGAACAACTCCCGGAGGAATTCGATACGGTGTTTCTCCACCAGATGAGATTGCCATCGGGGAGCGCACCGGTGCTGTCGGTGACCCAGGTATCACCGGTGGAAGGGCGGTCATGAGCGCTTCCATCCGGGCAAGCAGCGGTGCCAGTGCTGCTGGAATCAGGTCGGTGACTGGTTCCACTCTCGGTGCTGGAATCGGTGCCGAAGGAATCTGGAACCGTTGCATCGCCTTGTCGATGGCCTCCTGGACCAGCCGGTCCAGTTCTTCCCGGAGACCTGGGGTAACAAGACCCGGCTCCGCGGAAGAGGGACGCTGAGGCTGAGCTGGAGGGACCACCGTCACCGGTGGAATCGCGGCTCCCAAACCCCGATTGGGTGAGGGTTGCCTCGGTGTCTCAGAGACAGAAGTGGACGGTGCCGCTTCTGATCGAAACTTCTTCGGTGGAGGCTCGGACGGTACCGAGGTCGATGACTTCGATTCCTCGACGGTCCGAGACTTGCGATGTCGATGACGATGCTTCTCCCTCCGATCCCCTCGATCTTCGGGGGAAGGGACGGGAGTCGATGGCCGTGGAGATGTCGATGGCAGGCGGTCACCGGGAGGTTGTCGACGATGGTGTGACTTCGACGGTGCCGGTTCCGAGGACGTTGATGCGATGGACGGCGTCGGAGTGTGAGCATGGAAGAGGAGTCCCATCTTCTCCATTCTGGCTTTGCGACCTTTTGGTGTCATAAGGGCACATTTGGTGCAAGTCAGGACATCATGTTCACTGCCTAAACACATTACACACAGACTCTATGAGGGTCTGTGATGGACATGGTGCGTGAACAGTCTGGGCACCGACGGAACCCCGACGCCATGGCCATTGACCAAACATTTAGCCGTGGGACGGTCGACGGCCAGCAGGCCGCGAGGGCCAAAGTCGACGGTAATCGACGGAAAAAACGGCAAAAACTTACCGGGCACCGTGGGCTAAACTTAGACAGAGGAGGGACCCCTGTGGGGCGAATTTTACTTCAAAGAAGTCCGTGAAGAAATTCCTGTCAGGAATGTGGTAAGAGCTCCTTAACTGCGTGGCTACTGCTGCGCGGAAAAAAGAAGACTGAAGGGGGACCCCTGCTGGCTGCAGTGTTAGTGCCATGCTGGGCATGCCCAGTAGGGGCCAGTCAAAGTTCTGGAAACTTTGACAGAAGTTTTCCATGATTGGGCTCCATCCTGATGATGTCACCCATTTGTGAGGACTACCATCCTGCTTGTCCTGTGAGAAACTACACATTATCATTTGTATGCCAATGATATCCTGATCTACCTCTCTAATCTTAAAGCAGGGAGAAAGCACCTGATTTCACTACTTAAATTCTTTGGGAAGATAACAGGTTACAAAGTCAATTTCAAAAGTCAGAGGTGTTTCCTATAGGAGCGAGTAATGCTAGAGATATCCCACAGTGCTTTGCCCCTTTCAAGCAGGATGAATCCTATCTTAAATATTTGGATATTTATGTATCGCATCAGTAAAGGGATCTATACAAGCTTAATTATACACCTGTTTTTGTTAAGATCCAGAAGGGTTTGCGGGAGTGGACGGGATAAGCAAATGTTATTAAAATGAATATTCTCCTCCGTATAATTTATTTTTTTCAGCATATACCGTGTTATTTGCCACTGTTTTTTGTTTTGGTTTTAAATGGCAAATGGTATGTTGACTAAATTTTTGTGGGGCCATAAGTCTTCATGCGTGTAGCTGAAGACCTTATGGAGGTGTAAGGAAAGGGAGGGACTGATGCTCCCAAATCGCCAAGCCTATTTCTGGGTGGGTCGTTTCACAGGGGTATTTACGTGGTTATTTTGCAAAAAGAAAAAGATATTTTGGTATTCACTAGAAGTTGAGTTAGAAGGGGAATGGATCCTATATTCTTGGTGCATTCAGTGAGCAGGCTGACAAAACAAAATATTGGATAGTGCATTGGTATTTAAATCGGCCATGTGTCAATGGTGGGAAGGGCAGCTACTAGATAAGTATAGGAAGAAGTTGGCATTGCATTTGATACGTGTGGCACAGTTTTCCATAGCTACTAAATGGAAATCTGCACCTATGCTTGAACCCTGGAAGGAACAAGTGCACGATAACGCATTGATTGAAAAACTGACCTTCCAGTTGCATGATAATGTTGCAATGAACGACAAAGTGTGGGATCGTTATTGGGCATTTTTCTTTTTAAACTTTTCATTTATATTATCAGCTTACAGCACAAGAAGCTTATTGGGCATTTTATAATCATGGTTGGACTCAGATGTAGCTGTCACCTACTGTACTTTGTTGGATATATTGTTTTGTAGGGAAGGATGTTTGAACAATGTTTTACTGGACCTTCACTGTATTGTTCGGTATGTTAAATAAAACCTTTCTAAAAAAAAAAGTAAGCTCTACCTCTATGATAGCCTGTCATTTTACACTTCTGATACACACAAAAGTCAAATGAAAGCCTGTTTAAGCTTTTGATTGAATAATTCTGACTTAAAATTGATTTCAGCCCAGCAGCAGATAATGAAGCTTGGAATAATAGAATCAGGGCACAAGGAACTAAATTTGTAGATAATATTTCATTTGGTTATAACCAAACATAAACTGAGTCTAAAGAAACCAATGAGCAGATTGTCATTACAAAAATTCATTTTAGCATGAAATAAATTACTCTAGAAATTGATATTTCCCACTTATAAAATTTAACATAAAATTAAATTGCAAATATTTTTCAAAACCACCAGAATTGAGGCCTCAGGCAATCCATTGCTAATGTAAGGCATTTGTTCAGCTCTAGTGGACATACTTCATCATATGATTTATAAGAAGGAAAGTTTAATTTGCTTCTTTATGGTTTCAATAATGTCTTTTTCTACAATAAGCAGCCTAGAATGCAAAGCTACCTCTTTAAATCTGGGTAAGTAACAAATCTTTTCTGAACATGTACTGTCTAACAACTTCATGTTCTGCAGATCTGTTTCAGTTTCCTCATTGGTCCAGATGATCAACCCTTAAGTAAATCCAATTTTTACCACAATATATTTCCTATAGAAGAGAATTCAGAACAAAATTATTTCAACAAATGCCATAAACTGTCTCTCCCCCCCTCCTCCCAAACAAAATTAAATCATAGTTAAAAGATTATATCTTTCCAGTTGAACAAATTAAATATTTTCTCCAAAATATGTATATTTACACAATTGGGATTGCTGAAGCTGTCATATTTTCACTAACTAAACTGAAAAAATATTTGTAATTTTTTATTGGCTATAAAACATCTTATATGTTTTTACAGTAAGCAAATTTTAAAAGTGTTATGCATGCAAAATTAGCATATACACGCGTAAATAGCCTCTACGAGCATATACCATATTTTATAAAAGTTGTAAGTACATATGTATATTCACGTTCGTGTGTGAATATATGAGTGAAAAACAGGTGTCTGTGAGACGGGGAAACACGTGTACGTGTCAAGTGCTATGTTAAAAGACAAGCACGCATGTATCTTATCCAACTGACTCACATTTTTACACCTGGTAATTATCTGGGATAAGTGATGATAAATGTGTTTGTTGTATAGTACTAACTAGGGGGTAAGTCTGGGTAAACTGACAACAGTTTAGCTGGAGAACCAGCAGGGTCTCAATGGCGTGGAGAAGGACTGGGCAAAGTAAGTCGACAAAATGATAAAACTGGTAATTTCATCGATGCATGAATGTTATAAAATTGGCCAGTTTGGCATGCAAATTGGGACTCTCATGAGTAACTCATTTACTTTTACGTTTATATGTTTGTATATGTTTAAAATAGGTGGTAAATTATGTGCATTCAATGCACTGAAATACATGGTTTCAATGCATTGTATGTATTCATGCATGGGCCTTAATACATGTGCATGTTGTGTAAAAAACATATCAGATAAACAGAATGGCTAAAGGTCCCAAAAATAATGTAATCAAAATAAATCACCGTGAGTCACGAATATTTTGTCTCATTTGATAGACCTCATATGTGGGCATAGGTATCAATGCAAGTCTGCAAAGACTTTTTGTGCCGATAGTATAATCATAGGTCCAAAATGATTTTTGTATGCTCAGTGAATTCACCATCCATTTGTGATATAAAATTCAAAATGTTTCATAATTTCTCATTTGATTTATAGCATGTTATAATAAGTAGTTACTTAGCTGAATAGTACAAAGAAATGCCTTTTTGTCCAGGATCAAGAGGCTTGAGATGTGCATCACCTAGATAGGATTTTAGACAGTTCTGGGGAGGAGCCAGCTGTCATGGTACATGTGGACACCAACAAAATAGTGAAATGTGAGAGGGAGGTTCTGGAAGCCAAATATAGGATTTTAGCTAGAAAGCTGAAATCCAGAACCTCCAGGGTAGCATTCTCTGAAATGCTCCCTGTTCCATGCACAGGTCCCCGGGGTAAGCAAAGCTTTGGAGTCTCAATGTGTGGATGAGACGATGGTGCAGGGAAGAGGGATTCAGTTTTGTAAGGAACTGGGCAATCTGTTGGGGAAGTTGGAATCTTTTCCAAAAAACAGGCTCCACCTTAACCAGGATGGATCCAGGCTGCTGTTGTAAACCTTTAAAAAGGAAATACAGCAGCTTTTAAACTAGAACAAGGGGGAACGTTAACAGTTGCTCAGCAGCACATGGTTTAGAGGGAGGTATCTCCGAAGAGTACTAATGAAACAGTAGAGTTAGGGCATCCCAACAGAGAGGTTCCAATAAAAGCAAAAATAGTCCATATGCCTACAATATAAGTAAAGAATTAACTGAGCTAAAAGATTCCAAATTATCCCTGTCAACTGAAAAGCAGATTGTTAATAGAAGTAAAAAACATACTTTGAAATGTCTGTATGCTAATGCCAGAAGTCTAAGTACATAAGAACATAAGAAATTGCCATGCTGGGTCAGACCAAGGGTCCATCAAGCCCAGCATCCTGTTTCCAACAGTGACCAATCCAGGCCACAAGAACCTGGCAAGTACCCAAACACCAAGAAAATCCCATGCTACTGATGCAATTAATAGCAGTGGCTATTCCCTAACTAAACTTGATTAATAGCCGTTAATAGACTTCTCCTCCAAGAATTTATCCAAACCTTTTTGAACCCAGCTACACTAACTGTATTAACCACATCCTCTGGCAACAAATTCCAGAGCTTTATTGTGCGTTGAGTGGAAAAGAATTTTCTCCGATTAGTCTTAAATGTGCTACTTGCTAACTTCATAGAATGCCCCCTAGTCCTTCTATTATTTGAAAGTGTAAATAACCGATTCACATCTACTCGTTCAAGACCTGTCATGATCTGAAAGACCTCTATCATATCCCCCCTCAGAAGTCTCTTCTCCAAGCTGAACAGCCCTAACCTCTTCAGCCTTTCCTCATAGGGGAGCTGTTCCATCCCCTTTATCATTTTGGTTGCCCTTCTCTGTACCTTCACCATCGCAACTATATCTTTTTTGAGATGCGGCGACCAGAATTGTACACAGTATTCAAGGTGCGGTCTCACCATGGAGCGATATAGAGGCATTATGACATTTTCCGTTTTATTAACCATTCCTTTCCTAATAATTCCTAACATTCTGTTTGCTTTTTTGACTGCTGCAGCACACTGAGCCGACGATTTTAAAGTATTATCCACTATGATGCCTAGATCCTTTTCCTGGATGGTAGCTCCTAATATGGAACCTAACATCGTGTAACTACAGCAAGGGTGATTTTTCCCTATATGCAACACCTTGCACTTGTCCACATTAAATTTCATCTGCCATTTGGATGCTCAATCTTCCAGTCTTGCAAGGTCCTCCTGTAATGTATCACAATCCGCTTGTGATTTAACTACTCTGAATAATTTTGTATCATTCGCAAATTTGATAACCTCACTCGTCGTATTCCTTTCCAGATCATTTATATATATATTGAAAAGCACCAGTCCAAGAACAGATCCCTGAGGCACTCCACTGTTTACCCTTTTCCACTGAGAAAATTGATCATTTAATCCTACTCTCTGTTTCCTATCTTTTAACCAGTTTCTAATCCACAAAAGGACATCGTCTCCTATCCCATGTATTTTTAGTTTTCTTAGAAGCCTCTCATGAGGGACTTTGTCAAACGTCTTCTGAAAATCCAAATACACTACCATCTACCGGTTCACCTTTATCCACATGTTTATTAACCCCTTCAAAAAAATGAAGCAGATTTGTTAGGCAAGACTTCCCTTGGGTAAATCCATAAGAACATAAGAAAATACCATACTGGGTCATACCAAGGGTCCATCAAGCCCAGCATCCTGTTTCCAACAGTGGCCAATCCAGGCCATAAGAACCTGGCAAGTACCCAAAAACTAAGTCTATTCCATGTAACCATTGCTAATGGCAGTGGCTATTCTCTAAGTGAACTTAATAGCAGGTAATGGACTTCTCCTCCAAGAACTTATCCAATCCTTTTTTAAACACAGCTATACTAACTGCACGAACCACATTCTCTGGCAACAAATTCCAGAGTTTAATTGTGCGTTGAGTAAAAAAGAACTTTCTCCGATTAGTTTTAAATGTGCCCCATGCTAACTTCATGGAGTGTCCCCTAGTCTTTCTACTATCCGGAAGAGTAAATAACCAATTCACATCTACCCGTTCTAGACCTCTCATGATTTTAAACACCTCTATCATATCCCCCCTCAGTCGTCTCTTCTCCAAGCTGAAAAGTCCTAACCTCTTTAGTCTTTCCTCATAGGGGAGTTGTTCCATTCCCCTTATCATTTTGGTAGCCCTTCTCTGTACCTTCTCCATCGCAATTATATCTTTTTTGAGATGCGGCGACCAGAATTGTACACAGTATTCAAGGTGCGGTCTCACCATGGAGCGATACAGAGGCATTATGACATTTTCCGTTTTATTCATCATTCCTTTTCTAATAATTCCCAACATTCTGTTTGCTTTTTTGACTGCCGCAGCACACTGAACCGACGATTTCAATGTGTTATCCACTATGACACCTAGATCTCTTTCTTGGGTTGTAGCACCTAATATGGAACCCAACATCGTGTAATTATAGCATGGGTTATTTTTCCCTATATGCATCACCTTGCACTTATCCACATTAAATTTCATCTGCCATTTGGATGCCCAATTTTCCAGTCTCACAAGGTCTTCCTGCAATTTATCACAATCTGCTTGTGATTTAACTACTCTGAACAATTTTGTGTCATCTGCAAATTTGACTATCTCACTCGTCGTATTTCTTTCCAGATCATTTATAAATATATTGAACAGTAAGGGTCCCAATACAGATCCCTGAGGCACTCCACTGTCCACTCCCTTCCACTGAGAAAATTGCCCATTTAATCCTACTCTCTGTTTCCTGTCTTTTAGCCAGTTTGCAATCCACGAAAGGACATCGCCACCTATCCCATGACTTTTTACTTTTCCTAGAAGCCTCTCATGAGGAACTTTGTCAAACGCCTTCTGAAAATCCAAGTATACTATATCTACCGGTTCACCTTTATCCACATGTTTATTAACTCCTTCAAAAAAGTGAAGCAGATTTGTGAGGCAAGACTTGCCCTGGGTAAAGCCATGCTGACTTTGTTCCATTAAACCATGTCTTTCTATATGTTCTGTGATTTTGATGTTTAGAACACTTTCCACTATTTTTCCTGGCACTGAAGTCAGGCTAACCGGTCTGTAGTTTCCCAGATCGCCCCTGGAGCCCTTTTTAAATATTGGGGTTACATTTGCTATCCTCCAGTCTTCAGGTACAATGGATGATTTTAATGATAAGGTACAAATTTTTACTAATAGGTCTGAAATTTCATTTTTTAGTTCCTTCAGAACTCTGGGGTGTATACCATCCGGTCCAGGTGATTTACTACTCTTCAGTTTGTCAATCAGACCTACCACATCTTCTAGGTTCACTGTGATTTGATTCAGTCCATCTGAATCATTACCCATGAAAACCTTCTCCATTACGGGTACCTCCCCAACATCCTCTTCAGTAAACACCGAAGCAAAGAAATCATTTAATCTTTCCGCGATGGCCTTATCTTCTCTAAGTGCCCCTTTAACCCCTCGATCATCTAACGGTCCAACTGACTCCCTCACAGGCTTTCTGCTTCGGATATATTTAAAAAAGTTTTTACTGTGAGTTTTTGCCTCTACAGCCAACTTCTTTTCAAATTCTCTCTTAGCCTGTCTTATCAATGTCTTACATTTAACTTGCCAATGTTTATGCTTTATCCTATTTTCTTCTGTTGGATCCTTCTTCCAATTTTTGAATGAAGATCTTTTGGGTTGACTGTGTTCCATTAAATCTTGTCTTTCTATATGCTCTACGATTTTGATCTTGAGAATAATTGCCACTATTTTTCCCGGCACTGAAGTCAGGCTCACTGGTCTATAGTTACCTGGATCGTCCCTGGAGCCTTTTTTAAATATTGGGGTTACAATGACCACCCTCCAGTCTTCATATACAATGGATGATTTTAATGATAGGTTACAAATTTTAACTAATAGATCAGAAATTTCATTTTTGAGTTCCTTCAGTAGCCTAGGATGCATACCATCCGGTCCAGGTGATTTGCTACTCTTTAGTTTGTCAATCTGGCCTACTACATCTTCCAGGTTCACAGTGATGTTGCGTTCGTGCCTGTTCTTGCCCTTGTTCCACCCTCTCAACTTTGTTGCAACTCCCTTCGGGTCTGACGGACAGATGCTGCCATGGCTTCTCCTTGCCGCTTCTCCCCGGAATCCAGGGGCTGGCCTGATGCTGTGGATTTGCCATGTTCCTGATGACGTAAAGGCGCACGCTCCAGAGTTTGTACCGGCAAGGGCGCGAACCTCGGGGGCACCCCCCTGTAGTGACGACATCCGCTTCCAACTTAAAAGGTCTTTGCTTGCAACTATGAGTCGAGTTAGCAAGGGGGATAACTCTCTTGCTGCTGCTCTGCCTCAACTTACCAAGGGGTGCCCACTCCTCGGGGGTCCCACTCTCTCTTCTTGATTTCAGATTGCTAAGACGGGATCCGGTACTCACTCCTCGAGGGCCTACGTCCCCTGTATGCTCTGAAGACTCTCTTCTGTCTAAGACATTATCGCAAGTACGGAGATCGTGAGTTATTATTGCAGATTGCAGCTAGGAACCGGTACTCGCTCCATGAGGGCCCATGTTCCTAAAACCCTCCATAGATTCTATTCTATTCCAGAAGCCATCTCATACACAGATATTGTGAGTTCTTATTCCAGACTGCATATAGGAACCAGTACTCGCCTATGGCTCCTGTTCCTGAATATACCGAAGACTCTCTGTTGCATAGAAACCATTACAGATATCTACAATTGTGAATTTATCATCTACTACTGGTTATGTATCCAGCATACCCTGTCTACTCACTACCTATAGCCTCTCTCTACAGCTCTGCAACACAGAGATCGCAATTCCAGTATCTGAGGGACTTCAGCCCTGCCGGGTACATCAGCTCACTACTGCCATCTCTGGTGGTTCTACTTCCTGTCTAATAAAGAACTATCTGTGTTTGTCTCCATACTCCAGCCTAGCCGATGGTCCCTCTCAGGATATCCTCCTGGGGGCGCTGTCATCTGCCATCAGCCCAAGGATTCACCAATTTCCATTAAGTGTTTATTCCTTACACTACTAGAGCAGTATTATACAGACTGCCGCTCTGTGGGAGCCTACCCATAACAGATCATTAACTCCACCTATGGAGTATAAAAAACTGCTAGCTCCTCCCCTTGGGGGAGCAGCATTGAACAGATTGCTATCTCCACCATCCTGGCGGGATGATCGATACCAGATTGATAACTCCTCCCCTCGGGAGGAGCTGATCGATAACAGTGATTTTGTTCAGTTCATCTGACTCATCACCCCTGAAAACCATCTCCGGAACTGGTATCTCCCCAACATCCTCATTAGTAAACATGGAAGCAAAGAATTCATTTAGTCTTTCTGCAATGGCCTTATCTTCCCTAAGAGCCCCTTTAACCCCTCAGTCATCTAATGGTCCAACCGACTCCCTCACAGGTTTCTTCCTTCGGATATATTTTTTAAAGTTTTTATTATGAGTTTTTGCCTCTATGGCCAACTTCATTTCAAATTCTCTCTTCGCCTGTCTTATCAATGTTTAACACTTAACTTGATAGTAAGAGGGGAGAGTTAAAGTGAATAGCAGTGAATGATGAGATAGATATATAATTGGCATCTCAGAGATGCATGAGGTCCGCCACATTCGCACCAGTTAGGCAAGTTACCAGGCAATCCTCATGTCCCCCAGCCATCCAGCCATCTACATTCCTAATAACAGAATCACCATCTATGATGGCCAACCTAACCCTTCCCTCCTGGGCAGTAGCCCTGGGAGATTCATCCTTGGTGAGAGAGGAGAATGCATCACCTGGGGAGCAGGTTCTTGCTACAGGATCACTTCCTGCTTCATCAGTGTGATGCTCTCTGATCAGGAGACCTTCCTACTCCAAAGCAGCACTAGGGCTGCCAGACTAGAGTTGGGGCTTGGCTACTATACTTTACATCAATGGTTTTAGCTACAAATGATCTGGAGAAAGGAGTTTTCCAGATTTTAGTTTGGATTTTCATTAGCACATCATGCATTGGTTATTGTTTCAGTGGCTAGATGAATCTTAGCATGCCTTGCAAGTCAGTTATATCTTCTGCATCCTCTTTTAAACTAAATGGTATTGCTTCAGATATCTTTTGAGGAAAATCTTGGTATGCAGTGTCTTCTGGTGATGTTAAACTCCTGGGTTTTTCTGGTGTCAAGTCCAAAGATGGATCTGGGGATGGTATATTTGATTCTATTATAATGGATTCATATGAACTGCATGAATCAGATACAGTTTGTATATATGAAGCAATTTCAGATTTGTGTTACATTCTCTTTTCAAAATAAGAGGATAGAAATTTTTATCGTAGGTGCTCCTGCAATTTCTCTAATGTTTTTGAGTATTTATAGGCCACTTAATATACAAGGCTCTAAATGGGATATAGCAAATGTTGCTTACCTGATGTAACAGGTGTTCTCACAGGACAGCAGGATGTTAGTCCTCACATATGGCTGACATCATCAGGATGGAGCCCAATCACGGAAAACTTTTGTCAAAGTTTCTAGAACTTTGACTGGCACCTACTGGGCATGCCCAGCATAGCACCAACCCTGCATCCAGCAGAGGTCCCCCTTCAGTCTCGTCTTACAGTAAAAGTACATGTGAAAAATAAGAAATGTAAGGAACCCAACACCGCGAGGTGGCGGGCGGGTTTCGTGAGGACTAACATCCTGCTGTCCTGTGAGAACACCTGTTACAGGTAAGCAACTCTGCTTTCTCACAGGACGAGCAGGATGGTAGCCCTCACACATATGAGTGAGTACCGAGCTGAGGATGCCCGAGCAATGCACCAAATGTACCCAAAGACATGCAACAGGCACAACAACTGGGGTGGAATTTGGTAGAGGGCATCCTGAACCCTAACGGGTTGGCGGAAGGATGTTGGTACCTCAGTTCGCAAATAAGTTGCGTAGCACAAACTGTCCGAAGATGGAATCTTGTCTGCCAGCCTTGTCTAAACAATAATGGGCTGCGAAGGTGAGGAGAGAGCTTCAGGTAGCAGCCTTACAGGTGTCAGCAAGCGGCACAGAGCGTAGGTGCGCTACTGATGTTGCCATGGCCCTGATAGTGTGTGCCTTGACACGGTCTTGAAGCGGAATGCTTGCCTGCTGATAGTAAAAGGAAATACAGTCCGCTAACCAGGAGGAGAGAGTCTGCTTACCCACAGGTTTACTCAATTTGATGGAATCGAAGGAAACAAACAACTATGTGGATTTCCTGTGGCCAGCTGTACGGTCTAGATAGAATGCTAGAGCACGTTTACAGTCAAGGGTATGCAGAGCCCATTCTCCTGCATTTGAATGGGGCCTGGGAAAGAAGGTGGGTAGTATAATGGATTGATATGAAACTCTGATATAACTTAGGCAAAAACTTAGGGTGAGTGCGGTGGTCTGCCCACCTGCCCAACAGGCCAGCGATAAGTGAAGCTGTTTGGTGATGTGGACAATGGTGGACATTGGCTGAGAAGACTGAATCCACTGTGATTTTAGAGTCCATTGATTACTCTCATGGCAAGGCGAGCCATGGGAGTGACATGCACCGAGGATGCCATATGACCCAGTAAGATCAGAAAGTGACGTGCAGTTGAATGTGGTCGAGACTGTAATCGATGGGCCAGAGAAGCGAGAGTGAAAGCTCGATCCCGAGGTAGGAAGGCTTTCGCTTTTGGAGAGTCCAAGTCGGCCCCTATGAACGACAGGGTTTGAGAAGGAACTAGCCTGGATTTTGGATAGTTTATGAGGAACCCTAGGGAGATCAGGGTATGCAAAGTGAGACGTAGGGATGTCAGTGCTGAGAGGGAGCCCTGATCAACCAATCGTCGAGATAGGGGTAGACGTGGACACTTTGACTCCTGAGAAAAGCAGATACCACTAAGAGGCACTTGGTGAAGATTTGTGGGGCAGATGCTAGGCCGAATGGCAACACTCGATATTGGCAGTGTTTTGGGCCTACTAGGAACCGCAGAAATCTGCGATGTCACGGAGTAATTGAAATGTGTGTGTAGGCATCCTGGAGGTCTAGAAAGCAGAGCCGGTCTTCCCTTTGGAGAAGGGGAAGAAGAGAACCCAAGGTCTCCATCTTGAACTTTTCTCTTTGTAAGTATTTGTCTAAGGTGCGAAGATCCAGTACGGGGCGAACACCACCTGACTTTTTTGGAATCAGGAAATACCGGGAATAGAACCCCTGCCCCTGTTGGGAGAGAGACACTGGCTCTATTAGAACATAAGAAAATGCCATACTGGGTCAGACCAAGGGTCCATCAAGCCCAGCATCCTGTTTCCAACAGTGGCCAATCCAGGCCACAAGAACCTGGCAAGTACCCAAAAACTAAGTCTATTCCATGTAACCATTGCTAATGGCAGTGGCTATTCTCCAAGTGAACCTAATAGCAGGTAATGGACTTCTCCTCCAAGAACTTATCCAATCCTTTTTTAAACACAGCTATACTAACTGCACGAACCACATTCTCTGGCAACAAATTCCAGAGTTTAATTGTGCGTTGAGTAAAAAAGAACTTTCTCCGATTAGTTTTAAATGTGCCCCATGCTAACTTCATGGAGTGCCCCCTAGTCTTTCTACTATCCGAAAGAGTAAATAACCGATTCACATCTACCCGTTCTAGACCTCTCATGATTTTAAACACCTCTATCATATCCCCCCTCAGTCGTCTCTTCTCCAAGCTGAAAAGTCCTAACCTCTTTAGTCTTTCCTCATAGGGGAGTTGTTCCATTCCCTTTATCATTTTGGTAGCCCTTCTCTGTACCTTCTCCATCGCAATTATATCTTTTTTGAGATGCGGCGACCAGAATTGTACACAGTATTCAAGGTGCGGTCTCACCATGGAGCGATACAGAGGCATTATGACATTTTCCGTTTTATTCATCATTCCTTTTCTAATAATTCCCAACATTCTGTTTGCTTTTTTGACTGCCGCAGCACACTGCACCGACGATTTCAATGTGTTATCCACTATTTATTTTATTTATTTTTGGTTTTTATATACCGGAAGTTCCTGTATACAATACATATCACTCCGGTTCACATTTAACAGAGATAACTATCGCCGGGAAGGCGGTTTACAAGGAACATATCGTATATAATAAATGGATAATCTAAAATAAAGTACAATCAATTATGAAACAACTAAGATCAACTTAGAACACAACTTGGAACATATAACTGAAGTAATATAAGCAATATGGACATTACATTATTGTTGTAAGACAAGGGTGGTTGTCTATGACACCTAGATCTCTTTCTTGGGTTGTAGCACCTAATATGGAACCCAACATTGTCCTCATAGATCAACATTGTCCTCATAGATCAACATTGTCCTCATAGATCAACACCTAAACTTTAAACCCCACATCAAAGCTCTCCTAAAGGGAGGTTTCTATAAATTAAACATCCTAAAAAAACTCAAACCCCTCCTCCACACACACGATTTCCGCACTGTCGTACAGACCACCATGCTCACAAAACTGGACTATTGTAACTCCCTGCTAATAGGACTCCCTGCCACCACCATCAAACCCCTGCAGATTCTACAAAATTCCATGGCCAGAATCATAACAAGTACTCGTAAAAGGGACCACATCACCCCCATCCTAAAGGACCTACATTGGCTGCCCATCTCCTTCCGCTCACAATACAAAACCCTAACCATCCTTCACAGCTCCCTTCATAAACACAACCACACCTGGCTTGATGAGAAGCCTCACTACCGCTCCTCTGACCGACCTACAAGAACAGCCCACACAGGCACTCTCCACACACCATCCCTCAAATCAGCACATTCATCTCATACCAGAGGGAGAGCGTTCTCCATCGTTGGCCCCACCCTCTGGAACTCCCTCCCCACCCTCCTACGCCAAGAGACATCACTCCACAATTTCAAGAAAGGAGTCAAGACATGGCTCTTCCGACAGGCCTACCCTGACACAAACCAAACATAAATTCTTCCCTCCAGCCCCTCCCTGTCTCGACCATCCTCCGGCTGCTCCCCCCCTCCGTCAGACCCACCCCTACCCCTCTTCACTCCTAGTCACCTTCCAATCCTTTGTCTCCCAACCGCCCCCTTCTACCCCCTACCCCCCCCGTACACCTTTCAATCTCCCTCAAATAACCTTTCTCCGAATGAACACCTTAGCCCAAGTAATACTGGTGGCTTTCAAGTCCTCATGAGTCCCTCCTTAAGTAAATGAAACCTGTACTTAAGTTACTGATACCTATACTCAAGTTAATGAGACCTGTGCACTCCGTCATCTGTACATAGTTTCCCTCTATTCCTATAGTTTTCATTCCTTTACTTCTCTTCTCTCTATCTGCCTTTGTTCTCCTCTCTTCCCCATCCCCACATTGTTAATTGTTATTGCCAGTTATTTATTTACTATCATTATTATAAATATTGTTTTATCGTTACACTGTATTTTCCACCTGAGTTCATTGTAAACCGGCATGATGTGCTGCACGAATGTCGGTAAATAAAAGTTAATAAATAAATAAATAAATAAATAATTATAGCATGGGTTATTTTTCCCTATATGCATCACCTTGCACTTATCCACATTAAATTTCATCTGCCATTTGGATGCCCAATTTTCCAGTCTCACAAGGTCTTCCTGCAATTTATCACAATCTGCTTGTGATTTAACTACTCTGAACAATTTTGTGTCATCTGCAAATTTGATTATCTCACTCGTCGTATTTCTTTCCAGATCATTTATAAATATATTGAACAGTAAGGGTCCCTATACAGATCCCTGAGGCACTTCACTGTCCACTCCCTTCCACTGAGAAAATTGCCCATTTAATCCTACTCTCTGTTTCCTGTCTTTTAGCCAGTTTGCAATCCATGAAAGGACATCGCCACCTATCCCATGACTTTTTACTTTTCCTAGAAGCATCTCATGAAAACATAAGAACATAAGAACATAAGAAAATGCCATACTGGGTCAGACCAAGGGTCCATCAAGCCCAGCATCCTGTTTCCAACAGTGGCCAATCCAGGCCATAAGAACCTGGCAAGTACCCAAAAACTAAGTCCATTCCATGTAACCATTGCTAATGGCAGTGGCTATTCTCTAAGTGAACTTAATAGCAGGTAATGGACTTCTCCTCCAAGAACTTATCCAATCCTTTTTTAAACACAGCTATACTAACTGCACTAACCACATTCGCTGGCAACAAATTCCAGAGCTTAATTGTGCATTGAGTAAAAAAGAACTTTCTCCGATTAGTTTTAAATGTGCCCCATGCTAACTTCATGGAGTGCCCCCTAGTCTTTCTACTATCCGAAAGAGTAAATATCCGATTCACATCTACCCGTTCTAGAAAAGGAACTTTGTCAAACGCCTTCTGAAAATCCAAGTATACTATATCTACCGGTTCACCTTTATCCACATGTTTATTAACTCCTTCAAAAAAGTGAAGCAGATTTGTGAGGCAAGACTTGCCCTGGGTAAAGCCATGCTGACTTTGTTCCATTAAACCATGTCTTTCTATATGTTCTGTGATTTTGATGTTTAGAACACTTTCCACTATTTTTCCTGGCACTGAAGTCAGGCTAACCGGTCTGTAGTTTCCCAGATCGCCCCTGGAGCCCTTTTTAAATATTGGGGTTACATTTGCTATCCTCCAGTCTTCAGGTACAATGGATGATTTTAATGATAAGTTACAAATTTTTACTAATAGGTCTGAAATTTCATTTTTTAGTTCCTCCAGAACTCTGGGGTGTATACCATCCGGTCCAGGTGATTTACTACTCTTCAGTTTGTCAATCAGGCCTACCACATCTTCTAGGTTCACCGTGATTTGATTCAGTCCATCTGAATCATTACCCATGAAAACCTTCTCCATTACGGGTACCTCCCCAACATCCTCTTCAGTAAACACCGAAGCAAAGAAATCATTTAATCTTTCCGCGATGGCCTTATCTTCTCTAAGTGCCCCTTTAACCCCTCGATCATCTAACGGTCCAACTGACTCCCTCACAGGCTTTCTGCTTCGGATATATTTAAAAAAGTTTTTACTGTGAGTTTTTGCCTCTACAGCCAACTTCTTTTCAAATTCTCTCTTAGCCTGTCTTGTCAATGTCTTACATTTAACTTGCCAATGTTTATGCTTTATCCTATTTTCTTCTGTTGGATCCTTCTTCCAATTTTTGAATGAAGATCTTTTGGCTAAAATAGCTTCTTTCACCTCCCCTTTTAACCATGCCGGTAATCGTTTTGCCTTCTTTCCACCTTTCTTAATGTGTGGAATACATCTGGACTGTGCTTCTAGAATGGTATTTTTTTAACAATGACCACGCCTCTTGGACATTTTTTACTTTTGTAGCTGCTCCTTTCAGTTTTTTTCTAACAATTTTTCTCATTTTATCAAAGTTTCCCTTTTGAAAGTTTAGCACGAGAGCCGTGGATTTGCACACTGTTCCTCTTCCAGTCATTAAATCAAATTTGATCATATTATGATCACTATTGCCAAGCGGCCCCACCACCGTTACCTCTCTCACCAAGTCCTGTGCTCCACTGAGAATTAGATCTAAAATTGCTCCCTCTCTCGTCGGTTCCTGAACCAATTGCTCCATAAAGCTATCATTTATTCCATCCAGGAACGTTATCTCTCTAGCGTGACCCGATGATATATTGCTTGGGACTGGAGGAGGGGGGAGACCTCCTGCTCCAGGAGTGATGAGTGGTCGAATGTTCCCCACGTCAGCCGAGGCGGGGAATCCGGTGGAACAGAGAGAAAGTTGAGGTGGTAACCTTGAGTTACTACAGCGAGTACCCACTGATCTGTGGTGACTGAGTGCTATGGTTTGGAGAAATGGCACAACCGGCCTTCGACGGGAATAGCTGGAAGTGGAGGCTGGGTACTGCTCTCTAGGAAGGAGTCAAAAGCCAGATGCTGGACCTGGCTGGGGGGCTGGCTGTGACTTCTGTACTCGAGGTTGCCTGGTTTGGCTTTTCTGGTAAGGCTTAGAAGGCCGACCCCCTGGACACCGGGGGATAGTATCTCCTTTGCCGGTAGACTTGTTTCTTGGAGTCTCTCCTAAAGGATCTTTTGGAAGAGGAAGAGCGATCAGAAGGCAGTAAGGAGTGCTGGCGCAGAGTCTCTTGGTGGTCCTTGAGCTGTGCCACTGCTTCTTGAATCTTTTCTCCAAAAAGATTATCCCCAGCACAGGGCAAGTCAGCTAACTTGTCCTGTACTTCTGGTCTGTGGCAGTTTATTGTGCTTGTCTACAGAGAAAACAATGTTTTACCCGCAGAAACATGCTTTTACAAAATTGGTTGCCTGATACGCAGATAAACTTAAGTGCATACTGCATAAGATTACCTGGACTGAATGGAGGCA
The DNA here is from genome assembly GCF_901001135.1 of Rhinatrema bivittatum. Taxonomy (NCBI): domain Eukaryota; kingdom Metazoa; phylum Chordata; class Amphibia; order Gymnophiona; family Rhinatrematidae; genus Rhinatrema; species Rhinatrema bivittatum. The sequence goes on along the minus strand of NC_042621.1, from coordinate 300,662,668 downwards.
TTCCCAGGGTCAGAGTTGGAAGTGTTTTGATTTAAGTCCACACTTTTTGGATTTCTAAAGTATGCGCATTATATTTTCCTGAAATGTTTTCACATGCACAACAGGTGTAATTGTGCACACAAATTTGGTGGGATAATTTTCAAAGCAGATGTGTGTAAATCCGCTTTGAAAACTGGTGTAACTTAGGTGGATATTTACCGCCTAATTTAGGAAGGCTGATATAAAATTATTCCCTGAGAGAACAGAAACATGGAGAACTAGCAAGAAGGGGGATGTTTTCCTGTTTTAAAATTGGGGAAAATAGTAATACTGAGAGTTTTATCCTCTGCTTATAAAGTTCCCAATATTATCTAGAATTAAAACGTAGAAAGCATTTTCAGCATTTGAACTTTTCAGTAAAATAGGGTGCCTTTCTGTTTCCAAGTCTGAATGGCTCACATAATATTCTATGATTTAGGAGTTCTCAAATTAAGGAAGCACACTAAAATAAAAAAAATCAAAGGACCCATCAGAATTTGATAAAAAGCAATAATTCAATACTTAGTTTCCTTATCAAAAGTCAACAGCAGCATTTTACGTTGTGATTTCCAAGCTTCCCATGAGCCAATACTGGGAGCTGAACTTCTGAATGGTGTATAGCAGTGGTTATAAATGCAGAAAATCTCAGGAGTAAGAAAAAAAATCATACTAGCATCTTTTTCTTACCTTAAACACTCTGGATCCAGCTGTGGTTTTTGGCTAAGTTTGTCTCTTTCTGCTTCTAAACATTTTGTGATATCCACAGCTTCATTTACTTGATCTTCAATATCTGAAATTGAAACAGAGCTATTACTGAAAAATTTTAATTTTTATATTTTCAGACAACATACAGGCTCTAAAATACACCCAGGCAATTTATTTCTGAATAAATGCAGTAAGCCTATTTAACCGTGGTATAGTAAATTTGCAATACAAATACAGTCTTAGGGAAAGAATTCATAAAAACCATTTTGAGAAAATATGAAAACACCCCCTGTTCTCAAAACTCATTCTTGACTAGTTCTGCCATATCTCAACTTCCTGGAAGCTCACACATTTCTGAACTTCTCCAATTAAGATCTAGATGTTTTTTTCACAGGAGGAGTCCCACTATCGCATGGGGGTTTTTGCTGAGATAATGGGCCCTTCCCCCAAAAAAACATCGTGTCAGTATCGCCGCAGTATTGCTGCAAAACACTGTGGGGCAAAACACCACGGCATCGGCCCTTTAGATGCAATGGCGGCTCCGACCTCACTGGACCACCATCATCTTAAAAGGGCCATCCCAAAGAACCCCCCCCCCCCGCCTCATATAAAAGAAAAAGTGTGCCAGGGTCAAAGCTGACCCCCCTGCTCACCCCAGGGCCATTATTCGAGGCAGCCCCGTCATGTCTTGTTCGTGCAACGACGGTCCACCTCCAACCCTGATAAAAATCAATAAAGTGTATCCCCCCACTCCCCTTTCAAATCTATAATGTCTCAGCATATTCTTCCCTTTCCTCCCAACCTGCCATACCCAATGATAAAAACAGACTGATGGGGTTATAGGGTCTACCCAAAACCCCCTCTCTCTCAAGTCTTACAAAAGCTCATTGATTTTTAGTGGAAGCCCAATCGCCACTCCTGGGGGAGAGACTGGCTGCTATATATATATTTTTTTAATGAGCTGGCAGGCACTTTGGTGAGGTGGCAACAAAGTTCAGCTGAGCAGTGCTAAGCCTCTGGAATTCGGGTGGGAAAGAGGAGAGGGACTGGTTAGGGCCTGTAGACCTCCAATCTGTTTTGTTTTTTTGTTTTTTTTTAATCCTTTGGCACTTAACTACCTGTATTCATTTGACTATAGGCTGTTACGTCTAAAGTTATCTGGGAACACTTTCTTCGATAACTTTGACTTACTCTCAGGCATATCTAGTAGGGATGTGAATCGTGTCCTCGATCGTCTTAACGATCGATTTCGGCTGGGAGGGGGAGGGAATCGTATTGTTGCCGTTTGGGGGGGTAAAATATCGTGAAAAATCGTGAAAATCGTTAAAAAATCGAAAAATCGAAAAACCGGCACATTAAAACCCCCTATAACCCACCCCCGACCCTTTAAATTAAATCCCCCACCCCCAAATAACTTAAATAACCTGCGGGTCCAGCGGCGGTCCGGAATGGCAGCGGTCCGGAACGGGCTCCTGCTCCTGCATCTTGTCGTCTTCGGCCGGCGCCATTTTCCAAAATGGCGCCGAAAAATGGCGGCGGCCATAGACGAAAAAGATTGGACGGCAGGAGGTCCTTCCGGACCCCCGCTGGACTTTTGGCAAGTCTCGTGGGGGTCAGGAGGCCCCCCACAAGCTGGCCAAAAGTTCCTGGAGGTCCAGCGGGGGTCAGGGAGCGATTTCCCGCCGCGAATCGTTTTCGTACGGAAAATGGCGCCGGCCATACGCGTATGGCCGGCGCCATTTTCCGTATGGAAAATGGCGCCGGCAGGAGATCGACTGCAGGAGGTCGTTCAGCGAGGGTTCCGGCGCCTCGCTGAACGACCTCCTGCAGTCGATCTCCTGCCGGCGCCATTTTCCGTACGAAAACGATTCGCGGCGGGAAATCGCTCCCTGACCCCCGCTGGACCTCCAGGAACTTTTGGCCAGCTTGTGGGGGGCCTCCTGACCCCCACGAGACTTGCCAAAAGTCCAGCGGGGGTCCGGAAGGACCTCCTGCCGTCCAATCTTTTTCGTCTATGGCCGCCGCCATTTTTCGGCGCCATTTTGGAAAATGGCGCCGGCCGAAGACGACAAGATGCAGGAGCAGGAGCCCGTTCCGGACCGCTGCCGTTCCGGACCGCCGCTGGACCCGCAGGTTATTTAAGTTATTTGGGGGGGGTTCGGGAGGGTGGGGGATTTAATTTAAAGGGTCGGGGGTGGGTTTTAGGGGGTTTTAGTGTGCCGGCTCACGATTCTAACGATTTATAACGATAAATCGTTAGAATCTGTATTGTATTGTGTTCCATAACGGTTTAAGACGATATTAAAATTATCGGACGATAATTTTAATCGTCCTAAAACGATTCACATCCCTAATATCTAGAGTTAGCCGAATAAATTATCAGGCTAACTCCAAATACTGGAGCTATCTGGATAAGTAAAATTGGTCAACTTGACCCTAGCCATGGAACACTCCAAATGCGCCCCTTTCTTATTTGGCTAAATATTCAAAACTAGTCATTTAAATAGATAACTAGTGAGTTGAAAAATCACTTGACAAAACCCAGAAAAAACACTAAATACCATGAAAACATAATAAATCCAATACAAAAATTGTGAGTTATTCATCTAAATGGCTTTGAATATAAACCTGCTAGTATTTTGTTGAGATGTTTATATATTTATTTCAAGCAAGGTCATTAATGTTGATTTTCAGTCTTATCTCAAGCTAAGTATTACTGTTAATGTGTCAATATTCTGGGGATTTGTGGTTTGCTCCTCACTGTGCACCTTATTCTATTGCAAGCTGCTACTCTAATACTACTGTACCCTCTCTCTTGGCTGAATTTCTTATTCAAAAAGACAGGTAATAAATACAAATAATAAATACAATTTAATAATTTGGGTTTATATTTGTACAATTTTCAAATTGCTCACACTGCTGCAAAGTCTGCAGGTACTTTTAAAGGAAATATGCTTTGAAAATAGCATAAGGAAAAAGTACCTGCAGAGATTTGCACTTATCTTTTCTGTGGATATTATTTATAACCAAAATCATGTGCATAGGTTTGATAATCAAAATCTATTCACATAGTTTTCTCTCCCGACCCAACCTCACCTCGGGAATGCCTCCAATACTATGCGAGTAATAGTACGAGCTTATGGAATTGTGAGACAATCAATTTACATGGGTAAAATGCTTTGTTTCAATGTATTTTCCACTCATTTGGTTAAAATGTGAACCAGCATGATGTTTCACACTAATGCCGGTATATAAAAGCTATTAAATAAAATAAATAAATAAATAAATACGTTTCTGAAAAATGCCCTCAATAGATGGCTGCCAATGCACTTCTGAAATTTGGTTTATTTGTAGCTCTACCTTTCCTTCTGTGTCTTACAATATGAGTTCCTGTTGGCTTAAAAAGTAAGAATTAGGCAGATGCACTAGGCAGAAACACAGAGAGAAGCACAATGGCTCTAGACCTTAACAGTAGTAACTCGTAAAAAATTATTCTGCAATGATAGAAGACTATTATTGGGATTTATTATCCACCAGTTTGAATAGGAAATTCGCCTAAGGTGAGGAACAATAGCTTTTAATCAGTTTAAACAGACATTTCTCACAGAGTTTACAACACATATCATACTTTCACTTTTGTAAATCTCAAAAGAGGGATAACTCATGATACTTGTTCCTCAAAGTAAGCCTATAAAATCTGACACAAAAATATATGAATTTAGAACGTGCTTTGTTTTTCTAAAGGTTACCAATAGATATGTATAAACATTATGCATAAAATACCGTTAAGACTTCGCTGGAGTTCCAATAATTCCTGCTTGAGGGCATTCTTTTGTAAATTCAACATGTTTAAGTGAACATTTTCTTTTTCCATAAGCTCCATTTCTAAGAAAAGAGATTTTGAAGTTAAAAAGTTCAAAATTCTTGTGTTAGTCTTCATATGCTTAGCCGCACATTCTTAGCCTTTTACTGTGAATTATTTATTCAGATCTACAGAAACCATTTATCTACTCTCACAACCCATCATGTAGGATTCAACAATAATATTGGACCAAGCTGGGTTCTTCAGGCTACCACTGAATATTAAGCACTAGGAAAAGCCATGCAGCCCACTGCACTTATTTTAACATCTGCATGTTTTAAATATTGCCCAACAAATATCTGAATAGGTAAGTTTGCTTACCATAAATGGTGTTTTCCATAGCTAGCAGGATGAATTAGCCATAACATGTGAGGTGATGTCATTCGGCATCACCAGATAAACCTCTCTTTCTTAGCTAATAGAGCTTTTGTTGTACTGAGCATGTGTAGGAATTCCCTCCTAGACATTGCTTCTTGATCCCCCTCAGTCAATTTTAGAGCTAATTCTAGCTAGGACGTTGACTCTTCAGAGAGACTGGTAGGTATTTAGTGTGGATAATTCATCCTATCTATGGAGAATACTGTTTACAGTAAGCAAATTTGTTTTTTTCTGGCAATAAGTAGGTCTCAATTAGCCATAATGTGGGTAGCTCCAAGCTGAAGGTGCAAAGGAGTGTTTACTAAATAATAAGAAGTTAGTACTTCTTTTCTCCAGTGAAGACAGGTTAATCCAAGACCAGTAGGTTATGCACCTCTACCAGCAGATGGAGATGGAGCAAAACTGAAGACACGTTATATATACCCCTGCTCTGACATCAGTCTGCCAGTATTCTCTGCAAAAGTCAACTATGGACAAACTAACAATACTTGATTATAACCATTGACAGACACCTACTCAAGTACTCAGCAACAGAAAACACTGAGCCCAGCCAAAGAGTATAACATCACTAATCTAGGGACTGAAACTAACACTTGCCAGTTATCCCTGAAACGCAGCACTCAGGAGAACAATAGAACCACAAACCAGTAGCCAAGAGTGGGAATGTGGATTAATGTGCTTCACTAGAGAAAAGGAGATTATCAGGTAAGTAGTAATTTCTAATTTCTCAGCATTCAGACAGGTTAATCCGTGACCAGTGGGATGTATCCAAGCTATTCCTGAAGAGTACGGGAGGCTACCCGTGGTCTGACCAACAATGCACGTGCAAAGGCTGCATCCTCCCGGGCCTGGCGCTGGCAACCACAAGGGAGGACGAAGATGCTTCACCTCCATACCTGTCATTTCTAATGTCATTTTGAAAATGTAGGAAATGTTATCGATCTGGAAATGTAACATTCCAAACTTTTCATCGATCTGGAAACTTATCCCATTTTCCCCCCCTTTGTGACATCATCGTCGTGTCATAATCCTACCTTGGATGTGTATATAAGTCGCATCGCAAGTAGCAAAAATCCCTTTGTATTTGGTTCGGGCCAGGACAGAGCGGTTACAGCAGTACCTTTGGATATCATTTGGAAGATCGGCAGCGCTTTCAGCAGGTAAGCGGATGGTTCTTTCCAACAGATCCCCACATGGTCACCGGGGCCGCTGCCCTGAGCATCCGGATGTCCTTGATCAGAGGCCCCGCTACCTTCCACGTCCAAGCGCTCAAGGCAGCGGCCATGGATGTTGGAAGGCAGTGGGGTCTATGATCATGGACATCCGGAAAGAGGCGGGAACATCGGCCCCTACCTTCCACGTCCGGGCGCCTGTGAAGGCCTGGAAAGGCACTCAAGGCAGCCTGGACATCCAGAAATAGCTGCCTTCCAATGTCCATGGCCGCTGCCTTGAGCGCCTTGTATGACCGGATGTGGAAGGTAGCGGGGCCTTTGATCATGGACGTTCCCGCCTCTTTCTTGACATCCATGATCAGAGGCCTCGCTGCCTTCCAACATCCGGGCGTTCAAGGTGCACAGGCTGCTGATTTTGCACAGCTTTGCCTGCACGGACCCTGGATTTTAAAGGATACGTGCGGGTACATGCGTATCTATTAAAATCTGGTGTACTCTTGTTCGCGCCTGGTGCGCGAACAAAAGTACATGCGGGCTTACTTTATTAAAATCTACCGGTTCACCTTTATCTACATGTTTGTTAACCCCTTCAAAAATGTGAAGCAGATTTGTGAGGCAAGACCTGCCTTGGGTAAAGCCATGCTGAATTTGTTCCATTAAATCATGCTTTTCTATATTTTCTGTGATTTTGATCTTTAGAACAATTTCCATTATTTTTCCTGGCACTGAAGTCAGGCTAACTGGTCTGTAGTTTCCCGGTTCGCCCCTGGAGCCCTTTTTAAGTATTGGGATTACATTAGCCACCCTCCAGTCTTCAGGTACAACGGATGATTTTAACGATAGGTTACAAATTTTTACTAATATATCTGAAATTTCATTTTTGAATTCCTTCAGAACGCTAGGGTGTATATCATCCGGTCCAGGTGATTTACTACTCTTCAGTTTGTCAATCAGGCCTACCACATCTTCCAGGTTTACTGTGATTTGGTTCAGTCCATCTGAATCATTACCCATGAAAACTTTCTCCATAATGGGTATCTCTCCAACATCCTCTTCAGTAAACACTGAAGCAAAGAAATCGTTTAATCTTTCTGCAAGGGCCTTATCTTCTCTAAGTGCCCCTTTAACCCCTCAATCATCTAACGGTCCAGCTGACTCCCTCACAGGCTTTCTGCTAAGGATATATATTTTTTAAGTTTTTACTGTGAGCTTTTGCCTCTACGGCCAACTTCTTTTCAAATTCTCTTAGTCTGTCTTATCAATGTCTTACATTTAACTTGCCAGCGCTTATGCATTATCCTATTTTCTTCTGTTGGATCCTTCTTCCAATTTTTGAATGAAGATCTTTTGGTTAAAATAGCCTCTTTCACCTTACCTTTTAACCATGCCGATAATTGTTTTGCCTTCCTTCCACCTTTCTTAATGTGTAGAATACATCTGGACTGTGCTTCTAGGATGATATTTTTTAACAATGTCCACACCTCTTGCACACTTTTTACTTTGTAACTGCTCCTTTCATTTTTTTATAACTATTTGGGGTGCCCTTAAATGGAATTGCACCCCAACCACCCGAACATTTTTCAGTACTTCATTTCAGAAACTATCTAACCTACTACAAAGCAAAAATGTATGTACTAAGTTTCCTTTCCTGCTTCAAGCTTGTGATAAATGTAAACTTTTGCTTTGTAGTAGACTAGGACATTTTTTAAATGAAGTACTAAAAAAATCTTCAAGTTTGGGAGGGGGAGCCCTCATGTTTACGTTCACAAGAGAACGCGTCCTGTTAGCACATTTGGAATATCTATTCCATTTGAAGGCATAGTTTTTCCTAACCAATGGCTTTCTGCATAAGAAAAGTATGTCTACCATTTCTCTAGGTAGATAGAAATCTGCGATCATCAAGCACTCAACATCAAAGCTGTTAGAGGGCTGGGAGGTAGGGATGATAAAAGTGTTCCTTTATCTTGAGTTAACAATGTTGGGTCCGTCCCTAGACATTTATGGGAGGGCTTCTGGAGAGTTGAATCAGATATGAAAACTATATCTGTCTGGGCCACACTGGAGCTATGAGGATCAAATGACTGTGATCCTAGAGAAGCTTCTGAGTGTTCTGGTGATCAATGGTATTGATGGAAAAGCATACATAAGGCTTGTTCTCCAGTCGAGCAGGAAAGCATCCTGAGTTAGCTGATAGAAATGAGCAAAATTGATTTAGTTTCCTGTTTTGTTCTGTGGTGAACAGATCCACTGATGGCAGATCCTATAAGTCAAATAGTCTGTCTGCTGATTGCTGCAGTGACTACTCATGTGGACAACACACTCTGCTGAGGTGATTTGCTAGCATGCTGGAGATTCCTGGCAGATAGGTGGCTTGTAGAACAGCTTGATTCTTGGATGCCCAATCCCAATTCTTCACCACTTCGTGGCAGAAAGGCCATGACCCTGTGCTCCCTGCTTGTTCGCATAAAACATACCAACTTTGTTGTCAGTCTTAAAAACAGGATGTGTCTTCCTTGAAGAAAATGCACAAAAATTGACACAGCATATCTTACTGCTCTTAATGCTAATAGGGTGATCTGAAACAGACTTTTTTCAAGAAACCAAGTGCTCTGGATTTGAAAGGATTCTGAGTGAGTACCATAGTTCCCTCTAAACTGAGCATGCGAGCAATAGCTCATACATTTCGAAGCATTGGTCACAGGTTTTACACGGTCACTCACATGCTTATTTTCTTTGTGCTATATTTATTTTATTTATTTATTTGATGTGTTTTCTATACCGTCATTCGGTTTCGTCATCAGAACGGTTTACAGTGCTCGTGAAATAACATTGGTCAAAGCATCAAAATGTCAACAAGAAGGAGAGTTTTGGGGTTTGGTTCTTAGTTGAATACATATAAAATAATTGTTATATTTTAGCAGTCTAATATCACAGCAGTGTTCATACTTGTGGTAGTACGTGAAGTGAGTTCAGTTGCACAGAAATGCAACGCTAATACTGGCACTCAAAAATTTTGCACATACCTAGTTATTCCTTGGAGGGAACATTGGTGAGTACCCCCATTCCTTTGGTAGAGGCATATGTCATCAGTGTTACTTGATGAAGGAGCACTCGAAGAGGGGCTCTTTCTTTGAGAACTGGGGAGTATAATCACCACTGCAACTCTTGCTTCAAGTCCCGTCGTACCACATTGACAATGGCTGAGTTAGCTGATCCTACTGAGAATACAGAAGGTAACAGATATGGAGGTGGGTCAGCTGCCATATTTAGCATTTTTTTATATACCGAGGTATAGCATAGTTGCCTTCACTTCGGTTTACATATAGAACAACTTGTTACATTGAAAGATTTTTTAAACTTTAAATTTAACAATAGTGAGAAATGGCATAAAAAAAGAAGTATGAACAGAAACATGGTGTACACAGGGTAGGTACACTGAATAGATAGACAGAGATAACTGAGTTCTTCATAAAAGGAGGCATCAGTAGCTTGAATCAGGAGAGATTGTCCAAGGGGAATAGTGAAAGTTGGCAGTCTATGGGATTATAATTTAAAGTCATTGAGAGCTGTCCTTAAGAGTATGGTTGAGAAGCCAGGATTTTAGGTCTTTTTTGAAAGATTTTAAGTTTTCTTGTGCAGTGAGGAAGTGGGGTAGCGAATTCCATAACTTTGGTCCAATGATGGAGAAGGCTCTGTTTCTGGTGGAGGATAGTTTGGCATGTGGAAGTGAGGGAATCACAAGTTGAAGTTTACTAGATGTTCTTGTTGTGCGTTGAGAGCGATGTATGTGTATAATGTCATCAAAGGCAGTGTAGTTGGCTTTGTAGATTGCTTTGTGGATTATTGATAGAACTTTGAATTCAATTCTTTTTTCTATTGGGAGCCATTGTAATTGGTTGAGGACATATGTCCTAAAAATACCAGCAAAGCTCCGGCAGTTGAGTATGGAGAAGAGAGTAGCATGTGGATGAGCGATCTAATGATGTATACTCTTTCTGAAGGCAGGAATGCTCTCTCTTGTAGGGAGTTTATCCAAGAATCAACAAACAAACATCTGAGTGAGGACCTGTCTGTTTCTCTCAAAATTTATTATGCAGCCCAACTGTTGCAAAAGACAAATAGTCTTGTGGAGGAAATGGAATACTTCTCCCTGAGAACTTACCATGATTAGCCAGTCACCCAGAAGGAGGAAACCATGAATTCCTTAAAAACACAGATGTGCCGCTACCACTGCAAGGCATTTTGTACAGGGTCTTGGAGTTACCAATAGGCCAAATGGGAGTACTTTATATTGATAGTGGGAAGAATCCACCTGGAAGCAAAAATAGTGTCAATAGGAAGGGTGGAAGTGTATGTGAGCAAATGCATCCTTTAGATCCAGAGCACACATCGATTCATCCTTCTATATGTACAGGAGAATCATGCTGAGGGAATTCAGTTTGAATTTCTCTTGAATTAGATGTTTGTTCAAGTGTCTTAAGTTCAGAATAGGTGGATAGAAGACAATGGGTGATGGTAAATGGAACCTACTCTAAAGAGAGAAAGGTGTTAAGTGGAGTGCCACAGGGATAGGTGTTGGGACCAGTTCTGTTCAACATCTTTGTGAGCGACATTGCGAAAGGGATAGAAGGTAAAGTTTGTCTATTTGCGGATGATACTAAGATATGCAACACAGTGGACACGCTGGAAAGAGTACAGAGAATGAGACGGGATTTTAAGGAAGCACCAAGCAAAGCATCCAATCTACCCAATAGCGGTGCGAGCGCCATGGGAATCGGATCAGTGACCGGCTCGGGCACCGGTATCGGCATCGATGGAGGCTGGAATCCTTGCAGTGCTTTACTGATGGCCTCTTGGTTCATCCGATCCAATTCCTCGCGGAAGCCTGGGGCGGGGAACCCCGGCACCAGAGTAGGAGGTAGCACTGGCGTAGCCAGAGGGTCCACTGGTGAAAGTGGAGTCGCGGCTCCCAGCACCGATGGTGGGGAACGCCTTGAGGACACAGTCGCAGAGGAGGATGGGGCCTTCTCTGGACGGGATTTCTTTGTTGGTGGCTCTGTCGACGCTTATGCCAAGGACTTGCCAGGTTCGACGGACTGAGCCTTCCAATGCCGGGGTCGATGCTTTTCACGATGTTCTCCTTGGTCCGGTTCTCGAGGCGAAGAGGAGGAAGTCGACACCTTCGGAGTAGTCAATGCCGGTTGGACAGCACTGGTGTCCCATTGCTGATGAGAGGTCGATGACACCGGCTCAGACGAAATCGAAGTAGTCGATGGAGTCGGGTGTTTTGAATGAAAAAGAAACTCCATCTTCTCCAAACGGGCTTTGCAGCCCTTCGGCGTCATTTGGGCACATTTGGTGCAAGTTAGGGTATCATGGTCAGATCCCAAGCACAAAACACAAACTCTATGCGGGTCTGTGATGGACATTGTCCGAGGACAATTGGGGCACCGACGAAAACCCGACGCTATGGCTTCGACAAAAATTTAGCCACAGTGCGGTCGTTAGCCGGTAGGCCTCGAAGGGAAAACTCGACGGGAATCGACCGCAAAGAAGGGAAAAACCTTACCTTTTGACCGCGGAGTACAGATATCGATAGGGGGACCCCTATAGCGTAGAATTTTTTGAAAACTTTTAAAGAAGTTCTGTGAGGAAAATTCCTGTCAGGAATCTCAAGAGCGCTCCTTAACCCGTGTGGCTACTGCTGCACGGAAAAAAAGAGACTAAAGGGGGACTCCTACTGGATGAAGGGACAGTGCATTGCTGAGCATGCCCAGTAGGTGCCAGTCAAAGCTAGAAACTTTGACAAAAGTGTTCCGTGATTGGGCTCCATCCTGATGATGTCACCAATATGTGAGGACTACCATCCTGCTTGTCCTGTGAGAAAGGAAGACATCAGGATATCTGAAGACATGGACATCAGGATATCTGGAAAAAGAGGACGGGATCCATCAAGAGACCAGAACATGGAACAAATATCAGACGAAGGTTCAAGAACCATGGATGAAGACAAAGAGGACCAACGAGGAACAGAGTTCCTTGAAAAAGTGATGAAGGATCATGGAGGACTCCTGGAGAGAAGAGCTGGAACTGAAGATCCAGGAGCAGTCCGACTCCATGACTGACTCCTTGCGAAGGCAGACTGAATGAAGGCTGAGCCCTTTTATAGGGCTGAAGAGAAAACACCTTGATGATGTCAGGAGCAGCCAGGAGGGTCTGGCCCTTTAAATCCAGAGAGGGGGCGCAGCTTCACGCCTAAGGAGGCAGGACCAGGGACAGCAGCCATGATGAGACAAAGGAAGCAGGCCCGAGGTGTCGGGGCGGCTCCAGCCGCTAAAGAGAGAACTGAGGACGACCTCAGGCTGAGGAAACATTGGTGGCAGACTCTGGGCTGCGAAGAGGAACTCTAGGCAGACTCCTGGCCGCAAGGAGAGGACGGAGGAGGCGGCTCCAGCCGCGAAGGACAGAAGGCTTCAGGGTGGGCTCCAGGCCGCAAGGAGACGGCGGAGGCGGCGGCTCCAGCCGCGAAGGACAGAAGGCTTCAGGGTGGGCTCCAGGCTGCAAGAAGATGGTGTCAGCGGCCCCCTGGCTGCGATGGAGAAAAAGACAGTGGCGGTTCCCAGCCATAGACAGCAGCAGTGATGACGGCGGCTCCAGGCCACATGGACGCGCGGTGGCAGGGCCTGCCATGCCAACACTGGTGGCGGCCTCCTGGCTGCGCAGAGCAAGCAGGCAGACGGCGGGGAAGCAAGCAGTAGAAAGGTGAGAGGCTGCTTGTGGCTAGGCCCGCGAGCAGAATCATAACAGTATCCCCTCCTCAAAAGATCCCCCTCCCCAGGTCTGTTTCTACAACAGAAAGGGGTCGAAGAACTGAAGCTGGAACTTCTTGATGGAGAACTGAGGCGATGAAAAATTTGAGGCTGGAAGACATGGAACTGAAGACATAGAAGATCAGGATTCGAGAAGACATAGACAAACACTGAAGGTGCAGATCTAGCAGGATACGGAAATTGCTGGACAGCAAGGCGTCATCAGATTCTAGCAGCTCAGGATGGAAGAATTTGGAAATAAGTAGTCCAGGTTGACCAAGAAACCCAGATGAGTGGTCACATCTTGAAACACAGTCTGGTACTTGGTTCTTAGTTAAACAAGACGGAAGTAGAAAGCACGCACACATCATTCTTTTGGTGGTAATGATGATGAAGACCAATCGGACGTCAAACTGGAATCTTGAATGCGAAAGTGATACCACTGGAGAATGGATACATGAACTTGTAAGTTCTCACATGCCCTTGGGTAGGCATGGATACAAGGAATGCCCAGTGGAATAAGGAATCCAATGAATATTGTCAAGAATGGAGAACTGATCATGGAGGCATTGATATTCCTTCTGAAGATAGGTGGTAATTGGCGGAGATAAACAAGTAGGAGGAACTTCAAGGTTATTGATTCCAGGCATTGGCAAGACCGGATGGCAAGAGAAGTCCCCTTAACTCAGTTGGGATTATCTCTCAGAAGAGTCTGTATTTCGCATAGACTTCCAATGGGTGGTAAGGCTACTCTCAAGAGGGAATCTGTAATCAAGGGATGTCAAGGAGTTCCTTTATTTGAGGTAGTGATTGGCTGTAAGATCTCCCAGATGACTTTGGAGTTGGGATCTTCATGAGCCAGAGCCTTTTCTGCTAAAGTTAAGTCCATTTTTGGTTGTTATCTGTGCTTAGAAGTAGGGCATTATATTTGCCAAAACTAGTGCACTGTCTGTTAAAAAGAAGCACAACTGAAATAGAAATTTGGGAGTGCTGTAGTCAGTTTTACCTGTTTGACTCCCTCCCACCCTACCCCTCTGCCCACCCACCCCTACGTTTGTGTTTCTTATATAACCGCCTAAATTCATAAATGGCAACAAGGTAAATTAGTATTTCCATAATTGCTATTCATCAGACAAATTACCAAAATGAGGTCTATCCAATGCAACTGTTGTGGAGCCTTTATATTGAGGGTAATCATATGGAAACTTAAGGCTTGCCCCATTTGTTCACCACTCTTTACCTTGGAAAAGGAGCTGGCTGAAGGTAAAGCTGAATTAGCTTCAATAAAGAAAGTCTCAGCCACGGTACATTATTCAGAAATTAATTTCCCATTACCACTGAATAACCAAAAGTCAAGGAAAAAGAGATTTACTGTGGGCTCAGGTAGGATAAGACCGGTGACCCACAGACACCCATTATTGACAGCTGTGCAGCCCACAACTCTACCCCCCCACTCACACAAGGCATTGAGAAGCTTAAAAAACAGTATTACAGTGGGCTCGGGTAGAATTAGACCTGTGATCCGGAGACACACACTGTATCAAGTGCAACAAGTACAAAATGCCTTCTCTGTATTAAATACTGAAGAAGTTCTTGAGGAAAAGATTGAAATGTTATCTGAAAAGAGAGAAAAACCCCAATGCATACAGAAATTCCAGATCAGAAACCAAAGGAAAAGGCTCACTGTGATGGATGACTCTGCCATCAGAGGCACTAATCCTTTCCCTTGCACAAAGGCAAAGGGAAAAGTGGATAACAAAACTCAACTAAAGAGGTCACAAAAGGAGTCCAGAAACAGCAGTAACCTGAATGAAGAAAGCTGGAAAGCTATGAGCACAAATGCTTGTAGTTTGGGCAATAAAATCCCAGAGCTGCAAGCCCTAATGGTGGAGGCGGACTTGGACGTTGTTGCTGTCACGGAAACATGGTTTACGGAATCTCATGACTGGGATACGGCAATACCGGGCTATAACTTGTTAAGGAAAGACAGAGAGGACAGGAAAGGGGGAGGAGTGGCTCTTTATGTCAGAAACAATATCCATACAAAACACAAAATTCAGCTGAAACGGAACTCTGGTGAAGTAGCGTTGAGCAACCTTCATAAATAGCCTCAGTATATTTGTGGCTTATTGGTTGAAGCCTGTAACATTCCGGGCAAGTATAATCATAGGTTGCAACACGCTTTAGTGGCACCAGTAGGTGCTGAAACTGTGACACTGACACTGTGCAATTTTAAGAACACTAGTGTGTGTGCACTTATCTTTGTTCGAACGCAGGAGAAGGGCAAGAAAGTCCTGAAGTGTGGCCTCCGACACCGTGGTGTTTCGGAGTCTGTTACTCCTTCATCAGGGACCTTCAGGAAGAGATGAGCCTTCAAATATTTCTGCGTGTAAAGATAAAATAATCAGAGTTCTTATATGCTTTACTGCTAAAGATGCAAGGGCTCGGTTTGGAAATTGAAACTTACTCCGCTGTGTCCCGGTCAGTATGCAAATTCTGAGACGGCGATTATCTGTGCGCTGGAATGAGTGAATATCTTTTAAGAATAAAACTGAAAAATGCTATAGTTTCTCAATAGTGGTTAAAAGTTAACCTGACTTACGTGCACTATACCGTTGTCACCTGCCAACATGCCGTTCAGATACTGACAGCTTGCGCGCCCGAGAGACGCTGACTTTAAGGGGGACCCGTCGAATCGTGATTTGACAGGAAATGACGTACGAGCTTACAAATATGGTCATATCCATATAAGGCGAATGACGTAGCAAGGGAAACCCTAAGTGGGTAACTCCAAATAAGGAAAGTGACGTCACAAAGACGGCCATCTTGAAAAAAATTTTTTTTAAAAATGAACGGGGAGAGTGGTACAAGCATATTATGATACAACTATGCGGGCGACAGCATTCAAACCACTTTTTTTAGAATTGTCATGGTGACACCAGAAGGCTAACTACTGTGAAATTCGAAAATGTTAGATCATGGAAAACCATTCTACTTTCTCATTAAGTCCATATGGCTCCACACTGTGTAGTTTGAAAATCCATTCATTTTCTTTGTAATTCAGTAAGCTCGAACGATCTCCACCTCGCCAATTTGGAGGGATATGTTCAAGTATCACCCATGTAAAATCTGAGAACGTGTGTGTATGTGTGATACAATGTTGAACAACAGGTGCTTTTATATCCTTGTTATTAATCCTGCTCCGGTGTTCTCTTCTACAATTTCATCAATGGCTCAACCAGGTTAATCCTAATCTTAGATTCAGTCTTACATACAACGCTACTCAACTGTCTTTTCTAGACATTCAGATACAGAACACTCAAACCGGGATCCACACGACCATTTTCAGAAAAACCACCGACAGAAACAATTATTTACGCTTTGAGAGTCACCATCCAAGATCCTTCAAAGAAGGACTCCCGGTCGGACAATTTTTTCGCATCAGAAGACTATGTTCGGATGTCCAAGAATTTCACAAACAGGCAGCAACATTGAGTGACAGATTTCAACAGAGAGGCTATCCCACACGTGTGATCAGAAGAGCATACAAGAGAGCCACCTTCTCAGATAGAGAGCAACTCTTACAATACAAGCAAAAGAAAGAAACACCAAATTTAATTTGTGTACTTCCATACACCAATCTCACTACTCACATTAAAACAGCCATCTTAAACAATTGGCACATTCTAAGTCCCCATACCATTTTTCGAGATCCTCCTATGTTCTCGTATTCTCGTGGAACCAATATCAAACAGAGAGTAGTTAAAGCGGTTTCCAATATAGTATCTCGTCCTTTACAGAGTGGTCAAAACCAATGTGGGAGTTGCTCCTTTTGCCCCCAGGCACATGTGGGCACCCATTGGCAAGATCCACAGACAGGATTCACAGTTTGGATCAAACAAGAAGTCACCTGCAATACGGAATGTGTGGTTTATGCCTTGCAATGCCCCTGCAAGAAAATATATGTGGGGCGCACTAAACGTAAGATACGCATTCGTCTCACGGAACACCGGAGCAGGATTAATAACAAGGATATAAAAGCACCTGTTGTTCAACATTGTATCACACATACACACACGTTCTCAGATTTTACATGGGTGATACTTGAACATATCCCTCCAAATTGGCGAGGTGGAGATCGTTCGAGCTTACTGAATTACAAAGAAAATGAATGGATTTTCAAACTACACAGTGTGGAGCCATATGGACTTAATGAGAAAGTAGAATGGTTTTCCATGATCTAACATTTTCGAATTTCACAGTAGTTAGCCTTCTGGTGTCACCATGACAATTCTAAAAAAAGTGGTTTGAATGCTGTCGCCCGCATAGTTGTATCATAATATGCTTGTACCACTCTCCCCGTTCATTATCAAAAAAATTTTTTTCAAGATGGCCGTCTTTGTGACGTCACTTTCCTTATTTGGAGTTACCCACTTAGGGTTTCCCTTGCTACGTCATTCGCCTTATATGGATATGACCATATTTGTAAGCTCGTACGTCATTTCCTGTCAAATCACGATTCGACGGGTCCCCCTTAAAGTCAGCGTCTCTCGGGCGCGCAAGCTGTCAGTATCTGAACGGCATGTTGGCAGGTGACAACGGTATAGTGCACGTAAGTCAGGTTAACTTTTAACCACTATTGAGAAACTATAGCATTTTTCAGTTTTATTCTTAAAAGATATTCACTCATTCCAGCGCACAGATAATCGCCGTCTCAGAATTTGCATACTGACCGGGACACAGCGGAGTAAGTTTCAATTTCCAAACCGAGCCCTTGCATCTTTAGCAGTAAAGCATATAAGAACTCTGATTATTTTATCTTTACACGCAGAAATATTTGAAGGCTCATCTCTTCCTGAAGGTCCCTGATGAAGGAGTAACAGACTCCGAAACACCACGGTGTCGGAGGCCACACTTCAGGACTTTCTTGCCCTTCTCCTGCGTTCGAACAAAGATAAGTGCACACACACTAGTGTTCTTAAAATTGCACAGTGTCAGCGTCACAGTTTCAGCACCTACTGGTGCCACTAAAGCGTGTTGCAACCTATGATTATACTTGCCCGGAATGTTACAGGCTTCAACCAATAAGCCACAAATATACTGAGGCTATTTATGAAGGTTGCTCAACGCTACTTCACCAGAGTTCCGTTTCAGCTGAATTTTGTGTTTTGTATTGATTCTAGTTTTCAGCTGACATCACGAGTATTTTCTAAGAAACAATATCCAAGCATCGGAGCTGCAAGGAAGATGGGGCAATGAAGAAGCACTATGGGCCAACCTAAAAAAAGATGGGACATCCATTTTTATTGGAGTGGTTTACAGGCCTCCAAACCAAAAAGATGAGCTGAACAGAGATCTGGTTAATGACATCCACAGGATAGGAAAGAAGGGAGAAGTGGTGATCGTTGGAGACTTTAATATGCCGGATGTAGACTGGAGAATCCCATCTGCAGAATCTAATAATAGTAGAGAAATAGTGGATGCCCTGCAAGTAGCTTTGTTCAAACAAATGGTTATGGAACCCACAAGAGAAGGAGCAATACTTGACTTAGTGCTCACTAATGGAGATAACATCTCTGATATCCAGGTGGGCGCCCACCTCAGCACCAGTGATCATCAAACGGTATGGTTTAATATCACAAAAAAGATATGGAAAAGAAGCACAAAAACCCGAGTTCTGCAGTTCAAAAACACAAACTTTGATGAAATGGGGAAGTACCTGGAGGAAGAACTAAAAGGCTGGGAGAATGTGAGAGATGTGGATCAACAGTGGACCAATCTAAAAGGAGCAATTGCCAAGTCAACTAATCTATATGTTAGAAAAGTAAAGAAAAGCAAAAGAAAAATGAAACCTATCTGGTTCTCAGAGGAGGTGGCTGACAAAATAAAGGCTAAAAGAACAGAGTTCAAGAAATACAAAAGATCCCAAAGAGAGGAGCACAAAGAAGAATATCTGGTAGAACTGAGGGAGACGAAGAAATTAATCAAGAGAGCAAAAAGTCAAGCAGAAGAGAGGATTGCCAAGGAAGTAAAGAGAGGTTACAAAACATTTTTCAGATACATCAGTGAAAAGAGAAAAGTTCAAAGTAGTATAGTGAAATTGAAAGATGGAAAGGATCAATGTGTGGAAAGAGACGAAGAAATGGCAGAAATATTAAACGAATACTTCTGTTCCGTGTTCACTAAGGAGGACCCTGGAGAAGGACCGTCCCTAGTTAACAAGATACTGGAGGGGAGTGGAGTAGATGTAACTCCATTTACAGTAGAAAATGTATGGGAAGAGCTGGGGAAACTGAAAGTAGACAAAGCCATGGGACCTGATGAGGTTCATCCCAGGATACTGAGGGAGCTCAGAGATGGGCTGGTGGGTCCGCTGTGTGACCTGTTCAATAGATCCCTAGAAACAGGAGTGGTGCCGAGTGATTGGAGAAGAGCTGTGGTGGTTCCGCTTCACAAGAGTGGGAACAGAGAGGAGGCTGGTAACTACAGACCGGTTAGCCTCACTTCAGTGGTGGGAAAAGTAATGGAGTCACTGTTGAAAGAGAGAATAGTGAACTATCTACAATCGGGAGAATTGCTGGACCAGAGGCAGCATGGATTCACCAGGGGAAGATCCTGCCAGACAAATCTGATTGACTTTTTTGACTGGGTAACCAAGGAATTGGATCAAGGAAGAGTGCTCGATGTCATCTACTTGGATTTCAGCAAGGCTTTTGATACGGTCCCGCACAGGAGACTGGTGAATAAAATGAGAAGCTTAGGAGTGAGTGCCGAGGTGGTGACCTGGATTGCAAACTGGTTGATGGACAGAAGACAATGTGTGATGGTAAATGGAGCTCTCTCTGAAGAGAGGGAGGTTTTAAGTGGTGTAACAGGACCGGTCCTGTTCAATATATTTGTGAGCGACATTGCGGATGGGATAGAAGGTAAGGTTTGTCTTTTTGCGGATGACACTAAGATCTGCAACAGAGTGGACACGCCAGAAGGAGTGGAGAGAATGAGATGGGATTTAAAGAAGCTGGAAGAGTGGTCGAAGATATGGCAGCTGAGATTCAATGCCAAGAAGTGCAGAGTCATGCATATGGGGAGTGGAAATCCAAATGAACTGTATTCGATGGAGGGAGAAGGGCTGATGTGCACGGAGCAGGAGAGAGACCTTGGGGTGATAGTGTCTAACAATATGAAGCCTGCGAAACAATGCGACAAGGCGATAGCAAAAGCCAGAAGAATGCTGGGCTGCATAGAGAGAGGAATATCGAGTAAGAAAAGGGAAGTGATTATCCCCTTGTACAGGTCCTTGGTGAGGCCTCACCTGGAGTACTATGTTCAGTTCTGGAGACCGTATCTACAAAGAGACAAGGACAAGATGGAAGCGGTACAGAGAAGGGCGACCAGGAAGGTGGAGGGTCTTCATCGGATGACATACGAGGAGAGATTGAACAATCTAAATATGTACTCCCTGGAGGAAAGGAGGAGCAGGGGTGATATGATTCAGACTTTCAGATACTTGAAAAACTTTAACGATCCAAAGACAACGACAAACCTTTTCCATCAGAAAAAAATCAGCAGAACCAGAGGTCACGAGCTGAGGCTCCAGGGAGGAAGACTAAGAACCAATATCAGGAAGTATTTCTTCATGGTAAGGGTGGTGGATGCCTGGAATGCCCTTCCGGAGGAAGTGGTGAAGTCTAAAACTGTGTACGACTTCAAAAGGTCATGGGATAAACACTGTGGATCCATCAAGTCTAGAGGGCGTGAATAAAGAGGAGGCAGCAAAACACTGCACGGAGCGGCAGTAGCCACAGAGGCATTCAAACACTGCACAGAGCGGCAGTAGCCACAGAGGCATTCACGGAGCGGGATGCCAGTGGCCAGTAGTTGGTGTTCCACCTTCATGGAGCGGAAGGATGGAGGGCTGCTATCTCCAAAAAAAAAACAAAAAACAAAAAAACAAACAAAAAAATAAAAACAGGGGTGGGTAAGAGTATGGGGTAAGGGTGTGGCCTGCTTGTTCCAGCAGTTGCTACCCCTAATTGAGCTGGACGTTCACTTGGATGCAGATACGGCGCTGCTCTCTAAATTGGTGGTGGGGTGGAGGGGAATTAGGCTGGAGGGTACTGGAAGCCAATAGTAACAGGTGGGAGAGAAAAAAAGGGGAAAAAATGGATAAAGTGCGTAGCTTGCTGGGCAGACTGGATGGGCCGTTTGGTCTTCTTCTGCCGTCATTTCTATGTTTCTATGATAGCAGGGATGAGGATTCCTCAGAGTAAAATCAGATGAACTGTTTGAAATAGTAGTTAGGCTCTGGAGACTAGGCTTAGGAGTAACAGAGGGTTCTGGTAGAGAATCAAGAGCACTCCTCCATGGAGATGGATGATTAATGATATAACCAAGGCGGACTTCCTAATAGAAGCTACTCATTGATGAAAGACACAGAGAAGCTGGTAATTATTTTTAATTGCCTTATAAAGCCATCCAGAGGAATCTCAGTAATGATGGACCGGAGACAGTTCCCAGCGGCGCAAAAGGGTGAAAAAACTCTGGAGAAAATGATTATAAGTGTTCTCAGGAACAGCGAAGTGGAATCTCGCTGGTAGACTTCAAGGAAGATCAGGTCCTTCCAGGTGGATAAACTGCAAGGCTATACCAGCTCACCAATGTAGACTGAGAGGGATAACTGCAGTCCTTAGCTTGGCAGCTGGGAGCGTTGAATGAAGGACTTTAAGGACTTATGGCAGCGAGTTCAGGCTGTAAGACAACTCGCCAAAATGAAGATGGAGGATCAACAAGATGACATCTTAGGAACTTGGAGCGATGGTAAAATTGAAATTCTATATACTCAGTAAGATCTGGAACATAGCTGTAAATACAAGGTGACTCACTATGCTGAAGTCACGGAACAGGATGGACAGCCAGATGATGTCTCAGAAGACCTGGGATGGAATCCAGGGCTGGAAACACCACTTGCACAGACAATGACAAGGTCTTGACTGAAGATGGTCCCAGGCGGGAGCCAGAACAGGGCAAGCAGGAACTGAGTTGGAGATGCCGGTCGTTCGAACACAAATACCTGGAGTGCTGTGGAGTACACTCGGATCGATGGTAAACTCCCAGAAGCTTGAAGATACTCGAAGTCGAAACCTGGATGCAGGTGCCTCCTGCAGATCGTTTGGAACCCAGATACCTGGAGTTGCTGTGGAGTACATTCGGATTGAGGATATACTCCCAAAAGCTTAGTGATACTTGACAATGAAGTCGGAAGTGGCACTGGATGTGGAAGCCTGGGTGCAGGCGCCTCCTGCAGGTCGTTTGGAACCCAGGATGTACAGCCAACATCACAGTGAGAAAAACGGAGATGGTTCCTGGAACAGTAGCAGGCGCCTCCTGCAGGTCGAGAAAGGTTCCAGGACTGAATTAGACTCGAAGATCTGAATGTAGGAACTTCCTGTAAGTCGTTGGATCCAGAAGGACTGGACTTGGGGAAAGTCTGGACGCCGGCGCCTCCTGCGGGTCATGGAATCCAGACAGCTGAGGGGGAAAAAACCCCCAAACAACAGAGGAATGAGAAAGAAAAATTTTGGTTAGTAGCAAGATATCGAATGTCCAGAAAATTGGGAACAGATAGGCTGGTAACCAAAGCACAAAAAAGTTTTTTTTCAGGAAAATTGGAATCAAAATTCTTGAGAAAATGTTCTGATGGTAAACAGATGCTAGTGCCTCCTGCAGCTGGTTAAAAAAAATCAGGACTTGGAACTCAGGACTTCAAGTTCAGGACTTGGAACATCAGGACTGGAACAGAGAACATCGGATATGAAAAGACTGTTGCGTCCAGACGCAGATGGCTGCCGGTACATCAGTCGGGCGCGCGTGCCCTTAGGCATCTGGTCAACATGGCGGCTTGCAGCGTTGAGCCGGTCCCGGGGACACCGGAGGAGGACGATGTGGAGATACCGCAGCAGCTAGCCTTCCATCAACCCCGGAGGGAGTCGCCAACGAGGTAAGGTGGACGGAGCAGAGACGTCGGGCAGCGGTGGACCCAACAGTACCCCCCTTCAAAGGGTGATCTCCTCTTCGGGTACCAGGCTTGGGTTTTGAAGGATGCGCAATATGGAATCAACGAAGTATCTCTTTATCCAAGATATTGGTCTGAGGCTCCCAAGAGTTTTCTTCGGGGCCAAAACCTTCCCATTTTAGAAGGTATTCTAAAGTCTTGCCTCTTCTACGAACATCCAGAACTTCTTCAACCTTGAGCTCTAGGTCATCTTCTGCATTGATAACAGGTGGATCTTGATATTTGGAAGAAAATTCACTAAGTATGAGTGGTTTCAGAAGTGAAACGTGGATCGCGTTATGGATGTTGAGACCAGGTGGTAGCTTCAGACGGTAGGTGACATTGCCAATACGTTGAAGGACTGGGAAGGGTCCCATGTAGCGAGGAGCAAACCGAGAGGAGGGTAGTTTGAGTCTGAGGTGCTTGGTTGACAACCAGACCTTGTCTCCTGGCTTGAAGACTGGAGCTTGCGCATGGTGCTCATCGTAGTACTTCTTAGCACAGTCACTCGCTTTAATTAGCATGTCCTTAGTCTGAACCCACAGTCTATGGATATCATCAGCAGTGGTTTGAGCTGCTGGGGACACCACAGAAAGCTTCAGTGGAAGTGGCAGTGTTGGAGAACGTCCAAAAGCCACTTCAAATGGTGACAATCTGGTAGATGTTGCTGGATGAGAGTTGATGGCGAATTCAGCCCATGGAAGCAATTCGGCCCAGTTATTCTGTCGAGACGTGATATAGGCTCGAATAAATTGCTTCATAGTTCAATTCATCCGTTCTGTCTGGCCATTTGACTGCGGATGGTAGGCTGAAGTGTAGTCCAGCATGATGTTGAACAACTTGCACAAAGCCCTCCAAAATCGTGCCGTGAATTGAGACCCACGATCAGATACGATGTGCAAAGGAAAGCCATGGAGGAGGAATATGTGCTGTATAAAGAGTTTTGCAAGCTCCAAAGCTGAAGGTATGCCCGGAAGTGCCACAAAGTGTGCCATCTTGCTAAATCGATCCACTGTCACCCAAATGGTATTCATTCCTTCGGAAGTTGGTAAATCGACTACAAAGTCGGTAGCTATGTGCGACCAGGGCCGATCCGGAACTGGCAAAGGTTGCATCTGACCCCACGGTTGTCCAGAAGTAGGTTTGTTCTTAGCACAATTGGAGCAGGATGCCACGTAGGAATAGATATCCTTTTTGATGGTAGGCCACCAATACAGCTCCTGTATTTTAAGCAGGGTACAGCGTTGGCCTGAATGGCCAGCCAGCTTAGAATCGTGCACCCAAAAGAGCACTTTCTTCCTGACTTTCTTAGGAACAATGGTTTTACCAGTGGGTACGGACTGAGTGGTTGCTACGAGTATCTTCTTCGGGTCTACTATGTACTGTGGCTCATCAGGCACATCTTCCAACATCGGTCCCCAGTCCCATGGCACCGTCACAAGGCCCATGAGGGGGAAGGACTCTAGCTTTCTCTTCAGAGAAAACATCCCTGAAGGATGCACCTTGGGGCGGCAGTCCTAGCCTCACTAGAGTAGTAGGCATGCAGGTAACAGGCGAGATTTCCTTAAGGCACCTCCCATGGCACTCTGGGCCCCAGCGGGAAAGATCCAGGGACGCCCAGTCAAATTGGGGTTGGTGCATTTGCAGCCAGGGTAACCCCAGGACGATAGGATACATAGCCTTTTCCAGTACAAAGAAGGAGATTGATTCCGTATGGAGCGCTCCGGTGCAAAGAGTAACTGGTACGGTTTCGCAAATCACCTTACCCGGTAAGGGTTCTCCATGAATGGAAGATAACAATAGTGGATCTTTCAATTTGATGAGGGGAATCTTCAAGTATTCCACTAAACTTCTGAGAATAAAGTTGCCTCCTGCCCCTGAGTCCATCAGGGCAGGCATCCAAAATGATGTCGGTCCACAGGTCAAGGAGATTGGGAGAGAAAGCAGAGGAGAAGACGCGGTAAGGCCTAAGAACAGTCCTCCTGCAGGACTTAGGCCCATCCATTTTCCGGACAAATGGAGCATGTAGAGACATTATGGCCAGGCTGACCACAGTACATGCAAAGACCTCGCTTCTTCCGAAATCTTCTCTCTTTAGAAGTCAAATGTCCATGACCAAGTTGCATCGGTTCATCTTTATCAGCAGCAGAAATCACTGGAACCTTTCGAGGTGCAGGTATAGAACCAGCCTGATTCAACCCAGATAACATCTTAGGCTGGAGTTCCTTCACCTTGTCCCGGAGCCGGTGATCAATCCGAGTGGCCAAGGCTACTAATTCGTCCAGTGAGTCAGGTATTTCGCGAGCAGCCAGCTCATCTTTTAAACGGGTATCCAGGCCTCTGCAAAAGAGAGTCTTGAAACATTTGGAGTCCCAGCAGAGTTCTGCCGCATGAATTTTAAATTCTATGGCAAATTCAGCCAATGATCTGCTGCCTTGCTTCAATTCTACCAAAGCAAAACCGGTTACAGAAGTTCGAGCAGGATCATCGAAAACGTATTTAAATAAGTCCATAAATCCTTCTATGTCCTGCAAAATAGGGTCCTTGTGTTTCCACAAGGTAGATGCCCAAGACAAGGCCCTACCATCCAAATAAGAAAGGATGTAGGTAGTCTTGGAGAGAGCAATAGGAAATAAAGATGGTTGTAAGGTAAAGTGCATGCAGCACTGGTTTAAAAGCCCCGGGTCTTCTGTATTTCTCCAGAGAAGCGGATCGGAGCCGCCAGTGGTACAGCAGTCTTTAAAGTTACCTCCTGTAACTGACCTTCATGGTTAGAAGCAGTGCTTTGAACCTTCTGTGTGTGTAGCTGATGAAAAGCTGAAGTAAGTTTTTCCAAGGCGTCCTGTTGTTCTGCAATGCGCTGGGCAGGGCCAGGCCAGGTCAGGTATAGCCTGCAAAGCATTGAGTTGTGCTGGATCCATGTAGTAAGCCAAAACCCTGGAGTCAAGCCGGAACCCTAGAGTCAAGGCGGATCCATGGAGTAAGCCGGAGCCCTGGAGTCAAGCCGGATCCATGGAGTTAGCAATCTGTGATTAAAGCTCTGTTGTTAAAGCTGAGAGATAGCAATCTGTTATTATTTAGAATAGTTGTGGGTGGATCCTTGGACCAGTGGCAGGTGACTACGCCCTCGGGGGAGATCCAGAGAGGGACCACTGGTCAGGCTTAGTGTAGGAGACAGACACACACTAGTTCTTTTATTAGACAATATATTAAACCACCAGAGATGGCAGTAGTGAGCTGGAAGCGCCCGGCTGGGCTGTAGTCCCTCAGGTATAGAACAGCGATCCCAAGGTGGCTGAGCTGTAGAGAAACTAAGAAAGTGAGTAGATAGGATATGCAGAGTTCTGGAACAAGTCCTTGATGATAACACTCGCACCATAGTCTCTTGAGGCAGCCCAGGAGTTGGAATGCAGTAGGCCCTCAAGGAGCGAGTACCTAGTCCCAGGGAAAGCTCTGAGAGATTTATTTATTTATTTGTTATTTTTATTATACCGAGTTTCATGATAGGAATCACATCAACCCGGTTTACAATTAACAATGTGAGTAAAGGCAGAGAGTAACAAAGTAAAGAACATTTCCCAATACAAGAACAAATATAGTATGAAACTTAACAAATATTATAACAATATTTTGGATGTGAGAAAGTTACAAAAAACATGGAAAAATAACTTGGATATGAAAGGGGAAGACAGATAGATGGAAATTCACTAATGTTGTAAGCAGTGATGACTTCTTAGCAGAAGTGGTATTCAGGAGCTGGTCCGGGACGTAGGCCCTCGAGGAGCGAGTACCGGTTCCGAACTGCGACCTGAAAAGAAAAAGAAAAGGCGAGGCCCCCGAGGAGCGGGTACCTCTAGTAAAGTCCGAGGAGGCAGAGTAGCTAGGTTTGCGGAGAGCGAATCCCATCCGCAGCGACCTGGAGGAAGCTAGGTAACTTATCCCTTGCTAACTCGTCCTGTTAGCGAAAACAGAGACCTTAAATATCTGGAGCTGATGATGTCATCTCAGGGGGACGCCCGAGGTTCGCGCCAATGCTGGTACATCAGTCGGGCCGCGTGCCCTTAGGCATCAGGTCAACATGGCAGCTTGCAGCGTCGAGCCGGTCCGGGGATGCCGGAGGAGGACAACGTGGAGACGCCGCAGCAGCTAGCCTTCCATCAACCCCGGAGGGAGTCACCAACGAGGTAAGGTGGGCAGAGCGGAGACGTCGGGCAGCGGTGGACACAACAAAGACTAAGGTAGGACCAAGCTCTGACAGTTGACTGCTGCTAATACCTTTGTATAAATTCAAGTTTGTGCAGGAAACAAGATGGCTGCTAAAGAATGTGAGGAGCACTGAGCTGGGTGTCTCCTGTAAACCAGCGGCGCACTTAGCAACAGATCCACAGGCTGCAGTTTTCTTCCAGCCAGGAAGAAGGGTGAGGTTTTCAATAGGGTGAACCAAAACAGAGTGAAGGCATTGCAAGTAGTTATCCTTATGAAATCATGGTATTGAACAAAATCATTCAGTTGAGTCAAGGATGCGAGACAAGTCAGTAGTTGGTTAGAATCCATTACAGACATAAGATGTGGAGGAACAGTGAGAAAGGCATTAGCTGTAAGATGAAGTGATTGTGATCAGGAGATTAATTTATATTCAGCAGCTGGTATGATCAAGGCTCTTTTGGACTGTAGTTAAGACATTTCTTCCAGGAACAGGCATTGCTGTGAAGATGTGAGTCAGAATGAAGAACGGTAGCTGCTTAGCCACATCTTGTGCAGAAAAATAGTCTTCATCAGGATATAAGCACTTTTCTATTGTGGGGCCCCTATGGACCCCTTCCAGTAGAATTGGAAAATTCAGCATTTGAGGAATTTCAAGACCTATCCACCACCAGATCTTGAGGAGCCCATTCAGTGGGGTTCAGGCATGCCTCATCTGTATTCGGTATTCACTGTTGAGGGTTCAAAAGAAGACTGCAGGTTTGCTTGCTCTGAGGTTGCAAACAAGAAGAGTCAGAGTCAATGACCCACTCACATGTCTCATCTATAATTGCAGTAAACAGAACAAATGTCTTTGGCATAGATCCAGTGATTAAGTCTTTGTAGTTGTAAAGCTGAATATAAGGGCATGGATTATAGTATCAATGCAGAAACAGTTGAACAGTTCAATATTCTGAACATCTGGGGACAATGCAGTCAACTACTTCTTGGCCTAGCAATGGTGTGCAAGCTTTAATAGGTGAGGCAAGGATTCTGGCTTTTTATCCTGGCTTTCTTTTGCAGTAGCAGGTGTGGGGAGTAATACTTGATGTCTGCTTGTGGTCATGGTAATACAATCCGGATTTGTTGAAAAGTACTTTGTAATATAAAATTAAGTTTGTTGATTAAAAAAAAATCACATTCAATCAAGCTTATGTTCAGAGCTGGAGTGCTGTTTGGATGGGTGTCCAATAATCACCTCAAATAGGTTCAAGATTAATGATTACTGTGTCTTTTAATATTGCTAGTAGAGCAACAGTACTTTTGAGTACGGCAATCTGTCTTTTAATCAGTTTAAGTCAATTTGGTTTTAATGATTTATTTCATCCTCCAGTTGGTCAGTGAAGTTTATATTGACATTGCAATGGGTCCCTTTAGTATAGATTTCTGTCCATTATCAAACAATATTTGCAATCCTGAATTGAGAGAGTTCATTTGCTATTGTATTATAAAAAAAAAGTTTAAAACTATCTTAGATTAAGGTTTGGAAAATAAAAATATTGGCATGATCAATTTAGAACAAAAGTGTTCAGTGTTCCAGTAGATGACATACTTCCTGCTCCTTTGTGTGCTCTTCGGGAGCCTCGTAGATGTGGGTTACATTAAACAAGAGTGAAATAAAATAAATTATGTACTGTATATATTTATGTGGCTTTTATTTTCTTTACAAGTGTTATCTCTGTCTCAGTCTCAGCTTTTTGGAATGTTCTTGCAGTAGTATCCACTATGTTTGTGGCTACTAATTTTGTTTTTAGTGGGGGGTTTTAAAAAATATATAATTGGTCTATTTTGTTGTTTTAGCTCCACTTGTTTGGCCATGGAACATCATATTCCAGTGATTTTGGACAGAGAGCATTATGGCCCTTTCCAGTTAATTGTTTATCTTTTCACAGAACTAGGAGAACATAATTTCTTCCTTGGATTACTGTAACTCCTTATATTTAGGCTTCTTAATACCACCTTACATGGTATAAAATGCAACTGCTCGCATTATCACTGGAATGTCTCTTTGGGACATATTCCTCCAAATTTGGTTAAGCTTCATTGGCACCCCCACAGCTGAATTAAATTCAAGATCTTATTGATAGTCTTTAAGGAATTTCATGTGGCTAGCACCCCCTATGTTTAATGCTGCTTTAAAATTGTATCAACCTGTATGTAGTCTTTGATAGAGATACAAAATTTGTTATGCATTTCTTCATTTAAACAAATTAGACTAGATGAATTCAGAGAATGTTTATTTTATGTTCAGGGACCCATCATTTGGAATGTCCTTCCAAATGTCATTAAGTCTGAATTTTCCCTTTTAAAATTTAGAAAATTGGTGAAAACATAAATCTTTCAACAGGTCTTTAATAATGCAATATGCTGAGTGAAGAGATGCTATGTTTTTTAATTTTTAGTCATTGTTTACAGACAGCGAATGTTTTTATAAAGCTGGTAAATGGAAAGTTATCAAACATACTGATATGCCATAACAGTTGAGTGGTGAGTGATTTTAGTAGTTTTAATTTCTAGTCTAAGAAGTAGATTTTAAGAGCCACGCCCAGGCGCACAAGTTTACCGGCCGCACACATGGACATGGTGATTTCAAAACATATGAATGTATATGCACATATATACGCGCGTTTTAAAATTGGCTATTCACATCTACATTTGCGCACGATTTCATATTGACATGCACAAATATAAAGACGTATGCGCAGACTTCATGGTTCAGTTCCGGCCTGCCCTTACCCCGCCCAGATCACACCCCTAATTAGTGAAAAATTTTTTTTTTTTTTTATTGTGCATGTACCCGCACAGGTTTTTAAAATCCATGCAGCACATACCACACATGTATCTCCTGGTTTCGGCACACATAGGGGTTTTAAAATCTACCAGATTCTGTTTAACAGAAGGACAATGTTTTATAATGCTGATAAATGGAAAATTACTAAGAATAGAGACTGATATAGTAGCTGAGTGGTGATCAAGTTGTAATACCAGAGAACGAAGAGCGTACCATGATTGTAGCCAAATTTTCTTGGGTGTTATTTTCATGTTTTTTAATTTTAATTTTGTATTTTTATGCTTTTGTATATTTATAGTTTTATTTCTAATGTATGTATTGCTTAATTGCTTTTAGGAACATTTCATTGTAAACTGCTTAGAAATGCTGATAAGCGTTCAGAAACTTTTTAAATAAATTAAATACAAATTCACAATAAAAAATGATTAAAATATATCCAAAGTAGAAAGCTTGCGAGGGAGTCTGTTGGACCGTTACATGATCGAGGGGTTAAAGGGGCACTTAGGGAAGATAAGGCCATCACGGAAAGATTAAACAATTTCTTTGCTTCAGTGTTTACTGAAGAGCATGTTGGGGAGGTACCCATTCCGGAGACAGTTTTTAAGGGTGATGATGCAGATTAACTGAACCAAAATCACAGTGAACCTGGAAGTTGTAGTAGACCAGATTGACAAACTGAAGAGTAGTAAATCACCCGGAGCGGATGGTATATACCCCAAAGTTCTAAAAACTAAAAAATGAAATTTCAGACCTATTTCATTTAATTTGTAACCTATCATTAAAATCATCCATTGTACCTGAAGATTGGAAGATGGCCAATGTAACCTCTATATTAAAAAAGGGCTCCAAGGGTGATCCGGTAAATTATAGACCGGTGAGCCTGACTTCAGTGCCAGGAAAAATTGTGGAAAGTGTTATAAAGAATAAAATCACAAAACATATAGACAGATGTGGTTTAATGGGTCACAGCCAGCACAGATTTACCCAAGGGAAGTCTTGCCTCACAAATCTCCTTCATTTTTGTTTTTGAAGGGGTGAATAAACATGTGGACAAAGATAAACCGGTAGATGTGGTGTATTTGGATTTTCAGAAGGCGTTTGACAAAGTCCCGCATGAGAGGCTTCTAAGAAAACTAAAAAGTCATGGGATAGGAAATGATGTCCTTTTGTGGATTGCAAGTTGGTTAAAAGCCAGGAAACAGCGTTGGATTAAATGGTCAGTTTTCACAGTGGAAAAAGGTAAACAGTGGAAAGCCTCAGGGATCTGTACTTGGACCGGTGCTTTTTAATGTATTAATAAATGATCTGGCAAAGAGTACGACGAGTAAGGTGATCAAATTTGCGGATGACACAAAATTATGCAGAGTAGTTAAATCACAAGCGGATTGTTATAAATTACAGAAGGACCTTGTGAGACTGGAAGATTGGGCTTTCTAATGCCAGATGAAATCTAGTATGGACAAGTGCAAAGTGATACATATAGGGAAAAATAACCCTTGTTGTAATTACACAATGTTAGATTCTATCTTAGTAGTTACCACCTAGGAAAGAGATCTAGACCATAGTGGATAATACATCGAAATTGTCGGCTCAGTGTGATGTGGCAATCAAAAAAGCAAACAGAATGTTAGGAATTAAGAAGGGAATGGCAAATAAAACTATGGATGTCATAATGCCTCTCTATTACTCCATAGTGAGACTGCATCTTGAATACTGTGTGCAATTCTGGTCGCTGCATCTAAAAAAATATAGGGGTAGATTTTAAAACTTGCACACAAGCGTACATGTGCACGCGCTTCCCGGCTCGCACACATGTATGTCCGATTTTAGAACAGGAGCGCACATGTTATAAAATCAGGGGTCGGCAAGCGCAAGGGGGTGCACAATTGTGCACCTTGCACGCGCTGAGCCAGGCCGTGCTGCCTTCTCTCATTCCCTACCCCCCCCCCCAACCCCACCTTCCCTTCCCCTTTTTCTTTTTTTTTTGTTTTAAAACTTACTTCAGTCCTGGGACTGAAGTTGCATGCGCCGGCTGACTGCCGGTGCGCGATCCCTGGCACAGCGGGAAATGGAGCCTCTGATCCCGCCCCTTTAGTAAAGTCCCGGGACTTACACGCGTCCTGGGGCTTTAGACCCGGCGCGCGTAGGGCTTTCTAAATCAGCCCCATATAGTTGCACTGGAGAAAGTGCAGAGAAGGGTGACCAAAATGATAAGGGACATGGAACAGCTATGATAAAAGGCTAAGAAAGTTAGGGCTGTTCAGTTTGGAGAAGAGACCACTGAGGGGGGATATGATAGAGGTCTACAAAATCATGACAGGACTTGAACACGTTAGTGTAAATCGGTTATTTACTCTCTCAGATAATAGGACTAGGGAGCATTCCATGAAGTTAGCAAGTAGTTCATTTAAAACAAATCGAAGAAAATTATTTTTCACTCAGCACATAGTTAAGTTCTGGAATTCATTGCCAGAGGATGTGGTTACAGCAGTTCACTTTCAATGCATATCCAGCATAGCTCTCTGCTTCAACGGCAGGGGAGAAGAAAAAAACTGATACCTCACGCATATCCAGCATAGCTCCCTGCTTCAACGGCAGGGGAGAAGATAAACAACCAATAAGGGCTGTATAACATAATCTGGGTAAAAACAAATAAGCATGGGTGTAGCTTGCTTATTGCAGCGGTTACTACCCCTACTACCTCTAACTACTCAAGCTAGATATTTCACTTGGATGCAGCTCCATCACCGCTCTCTACATTAATGGTGGGGGTAGAAGGGAATTAGAACCAAGAGCTAAGAGAAACAGATAAGTATGAGAGAAGAAATGAGGGAAGCTTGCTGGGCAGACTGGATGGGCCATTTGGTCTTCTTCTGCCGTCATTTCTATGTTTCTATGTGTTACTGGGTTAAAAAAGGTTTGGTAGGTTCCTAGAGGAAATATCCATAAACTACTATTAATAAGAAATAGTAGCTTTAAAATTATTTGTTTGGGTTCTAGCCAGGTACTTGTGACTTGGATTGGCCACTGTTGGAAACAGGATTCTGGACTTGATGGACCCTTGGTCTGACCCAGTATGGCATGTTCTTATGTTCTAAATCTTTTAGAAAGGCTATAGACATATCTATTTACTAAAGCATTTCATTTTAGGAAGGTCTGTGATATGTCATCTGATTTAAAATGACCATTGTTTCATCTTTATGTAAATGAGATCCTGTAAATTTAAAGCGGTGAAGGGGCTTATTTATATCTATTATTTTGTTATTGTAATGGAGCCAACTTCCATCCCAGGTAAAGCAAGGGAGGCCACAATAGTGAAGTTGCTCTACCGCCAGCGAGGGGTGCAGAGGCTGGTAAGAATGCCAGTGAGCTTACTTTGAGCTAGGAACGGTCCTCCCACTAGCCTCTTCAGCGGCTTTTTGCAGGCAAGGATTTATTGATTTATGAATTTATTTATTTAATTAAAAGTTTTTATATACCGAGGTATAGCTAGCAGGTTTACAAGTACAACAACATATTACATTTAGCAGTGAAATTAGAACCAGACGAATATTCAACACACTTAATACAAGCAAAAGAACTTCAAAACAATTATAACATGGTTTAACTGTGATCAACCAAATAATTTATAGCTTTATTTTTTTATATCCTCCTCTTCCTCTCTACCTTGCTACTTTCTTCTTTTGACGAGAAAGGCCTTGGTTTCCAGACTGTACCAGCTCACTGGCAGCTTCACGTAGCACAGGCCATGGCTTCCCTTCATGCAAAATGTTGTCAGGGACCAGGGCAGGCTTTGAGGATAGCAGGGCAGAATACCATCTCCAATCCCCCTCAGCAGGTAAACTCTCCAGCACTTATTACAAAAAAAAGAAAAAATGCATCCTTGCGCTGGCAACTCCCTGTGAGTTAGAGAGGGAATGGAGCATGCCCCCCCCCCCCCCTCCCCTCTTTTCAATGCCTATGCGCTCAAAGCTGTGCTGGCTCATGTAAAAATAAATAAATAGGCCATCTTACAGGGTAAGCCTTGATCGCATGCACTTCTACCACTTTCGGGGCATTAATTACTCTGTTAAAGCTGTTATATTGGTTACACTGTAAAGCTCTGATGCTGATTCCTTGTTGCCTGTAAACCGATATGATGTCCATCAACGAATGTCGGTATAGAAAAACCTTAAATAAATAAATAAATTGGCACAAGGGAGTGTTGGATGTTTGGCCTTCACAAACGGCATGGGCTTGCAGCCGTTTCCCTCATAGTGCAGGCTGTTGGGGTTAGAGTGGGTTTGCATGCGGGAAGTTTGCAATGGCTGGCTCCAGCATGTTTTGCCCTGTCCACTAGCTAGTGTGGACAGGGAAGTTGCTCTCGGTGGTCAGGCCTTAGGGTGGGGGCCCTCTGCTGTAATGATGGCCCTCAGGATCTGTGTGTCAGCAGGGAGGAGGACATGCAGTTTTAGAGGGGGAGCTCCCCCTTGGTGGTGAAAGTGGGCTTGAGGCGGTGGCTGTGCTCCCTATGGGGGTTGGTCTAGGTCCTGCCAAGGATTGTCATCTATGCAGCCAGGGTGCGGCATGGTGTGTCTCCATTTGGCCGAATGACAGAGGGTGTGTGACAAGGAATAAGGAGGGGCAGCCTAGTGGGGCACCCATGAGGTAGATAAAAAAGGAAATGGTGACCCATAGCTCGCAGTATTCTGTGCGCAGGCCCGCTCTGTGGAAGGCAAGCTTTGAGTTGGTGGGGCGGCCTGTACTACTGAAGAGACATGCACTGCTCCGCTGCAGGTGACCGGCAGTATGGTGCAAGTGCTGAGCGCCGGCAACACTTTATTCCCCCACAGTGCCTCATGGCTACTCATCGGGCCAGGGTTTCCATTGTGGTTGCCACTCGGGCAGTTGTGGAGTCACCTTGGCCTCATGGTCAGGGCCTCCATGTGTCTTTGTGTTGGGCTTTGGTGGGAGGTTGTGGGCTATAGTGCAAGCATATAGAACACTCCCGTGTCAGACTCCTGGTTCCTGTGTTTGCACTCCCCACACCCCTGGTTGCCAGAATTGAAGGGGTCAGGGGAAGCTAATGTACTTTGGACACTTGGGGAGAGACATGTAGCATGGCCTTTGCGGTCAGCCTGAGTTGGTGGCCTAAAGTAAAGCAAGGAATCTAATATGTATGGCAAATCAGTCCTGGAGCTCTGGGGGGGGGGGGGGGGGGGGGCGCTTAGCAAGGGTAATACATTTAAGCCTGCAAGCCTAATGGAGAGGTACAGAACTGGGGTGGCACACAAAAGAGGAATTTATTTTATTTATTAGCTTTTATATACCGACATTCGTGGGTACATCATGCCAGTTTACAATATAACTGAAGGAGGAAAATACAAAAAACCAGGGTGGGATCTGTGGTGATCATATCTGATTATCTTTGGTTGGCCAAATATATCTGATGACCTTCAGATGGCCAAACAGGTGAATAAAGCAATGACATGAGTCAAAAAGTTGCTTGCTGCCTAGAGAAAGGAATGGTCAGCAGAAACATGGAGGCGGACCTCATTTCTAACTGGCTCAGTCACAGCAACTATACTTTCAGGGTATATAAATCAATGGCAGTAACACAGAGGATGACTACAAAAACAGCAGGGGCAGCTGCCAGTTTGAGAGTGGAACATGGGTTCTTGAATGGAGCTTGCAATCTTATGGGGCACGATCTTTTGGGAGCTTTTAATATAGCAGCCATATTTGGCTGAGGGTCTATAGTGGCCATTTTCAAGGAAGATCAGGTGCACCATGGGCAGTCACCGCTGACCAATGTTCAGATATAGGCTAGTATCTAGGCTGAGCCTTTCAGTACCTCACTGCAACAAGAGTCACCAGCGATGGCTCCATAACATGTTTGGGAACACATATAATCATTTATTGCCTCTTTTCCTAGCTATGGCATGACCCATGGAGTGTGGTAATTAATGGACTGCGTACAGGGCACAGACAGCTAGGCCCATCTTGTGCAACATATACAATGTGCACAGCACCTCCTCATCTTACCTTCCCCTGCCCAAGTCTCTTTTGAGTTCGTACAGCTTTAATCTCCTACCCAGGCTGAGAAAGACAGGGACAATGAGTGGTGAGACCGGTAGGTAACTCACTTAGGTATAGCAGCTAAGGTAATTAACGGAGCCAGTGGTCTTAACCACTATGACCTCCTCCCCCCCTTCCTTCATTTGTATATAGAGGGAGATGGTCCACAATGATGAATTCTTGCATGTACTCTGGGGCTCTTCAATTCTTCTTAAACTGCCCATGGCCATCAGTATTCTCTCCAGGTCTGTGCTGCCTGCTCTGTGGAGTCCGGTATGCCTTGGGGTTGGAGACTTATTCACAACTCTCTCGACTGATGTGCGAGTCGGGCTTTTAAAATTCACCTTTATATTTTTAGCAGATTAGGGAGATCCTGGACTGGTCTGGCTGGACTCAAGGCAAGGAAATCATCAGGTAAGAACATATTTCTCCTTCCTCTTCATCCTACTAGACTCTCTCAGATGCATGAGATGTATTCAGTCAATTCCTCAAATGGGTGAGATGCTACTAACCATGCTTCAGAGCGAAACAGGCTACACCTATAACTTCCTTAATCCAGCGTGTCAGTGAACCCTTGAAAGCCACTTCCTTCTGGACTCGGCAAACAATACGAGCAGATCTGACTTCTTAAAACCATTTGTGACCTTTAAATAACACAACAGAATTCTCCTTGTATCTAAGGAATGAAGCCAAGTATACGCCTCTCCACACAATTACCTACAGATGACATACCACATACGATGAAACATCAAAGCTACCTTTGAAAGGAATGAGAGGACTATGAATCTTTACCAGCTCCTCAGTAAACACCAAGAGCAGCTCCCTACACAAAAGAGCCTGTAACTCTGAAATTCATAGAGCAGAACATATTGCCACCAAAACACCACCTTAAGAGTGATAAGCTTTACTGAAATCCTCTTTAAAAGGTAGAGCCTGCTAAAAATAAAAACTAATACAGATTCCAGGATGGATCTTTCACCAAAGCCCTAATACACCTCACTCCTTTAAGCAACCTATACACATCTGGATTAAAGGATAGCAGCATATCCTGTAACACGCAATAGATGCTACTTGTACCTTCATGAAATTTAGGGCGAAACCCTTATCCAAACTTTCCTGCAAAAAATATAAAATGTAAAGAACAGGAGCATTTCTAGTGACAATCCAATTAATAGTTCACCAATCCTCAAATATTCATCATATCCCTACGTAAACTTCTTCCAAGAACACAACAAAGGTATCCACCACCTCTTGAGAGTATCCCTTATTCTTAAGTAAGACCTCTCAAGAGCCAGGCCATGCCATAAAACAGAACTGAACTGTATCGTGAAAAATCGGTCCCTGCCTCAACAGGCCAGGATTATGTGTAAGAAAAGGGGACTCCTGTCCAATAACAGACTACATTCACATAACAAAAAAGCCTGGGCCAAATGGGAGCTACTAGAATAGACCCTCAATTTGTGGAGATCTTTTGTAGGACCATGCCTATCAGACGTCAAGGGGGGAATCACAAAGAAGTTATTTCGACTATGACAGAATCAAAGCATTCAGCATGGATAACATTTTCTTCTCGTGCTGTAAAACTTTTTCCCTTTAGTGTTTTTGTTGGTCACCATTAGTTCCTACACAATCTTCCTCCAACGTGCTACGATATGACTGAAGGTTTCCTCTGAAAGCTCCCACTCTAAAGAATCTAGCAATTTACAGCTGAGAAAGTCTGCTTGAAAATTCTCTGATCTTGCTATATGAAATGCTGTTACAGTCCTTAGGCGTTTTTCCACCCAGGCCAAAAGTGGTATTGCTTCTGATGACCCCTGAGAACTTTTGGTTCTTCTTAATGGTTTATTTATGTCACTGCCATGGCATTGCCCAATAAAATCCTGACTGCTTGGGAGATCACGTGATGCGGTGAGCCTGAAGAGACGCACGCAGCGGGGCTCCGGGTGCTGACTCTCCAAAACCGTACAATCCATGGTGTCAGACTTCCAAAGTCACTCTAAAACAGAGCGCAGAATGCAGAGAAAAAACCG
The DNA here is from genome assembly GCF_901001135.1 of Rhinatrema bivittatum. Taxonomy (NCBI): domain Eukaryota; kingdom Metazoa; phylum Chordata; class Amphibia; order Gymnophiona; family Rhinatrematidae; genus Rhinatrema; species Rhinatrema bivittatum. The sequence continues at coordinate 300,624,553 of NC_042621.1, read as the reverse complement.
CGGTTGAGATTGCAGGAGTTTGAGAATGGCCAGCGATGTCAGCGAAGCCCCCAAGAAAAAGTAAAACTCAGCAGCACAGAGCACAAGATGGCCGACTGCAGGAGTGTGTCGGAGGGAGCAGGCCTGGACGACAGGGCAGTAGCGCGGCTGACTGCGGTGGTGGTTGCGGCGCTCGAGCACAAATTCGAGGGCATAAATGAGAATTTCACTGCAGTCTAGGATACCTTGGGAGACATAGGCTGACGCAGTGAAATCCCAGAGGGCCGAATCTCTGTGGTTGAGGAAGATCAGCAAGCTCTCACAACCAAGGTAACTGCCTTAGAGACCTCTATAAAAATGGCGGAAAACAAAATAGAAGACCTTGAAAACCGTGCTCGGTGAAATAATTTAAAATTTATGGGACTCCCAGAGGAGGTACAAGAAGGAGACTTACAATTCATGTTAGAGGATTGGCTCCCAGAAGCCCTGAAGCTACTGGCTCTGACTAGGAAATAAAAATCGAGCGCGCCCACTGCCTAGGCCCCAGGAGAGACACTGACTGACGCCCGAGACTGGTGATTGCCTACTTTCTTAACTGGGCGCAAAGGGTGGAAAAATAGAAAGCTGCAAGACAGAAGCGATCTGCCTAGTTGAAAAATACCGGACCCTGGCACAGTAAGCATGGTAGATGTCCCAGGCGAAGAGGGCCATCCACTGCGAGGTTGACCAAGTCCGCGAACCACGGCCGAAGTGGCCATTCTGGCGCCACCAGAATTACTGGACCATGGTAACTCTCTACTCTTCGGATTACCTTTCCCACCAGGGGCCGTGGCGGAAACACGTAGAGGAAAATGTGCTGCGGCCAGGGAAGGAATAAGGCATCCACTCCCTCCGTGCCGTGCTCTCTTCTGCGGCTGAAGAATCACGGAGCTTTGGCGTTCCATGGAGTGGCCATCAGGTCCAGGTGGGGAGACCCCCACCATTTGAATAGAAGTGCCACTGCTTCCTCGGAGAGTTCCCACTCTCCAGGATCTATGCGTTGACGACTCAAGAAGTCGGCTTGAACATTGTCCACCCCTGTGATGTAAGAGGCCGCTAGGCGAGAAAGGTGGACCTCCGCCCAGGCCAGCAACTTGTTCGTCTCCCGAAAAATGTGATGACTCTTTGTTCCCCCTTGACGATTGATGTACGCTACTGTTGTTGCGTTGTCTGACAGAATCCGAACCACCCGACGCTGGACTAGGGGGAGAAAACGCTTCAACGCCAGGCGTACCGCTCTGGTCTCCAAGCAATTGATCAGCCAGGATGCTTGCAATTCCGTCCATGTCCCCTGTGCCAATTTCGTCTGACAGACCGCTCCCCAACCGGAGAGACTGGCATCTGTGGTGACAATCACCCACTGAGGGTCTGCCAAGGTTACTCCCTTTAACAAATGATCCAGGTTGAGCCACCAGGCCAGACTGTCCTTGGTCCTTTCTGGCAGTGGGAAGATGGCCTGAAACTCCCGAGAAACTGGTTTCCAATGGGAGAGCAAGGCTCTCTGCAGAGGATGCATATGCGCAAAAGCCCAAGGTACCAGATCGATAGTGGACGCCATAGTGCCCAGAACCTGAAGATAATCCCAGGCTGTGGGAAGAGAGCGCGAAATGAATCGCTGTACCGTGGATATGAGAGCCTGGGCCCGATCCGGACGCAGCAGTACCTTGCCCACAGCTGTATCGAAGTGTGCTCCTAGGAAGTCCAGGGACTGAGATGGAGTAAGGCTGCTCTTGGAAAAATTGACCACCCATCCAAGGGACTGAAGGAGATACAACACTATCGCTCATTGACACTGGACCAGGGACTTTGCCCGGATGAGCCAATCGTCCAAATAGGGGTGGACCAGGATTGCCTCCCTCCTGAGGGCTGCCGCCACTACTACCATTTCTTTAGTGAAGGTACGGGGAGCTGTCGCCAGTCCAAAGGGCAGGGCTTGGAATTGAAAATGCTGTCCCAGAATCTTGACGTGAAGGAAGCGCTGCTGCGCCTTGAGGATAGTAATGTGGAGATAAGCCTCCTTCAGATCCAAGGAGGCCAGAAATTCTCCACTGTGTACTGACGCTATAACTGAGCATAAGGTCTCCATCCTGAAGTGTGGGACCCTGAGGGCTTTGTTGACCATCTTGAGATCCAGGATTGGACGGAAGGAGCCCTCCCTTCTTGGGGACTACAAAGTAGATGGAGTAATGTCTGGCTCCCACTTCCATCGGAGGAACTGGGCGAATTGCTCCAAGGGCCAGGAGCCTGTCAAGTGTCTAGCGTACTATGAGTTGTTTCTGTGGTGGTCCACAGGGAGAGAAGAGGAACCTGTCTCTTAGAGGATGAGCAAAATCTAAAGCGTAACCGTGCTTTAGAATATACAGGACCCACTGATCTGAGGTAATCTTGACCCACTCCTTGTGGAAGAGGGAGAGACGGCCCCTATCCTGGGGACCGAGGAGTGGGCCGGCATGGCCTCATTGTGAAGATTTGGGAGCTGCCCCCTGGGGAAGATTATCCCGGGCCGGTCTTTGGCCACGAAAGGATTGAGACCAGGACTGGGAACGCGAAGAGGGCGGATGAGAGGCAGCTGTTCTTGGTTGATGGAAAAGTCTTTGGCTCCAGAAACGACTTCTAGTGGAACCGAAGGTCCTAGCAGCCCGCGGCCGATCCTCCGGCAGCTTGTGGCCCTTATTCTCGCCGAGTGACTTGATAATCTGATGCAGATCATCTCCGAAGAGTAATTTCCCTTTGAAGGGTAGGGAGCCCAACTGGGTCTTGAAGGAGGAATCCGCCGACCAGTTGCGGAGCCACAGGAGGCGTCTGGCCAAGACTGCTGAAACCATAGACCTGGCCAGAACACGGAGCAAGTCATATAGCGCATCTGCCCCATACACTATCATGGCCCTCCAGGCGGTCAGCCTGCTGCACTTCGGCTGGAGACAGTTCTTGTGTACTGAGGAGCTGTTGGACCCATCGGAGTCCTGCCCGCTGTGTGAGGGAACTACAGATTGCCACTCTGACGCCCAGAGCCGATACCTCGAATACTCTCTTGAGATACACCTCGAGCTTTCTATCCTGCATATCCCATAGGGCAGCCCCTCCCGTCATCAGAATGGTAGTTCATTTAGTCACTGCAGATACCGCCGCGTCCACTTTGTGAACCTTGAGGAGCTCCAGAAAATCGTCTGGGAGGGAGTATAGCTTATCCATAGCTCTATCCACCTTGAGGGAAGCTTCAGGGGAATCCCATTCCTGGGACAACAATTGCAGTAGCGTAGGATGGGAAGGAAAAGACCTTGACAGTGGACATAGACCTGAGAGCACGGGGTCCCCCTTCTTAGCTGGTGGAGAAGGCCCTGGAGGGTCTTGTGGATCCTCAAGAGACGCAGTACCCGGGTATCATCCCCTTCCATCTGAGCGGGTTCATCCAGTCTGGGTCCGGGAGAGGGCCTTGATGAAGAGGAGCCAAGCCCCCCCGGAGGATGATGGACCACGCGGACCCTGGAGGCACCTTGGTAAACACAAGGTTCTGAGGCCCCCACTCTCTGAAGGCATCCCAAAGGCCCCGGAGGATCAGCCATCCTGCTCACCTTAGGAGGAGGAGGCCCTGTTGGATCTTGCTGCTGTCCCATTCTGGCCAGGTAGGCATTGTGCATTAAAAGCACAAAATCCGCCGAAAATGGAGGTGGTCCAGAAGAAGGCACCGGGGGGGGGTGGTGTCTGCGGGTGGACAAGGGTCCAGGGGGGGTTGACAGGGGTCAGGATCGGTGGCAGCACTGAAGAACCGGAGTCCGAATTGTCCCCTGGCTGCTCTGGAGCAGTTGGCTCAGAATCAAAGATAGCCACCGTTCCCGCGCTGGGCGGGATCGGGGCCAGCCTCTGTGCATCGAGGCGCGCCATCGTGCGCGAATCTGCTCATCCTACCGGCCGTGAGGAACCCTCCCCATCAGGGAGGCATCTCACACAGATTCCCTCGCGGGAGAGCCGGGAACTGGGCTCTCCGCAAGTGCAGCACCTCGAGGACCGCAGCATGGGACTGTGAGCTGAGCCACTGCCGAATCGCTGGTGAGTGGCTGCGAGGAGCAGGGAAAAACTTCCTCTGCAGCACTACTCCTTCTCCCCGTCCTGCCTGAATTGCTATTTACACTACACAGAGGAATGTCGCGTCTCTGTGGAGGCTGCCCTGAGGCAAAATGACTTCTCAGGGCAGTGGGTCGGCTCGGAGGAAAAGGGGGAGAAGTTGGACCACAAACTTGCACCCCGGGGCTTACAAATCTAACCTGCAAGTAAGAAAGGTACAAAAACTTACCCCCACAAAGCAAATACAGCAATGGAGACTGAAAAACAGCTCTTCCTGCAAGTTAGATTGCTGGGCCCTAGACAAGGGTCTGAGCTTTCCCTGTCTCTTTTTTTCTTTTACTATCCTCTGTTAACCTTGATCCATCTTAAGATAGGAAGGAAGCTAAGAAATAGAGAAAAGAGCACTAAATTTAGCTTTTCAGAAGTCTTAGTGGGGAACTAGAGTTCAGCCACTCTCATCTGCTGGAGTCAGAAGAATACTGGGGACGACAGAGGGTGCACTAGCTTATATGGGAGCACCCTTCAAAGTTTTCTCTGACTCCATCTGCTGGGAGGGGGACATAACCCTCTGTCTGGACTGATCCGGGTACGTACAGGGAACTTACAATTACCGGCCTCCTGTAAACAGCATGTGATACTCAACTCAGGGAGGCAGGCGTGGCACTTTTTATGCCTTACCAAGTTAAAATTAGGAAAGTGTGTCACTCTGTACCTCATTTTGGGTGGGAACCCGCAATTTCCGGCAGGACTGGCCAGCCCAGTCTTTAGGCGATGGGGTGCCCAAGACTTGCAAGTTTACACCACGCTATGAACCATACACGGGGGTTCTTAGACGTTTCGGAAATCTACAGGCCCTTTATAAGCTTCATTCACATGACTTCTTTGCCTACTTACAGGTGAGGCATTACACTAATCAGGTATTTGGGCCACATCCATTGAAGCCTGCCTGGGAAGGGTTATGGAATTTTTTACACCTGGCAGCCATAGGGATAACTCCTGCTCGGGATTTTTCAAGGTCTTGAAAGGGAGTATAGATCACTCTGCTCTGCGGGCCATACAAAATTAGTGGGTCCACCAAGCCGATATGTACCTAGCACTGGAGGATATTGTTAAGGTTTTAGAAAGTTGTTATCGGCTTTCAGAAAATGTTGGTATTCAAGAGACAGGATTTAAGATATTGCATTGTATGTACATGTCACGAACTAGGATGTATGCAGCTAAATTATGTGACTCTGATATTTGTTTGAAGTGCCAGAAGGCAAAAGGGTCCTACTTCCACAGCTTATGAGAATGCGAACTGATCTTCTTTTGGGAAGAAATACCGGACAGTTTAAGACAGATACTTTCATTGCCAATATCCCGTGATCCCAAAATATGCCTCATGCACCTCTTCACTGACTCTTTATTGGGACTGACGGAATATGACCAAGTGTTTTTAGGCAAGGCGTTCCTAATAGCTCTACAGAAGATTATGGCTACGTGGATTACTAACGAAAGACCACGAGGAGGTCACTGGCATACTAGATTATCTACGCTATTGCAACATGAATATATGATGGCCAGGTCTCAACCCATGGAGACTCGAAATACCTGCTATTCCATTTGGACAAAATTTTGGAGGACTCTTCCACTTTCCAAGAGGGACCTTATCACTAGGCACATGGAATATGGAAAAGAAAATTATTCCTTACCTGCTAATTTGTGTTCCTGTAGTACCAAGGATCAGTCCAGACGGAAGGTTATGTCCCCCGTCAGGCAGATGGAGTCAGAACAAACTTCCGAGGGAGGTGCTACATAAGCCCGCATCACTGTTCTCATTCCCCAGTACATAGACTATCAAAGCCAGAAGAAAGGAGAAGAGACTGAGGGATCAAGTGAAACAACTGAACAATAAGTAATCGTAAGAACTGAACCAACCAGTATCTAACCTGGCAACTTGCCAACAGAACTGTAGAGAAAGAGTCAACAGAAAATATATATCTGAATCGAAAACCCAGAACCCCGAAGGGCAGCCAGCAATCAAAGTCGAGCAGTAAGACAGAGGGAGGGCATCTGGACTGATCCTTGGTACTACAGGAACGAAAATTAGCAGGTAAGGAATAATTTTCTTTTCCCTGTACGTACCAGGATCAGTCCAGACGGTGGGATGTACCCAAGCTTCCCTACTGAGGGTGGGCCATAGATAGCCTGCTCGCATGACTATCACCAAAAAAACCAAAAGTCTGCGCTCGGTCATCTAGTCGACAGTGGCAAGCGAAGGTATGGAGAGACTTCCATGTGGCCGCTCTGCAGATCTCCAGAGAAGAAACCGAAAGGCGTTCCGCCCAAGACGTGGCCTGAGAACGCAGAAAGTGGGCTTTTACCCCCAGCGGAGGAGGCTTCCCTGCACCAATATATGCTGCCGCAATGGCGTCCTTCAACCAGCGGGCTATTGTGGTCTTGGAAGCCCTACAGCCCTTCTTTGGGCCCGACCAGATAACAAACAGGTGGTCAGAGAGTCTGAATTCATTTGTGACCTCCAAATAACACATCAGACAGCGCTTGATATCAAGCTTGCGAAGCTCCCGAGAGTCACCCGAAGAGAAGGAAGGCAATTCCACCGTCTGGTTAATATGAAAAGTGGAGACAACCTTGGGAAGAAATGAGGGTACTGTACGCAAGGTAACCCCCGAGTCAGTAAGTCTGAGGTATGGCTCCCTGCATGATAATGCCTGAAGCTCAGAGACACGGCGAGCCGAAGTGATGGCCACCAGGAAGGTCGTCTTGAGAGTGAGATCCTTGAGGCTAGCGGTCCGTAGAGGCTCGAACGGGGGGTCTTCCATGCTTCTGAGCACCAAGTTGAGGTTCCAGGTGGGACAAGGCGCCTGCCGCGGTGGCCTCAGATGCTTCACCCCCTTGAGGAAACGAACAACATCCGGGTGAGAAGAAATGAGGGTCTCATCCTCCCGACGACATAGGGCTCCCACGGCGGCCACTTGAACCCGCTGAGAGTTGTAAGCTAAGCCTTTGTCCACTCCATCCTGCAGGAACGAAAGGACCTGAGTAATTGTGGCGTGGGTCGCCTGTATGGAATGAGCAGAACACCATGACCCAAAGACCTTCCACATCCTGACGTAGGCCACGGAGGTGGATGTCTTGCGTGCCCTCAGCAAGGTCGATATCACAGGCTCCGGATATCCCCAGCATCTCAACTTGCGCCTCTCAAAAGCCAGGCCACAAGACAAAAGCGATCTGCCCCTTCGAAAAACAATCGGTCCTTGTCGGAGGAGGCGTGGAAGATGACCTAGCCGTAAGGGTCCTTCCTCCGCCAGGTTGAGGAGATCGGCGAACCAGGGGCATTGGGGCCACTCCGGCGCCACCAGGATTGCTGGTCCCTGGTGGCCCTCCAATCTTCTCAGGACTTTGCCTATCAGGGGCCACGGAGGGAACACAGAGGAAGATATGGCGGGGCCACGGGAGTACCAGAGCATCGACTCCCTCCGTGCCGTGCTCTCTTCTGCGGCTGAAGAATCGGGGAGCCTTGGCGTTGAGAGATGAGGCCATGAGGTCCACGTGGGGAGGCCCCCACCGTTGTACGATCAGGTGCATCACCTCCTCCGAGAGCTCCCATTCCCCGGGATCGAGGCGTTGCCGGCTTAAGAAGTCCGCCTGTACGTTGTCCACCCCTGCGATGTGGGAGGCCGCTATGCGGAGCAGGTGTCGTTCCACCCATTGCATCAGTCTGTCTACTTCCAGAGAGATGTGATGGCTCCTCGTGCCCCCCTGGCGATTTATGAATGCCACCGTGGTCGCGTTGTCAGAGAGGATCCGTACCGCCCGATGGCGAACGAGGGGAAGGAAGTCCTGCAAAGCCAAGCAGACCGCCCTGGTCTCCAGACGGTTGATGGGCCATCGTGCTTGATCTGCCGTCCACCGGCCCTGTACGGAGCTGGCCTGACAAACCGCCCCCTAGCCCGAGAGGCTGGCATCCGTGGTCACCACTATCCAGTCAGGAACATCTAGGGAGACTCCTTGGGCCAAGTGCCATGGGTCCAACCACCAGACGAAGCTTTCCTCGGCAAAACGAGGAATCGGCAGGAGTGCCTGGAAGTCCCGCGACACCGGCTTCTATCGGGATAGGAGGGCCCTCTGAAGTGGGCGCATGTACACAAACGCCCAGGGTACCAGATCTATGGTGGATGCCATGGTACCCAGGACCTGAAGGTAGTCCCAGGCTGTGGGTTCCGGGAGGGCCGAGAAGCGTTGAATCTGGACTCTTAAGGCCTGAGCCCTCTCCGGTCGGAGGAACACCTTGCCCTCCGCTGTGTCGAACCGCACCCCCAGGAAATCCAGTGACTGGGACTGAAGGAGGTTGCTCTTGGCATAGTTGATGACCCAGCTAAGGGACTGTAGGAGCTGTACCACTCTATCGACCGCCCGACGACCCTGGGAGAGAGATTTCGCTCGGATGAGCCAGTCGTCCAGGTAGGGATGCACAAGGACTCCCTTGTGCATCCCTACGAAAGTCATGGTGGTGGTGGTGGTCGTAGAGCCACCGCCACCACCACCATGACTTTCGTAAAGATGCGTGGGGCTGTAGCTAACCCGAAAGGGAGGGCTTGAAATTGGAAATGTTGTCCTAGGATCTTGAACCGGAGGAAGCGCTGATAAGGAGGCCAGGAACTCTCCGCGGTGTACTGCAGCCAACACCGAACGGAGGGTTTCCATCCTGAAGCGTGGCACCTTGAGAGACTTGTTCCCCGACTTGAGGTCCAGGATTGGCCGGAAGGTGCCCTCCTTCTTGGGTACCACGAAGTATATGGAGTAGTGACCCCTGCCCACTTCGGAGATGGGCACTGGGCATATCGCCCCTAGGTCCAGGAGACGGTCTATAGAGTCTGCCAAACCGCGGTCTGCTTCTGGGGGGAGCCACAAGGGGAGAAGAGAAATCTGTCTCTTGGGGGTCGGACAATATCCAATGCGTAGCCATGCTTTAGAATATCTAGGACCCACTGATCCGACGTAATCCGGGCCCACTCCTCGTAGAAGCGGGTAATCCGTCTCCCTATCCTGGGGATCGGCGCGCAGGCCCGCCTGATATCATTGGGCGGACTTGGTGGAGGTGCTGTGGGCCTGGCCGTCCCTGCCAGGCCTGCGCCCTTGAAAGGGCCGGTTTCAGGAGCTCGAGCGGGAAACCGGAGTCCGGGGGGCTGGTTGCTTCGTATTACGGGAGCGTCTCTGAGTGCAATAACAGCTTCTAGAGGTACTGAAGGACCGGGAGGAGCGCGGTCTGTCTTCCGGAAGCCTATGGACCGCATTCTCCCCGAGCGACTTCATGATCTGATCCAGGTCTTCCCCAAAAGAGAAACTTGCCTTTGAAAGGAAGCGATCCCAGATGAGACTTCGAGGAGGAATCTGCCGACCAGTTTCGGAGCCAGAGCAGACGACGGGCGGAGACCGCAGCCACCATCGAACGGGCGAGGACCCGCAGGAGGTCATATAAAGCGTTCGCTCCATAGGCCACCGCGGCCTCCAATCTGTCCGCCTGGAGAGCTTCCTCCGGGGGAAATTCTTGAGAGGTGAGAAGCTGTTGAACCCATCGGAGGCTTGCCCTTTGCGCCAGTGAGCTGCAGATAGCTGCTCGAACCCCCAGTGCGGACACCTCAAACACCCTCTTGAGGTAGACTTCGAGCTTCCTATCCTGGAGGTCCTTTAGTGCTGTGCCTCCCGTGACCAGGATTGGTGGTCCTCTTGGTGACCGCTGAGACCGCGGAGTCGACCATCGGTACCTTGAGTATCTCCAAAAATTCCTTGGGCATTGGATAGAGTTTGTCCATTGCTCTACTAACCTTTAAGGAGGCCTCGGGTGAATCCCATTCCCTCGAGAGCAGCTGATGGAAAGTGGAGTGAGTAGGGAAAGCCCTCGCTGTTGGGCGGAGTCCCGCCAGTAAGGGGTCCCCTTTCTTTGCCTGAGGCTCCGTGCCCGAAGGTTCTGGCGGGACGTCGAGATCCATCTCCTGCAAGATATGGGGAATCAAATCGTCCAGTTCGTCGAGCTGGAAAATGCGTAAAACCCGAGGGTCGTCCCCCTCTATTTGGACCCCCAAGTGGGGGTCGTCCCCTGCCACATCAGGGTTCCTTCCCTGAATGGGTGAGCTCATCTTGGGCGCTCCCTCTTGGTGGTCCCGGGGGGTCCATGGGTGGGGCCGACGCCTCTACTACAAGCTGTCGCCCCGCTTGCAACGGGCCCCCCCTCCAGGGAAGGTCCATTCGTGCCAACTTGGGTGGTGAAGGGCCCGAGGGGACTTCCACAGGCTGTGCCATAACGCTGTAAGAAGGCATTGTGCATCAGCACAACAAATTCCGGTGAAAAGAATGGGAGGCCCGTGGGGGGCAGGGCGGCGTCCTCCCGTGGGACCGAGAGGGGCTCCAGCGACTCCGTTGTGGTCAAAACAGGGGGCAGGACCGAAAACGGGCCCTCCGCGTCCTCTCCCGAGGAACCAGCGTTTGACTGAACCTGGCCCAAGATGGCCGCCATTCCCACCATTCGAGGGAATGGGGCCTGCCGCTGGCATCCCTCAGCATCGGACCCATGCGCTCCGGATAAGTCCTCCTCCTGAGTGCTAGTCTCCCCACCAGGGAGACATCTGGTGCACAGCCCCTCCCGCGAGAGCCGGTTCCCAGAACGGCCGCAATCCACACATGCTGCCAATCGCGGCATGGCTCGATCGCTGGGGAAGGGAGGAGGCAGGGCGCGGGCACACGGTAGGTCTCTTCGGCGTCTCAGACGGGCCTAAGACTGGGACCGCTCCAGACATCCCCCCCCTGAATCCTAAAGCACCGCCGGGAATTGACTTCCCGGCGGGTGGCAGCCCCGGGGAAAGAGCGTCGCGGAGCTGCGGCCGACCGTAGTCGGAAGGTGGGGGGGGGGGGGGGGGGGAAGAGACCAGCACCACCGGTTTCCACCCCAGCGGTCCGGCGCACGCAGAAGAGTACCTAAAAGGACGGAATCCACATAAACTTACCCCAACCAAAATCTGAGAGAGCTAGGTGGAGAGAGAAATGCCCAGACCTGCCAGCAAGTGCTCCGCGCGAGCAGAAGGCTCTGGAGATCAGGAGCACCGCTGCAAGATCTGAGTCTAACCTTTTTTTTTTTTTAAAACTTGATCCCTCACATAGAAGAAGAAGAAAACAGAACAAGGAGAACAAGGGCCTAGCTGCAGAACCAGAACCCACTCTGTCCCTGTCCTGGGGAACTCTGTTCCCCTGCTGCCAATCTGCTGGAGTCAGAAACATACTGGGGAATGAGAACAGGGATGCGGGCTTATGTAGCACCTCCCTCGGAAGTTTGTTCTGACTCCATCTGCTGGTCGGGGGACATAACCCACCGTCTGGACTGATCCTGGTATGTACAGGGAATATGCCTATACAACAGCCGTGAAGGATACCTCTTTGCCCTGGCAGGGAAAGAGGCTGGGCTCTTGTGGGTAGGGAAGGGGATGGGGGGGGGGGGGGAAAGAGGGGGAACAGGAGGGATGGGGATTATATTTGTCACGGCAACCGTTTGAGATGTTTATGTTATGTAATTTAAAAAAATTTTCAATAAAGAAAAGATTAAAAAAAAAATCCTGACTGCTTAATCTTGAAAAACTGGTGCAAACTGAATGTTAACCAAACTGACCTGGTTTGCAACAACTGATGGTCCACCTGGCCTCTTCCACCATCCAAGTCCCCAAGACACTCGACCTTGCCAATGAGCTCCCTGACCTAGGAGACTGGCATTCGTCATCACTGCTACCAAAGAAGAGGTCAGAGATCCACGCCCGTTTCCCAATTCTTGGGTTCGAGTCACCAATTCATGCTCACTCCCACGGTATTTGGACAGACAGCCCGATTGCATAATCTTAAGATTCAGGATCTTACCTGGACAGTAGGCTCTCTGCAAAGGACTCATGTAAACTCTTGCCCAAGGAACCAGATCCAAGGCTGCTGCCATGGTTCCTTACACTTTAAGATAACTTCACACCATGGGTCTCCTGTTTCCCCTCAAGGAACGTGCTTGCAACTTCTGAATTCTCTGTATTCTTAACTGCACCCTACCTGCTTGCATGTCAAAAATAAGCCCTCAGATATCTTAGAGACTATGATAGAAATAAACTTCACAAAGAGCAACCTTTCACCCATGATAAGTCTTACAGCAAGAGAACCACCCTGTCGGCAACTGATCTGTTTTGCTGGACTGACTTTGCCATAATTAATCAATTGTCCAAATAATTGTTTTGCTAGAAACATCAAAAAAATCATGAAATTAGTGTATATGAGTCTTCTCAATTTACAAATCTGTTTAGTTTACTGTCCCCCTGGACTCCTTGAATTTAATATCTCTCCCCTGATTGAGTGCTTGGTCTCAGTTCTGACTTCCGATAAACCTTCAATTTTATTAGGAGATTTTAATCTGCACATGAATGTTTTTCCACTCTCAACAGCTTGTCGAACATTAATTGAAGCGTTACAAGCAATTGATTTTGATTTATTACCGTCGAAAGCAACACAAAGGTGGTCATACTTTAGACTTGATATTTGTCAACACAAAATTAACTGAATCTGCCAACATTTGTATCAAACCAGTCCCATGGTTGGATCATTTTTTAATCCAATCAAATATAGTCTTTAAAAATCAACTAAGAAAGGAATCAAATAAGAAACTTAGTTTTTGATATAGAAAACCTTTTAATATAGATGAACTTCAGAAAGAATTAGCAGAACAACTAACAGATATAAAAATTGTGTCCCATGAAGAAGCCTCTGAAAAATGGTATACCATAACTCAGGAAATTACAGATAAAATTAATCCAATAAAAACAAAATACATAAAAGAGTCAAAATTACAAAACCCTTGGTACAATAATAAATTGAGACAAATCAAATTATCTTTGAGAAAGAAAGAGAGTGGCAATGAAATAAAACAGTATTAGCTTTAACCAATTTTTGGATCTATTTATCTTATTATAGAAAATTAATTTACAACTCAAAAAATGATTATTACGATGCCAAAATCTCGAGATTTACACACAACCCTAAGGTTCTATTCGAGATAGTGCATAAACTGACGAAGGACCCCACCAAGACAGATACTCTCCCAGAATCCCGTTGTAATGAAGTAGCTATATTTTTTAAGAATAAAGTCGATACCCTATTATGAACTCTAGAACAGCCCCCCGATACAAAAAATAAACATGGCCAAAGAGATTTACCGCCATGGTCAGTTTTTGATACTGCCTCTGAAAAAGAAATAGAATATGTATTAAGCAAGCTAAACCCAGCCAGTCATCCATTAGATGCTATAAATACAGGAACCCTAAAACAATATTCAGAAATTATAATTCAATTTTTAACAGTGGTAGTAAATCAATCACTTGCAGAAGGATACCTGCATCCAATATTAAAAAATGCGATTGTAAAGCCAATTCTAAAACAAAAAGAGCTCGCTAACACTGAACTAAAAATTAGACCGATATCTAATCTGCCGTTCTTAGTAAAAATAATCGAAAAAGTTGTCAATAGACAATTAAGTGAGTACCTTGAACTGAACGAGATTTTATATCCATCGCAACATAGTTTTAGAAAATTAAATAGTACCGAAACGCTTTTACTATCATTATCAGACATTCTTAGAGGGTTCAACAGGGGACAAAGTTATGTACTTGTCCTCTTTGATTTATCAGCCGCTTTTGATACGGTTGATCACCAAATACTTCTCGATAAATTACAAGATATAGGATTAACTGACAACTTTGAAATGGTTCACCTCCTTTTTAGATAACAGAAATTTTATAGTGAAAATTAATGACAGTGTTTCTGAGAAAGTTAAATTAGCAGCAGGAGTGCCGCAGGGCTCAGCATTATCAGCTACTCTTTTTAATATTTATCTACTTCTGTTGTGTCACCTTTTAACCGGTCTTAGCTTAAATTATTTCATTTATGCAGACAATATTCAGATTTTATTCCCAATAGAAAATGGTTTAGATTCAACTTTTAAATTAGTAGATATGTACCTTAAAGATTATTAGACAACTGTTAACTCAAATGAAATTAATTTTAAATTTGGACAAATCTGTTTTTATGATTTTAGACCGAAAAAATGTTAATGCAGAAAAGAAAGTGGTGACTCTTAATGATATAACAAACTACAAATTAGTAGACTCAACTAGGAATTTAGGCTTAATCATGGACTATGAATTAAATTTTAAAGCACATATCTCTAACAAAGTTAAGGAAATTTTTTATAAATTGATGATATTAAAACGTTTGAAGCCGTTACTCTCACACAAAAATTTTAGATCAGTACTCCAAGCCTTGATATTAACTGGTCTAGATTTCTGCAACTCTATGATGCTAGGACTCCCAAAAGCGACACTGTGCCCTTTGCAGGTTCTGCAAAACACTGCAGCTCGTATTCTGTCAAATACTAGGAAAAGGGATCACACATCACTCCAGTATTGAAGGATCTACATTGGCTGCCAGCTGAAAGCAGAATAATGCATAAAACATTATGCATTATCCACAAAATACTATTTGGTGATATGTCCGCTTGGTTAAACTAGACGATAAAATTACACATCCCCCAGCGCAATCTCAGGTCAGCAAATAAAGCCCTCCTGACAGTACCTACAATAAGGTCCACGCATTTGAGTGAAGTAAGGGATCACGCGATCTCTATCGCAGGCCCGTCCCTCTGGAACAAATTGCCACAAGAATTACGGTTACAACAGAATATGAAGAGATTTAGACAAGACCTAAAAACATGGCTTTTAAACAGGCATTTGAAACAATCACTGAGGTATAAGCCAGGCATTTTTTTCTTTGTCCATGTTCTTCTTTTATTCTGTTTTTATTTGTTTTTTAATATTAATTTTAGTATCTATTTAGTAGTTTTATGAATTTTATATATTATGAAGCACTTGTATTTTCTCTCTTTTATTGTTGGTGCTTTAAATCACATATTGTAAACCGTAGAGATAGAACTGGTTTCTGTGCAACGGTATATAAAAATTATATGTATGTATGTATGTATGTATGTATAAATAAATAAAGAACATCACCTTCATGATGCAGAAAAGCCACTACCATGACCATGACCTTGGAAAACGTCCTTGGAGTAAAGAAAGGGTTCAAAACTGATAATGCTCTCCCAAAAGAGAGAAACAAGTACTTCTGATGGCTTATCCTAATGGGAATGAGCAAATGCGCTTTCATTAAATCCTAAGTTAGGAATTCTCCTTGCCTCACCACCACATCATGAACCTCAATGTTTTCATCCTGAAATGAAGAACCCTCAGAGACATGTTGGCCTGCTTTATGTATAAAATACACCTAAAAGATCCCTCCTCCTTGGGACTATAAAGTAAATTGAATACCAAACTTTGTCCCCACTGAGCTAAGGTCACCAGAACTGCCCTAGGTTTAGCAGGCAATCGAGCATCACCTGAACTGCCTCCTGCCTACTGTGAAAATTCTTGAAAGTTTCAATCACCACAACCCCAATGCAGGAAACTCTCCATAAAGAAACTGCTCTTTTTCTTTTTTTAATAAGCAGGCAAAGGCAGGGGAAGCCAAGAAAACACCAGATAAAAAGGGTTATATAAATATGAAAAACTTTTTCATTCAGCCTAATCAGGCATCAACACTCAGCACAAGATATACTTGCCTACCATCTGCTGGATACAGAGAATATTAGATGGCCGAAGTCAGCGGGTCTGTTGGTCTCTGTTTCATGGTTGGGGGGCATGGCCCCATGCGTTTGGACTAATCTGGCTGAAGAGGAAAATACCATCAGAATTTCCTGCTGTTCACAGGCTTTATGAAGATAAAAAAAATAGATGTATGCATTTTATGACATTCAAAATAGACTTAGCTTGATTACTGTTAAACACAAACTTGCCAAAGTTAATCAAGTCAATCTGTTTTACATGTTAGAATATGCATAAATCTGTTTTATATTTAGCTTCAGAGTCTTTGCTTGCTAGATAAATTTGGGGTGGCATCACAAAATTCATGAATAGCAGCCTGCTGACACTTAAGTCGTACAGCCCAAGTCTTCTAAAATATGTATTTTTTATTTTAAAAAAATCTAAGAGAACTGAATAAATCCACTAGCTAAATTGTTTTTTAAAGTGATATGCCAAACAGATATCAGGGTTGCTTACCAAACAGTGCTTTCTATAGATAGCAGAATGGATTAGCCATGACATGTGGGTGATGTCATCTAGAAACACTGAATGGACCTCTCTCTTCAAGCTAGTAGAGTTCTTTTCTCTACTATGCATTTGTGAGAATTCTCACTCTGACATTGCCTCATGAGCCACCTCAGTTGATTTGAGATCTACCACTAGCTAGGTAGCAGTGGCATGCGGTCAGGGCCTTGAAGGAATTCAGGGCTGATCTCACAGCTCTTATCACAAGATCAGCCCTGCAGTAGCAGAAAATATTGCATCAATGCGACTCCTGCTACAATCCATGCCACAAAAAGAACCTGTGACCTGGCAGGTGTGACATGGAGCCCATCCTGTGGCCTGTTGGAGAAGAATGAAATCCCGTGGCCGCTAGCAGAGCCCATTCCATTGGTGGTTGAAGATGGGTCTTGGCAGGCCATGTGGAGCTCAATCTGCAGCAGCCAAAGGATCCGCAATCTGGCAGCATGGCAAAGAGGCGAAGAAGGGACCGTGAGGCCCTGAGTCTGTGTGAGTAAGAGCAAGTGTGTGTAAGAGCGAGCAAGCCACTGATTGTGAGATAGTGTCTGTGTGTGTGTGTGTGAGAGCCAATTAGAGAGAGGGCCAATTAGTGAACATAAGAAGAACACAAGAACATGCCATACTGGGTCAGGCCAAGGGTCCATCAAGCCCAGCATCCTGTTTCCAACAGTGGCCAATCCAGGCTATAAGAATCTGCCAAGTACCCAAAAACTAAGTCTATCCCATGCTACTGTTGCTAGTAATAGCAGTGGCTATTTTCTAAGTCAACTTAATTAATAGCAGGTAATGGACTTCTCCTCCAAGAACTTATCCAATCCTTTTTTAAACACAGCTATACCAACTGCACTAACCACATCCTCTGGCAACAAATTCCAGAGTTTAATTGTGCATTGAGTGAAAAAGAATTTCTCCAATTATTTATTTATTTTATTTATTTATTTCGAATTTTTCTATACCGACATTCTTGAACAAAGATATCAAATCATATCGGTTTACAATTGAACATAACTGTCGCGGTTATGGCGTTACATCGAACATTGAGCAATAAACATAGAACAGGTCAATAAACATAGAACATAGATCAATTAGTTTTAAATGTGCCACATGCTAACTTCATGGAGTGCCCCCTAGTCTTTCTATTATCCGAAAGA
Source organism: Rhinatrema bivittatum (assembly GCF_901001135.1). Lineage (NCBI taxonomy): Eukaryota > Metazoa > Chordata > Amphibia > Gymnophiona > Rhinatrematidae > Rhinatrema > Rhinatrema bivittatum. Next base: position 300,607,092 of record NC_042621.1, on the reverse strand, counting down.
GTAAATAACCGATTCACATTTATCTGTTCTAGACCTCTCATGATTTTAAACACCTCTATCATATCCCCCCTCAGCCGTCTCTTCTCCAACTGAAAAGTCCTAACCTCTTTAGTCTTTTCTCATAGGGGAGCTGTTCCATTCCCTTTATCATTTTTTTCTACAAGCCTTTCCGTCTCTCACTACCCCTTCTGTGACTAATTGCTAAATATCTTGTTGCATAATGATGGATAACTGCGAAGAATTGCTGAAGTCTACCGACTTTATCCAACTCTTCCAAATTCTGGATAGATGTTGTATATATTTGAACCTCATATAAATTTCTTCCACTTAATTAGTATCACCTTACTTTGTGTAAATATCTCCCCTTCCCCCCCCCCTCAAAACTCTCTGATTACAAAGAACATGTACCCTAAAGTTGTACATAGTCTCTTCTGTTCTTAGTTTTTTATTTAAACCCCCGTACCCAGTTAAGCTGCACCCTCGTTTAATTTTAACTGTTCTCATGTATTCCTTGTTCTTTGTAAAGGCCATGCCTATATGATACCCAAGCTATCATCCAAGTTATATGTAAACCAATACAATGTGCAAACGATTGTCGGTATATAAAATCTTTAAATAAATAAAAAAATAAAATCATTTTGGTCGCCCTTCTCTGTACCTTCTCCATCACAACTATATCTTTTTTGAGATGCGGCGACCAGAATTGTACACAGTATTTAAGTTGTGGTCTCACCATGGAGCGATATAGAGGCATTATGACATTTTCCGTTTTATTCACATTCTGTTTGCTTTTTTGACTGCCGCAGCACAATGAACCGATGATTTCAATGTGTTAACCACTATGACACCTAGATCTCTTTCTTGGGTAGTAGCACCTAATATGGAACCTAACATTGTGTAACTATAGCATGGGTTATTTTTCCCTATATGCATCACCTTGCACTTGTCCACATTAAATTTCATCTGCCATTTCGATGCCCAATTTTCCAGTCTCACAAGGTCTTCCTGCAATTTATCACAATCTGCTTGTGATTTAACTACTCTGAACAATTTTGTATCATCTGCAAATTTGATTACCTCACTCGTCGTATTTCTTTCCAGATCATTTATAAATATATTGAAAAGTACGGGTCCCAATTCAGATCCCTGAGGCACTCCACTGCCCACACCCTTCCACTGAGAAAATTGTCCATTTAATCCTACTCTCTGTTTCCTGTCTTTTAGCCAGTTTGTAATCCACAAAAGGACATCGCCACCTATCCCATGACTTTTTACTTTTCCTAGAAGCCTCTCATGAGGAACTTTGTCAAATGCCTTCTGAAAATCCAAATATACCTTTATCTACATGTTTACTAACTCCTTCAAAAACGTGAAGCAGATTTGTAAGGCAAGACCTGCCTTGGGTAAAGCCATGCTGACTTTGTTCCATTAAACCATGTCTTTCTATATGTTCTGTGATTTTGATATTTAGAACACTTTCCACTATTTTTCCTGGCACTGAAGCCAGGCTAACTGGTCTGTAGTTTACTGGATCACACTTGGAGCCCTTTTTAAATATTGGGGTTACATTAGCCACCCTCCAGTCTTCAGGTACAATGGATGATTTTAATGATAGGTTACAAATTTTTACTAATAGGTCTGAAATTTAATTTTTGAGTTCCTTCAGAACCCTGGGGTGTATACTGTCCAATCCAGGTGATTTACTACCCTTCAGTTTGTCAATCAAGCCTACCACATCTTCTAGGTTCACTGTGATTTGGTTCAGTCCATCTGAATCATCACCCATGAAAACCTTCTCTGATACGGCTATCTCACCAACGTCCTCTTCAGTAAACACTGAAGTAAAAAAATAATTTAATCTTTCTGCGATGGCCTTATCTTCTCTAATTGCCCCTTTAACCCCTTGATCATCTAACGGTCCAACTGACTCCCTCACAGGCTTTCTGCTTCAAATATATTAAAAAAAAATTTTTACTGTGAGATTTTGCCTCTACAGCCAACTTCTTTTCAAATTCTCTCTTAGCCTGTCTTATCAATGTCTTACATTTAACTTGCCAACGCTTATGCATTATCCTATTTTCTTCTGTTGGATCCTTCTTCCAATTTTTTCATAAAGATCTTTTGGCTAAAATACCTTCTTTCACCTCCCCTTTTAACCATGCCGGTGATCGTTTTGCCTTCTTTCCACCTTTCTTAATGTGTGGAATACATCTGGACTGTGCTTCTAGGATGGTATTTTTTTAACAATGACCACGCCTCTTGCACACTTTTTACCTTTGTAGTTGCTCCTTTCAGTTTTTTTCTAACTATTTTTCTCATTTTATCAAAGTTTCCCTTTTGAAAGTTTAGCACGAGAGCCATGGATTTGCTTACTGTCCCCCTTCCATTCATTAATTCATATTTGATCATATTATGATCACTATTGCCACGTGGCCCCACCACTGTTACCTCTCTCACCAAATCCTGTGCTCCACTGAGCAATAGATCTAAAATGGCTCCCTCTCTCGTTTCCTGAACCAATTGCTCCATAAAGCTGTCATTTATTCCATCCAGGATCTTTATCTCTCTAGCATGTCCCGATGATACATTTACCCAATCAATATTGGGGTAATTGAACTCTCCCATTATTACCGCACTATCAATTTGGTTAGCTTCCCTAATTTCTCTTAGCATTTCATTGTCCATCTCACCATCTTGACCAGGGGGACGGTAGTATACTCCTATCACTATAGTCTTCCCCGACACACAAGGGATTTCTACCCATAAAGATTCGATTGTGCATTTAGTCTCATGCAGGATGTTTATCCTGTTGGACTCTATATCATCCCGGACATAAAGCGCCACACCGCTTCCTGGGTGCTCACCTTTGTCATTGTGATATAATTTGTACCCCAGTATAGCACTGTCCCATTGGTTATCCTCCTTCCACCATGTCTCTGAGATGCCAATTAAGTCTATATCATCATTCAATGCCATACATTCTAATTCTCCCATCTTACTTCTTAGATTTCTGGTATTAGCATACAAGCATTTCAAAGTTTGATTTTTGTTTGTATTTTCATTCTGCTTTTTAATTGATAGGGATAAGTTAGAACTTTTTAGCTCAGGTGAGTTTTTAGTTACAGGCATTTAGTTACGGCCGCGAAAGGAATGGGACCAAGACTGTGACCTGGATAGCCCACCCCTGGGAAAAAAACCACGGGCTCTGCTAACATAACGGCGATTCCCCCTAAAGCGAGAACGAGTCGGAAAGAAGGACTTCGACTGTTTGGGATGGTCCTCTGGCAGCTTATGAACCTTGTTTTCCCCCAAGGACTGAATAAGCTGTTCCAGGTCCTCACCAAAAAGCAACTTACCCTTAAAAGGAAGATTGCCCAATCGAGCTTTAGAAGAAGCATCAGCAGACCAATTGCGCAACCAGAGAAGATGTCTGGCAGATACCGCAGAAACCATAGCTTTAGCTTGAGCCCGAAGTAAATCATATAGTGCATCCGCACCATATGCTATGGCACCCTCCAAACGTTCAGCTTGCTCAGCCTCTGCAGACGAGAGGTCCTGGGTGCTGAGTAATTGTTGCATCCACCTAAGACTTGCCCGCTGCATGAGACTGCTGCAAATTGTTGCCCGGACACAAAGAGCTAAGACCTCAAAAATACGTTTTAAGTAAAATTCAAGTTTATGGTCTTGTAAATCCCATAAGGCTGTGGCACCCACCACCGGGATGGTAGTGTGCTTTGTCACCGCAGTGACAGAAGACTCCACCTTGGGAATTTTTTTAACATGTCCAGGCAGTCCTCAGGGAGCGGGTAAAGTTTATCCATAGCTCTCCCAACGCGGAGACCCATCTCTGGAGATTCCCATTCCCTGAGGAGGAGCAAGCGATGCATAGGATGAAAAGGGAAAGTACGCGGTAAGTCCCTAAGTCCCGCCAGGACCGGGTCCGGGTTTGGCGTCATCGCTGCAGCCACAGAATCATCTGGGGGGGCATCAATTCCCAGTTCTTCCAGAACGAAGGGAATAAGGCTCCAACTCTTCCCGCCGGAATAAACTGAGAACGCGCGGATCATCACCCTCTAAGGGGGGGGGAGTGGAATCATCCTCATCATCCCCAACATCAGGTGGGTCCAAGGCAGGCGGGGGAGGAGGGTCCGCCATGGGAGGGGGGGGCTCCAGGGACTAAACGAACCCTAACAGGACCCTGAGGGTCAGAACCAGCCTCGGGGGAAGGCCTTGGAAATTTAGGAGGGATTGGAGTGGGGGGAACCACAGGGGGGGTCCATCTCCCTTTGCAGGCTGGCCAGATAAGAGTCATGCATTAAAAGGATAAATTCTGAAGAAAAACGGGCCCGGGCCAAATTTTTAGCGGGGGGGGGGGGGGGGGGGGGCGGGCTCAAATCAGGGGGTAAACGTGAAGAAATTAAGTCTCCTGCCCCCGGAGAAGCAGGAAGAGAAACATCTGAAAAATTCAAAATGGCCACCGCAGTCGCGCGGTCCCGGGACTTTGCAGCACGTCGGGGAGTCCTTCCCCGGGGTTGAGATGAAGGCGATTCAAAGGAGGAGACTTCACCCCCAGAAAGGCACCTGGAACAAACACCTTCACAGGAGAGTCGGGAGGCCGACTCTCCACAGGCAACACAGCACAATGGCCAGGGCATGGGAGGAGCAGCGATGTAATTAGAAACAGCTGAGCTGGGAGCCCCAGAGGAGAAAGGCGGGAGATTGAACCCCGCACTCTCCTCACAAAATTCAAAACTGCTGCAATAAATATATATATATATATTTTTATTTTTTTTTTTAAGAAACAGTATAGAAGAAAAAAGGTCTCTGTGTTCTTTATTATTATTTTTTTTTTTAAAAGAAGAAAATATATCTGAAACACAGAGTCAGGGGAATGAAACTCGTCCCTGAAGCACAACCGAGGAATGGACCTCTCGGGGCTCAGCAGCAGGTAAGTGGGGAGAGGGACTGGCACCACCAGTATCACCCACACAGGTCACTGGGAAGGGAACCTAGGCTGATAAATATCAAGGGGCAAAGCCCCCCTAGGAACCCCAAGAGCGAGGGAGACAAAAATGTCTACCCTGAACACAGAACAAAAGAGAAAAAAATTCAGTTTGAACAAAAAATTTATTTATTCTTTTTTAATAAAACAAACTATAAAGGTACTTGCGTGAGCTTGCCCTTAAGAAAGTAGAAAAAACCCAGGAGGCAAGCTAAAACAGGGAACCAAGGGTGAGGTGTTCCACCTGCTGGAGACAGTTGAATACTGAGGGTTCCTGGGTAGGTTCTGTCCTTATATGGGCAGCCTCAGAATTCTGGTCTGTCTCCACCTGTTGAACGGGGGCTTAACCCATGGTCTGGACTGATCCGGGTACATACAGGGAACCAGCTAACGGAACTCCTCCCTGAAATGCCCCCAGAATACCCCGTAAGGTATCCAGCTAAATTTAGCAAGACAATAAGAAATACGGCTAAATGTTAGCTGATAAGTGCCCAAATATTAATTTAGCTCAGTGGTTCCCAACCCTGACCTGGGGACCCCCCCAGCCAGTCAGATTTTCAGGATATTCAAAATGAGTTATGCATGAGAGAAAATGTGCATGTTATGGAGGCAGTGCATACAAATTTTCTCATATGCATATTCTTTGTGGATATCCTGAAAATCTGACTGGCTGGGGGGTCCCTAGGATAGGGTTGGGAACCATAGATTTAGCTGGAAACTTCTGAGCTACCCACCTAAATGTCTCCAAATATGGATCTCTATGCATTTTTTATGCAGAATGTTCCAAGTGATTTGTGGACCAGCACCTCTTCTTTTTGGATGCATGTTGGCTTTGTTTACTTAATCCTGAGGATTTGGTCTGTTCTGCCAATGAGGGAGAAATTTTGGAGGAGCTCCTACTCAACTTTCTTCTCAGTGAGGCAGATGAAACTGCACTTCAGGAGGAGTATAGACTATGGCTTCTCTGAACCTTTCATAGTTCCTCCATTTTCTAGGCCCTTGCTTTCTGTGTATGCAGGAACATCCGTCCACAGTTATAACATTCAGGACCCAAGCAAATATAAAGGAAAATTGGTTCTTACCTTTTAATTTTCATTCCTATAATACCACGGATCAGTCCAGACTATGGGTTGAGCCTCCTGTCCAGCAGATGGAGACAGACCAAAACTGAAAGGGTATCCCATATCAGGACAGAACCTACCCTGCATCCCTTCAGTATAGAACACTTTCAAAGCAGATATAACTCCCAGAAGATAAAGCAAGTAACAAGAAAAAACTGATAAATTGAATAATTGAAAGAATTCTGTATAAAAAACACTCTTGCATAAAGATTTATTTTCATCTGTGAGATGCTTCTGGTGCCTTAAGTAATAATAAAATAAATAAATAATAAAAGATTCAGTTATCCGGAAACCTGTAAAGGAAGAAACTTTGAGCGCACAGAGCAGATCTATTACAGGAGGATGTCTAGACTGATCCGTGGTACTACAGGAGCGAAAATTAGCAGGTAAGAACCAATTTTCCTTTCCCTGTGCATAACCGGATCAGTCCAGACCGTGGGAAGAACCAAAGCTTCCCTAAACAGGGTGGGACAGAGTCAGTCCTGCTCGAAGAATCTGCTGCCCGAAGGAGCCAAAAACTGGAGCCTGTACATCCAGGCGGTAATGACAAGCAAAAGTATGCAGAGATTTCCACGTAGCTGCCCTACATATTTCCTGTGGAGACACGACTGACTTTCTGCCCAAGAAGTGGCCTGAGAACGCAAGGAATGGGCCTTTAAACCTTCCGGAACGGAACGAGCCTTACAGATGTAAGCCGACGCAATAGCCTCCTTTAGCCAACGTGCAATAGTGGCCTTTGAAGCCTTATTACCCCTTATTTGGGCCACTCCACAGGACAAACAGGTGATCCGAAATCCGGAATTCATTTGTAACCTGAAGGTAATGTAGCAAAACCCGTTTTACATCCAGGCGCCTCAGATCACCCCCAGATGTGTTTGCGATGTCTTCAGAAGAAAAGGCCGGGAGTTCTACTGACTGATTGACATGAAAGAAAGACACGACCTTTGGCAAGAAGGAGGGTACAGTCTTGAGGGATACCACTGAATAAGAAAAATGGGGAAAAGGTTCATAAGAACATAAGAAATTGCCATGCTGGGTCAGACCAAGGGTCCATCAAGCCCAGCATCCTGTTTCCAACAGAGGCCAAACCAGGCCACAAGAACCTGGCAATTATCCAAACACTAAGAAGATCCCATGCTACTGATGCAATTAAAAGCAGTGGCTATTCCCTAAGTAAACTTGATTAATAGCCGATAATGGACTTCTCCTCTAGAACTTATCCAAACTTATTTTGAACCCAGCTACACTCACTGCACTAACCACATCCTCTGGCAAAAAATTCCAGAGCTTGTGCGTTGAGCGAAAAATAATTTTCTCCGATTAGTTTTAAATGTGTTACTTGCTCACTTCATGGAATGACCCCTAGTCCTTCTAATATTCGAAAGTGTAAATAACCGATTCACATCTACTCATTCAAGTCCTCTCATGATCTTAAAGACCTCCATCATATCCCCCCTCAGCTGTCTCTACTCCAAGCTGAATAGCCCTAACCTCTTCAGCCTTTCCTCATAGGGGAGCTGTTCCATCCCCTTTATCATTTTGGTTGCCCTTCTCTGTACCTTCTCCATCGCAACTATATCTTTTTTGAGACGCGGCGACCAGAATTGTACACAGCATTCAAGGTGTGGTCTCACCATGGAGCGATATAGAGGCATTATGACATTTTCCGTTTTATTAACCATTCCCTTCCTAATAATTCCTAACATTCTGTTTGCTTTTTTGACTGCTGCAGCACACTGAGCCGACGATTTTAAAGTATTATCGACTATGATGCCTAGATCTTTTTCCTGGGTGGTAGTTCCTAATATGGAACCTAACATTGTGTAACTACAGCAAGGGTTATTTTTCCCTATATGCAACACCTTGCACTTGTCCACATTAAATTTCATCTGCCATTTGGATGTCCAATCTTCCAGCTGCAATGGACGACAAAGCTGCAATGGACGACAAAGATCCTGGCGAGTGGGAGTTGTCAGACATAGCGATGAATCTGATCGCCCGCAGGTGGGGGTCCCTCACACTTAGATTTGATGGCTACAATGAACAATGCAAAAGCTCCCAGGTTCTTCAGCCACAGAAGGGAACACTGAGCGGAAGGAGTGGATGCACTGGGCCTTATGACGTTCTTCTGCACATAGAAACATAGAAACATAGAAATGACGGCAGAAGAAGACCAAACGGCCCATCCAGTCTGCCCAGCAAGCTTCACACATTTTTTCTCTCATACTTATCTGTCTTTTAGCTCTTGGTTCTATTTCCCTTCCTCCCCCACCATTAATGTAGAGAGCAGTGATGGAGCTGCATCCAAGTGAAATATCTAGCTTGATTAGTTAGGGGGTAGTAGGGGTAGTAACCGCCGCAATAAGCAAGCTACACCCATGCTTATTTGTTTTAACCCAGACTATGTTATACAGCCCTTATTGGTTGTTTTTCTTCTCCCCTGCCGTTGAAGCAGAGAGCTATGCTGGATATGCATCTAAAGTGAAGTATCAGGCACATTTGGTTTGGGGTAGTAACCGCCGTAACAAGCCAGCTACTCCCCGCTTTGTGAGTGTGAATCCTTTTTTTCTTCTCCCCTGCCGTTGAAGCTATGCTGGGTATGCGTGAAGTATCAGTTTTTCTTCTCCCCTGCCGTTGGAGCAGAGAGCTATGCTGGATGTGCATCGAAAGTGAAGTATCAGGCACATTTGGTTTGGGGTAGTAACCGCCGTAACAAGCCAGCTACTCCCGGCTTTGTGAGTGCAAATCCTTTTTTCCACATTTCCTCTTGCTGTTGAAGCTTAGAGTGATGTTGGAGTCACAGTAACCATGTGTATGTTTATTGAATAAGGGTATTGTGTCCAGGCAGTAGCCATCATTCTGGCGAGTCACCCACTCTTCATTGGTGGCCTCTTGACTTTATGGATCCACAGTGTTTATCCCACGCCCCTTTGAAGTCCTTCACAGTTCTGGTCTTCACCACTTCCTCCGGAAGGGCATTCCAGGCATCCACCACCCTCTCCGTGAAGAAATACTTCCTGACATTGGTTCTGAATCTTCCTCCCTGGAGCTTCAAATCGTGACCCCTGGTTCTGCTGATTTTTTTCTTATGGTAAAGGTTTGTCGTTGCCTTTGGATCATTAAAACCTTTCAAGTATCTGAAAGTCTGTATCATATCTCCTCTGCTCCTCCTTTCCTCCAGGGTGTACATATTTAGATTCTTCAATCTCTCCTCGTACGTCATCCGATGAAGATCCTCCACCTTCCTGGTCGCCCTTCTCTGTACCGCTTCCATCTTGTCTTTGTCTTTTTGTAGATACGGTCTCCAGAACTGAACACAGTACTCCAGGTGAGGCCTCACCAAGGACCTGTACAAGGGAATAATCACTTCCCTTTTCTTACTCGATATTCCTCTCTCTATGCAGCCCAGCATTCTTCTGGCTTTTGCTATCGCCTTGTCGCATTGTTTCGCAGACTTCATATCATTAGACACTATCACCCCAAGGTCCCTCTCCTGCTCCGTGCACATCAGCCTTTCCCCCCCATCGAATACAGTTCATTCGGATTTCCACTCCCCATATGCATGACTTTGCACTTCTTGGCATTGAATCTCAGCTGCCATATCTTCGACCACTCTTCCAGTTTCCTTAGATCCCGTCTCATTCTCTCCACTCCTTCCGGCGTGTCCACTCTGTTGCAGATCTTAGTGTCATCCGCAAAAAGACAAACCCTGTTCCCCTGTTCCCTGTTCCCCTGTTCCCTCCTTGGCCTCTAGTGGGCAAAAGTGCTCAGAAGAATCGAGCTCCATCGGGGTCCTATCATTCTAGTGGCTCCAGAGTGGCACCTGCTCAACAAAAGAGGAATTTAAGATTCAAGCATTGCATCTAGCACAAAGATTTTGTGAACATGGTTATCCTTACCTGTAGTATAACAAAGCATATAAAAGAGCATATTTTTCTCCATGTAGTGCTTTGCTACAATATCAAACAAGATCCGCCCCTACAGCTGACATTTGTGTATTGCAACACACAGATAAATCTTACTTAATTGCTGGTAGCATTCAAATACATTGGCATGTATTACAACTTCATTCCGTATTCACTGAAACTCTAATGTTTTCATATCAAAGGAGCAAAAATATACAGGACTATGTTGTCCACGCATTTCTCTCTGTTCCTATTTTCCAGTTTTTTGAAGGAAATCATCGTCAATGTGGCAAATGTGATATGTGTTCTAACACGATAGAAGGCAATTCGTGGCACCGTCCTCTCACCGGGACAATATATAAAAAGAAAAATGATACCAATTGTGAATCCACCTATGTAGTGTATCTAATTCAGTGCCCCTGCCCGCTGGTGTACGTGATAAACTCAACCACAAAAATAGAGAGACAACACATTTAACCTGTGTAATATTTATTGCAAACATTCACATATACACCTACAGAGACATTTAAAACTAAGCTAGCACATTCATACATTCACACAACCTGATTAAAACAACAGATGTTCATTCGAGATGTTGAATTTAAACAACATATATCATCCTTTCCAATAAAGATGCTTATTTAGCTAGGAATGAATATTTAGCAATACAAATTTAAACACACAACTGTTTCAAATATAAATTATAATCGTAGTATCTTCTTCTTTGATCTCATATCTAATCCACATTCAATATATCCTTGCTTGTTATCACTAAAGCATGTTCATTAATCACCACGATGTATCCAACGTGTCCGACAAAAGATTTCTTCGTTTCACCCCTACTTTCAGGGGCTTCCTCAGGGACTCATATTTGTCAAATCTATATTTATGTTCCTTCACCACAAAAGGGGGGACATATGAACAAATATCAATAATTCACAAACCCATAAGATAAACAAGCTATTACCAGCTGTCAAACTTAATCTGAGTACAAGGTGACCAAACCGTCACCTCTCTAGATTTAATCCATTACTATGGTGAATTAACTGAAATTGGATACTGACCGCATCGATCACAATGATATCAAATTCTCATCAAGACTTCTAAAAATAAAAAATAAAACAAAGACGAAATCACCACCTCAATCCTAAACCGAACCTGTATAAGCCACCACACCAAGGTGAAAAACTCCCATTCAAATGCCCAAAAATAAAGAAATGGGAAACTTACTGAAATAAAGGTCCAAAATCCAAACTATACGGCATTCTGCTGAATGATTATCATAAACCTGTACTTTCAGTACGCAACACTTCTGTGTGAAAGCGTTAACTTGCATACTCGAGCAAACATTTCTCTGGAAAAGCATAAACAAAATCTAATATGAAAATCCTTTAATAGCTTAAATAAACCACAGCATTCCATAAGCTTGCAACTGTTGGGCATCGCCGTACTCAATGTCATCGGAAGTGACGTCACACGCCGTCACCCGCTGAAATATGGTCTTCAATAGAATCACAAAACTTTATATATAGAAGGGACAATTACGAAATTTCAATTTAGTGCGAAAATAATAAATTATCACCTGGAAGACAATTGCGCCCAAGAGCGGATGGTAATAATCCAATACAAGAGTCACAACACCAAACTCTAACATCTGACATATTCACATAATTTAGGCTGCGAAACAAGTGAAAAATTACAGTGTTATGAAAAAGCACTCATTAATGACAGCTAACAACTACCAAACCAAATGTATAGGATTAAAGAAAAGCACTCCACTCTATAGGACTCCACTCTATAGGTCCTATAGAATGGAGTGCTTTTCTTTAATCCTAGCCGGATTAAAACAGCTAATATTGAAGCTTCAATTGTCAACCATTGCGTCCAAGCTCAACATACATTTTCTCAACTTAAATGGACAGTGTTAGAACAAGTTGTACAACAATCCCGTGGCGGTGATATTCACTGTCAATTGAATTATCATGAACAATGGTGGATTTTCACTCTTTCTTCGCAAGTACCTAAGGGCTTAAACGAAAGTATTGAATGGTCAACATTACTGTGAACTCCTATTGGTAGGATTCAATCTGCTTTACACCTATTGGCTATGCTCACATCTGTCAGTCAGTTTAAATTTAGAAATTGGGAGGATCCCAGCTTCGATAAAGCTGAAATTCAGCAGCAGATAAGAGAGGATACAATGACACTAGAAACGTATGTAGTACAGCATTTTAAAGCGTCATACTTGAAGAAGTCAAATAATACAATGTAGCAATGTCAATTTTTGTTTCTCAGAGCACAGTTTAAAAGCCACCCCTGAAGAAGTGTACAAAACACGAGCCGTGTCGGGTTGAGCAGTTTTGAAGGGCTGATTTCTTCTTAAATGATAAGTGCTAGTGTCTTAATCAAGTTAAAAATGCTTAAAAAAATGTTTAAAAAAAACTAAAAAATTCAATATCTTTGCTTCAGTGTCAAAGTTACAGCTTGGAAACCAATGATTAAAATTATACAGCTCCACGCCAATTTACGGGCTGTAATATACACTTAAAATTAAAGCCAACACACATAACAAAAGGCAGTGTTAAGCAATTAACATGGCAAAAGGCTGTGTAACGGCTTTTTTAAAGTGAGACGTAAAAAACGCTATGAGGTTTCCCAAGCTTTTCCAGTAAACTGAAGAGCAACATCAGCTTTCAATATATGATGTTTCCATATTATTAGACGAATAAGAGAAGCAGCACAGAAGGTAAGCAGCTTAGGTTTCTTCGTTATAGGCACCTTTCAGTCAGTCAGTATGATCTAACAGGCGACTGAGAAGTGTGCATCCAGCTATATCCATGCTGCAAAAAACTAGGCGTCCAAAGTTTAAGCATCCAAATTTTAGGCGTACAACCCTGTGGTATGAGCGCCCAAAAACTAAGTTCCCAGAAAGGCCACTCAGATTGTGCACATAGGTAAGCATGTGTATAAAATGCTCAGATAGGAGCCCCTATCACTGGATGCCCAACCAGGCACCCAACCAGACGCACAGTTGGACACACTTGATGGAACTGCAGAGGGCAGCCTAATGCACAGGAAAAGTGTGCGAAATCCCATCACGTGGTGAACAAGTAAATCCTGAGAGCAGGACCTAGCCAAAAACAGATGCTTGACCCGCCAGGCTGCTCATGGCTCCCAAGCTCCTCTGGAGGCGGGAACAAATGAAGTTTTGGCACACTGAGCGCAGAGACCAAAGGGAAGAGGAATCCCTACAAAAAAACACCTTCTCTACTTTTTTTTTTTTTTAATTTTCTTTAGCTGAACTCAGCCCGTCCTGGCTAAGTACAGACTCGGTCTCTGGCTGAGGGGGGGAGAGGGCATATAAGAAAATTATTCCTTACCTGCTAATTTTTGTTCCTGTAGTACCAAGGATCAGTCCAGACAGTGGGTTATCTCCCCCTTCCAGCAGATGGAGTCAAATAGAACTTTGAAGGATGCTTTCTTATAAGGTAGTGCACCCTCTACTAATCCTCAGTATGGAGTATATCAAAGCAAAGAGGAAAATCAGGATGGATCAAGAACAATAGAATTAAGTAACAAATAACAGTGTGCAAAAGGCACAAAACAGTGTCAAACAACAAACTTGCAGAATGAACCATTAACCAGCCAAAGGAAAAAATGCACTGAAGAACAATTTGAGCAGAGAGGCAATCCCAAACCCAATAAAACAGTCAGGGAGGGCATCTGGACTGATCTTTGGTACTACAGGAACGAAAATTAGCAGGTAAGGAATAATTTTCTTTTCCCTGTACGTACCAGGATCAGTCCAGACAGTGGGATGTACCAAAGCTTCCCTACGTAGGGTGGGCCCCGGAAAGCCCTGCTCGAATGACCCTAGAGCCAAAGGAGCCAAAAGTAGGCGACTGTATGTGTAGATGATAATGACAAGCAAAGGTATGTAACGATTTCCAAGTTGCCGCTCGACAAATCTCCTGGAACGGGACCGATTGCATCTCCGCCCAGGAAGCAGCCTGAGCTCAAAGAGAATGGGCTTTGACACCCACTGGAGGTTGTCGACCCGCTCCAATGTAGGCCACAGAGATCGCCTCCTTCAGCCAGCGAGCAATGGTAGTTTTCGACGCCTTGGCCCCCCTTCCTCGGACCATGCCAGAGAACAAAAAGATGGTCCGACAAGCGAAAATCATTAGTGATTTCCAGATAGCGAATGAGGATACGCTTGACAGCTAGCTTGCGTAGATCCGCCGATGCGTCCGCTGAGAAGGACGGAAGCTCTACCGTCTGATTCAAGTGGAACTTGGAAACCCACCTTGGGCAGAAAAGCAGACACAATGCACAAGGAAACTCCCAAATCCATAAAACGAAGGTAGGGCTCTCTGCAGGAGAGTGCTTAATCTCCGAGATTCTGCGGGCAGAACAGATAGCTACCAGGAAAACTGTCTTGAGAGTGATATCCTTGAGGGTTGCGGAATGCATGGGTTCAAAGGGTGGACCGACCAAGATTCGTAGAACGAGATTGAGACTCCACGAAGGATAAAGAGCGTGGACCGGGGGTTTCACGTGCTTCACCCCCCTGAAGAATCGGATGATATCCAGGTGAGAGGAGAGGGAAGTTCCCTCTCGTTGATGAAGTAGAGAGCCTAGGGCAAAGACTTGCACTCTCAGCGAGTTGTAGGCCAGACCCTTGTCCAGGCCCTGTTGAAGAAAAGATAGGATCTGAGCCACCGAGGCGGTCCGTGGCGACACAGGTATGGAGGCACACCAGTTCTCAAAAACTTTCCATACCCTGATATAGGAAATGGAGGTAGACGTCTTTCTAGCCTTTAGGAGGGTCGAGATAATGGCCTCTGGGTATCCACGCCATCTCAGCCGGCGCCTCTCAAAAGCCAGGCCGCAAGACAGAAGCGATCGGCCTGGGCGAAAGATACCTGACCCTGATGCAGCAAGCGTGGAAGGTGACCCAGACGAAGAGGTCCATCCACTGCGAGGTTGATCAAGTCAGCAAACCACGGACGACGGGGCCATTCCGACCAGCACTAGCGGACCCTGGTGGGACTCTATTCTCCAGAGCACCTTGCCTAACCAGAGGCCAAGGTGAAAACACGTAGAGGAGAACGTGACAGGACCACGGGAGGACTAAGGCATCCACTCTCTCTGCGTCGTACTCTCTTCTGAGACTGAAGAACTGAGCTGCCTTGGCATTCCAGGAGGTTGCCATTAGATCCAGATAGAAGGTCCCCCATCTGTGGAACAGGAGATTCACCACCTCCTCTGAGAGTTCCCACTCTCCGGGATCTAGATGTTGACGACTGAGAAAGTCGGCTTGAACGTTGTCTATGCTTCTGATGTGGGAAGCCGCTAGGCGGGAGAGATGAGTCTCCGCCCAAGCCATTAACCTGTCTGTCTCCCGAGAAACATGGCGGCTCCTCGTGCCCCCTTGGCGATTGATGTAGGCCAGAGTGGTCGCATTGTCTGAGAGTATTCGGACTGCGCGATGATGGACGAGAGGTAGGAAGCGTTTCAATGCCAGACGCACTGCTCTGGTCTCAATGCGATTGATCGGCCAAGTTGCTTGGGACAGCGTCCACTTCCCTTGCGCAGAACTCATCTGACACACCGCTCTCCAGCCAGAGAGACTGGCATCCGTCGTGACGATTACCCATTTCGGGATGTCCAAAGGAACACCCTGGAGAAGATGAGACAGGTTGAACCACCACGAGAGACTGTCCTTGGCTCCCTGCGGGAGAGGACGATGGCTTGGAAGTCCCTAGACACCGGCTTCCAGCAGGAGAGCAAGGCGCGCTGTATGTGCAAACGCCCAGGGGACCAGATCAATGGTGGAAGCCATGGATCCCAGGACCTGGAGGTAATCCCACGCCGTTGGAAGCGAGAGACCGATGAATTGCTGTATCTGAGCTATGAGTGTATGAGCCCTGTCCGGGGGCAGAGACACCTTGCCCAGCACTGTGTCGAAATGCGCCCCCAGGAAGTCCAGAGACTGAGATAGAGAAAGGCTGCTCTTGGCGAAGTTGACCACCCAACCGAGGCAGTGAAGAAGCGTCAACACCTTGTCAACCGCCCGGTGGCACTGGGCTGAGGACTTTGCTCAAATGAGCCAGTCGTCCAGGTATGGGTGCACCAAGACTTCCTCCCTCCGGAGAGCGGCAGCTATTACTATCATCACCTTCGTGTAGGTTCGAAGAGCGGTTGCAAGACCAATGGGTAGAGACTGGAACTGGAAATGCTGTCCCAGAATCTTGAATCGCAGAAAACGCTGATGCGCTTGGAGGATGGGAATGTGTAGATAAGCTTCCATTAGATCCAGGGAGGCCAAAAATTCTCCGGAGTGTACTTCCGCTATCACGGAGCGCAAGGTTTCCATCCGAAAGTGGGGAATCTTGAGGGCCCTGTTGAACATCTTGAGATCCAAGATCGGGCGGAAGGAACTTTTCTTTCTTGGGGACTATAAAGTATACCGAATAATGTCCCCGGCCTACTTCCAAGGGGGGGACCGGATGAATCGCTCCAAGAGCCAGAAGCCTGTCGAGTGTCTGTCGGACTATGAGTTGTTTCTAGACTGGGCCACATGGAGAGAAGAGGAACCTGTCTCTTAGCGGCCAAGCAAATTCTAACGCGTAGCCGTGTCTTAGAATATCCAGGACCCACTGATCTGACGTGATGTTGACCCACTCCTCGTAGAGAAGGGAGAGACGTCCCCCTATCCTGGGGATCGGGGAGTGGGCTGGCATAGCTTCATTGTGAAGACCTGGAGGATGTCCCTTGGGCCGGACCAGAGCGGGGCTGTCTTCGGGCACGAAAGGACTGAGTCCAGGATTGAGATCGAGAGGACGGCTGACGAGGAGCTGCAGTCCTAGCCTGGTGGAAACGACGTTGATTCCTGAATCAGCTTCTAGTGGAATTAAAAGAGCTAGAAGAACGAGGGTGATCCTCTGGCAGTTTGTGTACCTTATTCTCTCTGAGGGACTTGATAATCTGGTCCAAATCCTCCCCAAATAGTAGCTTGCCCTTAAAGGGTAGGGATCCCAGCTGCGACTTGGAAGAAGAATCCACCGACCAGTTGCGAAGCCAGCGGAGGCGTCTAGCCGAGACTGCAGAAACCATAGATCTGGCCAATACTCTCAGAATGTCATATAGAGCGTCTGCTCCATATGCTATGACGGCCTCCAGGTGGTCTGCCTGAAGTGTTTCCTCAGGAGGCAACTCCTGGGAGCTGAGCAGCTGTTGAAGCCAGCAGAGGCCTGCACGCTGAGCAAAGGAACTACAAATGGCCGCCCGGACCCCTAGGGCGGACACCTCGAAAACTCTCTTAAGATAAACTTCCAGCTTTCGATCATGAAGATCTCAAAAGGCTGCACCACCCGTTACTGGAATGGTAGTTCTTTTCGTCACCACTGAGACTGCAGAATCTACTTTGGAAACTTTAAGAAGCTCCAGGAAATCATCCGAGAGAGGATATAGCTTATCAATGGCTCTGCCAACCTTGAGGGAGGTCTCCGGAGAATCCCATTCCCTGGATAACAGTTGAAGGAACGTGGGATGGAAAGGAAAGGACCTACACGGAGGATGTAGACCAGCCAGAAGGGGGTCCCCTTTCTTCGCTGGTGGATTAGGCTCAGGCGGGTCCTGAGGGGACTCAATGTCCAATTACTGTAGGATATGTGGAATGAGGGGGTCCAGCTCATCGCTCTGGAAGATCCGCAGGACTCTAGGTTCATCCGGGTCCTCCTGAGGAACAGACCCCCACGCAGAGGGGTGTACCAAACGGACCCTCGGAGCGCTTGAGGTGGTCGGAGGTACTCCTGGTTCCGGGACCGCTGACCCTTGGGCACTCCCATGGTCTGGGCATTTCCCAAGACCTCAGTGAAATCAGCCTTTCTGGGTACCTTAGGAGGAGGAGGTCCTGCCAAAAATTCCTGGTGCTGGCCGATTCTGGCCAGGTAAGCATTGTGAAGCAGGAGAACAAAATCCATGGAAAACAGAGGTGGCCCCGATGGAGGAAGAGTGGGAAGATCCCCTGACGGAGGAAAATGCTCCAGAGGTGGAACGGGTGTCAAAACCGGCGGCTGAGATGAAAAGGAGCGTCCTGCTCTTCTCGGTTAGTGCCGGAGCAGCTGAGTCTGGAGACAAAATGTCCGCCGTTCCCGCGATCAGCGGGATCGGGGCCGGCCCCTGAGCATCGAGGCGCGCCAGAAGACGAGAACCAGAGCGGTCCCGTGGTTGAGAGGGTCCCTCCCCACCAGGGAGGCAAGCTGTGCAAATCCTCTCATGGGAGAGCCTCGACCCGGGCTCTCCACAAGCGCAGCACCTGGACGAACGAGGCATGGGGAACCCCGACGGAGCCGCGAGGGAACCAGCTGTTCTTAACGCGAGAAACAGGCAAGGTTTAAAGCTGCGGGAAGCGGGAAAAACCTCCGCTTCAGCCTGTTCTTCCTCACGCTCACCAGGTTCGTGGCTGAAAGAAGCGGGTAATAGCCTCCGCTTCAGTACTGCTCTCTATCCCTCAGCGACCCACAGATAGAGGCACAGAGGAATAACGTCTCTCTGTGCCGGCTGCCCCGTGGAAAACGGTGTCTCAGGGGCAGCGGGTCAGATAGCAGCCACAGGGGGAGAGGTCGGCACCACAGACTTGCACCCCGGAGAGAGGAAATAACCTGTCAAAAGGAAATAAAAACAAACTTACCCCGACAACAGAGATGGGAGGGGTGGGGAGAGCTGCAAATAGTACTGCCTGCAAGCAATTGAATGCTCCCACTTAAAACAGGAGCGGAGGATGGATACAGGAAAGCTCTCCAAACAATTCCCTCAGAAAATTCAAAATTCAAAGATTTTTTTTTTTTTAATTAGACTTGACCATCAAAAAACAGGAAAGCTGGGGAAAATAGAGAAAATTCC
This sequence comes from Rhinatrema bivittatum, assembly GCF_901001135.1. Lineage (NCBI taxonomy): Eukaryota > Metazoa > Chordata > Amphibia > Gymnophiona > Rhinatrematidae > Rhinatrema > Rhinatrema bivittatum. The sequence goes on along the minus strand of NC_042621.1, from coordinate 300,588,154 downwards.
TAAAATAGCTTTCTAGTCATCGGTGGGGAACAAAAGCCACCACTGTCATCTGCTGGAGTCAAGAGAATACTGAGGATTAGTAGAGGGTGCACTACCTTATAAGGAAGCATCCTTCAAAGTTCTATTTGACTCCATCTGCTGGAAGGGGGAGATAACCCACTGTCTAGACTGATCCTGGTATGTACAGGGAAACAGTCATTGCCACACTCAGCTTCCTGCACCTGCTTGCCTTTCAGCTTTTTTTTTTTTTTGTAAAACAGCCATATCCATGCCGGCTGAAAACCAGCTACTGGACGAAGACACTCATCTGAAGGAGGAATCCAATATATTTCACCTTAGGAATTCTCAACTGAGGGAAGGACCATATGGTATCTCCACAGGAGAGTGAAACAAATTATTTTCCTTCTTTTCTCCTCTTAAAATCTTTAAGCAATCCCCAATAGGGAAATACACATCCATCATCTCCTGAAGACGAAGAATACTGGCGGGCTGTCACTGCAGGGGTATATGTACTGTGATGTCAGCTTTGCTCCATCTCCATCTGCTGGTGGGGGTGTATAATCCACTTGCTCTGGATCCATCTGTCTAAATGCTAAGAAAGTATAGATTATTAGAAAAAATTTGGGATAGAGGTACATATCTGTGCTATTGCTTGGATAGAAAGACCGAGGGTTTTCATGAGGCAATGCCCAAGCAGGAATTCCCAGACATGCTCAGTAAAGCAAAAGTTCTATTTTCTTTCAGAGCTTTTGGATGAGGTCACCCATATATCATGGCTAATTCAGCCCTGCTTGTCAACAGAAAAACTCAGAACAAGCAGATGTTAGCAACTATCTCAAAAGTCCAAAAAAATATTCTCATTTATAAGCTGCTGTGTTTTTGTTTACAGTAGTAATTAGTTTTCAGGCTGTAGTTCAATAAAACTAATTTCAGATGGAATGTACTTTCAAATCTATCCAAGCAATCAAAATAATTAGATTTTTCTTCATTAAGGTTATTTTACCCTGTGCATGCACAGACATTTACAGCAGTTGATTAGACAGTCACATACCTTCTTTCAAGACATTTGCCTCTTTCTCCAAGGCACAAATTTCTGTTCTCACTTTTTGTTTAATTAAGAGAGATCTATTATTTGTCAGTCCATACTCATTGTTAAATTCTGAAACTTCTTTTATAAATTTCTTCCGTTCTTCATCCATTGTTTTCTTTGTATCTTCCTATGAGCAATATATAAAGGAAAATTAGTTTCTTACCTGATAATTTTCGTTCCTGTAGTACCAAGGATCAGTCCAGGACACCTGGGTTGTGACTCCGCACCAGTAGGTGGAGACAGAGCAAAACTTGTGGGCGGAGCCATATATAAGCCCCTGTGCCAGTCACAGCCCCTCAGTCATACGTAATGTCAAAGTAGCCATGCAACCAAGTAACAAAACTGGCTAGAAAAGGCACTTCTAACTTTAAACTAACACCAAAAACTCCTACTCGAACCGGACTCCCCAACCGGGAGAGCTAAACAAGCGAACAGCAGAACTAAGAAAACATGATGAGCGGACTCTCCGTTACTGTAGCGAAGCCCTGCGGGCGGGATCCTGGACTGATCCTTGGTACTACAGGAACGAAAATTATCAGGTAAGAAACTAATTTTCCTTTCCCTGTACGTACCAGGATCAGTCCAGGACACCTGGGATGTACCAGAGCTAAGTTATCGAGGGTGGGAAGCAGAGAGTCCCGCTCGGAGTACCCTCTCTCCAAAACCCCCGGAATCGTTAGCCCGGACATCCAACCAGTAATGCCGGATAAAGGTATGCAACGACTTCCAGGTAGCCGCCCTGCAAATCCTTGAGGCTACACCTGAGACGCTGCCACTCAAGACGCAGCTGGAGAGCGAATCGAGGGAGCCCGAAGACCCACGGGAAGTGATTTTCCCCCGCACCAAGTACGCCGAACCAATGGCCTCCTTGAGCCAAGTGGCAAGCGTCGTGCGGGACGCCGCAACTCCTTTCTTTGAACCAGAGAACAAAACAAAGAGAAGAGCCGTGACCCGAAATGGATAATTGACCTCCAGACAGCGAAGGGGGGATCTTCGCACGTCAAGCTTCCGTAAGTCCCTCGCTACTGGATCAGAGGGCTCCCAGACCGCAAAAGCGGATAGCTCAATTGAAAAACATGGAAAAACGACACCCCTTTCGGCAGGAAGGAAGGAACCGTCCGCAAATAAACACCGGAATCGGAAATATACAAGAAGGGTTCCCTACAGGACAAAGCCCGTAACTCCAAAGCACGCCGTGCCGAAGTAATCGCCACCAAGAACACCGTCTTTGACGTGAGAACCTGAATAGTTAAGCGTTTCAAGGGTTCAAACAGCGCCGCGCATAAGCGGAGAGAACGGAAGGAGGTTCCAAGCTGGACAGGGGAGACGCAATGGAGGACAAAGGTGCTTAGCTCCCCGAAGGAAACGGGAGATATCCGGGTGAAGAGTCAGGAAAGACCACGGACCTTACCTCGCAAACAACCAATCGCCGCCACTTGGACCCGTAGGGAACTACAAGCCAGACCTTACCTTTGGCAAGACCTGCCTGGAGGAACGCTAGAAGCCGCAGTAGGGACCACCCCACGCTGCACGCACCATTCCTCCAATCCACCCAGACACGGACATAAGCCAGGGACGTCGCCTGTGTCCTGGAACGTAGCAACGTGGCTACCACCGCAGCTGAGTAAACTTTTCTCTTCAGCCGAGTCCTCTCAAAACCATGCCGCGAGGCAGAAGTGATCCGCAGTCTCCAAAAAGACGGGGCCCTAATGGAGTAGACCCGCCATCCCCTGGAGCTGAAGGGGTGCCGCCACTGTGAGCTGGACGAGGTCTGCGAACCACGGCCGGCGCGGCAACTCCGGTGCCACCGGGAGCACGTTGGCTGGGTGCAACTCTATGCGCCGCCGAATCTTGCCGATCATCGGCCACGGGAGAAAACACGTACAGCAGAACATCCGTCGGCCCGGGAAGCGCCAACGCATCGACGCCTTCCGCCCCCTTATCTCGACTTCGACTGAAACATCGCTGAGCCTTCGCGTTGTGCCACGTGTCCATCAAATCCATGTGGGGCACTCCCCAATTCTCGCAAATGAGAGGCAACGCTTCGACCGCCAGGTCCCACTCACCGGGATCCAGGCGATGCCGGCTGAGAAAAATCCGCCTGAACGTTGTCGACTCCTGCACCGTGAGAGGCTGCTATGTGGCTGAGATGGAGTCCTGAACAGACCATTAAGCGCTGAGCCTCCTCCGCCACCTGTGGGCTCCTTGTCCCGCCTTGGCGGTTGATGTAGGTCACGGTGGTCGCGTTGTCCGACAACACTCGGACCGCCTTTCCCCGCACTACCGGTAGGAAGGCTTGCAGAGCCCAACGGACCGCTCTGGTCTCTAGTCTGTTGATAGACCACTGGGCTAGCGACACTGACCATAGGCCTTGGACCGAGCTCCCTAGGCAGACCGCTCCCTGAGCGGAGAGGCTGGCATCCACGGTCACCACCGTCCAATTTGGCACCAGAAGAGACACTCAAGAGGACAGATGACTGGAATCCAGCCACGAGAGCAGGCTGGACCTCGCGAGCCCCCTAGTGGAAGCGGTAAGTGGAACTCCTCGGAAACCGGCGCCCAGCAAGATAGTAAGGACGACGGTAAAAGGCCGCAGATGAGCGAACGCCCAGGAAACCAGCGCAGGCGTGGAAGCCATATAACCCCGGACCGCAAGGCAGTCGCAAACAAGAAGCGCCGTACTTGAGCTGGCAGCTCGTATCTCCATTCGTGTGACAGGGACCTCTAGCCCTGCGACGTGTCGACAACGGCTCCCAGAAATTCCAAGGTCCGCGAGGGTGCCCGATGACTCTTGTTGAAGTTGACCACCCATCCTAGGGACTGCCAAGGTATAAGACCCTGGCCAACTGACAACAGACATTGATCCTCGGGCTTCGCCCGAATCCACCAACCGTCCAGGAACGGATGGACCAGGAGATAATACTGGCGCAGCCGCGTCGTCACCACGACCATCACCTTCGTGAACGTGCGGGGGCCGTCGCGAGACCAACCAGGAGCGCTTGTAACTGGCAGTGCCGTCCTAAAACGCAGAACCTGATGAAGAGCAGGAACAACGGCTGAATGCCTATGTAATGATACGCCTTCGCGAAATCCAGGGAGGCCAGAAAACTCGCCGGTCCGCCCCGCAGCAATTACCGACCGAATCGACTCCATTTTGAAGGGAGAAAACGCGAAGAAAAGGTTCCAACTCGGAACTGTTCATTAATACGTTGAGGACCCACTGGTCGGACGTTATTTGGCCCATTCTGCGAAGCAAAAAACCAACCTCGCCACTACGTTTGGAACGAAGGACTGAGGCTGCCTTAAGGCATGGACCAGCAGAATCTCAGTGCGAAGCCCCGGGCCCCGCGTCAGACGGAGATCCTCTCTGTCTGTCGGAACGCTTCCCCCTGGAAGGACTGTGGACACGAAGAGACCAGTGAAGACGTCGAACGATAAGAAGGCCCAGAGGACCCCTGGGGACGAGTTATCTTGCTACCTTTGAAAACGGAACCTAGCAGAATAGAAGGACCGAGTTCTGGACCTGTCGTCTGGGAGCTTGCAAATCCGGATCCCATCAAAGGAAAGCCTCAACCTGTCCACTCCTAACTGAATAACAGCTTTTCCCCTGAAAAGCCGTGCCCCAAGGAGAGCCTTGGAGGATCCATCCGCTGCCCAAAAGCGAAGTACCAGCAATCGGGGGCCGAAAACAACCGCGACCATGAACTAGCCGAAGTACGCCGTAAATTATAGAGAGCAGCCGCACAAAAAGCGATGGCAGCCTGCAGTCGATCCGCCTGCGTGGCCTCGTGAACTGAAAAACCTGCCTTCGCCTGTAGAACTTGGGCCCAGTGCAAACTAGCCCGCCTGGCGTAGTTACCACAGATGGCAGCCCGGACCCCTCAACGCTGCAACTTCGAAGAAAAACCTCTGTGCTACTACCGACACCGCCGAAACTACCTTCGGAAGCCGAAAACCGTAGGAGCTCCAGAGCGTCCTCTGTCAGTGGATAAAGCTTGTCCATTGCCTTGGTCCCCTTCAGACCCAGCTCCCTAGTATCCCATTCCGGACAGAAATGTCTGACGCCGAGGAATGGAATGTGAAAGTCACTGCAGGACCAGTGAGCACCAGCAGGACTGGGTCCACGTTCGCACCAGGTCGAGAAACTGCCGGTGGGGCTTCTACCCCTAGGTCGTTGAGGATAGCCGGATTTGTGATGGTTTGTCCAGCCAGCCAGGGCAAAACTGTCCCCGAACGCTCCATCGGCCCCCCCAGGGGCTCTCCGGGCGGAACAACCTCATCCTGTGAGGGGAACTCAGACTCCGCATCTTACGGGACCGTACCCGGTGGTCGCCATTCCGTTGCTGGAGCCGGGGAGAAGTCTGGGCCCTCCCGGATATCTTCTTCCATGGACCATCCCCCTTTGGGTAGCCATGCCTCTTCGTGCGGCTGCGGCCCTTGTACTTGAGTACCGTGCGCCGTAGGAGCGCGAAAACGGCCGAAAACAAGGACCCGGGATTCTGTTTCCGTGGACCATCCCCCTTAGGGTGGCCATGGTCGCTATGCGCCTGCGGCCCTTAATTGAGAACCCTGCGCAGTAGGAGCGCGAAAGCGTCCGAAACAAAAACAAAAACCAAAAAACAAACAAGGACCCCGAAGGCGAGGAGGTCCCAACCCCGCCAGCCTCAGCCGGGGCCTCAGCTCCCCCGGAGGACCCCCCGAGGACCTTTGTTGAAGAGTCTACCCGGGAGGCAAGTCGGGAATTCCTGCCGGTTGCGCTCAAAAGCGCGGGCTGACCTCAAAATGGCCGCCGCTCCCGCGCCGAGCGGGAAGGGGTCAGCCGGCAAGACTGAAGCGGCCAAAAATGAGCGACGGTGATCGTGCCGATCGGAATGGCCCCCCCCCGTCTGTCCTGGACGGACCCTTCCGACCGGGACGCAGGCATAGAAAATCCCCTCTTGTGCGAGCCCTGCGCGCGCGCCAAACCGTGCCCCTCGGCAACCAAGCGGTCGCGGCGGAACGGACGGCGGACTAACAGACCCGAAAGTACAAGAATTAAATCCTACCGCCGAAAACACTCCCCGCCCCTCGCCGAGCCGAGAAAACTTCCCCACCGGTGAATAGACGAGGAGCCGCACAAGAAAATAAAAGTACAATTTTTTTTTTTTTTTACGCAAACCTGCCGCTGTTCAGAGTCCTGCCGCTGTCCAGAGTCCTGGGTCTCCTGCTTCCGTGGGGGGTGAGTGAACCGGGCTCCCCGGTGTCACCCCCTACGCTGCTGCCTGTGGTAGGCCGGGTCCTCAACCCTCAGCAGCGGCCTCAACCAGGGGGGGATGGTCCCCTCAGAACCTTCCCACCCCCCTGGGAGGCAGGGCGGACAGCTTCCTCTTTTCACTTCTCACCTTGAATTTCTTCTTCTTAATTTTTTTTTTTTTTTAAACCAAAAACCAAGAAACCGAAATCAGTAAAACCACAATGCCCCCGACTAACTAACAGTCGTCAGGCACGCAGAGGCTGTGACTAGACCTGCACCACCTACTGGAGACAGAGTAAGACTGAGGGGCTGTGACTGGCACAGGGGCTTATATATGGCTCCGCCCACAAGTTTTGCTCTGTCTCCACCTACGGTGCGGAGTCACAACCCAGGTGTCCTGGACTGATCCTGGTACGTACAGGGAATGAAAGTTTAAAATATCTTATCTTTATTATGAATTTGTAAATCGCTTATATATCATACAGTAAAAATTATAATAAAGGAACATAAACCAGAAATAAATGGAGATTTCTTTAGCCTTCCAAAACAATTTGAGCTTAATAAGCAAAACTACAGTCAAAAAGAAATGCAAAGTGCCTGCCTACTGAACAAAAGTGCATTCAATGTTCTGCCCCAGACATTGGCTAAAAATATGCCAACTTAAACAAGAATGCTTTTACAAAGCTTTAAAAGTATTTGAAAAATCAGCTAGTTGCAGGTTCTTTGGAGATGACCTCAATTCTGCAACAGAGAAAGTCCTCTCTCTGGACTTGGACAGCCATTCCTGTTTAGGAAAGGAGACATCTAATAGGCCTCTCTGAGAAGAGTGAAGAGAACAAACCATTATTATAAATACTAGAAAACAGCACAATTCAAAATTTTTAAAAAATTAAAAATATTGTTAAGTTTTGATTGACAATAAAATTCTTTAAAGAAAAAAAAAAGAAAAAAAACTTACATCATATTAGTTTAGTTTCTACTTCCTGACCTCAGGGGTAGCGCTAGGGATTTTGTTGCTTACCTTCAGTTGTGTACATTTTTCCTTGGCTGAACAATGCACAGTATACTGTATTGTAGATATATTTAGTATGTGTATTTAGGGCTCTCACTGTACATAATGTGATCAAAGGGACATTAAAGCAGCAGTACTACAATTAATGTATTTCAATCAATATAAACTGAATCAAGATTTGTTTTGTTCTGGTTTCTCTCATTTCTGAGCAGATAGTGTTTGAAATTATTGAAAGCACTTCATTCTTAGCTACTGCCACCATTATGAATTTTAGTAAACTACTGCACTGTCAGGCTGCTCCTCATGAAAACATCATGCAAGTATCACAATGAAAAAAATGGTGATGTATAATAACAGCATAAGCAACTGTATGTAGAGTGGCCTCAGGGATGAATATTTTAAAATGAGGGCCACTGCCGTAACAAGTACTGACACGGTTTTCAAAAAGTGTGAGAAGAAAATATATTAAGAAGAAAAGAAAAGATGCATAGGCATAAGATCAAAAGAAGAAGCAACAGATTAACTGCACAGGAAGATTAATTTTGAAAAAATTACTAAAATTGCTTACCTGTTACAGTTGTTCTCCATGGACAGGAGGATAAACAACCCCACAAGTGGGTATCACCATTCAATGTGGAGCGTTTCTCAAAAACTCCAAAAGGGCTTTATTTGACATGTGCAGAGATCCCTCATGTCTTACATAATTGCTTACAGAAGCCAACTCCAAAAGGCGAGGTAAAAGGAAACATGTGGCTAATTATCCTGCTGTTCATACTGAACACCTGGATGGAACCTGGATGGAACCTGGATGGAACACTTGGATGCAGCTCCATCACTGCTCTCTACATTAATGGTGGGGGAGGAAGGGAAATAGAACCAAGAGCTAAAAGAAACAGATAAGTATGAGAGAAAAAATGAGTGAAGCTTGCTGGGCAGACTGGATGGGCCGTTTGGTCTTCTTCTGCCGTCATTCTATGTTTCTATGTTTCTATGTAAAAGCAAGCATCTAAGTTTTCTCTGTAGACAAACAGGATATATCAGCCTCACAAGTATGAATCTCTAGATAAGGAATTCCTTCCAACATAAAAGGAAAAGACCAGAGACTGGATGTTGAAATGAAGAAGTGTTCCCCGATCTGAATTAAAAAAAAAATACATATTTCAATCAAAGGAAGAGAAGTCAGAGGATGGCAACAAGGACTTTTTCTCTTTTTTTTTTTTTTACAGTCAGGAAGAAGAGAGGGTTGATCACTGACTAGCTGGATGGGGTTTTTTTTGTTTTATGTTTTCCAAGGGTTAAGTCAGCTAAACTTTGGAAGTTAGAGCGTCCTAATTCTAGCCCGCTAAATTTAGTTCGCTGCATTTAAGGTGATTTTCATCTAAAATTTTACCGGCTAGATTTAGGTAAAAAAAATCAGCTATACTTAGCTAGCCAAAATTTGACCAAGTTAGGCGCCCAGCCCATCCCTCTTCTAAATATTAATAATTTTGTGTTTGCAAGTGCACAACCATACTAGATGTATCCAGGGTAACTATCAACCATTGGTAATACTATAGTGCATTATTACATCTGGCATTCTCTCCAGTCTTAGTACCATCATGTCATGGTACAAAACGGAAAGAACAAGCAGCTTTGCCCTGCTTGAACACATATGATACCAAAGTATATGGTTCACTAAACCCAAAGTCATTATGTGGCTGCATCTCATTTGGAATATCTACCTTGTTTTAGCACAGAAGATTTTGGGCCAACTCCATCCTGCTAAAAAGTTACTTCCCGTGACGTTTCTCCACAACTTATACCATAATTGAACAAAGTCCTGAACCACGTAACTACCCTGGTGGGTTTCCCATGGAGCATCTGGTTGTCTGATAATGGATAATTGTCCATTTAGAACAAAAACCGTCTCAGCATTTTACCACCACCAGATCATGATACCATATTTTGATGCCTTGTTGGGCATGCACTACCATAAGGAATATTATCCATAAAATGTTAACAGTTGTTCATCCATGTGAGGTCTAACCCTGAGATATGGCAACCATCTCAAAGTTGAGGTTGCAACATGGCTCGATACTGAGCATTTTATTCTCCATTTCTTTCCTAATAATTCCTATAATTCTATTTGCTTTCTTACTGCTACTGCACACTGAGCAGAAGATTTCAAAATATTATCAATGATTATGATGCCTAGATCTTTTTCCTGAATGGTGACTCCTAATGTAGATAAACAATACCAAAAGGGGGTCATTTTCAAAGGAGTTACGCATGTAAATGTGACATACTATCGTAGCAATTTTCAAAAGCTATTTACTCGAGTAAAGTGCACTTACTTGAGTAAATCCTATGGACAATTCAATGGCATATATTGTAGCAATTTTGAAAAGCCCACTTACCTGAGTAAAGTGTATTTACTCGAGCAAAAACCAGTTTTGCTCGAGTAAATGCTTTTTAAAATCTACCCCAAAGTGCACAGAAACTTCACTTGGACTAGTATTTAAATTGAGAAATGTTTTTTATTTCTTCTTAGACGGTGCCTCCTGAATTATAAACTGTCACATATCAATATTTCTGAACAGCAGTCCCCGACACGGACCGTGTTTCGCCTGTCCGGCTGCTTCGGGGGATACGTGGAGAAAACATCTCGTAAAATTAAAACACGTATTATAGAGCACAAATCTAATATTAGAACAGGCAGAGAGAACACCCCCTTGGTGGCTCACTGGTTAGAGGCATCACACTCAGTGGAGGAACTACAATTTTTTATCTTAGACGTGGTTTCGATCCCGGGCAGGGGTGGTAATTTTTCTGCAACGCTAATTAAAAGACAACAACAATGGATATATAACTTGGACACAGTAGTTCCCAAAGGATTGAATGCTGAACTTGAGTGGCATCATTTTATTTAAAATGTTAGTGATGTTGTAGGAGAGTTGGCTGCTGGGTAATTCATTAATCAGTCATTACTGTGTCAAGCGCAGCTTCGCACCAAAATGACTTGCCTAGGCTTTAAATTCAGTGATCTCGATCAGCACTTTGTGCTCCTGAAACCATGTACTACACATCTTGATATACAGGTATGTGACTCTTAATAATTTTGTGTCTGCTATCGGGTTACCCTTTATACACTTGGCTAGACTTTTAATTTTTCTTATTTACAGATTGTTATATAACCCCCCTCCGAAGCAGCCGGACAGGCGAAACACGGTCCGTGTCGGGGACTGCTGTTCAGATATATTGATATGTGACAGTTTATAATTCAGGAGGCACCGTTTAAGAAGAAATAAAAAACATTTCTCAATTTAAATACTAGTCCAAGTGAAGTTTCTGTGCACTTTTGGTATTGTTTATCTACATAGTAGAGTGCACCAACGCTCCGGTGTTAATCTGGAGGACTCCTAATGTAGAACCTTGCATGGTGTAGCTATAATTTGGCTCTCTTTCCTAAGTGCATCACTTTGCCCTTGTCCATATTAAATTTCATTTTCCATTTGCATGCCTAGACTCCCAGTTTTGCAAGGTCCTCTTGCAATTTTTCACAATCCTCTTGCGATTTAACAACTTTTAATAATTTTGTACCGTCGGCAAATTTGATCACCTCACTCATTCCCATTTCTAGGTCATTTATAAAGATATTAAAAAGCAGTGATCCAAGAACAGATCCCTGGGACCCTCCTCTATTTGCCTTTCTGTATTGCGAAAGTTTACCATTTAGCCCTATTCTCTGTTCCGCCTTCCTGTTGACACGAGGTACCATGAGGGGGTGTTCCCAGATCCACAGCAGCAACTCCTTAAAGATCTCATGCACCGGGACCGCCACGATCTCTTTAGGAGCCTCCTTGAACTGGAGGATTTCCAGCATTTTGTGTCTGCCATCCTCCTCAGTCATTAACTGAAAAGGGATTGCCTCAGCCATCGCCCGTACAAAACCTGCAAAGGTCAAGTCCTCCAGAGAAGACATCCTTTGCTCATTTGGAAGAGACTGCTCTGAAAGGAGACCCTTTGAGTCACTGGAGGAGGATTCTGCAATGTCGTCCCCCCAGGGATTATATGGGGCCTCATCCTCACTGTAATCCACAGAGGATAGGGCCCTGGGTGCTCGGCCTTCGTCCAGAGGCACAGACAGACATCGGTGGCACTGGTGCCAGCCCCAGCAAAGCTGGACAGACTTTGCAGCTCTGTGTCCCTGCTGGCCTCGATGGAGCTTCCTCCTCGGAGGAGCCAGTAATGAGCACCATATCAGTTGGGGAAAACAGTGGTACCTCGCCGGCACTGATGGCTTCCCAGGAACAGATGCCACCTGGGTCAGTAACACATCGATAAGCACATTGAGCCGTTCCAGCACGGCAAGTACTGGTACTGTTTGTGCCACCGGTTCAATGCCCTGCAACGCTCGCTACACCACCAGTTGGACCCTGCACTCCAGCTCCTTCTCGAAAACTGCCGATGTAAAACCGACTGGAGGGCAGGAGGGGTGGCCAGATCTTCCTTGGATCCTTGAGGTGGATTGGCAACTGGCGCCAGGACCGGTGCCAGCTGCTGACATTGATGGAGAATGGGCATTCCTTGCCATTGAGTCGCTTCGGGGGCATCACGGCATATGCCGGCACCTTCTCAAGCCTAGCACTGTGCATCGAAGGTGACTGGTGCCGATGCTTCCTTGGCTTCCCTCGGGCTTGGCCTGATCTCTCCCCAGTGCCAAGGTCGATGACAATGAACCAGACGTCCTTGACCTGGACGAGACTGACAGGGGCCGGTCCCCAACACCCCTATCCACCAACAGCACCGACAGAACTGCCAATTTCAATGGCCTGGTTTTCATTGGTGCAGCTCCAAGGTCCATCAGTGCAGATGCCGCCGATGCTGATGGCTCAGACTTCCTCGACCCGAAGAGTTTTTCCATCTTGTTGAGTACAGTGCAACGTCCCTTAGGGGACATCTGGGCGCACATATGGCAACCCCAGATGTCATGTGATGCCCTCGTGGGGGTCCGGGATGAACATGGACCTTGAATTCTGAGGCAACGTAAACCGAACAAGGGCATGACGAACGAAAAGAAAGTGAAAAATGAGAGATGGTGATGGAAAGCGGGCGATGTCAGCGGGCAATGACGCTTCCCACCATGGGGGGAACTGAAGTGAAAAAAAACAAACAAACAACTTACCGAACCGCCAAAAACCCTGACTGAGGAGACTAAGGGGAACCGAGAGGGACCTGCGTTCGACGAATCGCAAGAAAACCAGTAAAGAGACTTTGGAAATTTTCCAAAGAATTTCTTCAAGAAAAGCCAGGAGCTCATAACTGCGAGGCGAAAGCTCTGCGGAAAAAGAGACTTAAGAAGGACCCCCTTGTTGTTGCATGGTATAGGTCATGTTAGGCATGCTCACTATGCACAAAGTTCCAGAAACTTTGACATAAGTTTTCCGTGCCAGGCTTCATCTGATGTCACCCATGTAATCCCATGCTCTTGGTGCTTCTGACACAATGAGTTTCTCTACTTAACCCAGAATTTTGTCTATTCTCTCATCTGTTTGATAAACTATCCCTTTCATGGTATTGAAAGCTGTTCCATAAAATGTCCATTGATTGGGAAGGTTCTTGATTTTTCTTTTGCATCCCGAATAGAATATAAGATACTTAACATAGTACACAAAATTATATATGAAAAACAAACAGACTGGTTGAACGCAGCAATTAAACTTCACATTCCACAACAAAATCTCCGTTCAGCTAACCCCTCAGTTCGATCGGCACAACTTTCACAAGTGCGTGAGCGCGCAATATCACTCGCAAGCCCTAAACTATGGCACGCACTCCCCTCTGAGCTAAGACTACAAACTAATCTCAAAATTTCAAAAAGGACTTAAAGACCTGGCTCTTCTCAATAGCATACCAAGATGCCTAACAAACCACTCACCCTATTTTACATACTCTTAGAGCTTTCCGCAATTTTAAACTTTTTAAATCTTGCCTTTTAATTTATATCTATGCTCTTTTAACGTTTACATTTAATCTGTTCTTATTGGGGTAGATTTTATAAATTTGCGCATGCGCGAACAAGAGTACGCGGGATTTCAATAGATATGCGCGTAGCCGCACGTATCCTTTAAAATCTGGAATCGGCGAGCGCAAGGCTGCCCAAAATCGGCAGCCTGCCTCCGTTCCCTGTGAGGCTGCTCCGAAATCGGAGCGGCCTCGGAGGGAACTTTCCTTCGGTCTCCCCCCACCTTTGTTGTACAAGTTACGCCTGCTCGAAGCAGGTGTAACTTGCGCGCTTTGGACCGGCCGCCGGCACGTCAGGGTCCAGTCCGGGGGCTGGTCCAGAGGCCGCGGCCATGCCCCCGGAACGCCCCCGATGACGCACCGGCTGCGACATGCCCCCGGACTTACGCACATCCCGGGGCTTGTGAGCGCCACCGAGCCTACTCAACATAGGCTCGGCGAGTGCAGGGGGAGTTTGGGCCAGGTTTCTCGGGGGGTATGCACGTATCTTACGCGCGTACCCTTTTGAAAATCTGGCCCATTATGAATAACAATTGTGCTTTTATGTTAAGATTGTACTGCACTTTCCTTTTTAATGAGCAATATTTTTTACTATTTTACTATTCTTACCAATTATTTAATTTATATGAATGAATACTGATCGATGTGTTGTTTTGTTAACCGTTGTGATGGCTATGCAGAACGACGGTATGTAAAAATCAATCAATAAATAAAAAATAAATACAATTGGCTATCCAGGCTTGTCCCTGTATAAAACTTCCACTATGCTGGAAAATACCATGCCATTCTGAAAAGAATTAGCTCTGAATAAGCAAAAATGTCCAGCTATGAGAGATACATAACCATTCCCTCCTTAAGAAGGCTGTTATGGAGGAGTCAAGATGGCGGCACGCACTGAGCCCTAAGTCGGAGCTCTCTGGACTTTTGTTGAATTTATTTTCCTTGAAGAAATGCCTGCTAAAAGAAAAGGGAAAGTACGGACCTACCCATCTGTGCAAAAGGAGGCTGTTATAACACCATTACCTAGACCAGTGGTTCCCAACCCTGTCCTGGGGACCACCCAGCCAGTCGAGTTTTCAGGATATCTACAATGAATTTGCATGCACATGCAAATTTTCTCTCATGCATATTCATTTTGGATATCCTGAAAACCCGACTGACTGGGGGGTCCCCAGGACAGGGTTGGGAACCACTGACCTGGAGTTCTTGGAACAGTTAACTTGTAAAAACTATATCTGATTTATTTTCTGGCATACTGCTCAGCTGTAAACTATCAAACTAAGGGCTTGAATCATCAAGGTATTTTCCCATAGACATAGAATGGGAGAAAACCCTTAGTGAATCAGGCATTGAAGAGGGTCGCTAGGAACCTATTTTGTTATAGAGGATTTAGAAACATATAACATAGAAATATAGAAGTGACGGCAGAAGAAGACCAAACGGCCCATCCAGTCTGCCCAGCAAGCTTTCACACCTATTTGTTTTCATAATCTGTTACTCTGACTGCTGAGGTCAGGGCCCTTATTGGTCACTTTTTGGTTCCAATTCCCTTCCACCCCCACCATCGATGCAGACAGCAGTGCTGGAGCTGCATCTAAGTGAAGTATCTAGCTAATTGGTTTGGGGTAGTAACCGCCGTAATAAGCAAGCTACTCCCGTTTGTTTACCCTGCATGTGCAATTCAGCCATTGTTGGTTGTCTGAATAAAAATCCTCTTTACTTAATTCCCTCTGTTGCTGAAGCAGTGAGCTGCGCTGGATAATTATTCCAAGTCAAGTATCATGCTTAATTGATTTGGGGTAGTAGTTACCGTAACAAGCAAGCTACACCCATGCTTATTTGTTTACCCAGACTATGTAATTCATTCCTTGTTGGTTGATGCTGATATAAATCATCTTTTCTTCATTCTCTCTGCCGTTGAAGCAGAGAGCTATGTTGGATGTGCATTGAAAGTGAAGTATCAGGCTTATTTGATTTGGGGTAGTAACCGCCGTAACAAGCAAGCTACTCCCCTGCTTTTTTGTGGATGCAAATCCTTTCTTCCACATTTCCTCTTGCCGTTGAAGAATAGAGCAATATTGGAGTCGCATTAACTGTGTGTATGTTTATTGAATAAGGATATTAATCTCCAGGTAGTAGCCGTCATTCCCGCAAGCAAGCCACCCCTTGCCTCTTCTCTTCATTCACATCCTCTAGACTTTATGGATCCACAGTGTTTATCCCACGCCCCTTTGAAATCCTTCACAGTTTTGGTCTTCACCACTTCCTCCGGAAGGGCATTCCAGGCATCCACCACCCTCTCCGTGAAGAAATACTTCCTGACATTGGCTCTGAGTCTTCCTCCCTGGAGTTTTAAATCGTGACCCCTGGTTCTGCTGATTTTTTTGCAACGGAAAAGGTTTGTCATTGTCTTTAGATCATTAAAACCTTTCAAGTATCTGAAAGTTTGAATCATATCACCCCTGCTCCTCCTTTCCTCCAGGGTGTACATATTTAGATTCTTCAATCTCTCCTCATAAGTCATTCTATGAAGACCTTCCACCTTTTTGGTCACCCTTCTCTGGACTGCCTCCATCCTGTCTCTGTCCCTTCGGAGATACGGTCTCCAGAACTAAACACAGTACTCCAGGTGAGGCCTCACCAAGGACTTGTACAAGGGGATTATCACTTCCCTTTTCTTACTCGATATTCCTCTCTCTATGCAGCCCAGCATTCTTCTGGCTTTAGCTATCGCCTTGTCACATTGTTTCGCCGACTTCAGATCATTAGAGACTATCACCCCGAGGTCTCTCTCCTGCTCTGTACATATCAGCCCTACTCCCCCCATCAAATACAGTTCTTTCGGATTTCCACACCCCATGTGCATGACTCTGCACTTCTTGGCATTGAATCTCAGCTGCCATATCTTCGACCATTCTTCCAGCTTCCTTAAATCCCGTCTCATTCTCTCCACTCCTTCCGGCGTGTCCACTCTGTTGCAGATCTTAGTGTCATCCACAAAAAGACAAACCTTTCCTTCTATCCCGCCCGCAATGTCGCTCACAAAGATATTGAACAGGACCGGTCCCAACACCGATCCCTGCGGCACTCCGCTCAACACCGCTCTCTCTTCAGAGTAAGTTCCATTTACCATCACACATTGTTTTCTGTCCGTCAACCAGTTTGCAATCCAGGTCACCACCTCGGCACTCACTCCTAAGCTTATTATTTTATTCACCAGTCTCCTGTGCGGGACCATATCAAAAGCCTAGCTGAAATCCAAGTAGATGACATCGAGCGTTCTTCCTTGATCCAATTCCTTAGTTACCCAGTCAAAAAAGTCAATCAGATTTGTCTGACAGGATCTTCCCCTGGTGAATCCATGCTGCCTCTGGTCCAGCAATTCATTGCGATTGTAGATATTTCACTATTCTTTCTTTCAACAGTGATTCCATTACTTTTCCCACCACCGAGGTGAGGCTGACCGGTCTGTAGTTACCAGCCTCTTCTCTGTTCCCACTCTTGTGAAGCGGGACCACCACCGCTCTTCTCCAATCACTCGGCACCACTCCCGTTTCTTTTTTTTTTTTTATTATTTATACTTTATTAAATTTCTTCAATGACAATATCATGAAAAGGAAAACAGGAAATATGTTCCACAACCATAATTAAATACTTATAACCAATACACGCAAACAATAATTGTTTTACATTTCACATAATTGGGGGAAAGGCAACTATTATATATACAAATACAAGATTTATATATCATTTGCTAATAATAAACCAATCCCAATAATTCTAGGATTAGGATTTCATTAGCGAAAACATAAAAGGAAGGAGAATTTGACTTCTTTTTAATACACCTCTATCTCTAATTAATTATATCTGTGACTTATCTGATAGGAAAGTCTCAAGATGGGTCGGGTCCACAAATCTAAATTTCTTCCCTTGGTATGTTATTTGACAAACACAAGGGAATTTGAGGAAAAATGTTGCTCCAATTCCTACTACTCGATGTTTTAAGGATAGAAAATACTTTCTCCTTGCCTGAGTAGGTCGGGCAACATCAGGAAAAATTTGGACCCTTTGCCCACAAAAAGATATATCTTTTAATTGGAAAAACTTTCTAAAAATATTGTCCTTATCCTGTTCAGCATGAAAAGTAACAAAAAGAGTTGCTCTTTTCTCGATTATATCGATAGATTCCTCCAAGAAGGTAGATACTCCTAAACTTGGAGGATCTTCCATCTGTGAATTCCGTTCATTTCTTCTAGATCTTATAGTGAAATAAAAAATCTTAGATACTTTTGGAATATCCTCGTCTTTATATTGCAAAATTTCTTTTAGAAATTTTTTAAACATTCCAAACGGAGATAACAAACGTGTCTGGGGGAAATTCACCAATCTCAAATTCTTTGATCGTAATATATTTTCTAATCTTTCATTTTCTTTATGTAGGATCAAACTATCCTGCATAAAAACATTCTGTGAGTTCTGCATTAATTGGATCTTTGAATTTAAATCAGTTATTTGTTTCTCACAATTAACAATTTTTGTATCATGTTGGATAATTGTATTCGTATTAACTTGAATTACAGCAGATAGGGACTTATTCATTATTGCGATATTATTATCTATTTTCACAATCAATTGCCATAAATCACCTAAAGATACATTGTCCGGAGGAACCGGACTAATGCCTATACCAATATCTTCTGGTGGAGCTTCTAACATATTTTTAACATATAAAACGTCTTTTGACCCCTTGGTGTCCACTTGCCTGTGCAAGTTTACCTCCAAGGGGACTGTTCCTACCAGTTCTTGTGCCTCTTCGGTCGATGGAAACCTACATGGCTGAGGTGGAGATAGAGGTCCCTCGCCGGGACTTAGGGAGGCCAAGGATACTCCTCCCCCTTCGTCCTCACTTGGCGAAATTCTCTGTCTGACAACATGCTGGTCCATAGGGCCTTTATGCTGTTGCTGCGCTGGGGATGATGTCACTAACTTGGCTTTTCTTTTCTTCCCCATCCAAGTTAAGAAAACGCCAGAGTTTTCCCCCAACTCCCAGACTTCCCCGGACGAAGCCGGACAAAGCCGCTCGCCCCTTTGACGCGAGCGGCTTCGACGTCGCGCCGGCGGCGACGCTGCGCCACGCTACAGCAGTTCTTATAGTCTGTAGCCCCGCCCCTCGCGACGTCAATCACGGCTCAGCTGTTCTCACCGGCAAGATGTTCTCAGGGGCTCCTTATTGCACAGTTCTCCTCGGGTTAAAGCTGGCGGCTCTCTCCTTCCTTCGCTCTAGCTCCCCGGTGATAGACTGCGCTACAGCAGTTCTTATAGTCTGTAGCCCCGCCCCTCGCGACGTCAATCACGGCTCAGCTGTTCTCACCGGCAAGATGTTCTCAGGGGCTCCTTATTGCACAGTTCTCCTCGGGTTAAAGCTGGCGGCTCTCTCCTTCCTTCGCTCTAGCTCCCCGGTGATAGGCCGCGCTACAGCAGTTCTTATAGTCTGTAGCCCCGCCCCTCGCGACGTCAATCACGGCTCAGCTGTTCCCACCGGCAAGATGTTCTCAGGGGCTCCTTATTGCACAGTTCTCCTCGGGTTAAAGCTGGCGGCTCTCTCCTTCCTTCGCTCTAGCTCCCCCTGCACCACTCCCGTTTCTAAGGATCTATTGAACAGGTCACACAGCGGACCCGCCAGCACATCTCTAAGCTCCCTCAGTATCCTGGGATGAACCTCATCAGACCCCATGGCTTTGTCCACTTTCAGTTTCCCCAGCTCTTCCCATACATTCTCTACTGTAAATGAAGTTACATCTACTCCATTCCCCTCCAGTTTCTTGTTAACTAGCGACGGTCCTTCTCCAGGGTCCTCTTTAGTGAACACCGAACTGAAGTATTTGTTTAATATTTCTGCCATTTCTTCGTCTCTCTCCACACATTGATTCTTTTCATCTTTCAATTTCATTATACCACTTTGGACTTTCTCCTTTCACTGATGTATCTGAAAAATGTTTTGTCACCTCGCTTTACCTCTTTGGCAATCCTTTCTTCTGCTTGACTTTTTGCCATCTTGATTACTTTCTTCGTCTCCCTCAGTACTACCAGATATTCTTCCTTGTGCTCCTCCCTTTGGGATCTTTTATATTTCTTGAATGCTGTTCTTTTAGCCTTTATTTTGTCAGCCACCTCCTTTGAGAACCAGATAGGTTTCATTTTTTAAAACATATACAATTAGAAGTAACTTTTGGCAGTATTCGTTAAGGATATGGTAGCAAAATAGATAAACTGTACTACCTGGGAAATGCAGAATGGAGTATAACTGTGCTCTTTTTCAATTTTCCTACAAAGACATCTGTGGGGGCTATGACAACCTCTTACCAATATATGAACATTAAATTGTCTATACCTCTAGAACAGAGCTTCCCAAACTGTGGGTCGGGACCACAAATGGGGGTCACAAAACCTCTAGCTGGAGTCACAAATGCCTCAAAGGGCAGCCCTCTCCAGACATCACCAGCAGCAGAAGTAGTGGAAATCAGCATGGGATCTTTGAGTAAGCATGCACTCTCAGGGCCTGCAATTGTCCCGCCCTCGCTTGAGTTTCCATGTTAACAGGAAGCCATGCGTGAGGAGAGACTGGGGTCACTGCAGGGCCTGGGAGCTTTCGCTGGCTCACAGATCCTGTGCTGACTTTCATTAGTAATGCTGCTGCCAGTTGCAGATCAACATCAGGCATTGGACCAGCCATTGGGGAAGAGTGAGCACAGTGTGCACAGGTCTGCAGGTTGTCACTTCTTCTCTATCCTCTCCCATCACTGAACTTACCTAAGAGAAAAATGTTGCCCCTGTCATCAGCCTGCTCTCTCTTCCCACGAGCTGTCACCCACTTATCCCCTGAGTCCCAAAGGAAAATGTTGCTGCTGATCCTAGTAAAAGGGATGCTTGGATGGGGGCTGTTGAAGGGAGGGATCAGATACAGGAAAGATTTGAGGGTTGGATCAGTGGGAGAGGGATTGACTGTGGAAGGTGAGGGAGGGGATGCAAGAGAGGAACTAGGGGTGAGAGTATCAACTGGGAGGTATGTGAGAAAAGAGACAAGAAGGGATGACAGATAATCAATTAGGGTTACAAAAATGGCTTGGAGGTGAGAGAGGTTCAGTGGGGAGAATGTAAATAGCTGGAGTGGGTGAGCGAGAGGCTAGGCTGGGAAGGGGAGAGGAACTGAGGGATGTAAGAGGGGATCAGCTGGAAGGGCAAAGGTTGAGAGGCCCTCTGGAGGGGATGGAGGTTGAGAGAGGGGATCAGTTGGAGTGCAGGAATGGTGAGTGAAAGGATTGTTGGAGGTGAACTACACCCCCGCGAATTAGGTTTGGCTGTCCTCTGGGATCATGTGAATTTTCAAGTGCTAAAATGGGGTCATAATGGCTAAAAGTTTGGAAAGCCCTGCTCTAGAAATTAATGCCTCCTATAAATAGGACTTTTTTTTTTTTTTTTTTTTAAATATCCGCCACCTTTTTGTAAGGTTAGACCAAATGCTGCAGGCATTGTTGTTGGATTCTCAACTTTGATAACTGATGCTTTAGTAATATCAATAAAGTGTGATTGGCAGCTGATTTCAAAATCAAAGCCTGAACTTGGTCTTAGAAGCAATTAATTATCATGCAAGATTTTCCTGCAACACAGGGATCAACTGTTACTTATTTCAAAACTTAGACCATTGCCAGAAAGCAGTCCTCTGCTATACAGATATATAAAACTAGAGTGGTAAGATTTTACCTTATGCTTTAAATATCCTTGATTGCATATAAATATAATTGTTTATCAGGAAACTAGATATATTTTTAGTAAAGTACAGCAGGTAGCATAACAGCACCCATTATATTCCCTAGAAGGAAAATTAAAGGAGAAATTACTACTTACCTGATAAGTAGGGTAGCTCAATCCCTACAAGTGGGTTATGCACTTCTGCCAGCAGACTAAGACAGAGCAAAAGCTGACATCACGGCTTTATAGTCCTGCCCCAACATCAACCCACCAGTATTCTCTGTAAAAGCCAAACCATGGACAAACCTGATTAAACTTGAACATTAGCAACAGGCAACCATTCATGTTTCTCAACCAACAGGAACACTGAGCTCAGCAAAAAAAAAAAAAAAAAATCTAGCAAATTAAGAGCTAGAGAAGTCACTTACCTGTCATCAATGAAGAACAGGAGTTATACTCTGAATTGTTCACCCTAAGGCGGCTACCCACAAAATTCAAATCCTGCACCTGAGAGTGGGTCTAGGATTGCTCTACCATTCACTAAAGGAAAAGAAATTATCAGGCAAGTAGTAATTTCTCCTTCCTTAGCATTCAGGTAGGTCAATCCCAACAAGTGGCATGGACAAAAGCTAATCCCGAAAAAGGCGAGAGGCTGCCAGCAGCTCAGTCAAAACCATCTACACAAAAGCGGCATTCTCCCTAGCCCTAACATCCAAGCAGTAATATTTGGAGAAGGTGTGCAAAGATAACCAAGTTGCTGCATGGCAAATTTCAGGAGGCGACCAACAAACCAATCTCTGCCCACAATACAGCCTGAGCCCTCGAGGAATGCAGTCTAATCTGCTTCAATAAGGAAACCTCAGCAGTCACATAGGCTGCTATAATGACTTCCTTAACCTAGCAGGCAATCACTGCCTGCATCACTGGTGCTCCCTGCTTACCTCCACCATGTAGCACAAACAGGCAATCAGATTTCCGAACAGTCTTAGTCACTGCCACATAGCGCAGTAAATGATGCGTGACGTCCAAGGAACACAAAAGGCAGTACTCTGTTTCATCTCTGTCCCTGCCCAATGCAGGCAGAGAAATGGACTGATTCAAATGAAAGTCCAAAACCACTTTGGGCAAAAAGGAAGGCACAGTCCGAAGCTGAACTGCACCTGGATTCACACTCACGGCAGGAAGGAGTCTGTAGCTGAGAGACGAAATGAACCGAACAGATTGCTACCAGAAAAACTGTCATCAAAGTAAGCAGCCGCAAGGAAAGAGTACGCAGTGGTCGAAAAGTCAGACCTGCCAAGAGCAAGGACCAAGTTAAGATCCCACAAACGGACCGGAAGCCACAACTGGGGACAAAGATGTTTAACTCCCCGCAAGAAACAGGAACACGTCTGTGAGGAAGACAAAACCCCTCCATTAACTCTTCCCTTGTAAGAAACCAGTGCCACAACTTAAACCATCAATGTATTAAGTGCCAAAGCCATCCTGTAAAAATTCCAAAATCAAAGGAATATCCACCTTGAGCGGATGAGTACCTCACTCAGAACAGGCCTCAAAGACCCTCCAAACTCTAACATAAGCTAGAGAAGAACATCATTTCTGGGCCCGAACAGTGGAAATTACAGAAGGCGAATAACCACATTTCTACAGCTGAGTCCTTTCAATGGCCAAAACAGAATCGACCCGAATCCTCACATAGAATGGGCCCCTGACATAACAGATCCTTCTGAGATGCAAGCCAGAGGGGACTGCTCAGCAGAAGTCTCTGGAGATCCATGTACCATGGCCTTCGAGCCAAATCCAGAGCTACTAAAAGGATGTTATTGGTTTGATTTGCAATCTTCTGTACCAGCCTGCCTATCAAAGGCCAAGGCAGGAATGCAAACAGCAGGGTACCATGTGGCCACTCCTGAATAAGAGCGCATCTATGCCCATTGATTTTGGGTCCCGCCCGTGACTGAAGAAGCGTTGAACTTTCGAATTGTTGAAGTTCGCCAACTGGTCTCGATCCAGTAGGCCCCAGCGGTCCACCAGAATTTGGGCTCTCATTCTCCTGACTCCAAGCTTTTCCTGCTGAGGAAATCTGCGCCGATATTGTAAGAACCCTAAGAAAGTGCCATGCTGGGTCAGACCAAGGGTCCATCAAGCCCAGCATCCTGTTTCCAACAGAGGCCAAACCAGGCCACAAGAACCTGGCAATTACCCAAACACTAAGAAGATCCCATGCTACTGTTGCAATTAATAGCAGCGGCTATTCCCTAAGTAAGCTTGATTAATAGCAGTTAATGGACTTCTCCTCCAAGAACTTATCCAAACCTTTTTTGAACCCAGCTACGCTAACTGCACTAACCACATCCTCTGGCAATAAATTCCAGCGTTTAATTGTACGTTGAGTGAAAAAGAATTTTCTCTGATTAGCCTTAAATGTGCTATTTGCTAACTTCATGGAACGCTCCGTAGTGCCTCTATTATTTGAAAGTGTAAATAACCAATTCACATCCACTCGTTCAAGACCTCTCATGATCTTAAAGACCTCTATCATATCCCCACTCAGCCGTCTCTTCTCCAAGTTGAACAGCCCTAACCTCTTCAGCCTTTCCTCAAAGGGGAGCTGTTCCATCTCCTTTATCATTTTGGTTGCTCTTCTCTGTACCTTCTCCATCGCAACTATATCTTTTTTTCATAATGTGAGAGGCGAATATGCTTAGGAGATGCTGCTTCGCCCATACCATCAGTGCATCTGTCTCCTCTGATACTTGTCAACTCTTTGTTCCACCCTGATGATTGATGTAAGCCACCACTGTTGCATTGTCAGACATTATCTGGATCGCACGAGCCTCTAGCCACTCGGTGAACTGCAACCATGGCAATCAAATCGCTTCTGCCTCCAGTCTGTTGATGTTCCATTGCCGCTCCACAGTATTCCAGTGCCCTTGTACCACCAAATCCTGACAGTGATTCCCCAGCCCCGAAAGGTTCACATATGTCATGAGGACCAACTAATCCAGTGTCATCAAGGAAAGTCTCTTCCTGAGATGGTCCGTGTGTAATTACTAGTCCAACTGGGATTTAGCAGAGTTGCTTACCTGTAACAGGTGTTCTCCTAGGATAGCAGGATGTTAGTCCTCACATATGGGTGGCATCATCAGATGGCGCCCAGCATGGAAAAAGCAAATGTTGCTTACCTGTAACAGGTGTTCTCACAGGACAGCAGGATGTTCGTCCTCACATATGGGTGACATCACAGGATGGAGCCCAATCACGGAACACTTTTGTCAAAGTTTCTAGAACTTTGACTGGCACCTGCTGGGCATGCCCAGCATGGCACTAAACCTGCAGCCAGCAGGGGTCCCTCTTCAGTCTTGTTTAAAGCTACAGGAAAGGCTGTAGCTTTAAACAAGAAAATAAAATAACATAAGAAAACGTAACGAACCCAACACTGCAGGGCAGCGGGCGGGTTTCGTCAGGACTAGCATCCTGCTGTCCTGTGAGAACACCTGTTACAGGGTAAGCAACATTTGCTTTCTCACAGGACAAGCAGGAAGGTAGTCCTCACATATGGGTGAGTACCGAGCTGAGGATGTCCCAACATGCACCAAATGTACCCAAGATGTGCAATAGGCACAAGTATTGGGGAGGAATTTGGTAGAGGGCATCCTGAACCCCACCGGGCAGGCGGAAGGGTGTTGGTACATCAAGTTGTAAAAAGGTTTCGCAAGACAGATTGGCCGAAGATGGAATCTTGTCTTCTGGCCTTGTCTAAGCAATAATGGGCGGTAAAGGTATGGAGAGAACTCCAGGTGGCAGCCCTGCAAATGTCAGGAAGCGGCACCGAGCATAGGTGTGCTACTGAAGTCGCCATGGCCCTCACAGAGTGTATCTTAACATGGTCTTGAAGTGGAATGCCTGCTTGCTGATAGCAAAAAGATATGCAGTCCACTAACCAGGAGGAGAGAGTCTGCTTACCCACAGGCTGCACTAATTTATTGGGATGGAAAGAGACAAACAATTGAGTGCTTTTCCTGTGGGCAGCTGTACGGTCTAGATAGAAGGCAAGAGCCCGTTTGCAGTCAAGGGTATGCAGAGCCTGTTCTCCTGGACTGGAGTGAGGCCTGGGAAAGAAGGTAGGTAGTATGATGGATTGATTAATGTGAAACTCTGATACTACGTTAGGTAAGAACTTAGGGTGAGTGCGGAGTACTGCCCGGTCCTGCAGAAGTTTAGTGTAAGGTGGGTAGGTAACTAGGCCCTGTAACTCACTAACTCTGCGAGCAGATGTTATTGCCAAAAGAAAAATCACTTTCCATGTGAGATAGCGAAGATCACAGAATTGGAGAGGCTCAAATGGTGGTTTCATGAGCCGACCCAAAACCAGATTGAGGTCCCAAGAAGGGGCTGGAGGGCGTAGTAGAGGCTTCAGGTGAAGCAAGCCTTTCAGAAAATGTATTACGAGGGGTTGTACTGAAATAGGAACATCCCCGATACCTTTATGGAAGGCAGCCACCGCACTGACATGCATTCTGATGAAGGAAGTTTTTAGACCTAATTCTGACAAGTGCCAGAGATAGTCTAGAAACTTCATGGTGGAACAGGTAAAGGGATCAAGGGATTGAGAAGAACACCATGACTTAAACCTGTTCCATTTGTATAGGTAAGACTTTCTCATGGAAGGCTTCCGTGAAGCAATCAGGACACGGGAAACTGGCTCCGATAGGTTAAGTGGTTGAAGAATTAACCTTTCAACATCCAGGCTGTCAGGGACAAAGCTTGAAGATTGGGGTGGGGTAGGCACCCGCAGTTCTGAGTGATCAGAAGCGGGTCCATTCCCAAGGGAATGTGCCTGTGAATGGAGAGATCCTGAAGAATTGTATACCACACTTGGCGAGGCCAGTGAGGTGCTATTAGGATCATGCATCCTTTGTCCTGATGTAACTTCACGAGAGTCTTCGAGAGAAGTGGAAGTGGAGGAAATGTATATAAGTGACCGGTTGCCCATGAGAGGGAGAATGCATCTCTTGGCTGTGAGTGTTGGCTGCGAGTGAGAGAGCAAAAGTTCTCTACCTTGCGGTTTTGAAGTGACGCAAAGAGGTCTATGCGAGGATGACCCCAACGTTGGAATATCGCATCCGCTATTGAGGGGTTGAGGGACCACACATGCGGATGGAAAGTGCAACTTAGGTTGTCCGCCAACACATTGTCCACGCCCAGCAAATAGGTGGCCCTGAGGTACATCGAGTGGGAGAGGGCCTCCGCCCATATCTGCGCAGCTTCCTGACACAGTAGGAATGAACCCGACCCTCCCTGTTTGTTGATGACCACATAGCCACCTGGATGTCTGTTTCAATCAGGATGACCTGATTGGAAAGGCGATCCTGAAATACCATGAAAGCATATCTGATTGCTCAAAGCTCCAGGAAACTGATTTGGTGTTTGGCTTCCTCTGGAGACCAAGTTCCTTGTGTTTGCAAATCGGCCACTTGGGCTCCCCAGCCGAGGTTGGAAGCATCGGTGGTGAGAATTATTTGAGGGTCTGGAGCCTGGAAGGGCAGGCCTTGGAGGAGACTGATCTGATTTTTCCATCAGACTAGAGACTGACAGAGTGAGTTGGTGATGTGGACAGTGGTTGATAGAGGTTGGACGGACTGAGTCCATTGTGACCTTAGAGTCCACTGCATGACTCTCATGGCCAAGTGGGCCATTTCGGTAACATAAGAACATAAGAAATTGCCATGCTGGGTCAGACCAAGGGTCCATCAAGCCCAGCATCCTGTATCCAACAGAGGCCAAACCAGGCCACAAGAACCTGGCAATTACCCAAACACTAAGAAGATCCCATGTTACTGATGCAATTAATAGCAGTGGCTATTCCCTAAGTAAACTTGATTAATAGCAGATAATGGACTTCTCCTCCAAGAACTTATCCAAACCTTTTTTGAACCCAGCTACACTAACTGCACTAACCACATCCTCTGGCAAAAAATTCCAGAGCTTTATTGTGCGTTGAGTGAAAAAGAATTTTCTCCGATTAGTCTTAAATGTGCTACTTGCTAACTTCATGGAATGCCCCCTAGTCCTTCTATTATTCGAAAGTGTAAATAACCGAGTCACATCTACTCGTTCAAGACCTCTCATGATCTTAAAGACCTCTATCATATCCCCCCTCAGCTGTCTCTTCTCCAAGCTGAACAGCCCTAATCTCTTCAGCCTTTCCTCATAGGGGAGCTGTTCCATCCCCTTTATCATTTTGGTTGCCGTTCTCTGTACCTTTTCCATCGCAACTATATCTTTTTTGAGATGCAGCGACCAGAATTGTACACAGTATTCAAGGTGTGGTCTCACCATGGAGCGATATAGAGGCATTATGAAATTTTCCGTTTTATTAACCATTCCCTTCCTAATAAGTCCTAATATTCTGTTTGCTTTTTTGACTGCTGCAGCACACTGAGCCGACGATTTTAAAGTATTATCCACTATGATGCCTAGATCCTTTTCCTGGGTGCTAGCTCCTAATATGGAACCTAACATCGTGTAACTACAGCAAGGGTTATTTTTCCCTATATGCAACACCTTGCACTTGTCCACATTAAATTTCATCTGCCTTTTGGATGCCCAATCTTCCAGTCTTGCAAGGTCCTCCTGTAATGTATCACAGTCTGCTTGTGATTTAACTACTCTGAATAATTTTGTGTCATCTGCAAATTTGATAACGTCACTCGTCGTATTCCTTTCCAGATCATGTGTCCCAGTAGGATGAGGAAGTGACGTGCAGTCGTGCGTTGCTGAGACTGTATCTGGTGTGCGAGAGAGATGAGATTGAGAGCTCGCTGTCGAAGCAGAAATGCCTTTGCCTGCAAGTTGTCCAAGTCTGCCCCTATGAATGATAAGGCTTGAGATGGGACTAAGCAGGAATTTGCGTAGTTGACGAGAAATCCTAGCGAAATCAGAATGTGTAAAGTAAAACATAGGGACGACAGAGCAGCTTGCTGAGTGGGAGCCCTGATCAACCAATCGTCTAGATAGGGGTAGATGTGAACACCTTGAGAAAGGCTGCTACTACTACGAGGCACTTGGTGAAGACTCGTGGAGCAGATGCCAGGCCGAATGGGAGCACTCGGTATTGATAGTGCTTGGGGCCTACTAGAAATATCAGGAACCTGTGATGAGATGGATTTATCGCAATGTGCGTGTACGCATCTTGGAATTCGAGAGAGCAGAGCCAGCCTCCTCTTTGCAGAAGAGGAAGGAGGGAACCCAAGGTTACCATCTTGAACTTTTCTCGTTGGAGGTACTTGTTGAGGGCACATAGGTCCAGAATTGGACGAACGGATCCCGATTTTTTGGGGATTAGAAAGTTCCGGGAATAGAATCCTAGGCCTTGTTGAGAGTAAGGTACTGGTTCTATTGCTCTGGACTGGAGGAGGAGGGAGACCTCCTGCTCCAAGAGTAGTGAGTGGTCGGATGTTCCCCATGCCAGTAGAGGTGGTGAGTCCGGTGGAATGGAGAGAAAGTTCAAGTGATAACCCTGAGAGATTATGGTAAGAACCCACTGGTCTGAGGTGACTGTGTGCCATCTATTGTTGAAATGGCACAATCGACCTCCCACTGATATTTGAGGCAGTGGAAACTGGCTGCTGCTCTCTATGCAGGAGTCAAAAACCGGAAGCAGGGCCCAGCTGAGGAGCTGCTTGCGGCTTTTGTTTACGAAGTTGACGAGACTGGGCCTTTTGGAAAGGTCTCGTGGAACAAGTCCTAGACTGTGGAGGATAGGACGTCTTTGGACGGAAGAATGACTTTTTAGTATCCTTCTTGAAAGGCTGTTTGGAGGAATACTCAGAGGGCATCAGAGAGAGCTGGCGAAGGGTCTCATGATGGTCCTTGATTTCCGCCACCGTCTGCTGAATCTGTTCCCCAAACAGATTGTCTCCTATGCAGGGCAGATCAGATAATCTGTCTTGTACTTCAGGGCGCAAGTCCGAAGACTTAAGCCAGGCCCATCTTCTTGCCGAAATAGCAGTTGCAGATACCCTGGAAGCAGTGTCAAAGATATCATAAGAAGATCTTATTTCATGCTTCCCTGCCTCAAAATCCTTGTGCAATAGGGTTAGAAGTTGTTCTTGGAATTGCTGAGACAGGGACTCTGCAAAGTCCTGAATCTGCTTGAATAAGACCCTGTTGTACTGGTCATATAGCTGGTAGGAGGTGATCCGAGAGATAAGCATCGATCCCTGGAAGACACACCGGCCAATGGCATCCAGGAATTTCTGTTCCTTACCTGGGGGGAAGGAAGAGTGGGGTTTTGATCTTTTTGCCCTTTTTTGGGCAGATTCTACAACCACAGATTGGTGATCTAGCTGAGGTTTCTGGAAACCTGGGGCTGACTGGACCAAATAAATGGTATCAGCTTTTTTGTTGACTGGAGCAACAGAACTAGGGTGTTCCCAGTTCTTTTTGAGGAGATCTAAAAGAACCTGGTGAATAAGGATGGAGGTTATTTCCTTGGGAGCATCCAGGAATTGTAACAGCTCCATTATTTGATGTCTGTCATCTTGTTCAGTCTGCAATTGGAAGGGAACCAATTCAGACATTTCCTTCACAAAATTTATGAAGGATAGGTCCTCTGGAGGAGAACGCTTCCTGCTTTCAGTAGGAGAAGGTGGCGATGGCAAGTCTTCGGTGTCTTGAGAAGAATCGTTGGTCCAGGTGTCATAGGGATCAGGACCTGCCCCTCTAGGAGTCTGAGAAGGACAGGACGATGGTATTCCTGAAGGTCCCAGTCTAGGTTCCGAAGGCATCGAAGGAAGTGCTGGAGGCACCGATGAAGGCATCGAGGGCACCGGTGCAGGCATCGAGGGCATCGATGGATGGATCGGTGGCACTGATGGGCACATCGGCATCGATGGTTGAGGCATCGGAAGAACTCCCGATGGAGGAATACGGAACGGTGTTTCCCCTCCCAATGACAGGGTAAGCGGGGAAGGCACTAGAGCCATCGGTGACCCAGGATCCATCGGTGGAAAAGCGGCTATAAGCGCTTCCTTCTTTGAGAGCAGCGGTGCCAATACTACCGGAATCGGATTGGTGGTCGGTTCCACAATCAGCACCGGTTTCAGTGTTTGAGGAACTTGGAGTCTACTTATCGATGGCCTCCTGAACCATCCGGTCCAGTTCTTCACGGAGACCTGGAGCAAGCAGCCCCAGCTCTGGAAGGGAAGAAGGAGGCAGAGGCATAGCCGGAGGGACCACCATTAAAGGCGACGTCACAGCTCCCGATACCCGTCCGGGTGAGGGTTGCCTCAGTGACCTGGTCACAGAAAGGGTTGGTGCCTTTTCTGGACGGGGTTTCTTCGATGGCGGCTCGGACAATGGCGAGGTCGAAGATTTTCCTTCCTCGATGGTCCAAGACTTGCGGTGTCGATGCCGATGTTTCTCTATACGATCCCCTCGGTCCTGAGGGGGAGCAGAGGTAGTTGAAGGCCGAGAAGTAGTCGACGCCGGACGGTCACCAGCAGGTGGCCGATACTGGTGTGAAGTGGACGGTGCTGGTTCAGACGACGTCTATGCAATCGACGGCGTCGGAGTTTGAGAATGGAAGAGAAGTTCCATTTTCTCCATTATGGCCTTGCGACCTTTTGGTGTCATTAAGGCACATTTAGTGCAAGTCAGGACATCATGCTTGCACCCGAGACACATTACACAGACTTTATGTGGCTCTGTAATGAACATGGTGCGAGTACAGTCTGGGCACAGACGGAACCCAGATGCCATGGCCTTTGAAAAATTTAGGCGCGGTACGGTCGACGGCCAGTAGGCCGCGAAGGCCAAACTCAACGGGAATCGATCGAAACTGGGTAAAAAACTTACCAGAGTACCGCGGAGTCAAAATTCGAAGGAGGGACCCCTGTGGGGTATGAAAGTTTTTAGTAATTCTGTGAGGAAAATTCCTGTCAGGAATCTCTGTGGAGCTCCTTAACCTGTGTGGCTACTGCTGCGCGGAAAAAAGAAGACTGAAGAGGGACCCTTGCTGGCTGCAGGTTTAGTGCCATGCTGTGCATGCCCAGTAGGTGCCAGTCAAAGCTCTAGAAACTTTAACAAAAATGTTCCATGATTGGGCTCCATCCTGTGATGTCATCCATACGTGAGGACTACTATCCTGCTTGTCCTGTGAGAACTTTTGTACTGGCACACTGAGTATGTCCAGCATGCCACTAACATGCGTCCATGCAGGGTCCCTCTTCAGTCTCGTAACATAGCATGGCAAAAAAATAAAAACAAACAATAGGAGAAACCCAACTCTGCGGTGTGGTGGGCGGGTTTCCTAAGGACTAACATACTGCTGTCCTAGGAGAATACCTGTTACAGAGTAAGCAACTCTGCTTTCTCCTAGAACAAGCAGGATGGTACTCCTCACATATGGATGAATCTCTAGCTACAGGCTGCTCCCGAAAAACAATAGGACCAACGGCATCAAACCAGATGCCAACGGGCACAACACTGGTGCTGTTGGTAACAGAGGGAATCAGCCTGAACCTGAACAATGGGCCTGAGGCAGGAAGAATTGGGTTTTACAGCTGAAAGATTCTGAAGGACAGACTAGCTGAAACTGCTGACCGCCAGCAGGTAGTACTTCCTCGGATGGTAAAACGGGCATCTGGCCCCCTGCTGTGAGGACTTCTTGCCTGAGGACTTCTGGTGCAAGGTGCTGGCTGAAAGATGCTGGAGGGTCTCATGACGATCCTTACGCTGGGCCACTGCCTCTAATCTTATCTCCGAAGAGATTTTCTCCTGTACGTGGCAAGTCCGCGAAGCGCTCCTGAACCTCCGGACAGAGGTCAGTGGCTGAGAGCCAGGCCATGCAGAGGGCACCAATGCTCACTATGACCACTCTCGCCGCTGTCTCAGAAACATTGTATGCAGACCGGACCTCATGTTTGTCGCACTCCAAGCCTTGCTGGACCACCTTCAGGAAGTCATCCTGCAGCTGTTGATGTAGGTGCTCGACCAGAAGAGGAGACATGGACGACCATGGAATTCGATTCGAAGGCCCCGAGGGACTGAAGCAGAGCCTTTTTATAGGGCTGGATCAGGGAACACAGTGATGATGTCATGCGGTGGGGCCACGGGCTTTTCCCGCTGCTGGCCATTTAAATAAACTGAAGAGGAGCACACCCGCGCCTAGAGGGAGTCCAGGACAGCAGAGGCCTGAGGCGGCATCCTGCCGCAATCGGGAGCCAGGCTGGAGGCGGCTTCCACGCAGATGAAGAAGTCAGAGGCTCTATGCCGCTTAAGTGAAATCAGCGGCAGCAGCGCTTAGAGAGGGCATCTGCGGCAGCCAGCAGCCGCGAAGAGAAGATCCTGGCGGCGGCTCGGGGCCACGAAGATGCAGGAAAACAGTGGCAGCACCAGGGCAGCAAGGAGCGGAGTCCCAGCGGCGGCACTAGGACCGCGACAGTGGAGGCAATGGCGGCGGCGGCTTCAGGGCCACGTAGGAGGAAGTCTGCGGCGGCCTGGTCCAGGCACGGCCTAGGCCACAAGAGAAGATCCTGCAGCGTCAGGCCAGCAGCATGGTAGGTGGAGGGCCTCCTCACGGGATGGGGTCCGCGGGCAGGAGCATAACACTATCCTGAGTATCCCGTAAAGCTGCACCTTCTGCAACAGATATGGTGAATCACTTTGTGACAAAACACACCAAGGCATCCATCTTTGGCAAATGCAAATGCTCTGTGGTCTGCGGATCCAAGGGATATAAACCTGACAAGGAGCGTCCTTTAAAACTCGCCACTGGCACACTCCATTCAAGTTCAATCAACTCTTGAATCACATTCCAGAGGGGAAAGAAACATGAAGCCTTGCAGAGGGTGAACAATATGGGATCCTCCTTCTGCAAACCTGAAGAGTCACTCCCAGCCTCACTAAGCATCTTCAGGGTCTGAAAAACCAGACCCTGCAACTTAGCACTATGAAAAAAAAAAAAAAAAAAAAAAAGAGTTCTATGTGCTCTAAATCCAGAGGATTTTCCCCATTCAAGAGGGGAGCAACTCAAATCATCATCAGTGTCATTATTATTATTATTATTTATTTCTTTTATATACCGACATTCAATCGAGATATCACATCGGTTTCCAGATAACCAAGAGAATAGGGCGTAGTCCGCCCTATTTTACATTATAACATGGTAACCTGATCCACTTCCACTCAAACATAGTCAGTGACTGCTGTGCCACGGAGTTTGCATGCGGTGGGGGACGCAGGAGGGACTTGACCATGTGACTGATTTAGGAAGCATTATCTCTGCAGGACACCCCTTCAGAAGACTGTAGCCCCTGGAAAAAATTCCACCCAGGAAAAGAAGGATGATTCCATATCAGGCCCCATAGGTCCAAACCTGATGTCCTGGGAGCGAGAATCTGCAGAGGACATCTCTGTCAGTGGATCAACCAAAGATAGGGACACCCTTAACATGTTGCCTTCAGCCCCACTCCCCTCAAATTAAGGGGTTGGACTAGCATCGGCAAATCACTACAAGGCAAATCACCTCGAGATCCAGGCAGCGCCTTCCACAAGACTCGCAGAAGACCCCAGCTATATTGTCCTTATATAGCAAGCAGCACAAATAGCCAAGTGCTTAAGTCTTCTTTAGTGCCAATCCCAAGGCATTTTGTGAACTCAGAAAGATACGTGCTGAATACACATGCAGCGGACAATTACGAAGCCAGGTAAGCGCATTACTACACACACAGATACACGCTTAACTAGGTGCACTGTGCGCCTCAGCTACATGCTTAACCGCGCAAATATACATACACAATGCGCGCACAGGTCCTCCATGGAATACTGCAAAGCACGCACACTGATAGGCCGCCCAGGTAAGCGCATAACAGGAGACGCGAAGCTAGGCACATGCAGTCTTCACACACAAAAAAGCACGCGGCCAGTTGTGACCTACCATGTAGCCAGCGAAAAGTTGCCGGGCCTAGCCAAAATGTCTGCTCAACCCGCTGAGCCTGTGATGCCACCACACCTCACTAAGCTCTCCAGAGACATAAACAGGGGATGCCAAACACCAATGCCAAGAAGGAGATCCGGTAGGAACAAGGTAAGGCTCACTAAAATTGCTCTCTGGAAAATAATTTTCTGTTTTACCTGAGCTCAGCCCTACCTGGCTGCAAGCAGGAACAGGTCTCTGGCTATGGGGTGAGAGGGCGAAAGCCTTCACCACCAAGTTTCTCTCAGCCTGCAACCGCATTTTTTTTAATTTTAAGTCCAAGGCAGGACCAGGCTACCGGACTCATTGGTATCACCTCAGGAGGCAAGCGGTGCTATCCAATCGCTAGTCTCTTCAGAAGACGTCCGTTGTTCTCTTCTCTTACATTTTTTATTTTTATTTATTTTCTTTACAAGCAATCCCCAGTAAGGGAAATGCATATTCACCATCTGCTGGAGACAGAGAATACTGGCAGGGTGATGTAAGGGCAGGGTTATATATCTGTGACATCAGCTTTTACTCAGTCTCCATCTGCTGGTAGATTGGTCTGACTGCCCAAGTGCAGAGGAAACCTGTTAATGCAACTTTCTACAACTACCAGAAAAATAAAATATATTGTCAAAACTATTATATAATCTTGATCCTGTATAATTTAGCGGTGTTTATGGTGTTCATAACTTGTGCTAAAGTACATTCTGAGCAGTTATATACATTTCTGAAAAATTGAAAACATACCAAGATTTCAATAAATTCATTCTTTTCCTTCATAAGCTTGATTGTCTGTTTTTTCAAAAGTTCTTCACGTTTCTTCAAAAGCATCAGGGTGAAAAGTCTTTCAGAGAACTGCTGAACCTTCAGATGAACAGGGAAATTAGCACAAATAATTACTATAAATAAAAATGGAACCAAGAAACATAAACATGATGGCAGAAAAAGACCATACGGCCTTATCTAGTCTGTCCATCTGCACAACTGTTCAATTCTACAATCCCTCCCACTCCCTCAAAGGTAAGAATATAAGAACATGCCATACTGTAGGGATGTGAATCGTTTTTTGACGATTTAAAAAAATCGTCCGATATTTTTTTAAATCATCAAAAATCGTTAGAGTGCGTGATACAATAGAAATTCCCCCGATTTATCGTGAAAAATCGTTAATGGGTTAGTGTCCACTAACGGGAGTTATTTGGGGGGAGGGCGGGAAAACCGGCACACCAAAACAACCCCTAAACCCACCCCGACCCTTTAAAACTAAACCCTTACCTTCCCCCACCCTCCCGAACTCCCTCAAAACTTTTTACGAGTACCTGGTGGTCCAGTGGAAGCCCCGGGACCGATCTCCTGCTCTTGGGCCATCGGCGCCATTTTGGCTGCCACTAATAAAAATGGCGCCGATGGCCCGATAAAAAAAAAACCCATCGACCCTTTAAAAATGACCCCTTTGCTTCCCCCACCCTCCCGAACCCCAAAACAGTTTTTAAATTATCTGGTGGTCCAGTGGGGGCACGGGGGGAGCGATCTCCCGCTCTCAGGCCATCGGCTGCCACTAATCAAAATGGCGCCGATGGCACTTTGCCCTTACCATGTGACAGGGTATCCGTGCCATTGGCCGGATCCTGTCACATGGTAGGAGAACTGGATGGCCGGCGCCATCTTGAGCTCCTACCATGTGACGGGGCTGACCAATGGCACCGGTAGCCCCTGTGACATAGTAAGGGCAAAGGCTATCGGCGCCATTTTGAATACTGGCAGCCAACGGTCCGAGTGCAGGAGGTCGCTCCCGGACCACCAGGGGCTTTTGGCAAGTCTTGGGGGACCCTCCTGACCCCCACAAGACTTGCCAAAAGTCCTGCGGGGGTCCGGGAGTGACCTCCTGCACTCGGACTGTGTAAACGTAGGCATTCTTCCAAGCATTCAACATCAGGTCGGATCTTTTCGTAGACTGCGTCGGCTTCCATCGGTGGCGATGGCCTCGGCACAGGTTGTATCGGCTTTGCCTGATGCGTCTGCTGCGGCACAGGTTGCGTCGGTCCCCGTGAGTCGATCTCGGCGGTATATGCGTTGAGTGTTCTCGGTGTCGTTTCCTTGAGGCTTCATGCGCCGGAAGCCTTGTTGGCCCAGATCCCTGGGTACCGCTTGGGGTCACTTGAATCAACAAACCCCGATCCACCTTGTCATGGGATTGTTTACCTTTCAACCCCTTCGACTCTCCAGGGCTAGAGATTTTCGGATCAAGAGACGACGCTCTCCTCGCGGTTGGGGCCTGGGTCTTCGATGGCCCTGGCGAGGAATGAGCTTCGGGGGTGGGGGGGGGCATTCGAGCCACCTTTATCCGATTGTAGACTTTGAATCTTCTGTGCCCGTTGATGCTGGGTCCGCGGAGACATTCGGCCGCAGTTTTCACAGTCAGCCTGAATGGGGTCAGGCCCGAGGCACCTGAAACATCTATCATGTATGGGCACAGTTTGAACCCCTGCTGACGGCTCTATTTTTTGGACATTTTCTACTCTTAACAATTAAAACTGCTGAGAAGAAAGCTCCGCGTGCAATCCCGCGCGTGGAAAAAAACAGACTGAGGAGAATCTGTTACTTTCCTGTGCGGGAACACACGAGCAGCCGCAGAGGACACAAAACTCTAACCTCTGCTTAGGAAGCTCCGCCCCCAAGGCCCTGATGGACAGTTCCCCATGACAGCATGGCTAATTCAGCCATGTTGAGCTAAATTCATTTTTGCATGCGTGAGTAAGTTTCATTTCCATTTATTGGTAAGCAAAGCTCGTGTTGATTAGTTACTGTAAGGGAAATGGTTGGAGATGCGATGAGTTGTCTTTGGAAGTGTGAATTACTGTAAGCAATATCTTGTTACACGAAAAGCTGTTTTATAGTTTTGGTATTTTGTGATATTGCTCGTAGTGAGATTTAAAGTGTACCTC
The DNA here is from genome assembly GCF_901001135.1 of Rhinatrema bivittatum. Lineage (NCBI taxonomy): Eukaryota > Metazoa > Chordata > Amphibia > Gymnophiona > Rhinatrematidae > Rhinatrema > Rhinatrema bivittatum. The sequence continues at coordinate 300,551,152 of NC_042621.1, read as the reverse complement.
GAATAGGTAAGAATTCTAAAATTTTACCAAAAAATATTTATCAAAATATATATTTTTTTAATTTAATATTTATTAAGTTTTATAATAACAAAACAAAGATAACTTTCCTTAGAAATTCAGCAAAAGATTAACACATAAGAAATATATTCCACTTAGTCTAAAATAATATAGGAAATAAATTGAATTTCACATTTTCTCAGGAAATATTGTGGGAGAGAGATAGAACACAAGAGGAATAATTAAATTGAAAACAAATTAATAAAGGCAAAGCTCTCCTGTTATACCATCACTAATTCTGTGCGAACATGTCTTTTAATTCATGGGGTTAACCATCTTGGCGTTTAAGAATTCCCTTAAATGCTCAGGATTGTAAAACACAAACATTTCCAGAGTATTTTATTACACATCTTGCTGGATATCTCAAAAGAAATTCTGCACCCAGTGCACGAGCCTCTGGGCACATTTTAAAGAAATCTTTCCTGCGTAACTGAGTTACTCTGGATAAATCAGGAAATATATGGATAAGCCCTCCGAAATAGGTAACATTTATTGCTTTGAAGTAATTCTTCATAATTAATGCTTTATCATACTCGGAATATAATGAAACAAACAAGACAGGTCTTTCCAGCACTTCAAGACCTGAACTTTCTAAATAATCAGACAAGTTCTCAAAGTCTCCCATATCCCCTATCAGGGATATCTGAATTTGGCTTTGTTTCAAGAAAAGAATTTTCTTCAGCGTTGGTGTCTGCTCTTCCGGGATCTTTAAAATTTCCTTTAGATACCTTTTAAATGTTATTAACGGTAGTTCACCAACTACTTTGGGAAAATTCAAGACCCTTAGATTTAGTTGCCTTAAATAATTCTCCACAGTTTCAAGTCTCCGCATTGAAACTGCTTATTCTTTCATAGATGCCACACTTGATTCAGTTAGTTGTTTTAAATCATTTTTCACTTGTGCTAAGTCTTTAGTTTGTTCTTCATTCTTTATCTTAACTTGATTTTCCAAGGAAGTTATTTTCAAGGAGTTTTCATCCGTTTCACGGGTATATTCATTAACTACCCTGGTCATCCCCACTATCAAATCCCATAGGGACCCCTTAGTTATTACAGCCGGTCTTATTACCTGAAGAGGGCATTTCAAACCTCCCATTACCTCACTTTCTCCTTCTCCCGCTGAGAGTCCCTGGGGTACTTTCTCGACACACTCTCCAATATGTGCCAGCTTCTTCGGAGTCGTGGAGGGAGGTAGAAAACTCTCCTGGTCCGCTGCCTCGTCGAGACATCCACCCAATTGAGTTGGAGCTGTGACATCATCCACAGGCGACTCAGCATGCTTGGCGGGGCTTGGAGGGGTAGCTCTCGGCTGTTCTTGCGGCTCTGGCGGGGTCAATGATATCTCCTCAGGCGGTGACGGTACTCCTGCTCCGGTCCCGCCAGCAGGGCTCAAGACCCCCGAATGAGGTAAGGGCATCGCATACTGCAAAATTACATGCTGACCGATTGGAAGTGAGGGCTTGGGTGGATATACCCTCACTTTACCCTTCCTCTTGTGAGGCATTCCAATTGTTTTAGAAAAAGCGAAGAAAACAGGAAAATTTCTGGAGCGTCTGCGTATGTGACCGCTCAGGGAGCCATCTTGGATCTCTCCATTTATCAAAATATTGTGTAGGTGGTGTTTGTTTATTCAGTTGCACAAATATAGAGAAATAAAGATACATGCAAGTATCTTTATTTAGTATGCGGTGGGCCAATGAATATATTTTTCCAAGACTTTTTTTTTTTTAATCTACTGTCGCGTTGGCCATCCCTATCCAGACAGTAACGTGATGTGAATGTGTGGAGAGAACTCCACATCGCAGCCTTGCAGATCTCCTCCACAGGAACTGCTCACAAGTGGCCACTGACGATGCCATGGCTCTGACAGAATGAGCCTTGATATGATCCCCAAGATGTAGTTCCACCTGGAACTAACAAGAGGAGATGCAATCTGCTATCCAACTGGATACTGTCCGTTTGGCAAAGCAATGCCCAACCTATTCTTATAAAAAAAAAAAAAAAAATAGCTGGGTGTACTATCTATGGAGTTCTGTCAGCTCCATGTAGAAGACTAAGGCTCGCTTGCAGTCCAAACTGTGCAGTGATTGTTCGCCTTGGTGTGACTGGGACCTGGGAAAGATAATTGGCAGGACAACTGACTGGTTAAGATGGAAATCCATCACTACCTTAGGCAGGAACTTAGGGTGCATACGCAAGACCACCCTATATTGAGCGAACTTAATATAATGTGGATAAGTCATCAAGGCCTGGAGCTCGCTGACCCTGCACGCTGAAGTAACCACCACCAAAAATATGACCTTCTAAATCAGGTAGTTCAGGTCACAGGTATGCAGCAGCTCAAAAGTAGCTTTCGTCAGCTGAGCCAACAACACGTTGAGGTCCCAAGACACAGCAGGAGGACTTAGGGGAAGCTTCAACTGAAGCAGGCCCCGCATGAAACGTACAACTATAGGCTGTACAGAGTTGGTTTTTAAGCCAGTCTCTGATAGTTGTAGAAGGAAGTTAAGCAGTTTGTGTGTGGGTCAGGAGAACGAATCTAGGGCCTTCTAATCACACCACATGGAAAACCTCCTACACCTCAGTCCATAGGACTTTCTAGTGGAAGGCTTTCTGGAAGCCACCAGCACCCAAGACACATCCTCAAAGATCAAGTGGCTGCAGGATTAACCTCTCAACATCCAGGCTGTGAGTGACAGGGCCTGGAGGTTGGGATGCCACAGCCTACCCTGATCTTACACTATGGCCCAGTCAAAATCCCATCCCCGAGTTGACTGAGGAGTTGGCTGGTGCTTGGAAGCTCTCTGCTGTCTGGAACGGCCATGGGAGCTCTGATGATGTGTACGGGGATAGAGGAGGCAGAGGATAGTACTTCCTATGGCGAAAGAAAGACTTCCTGGGCCCAGCTCGAAGGACTCCTGGATAAGGACGACGGGTCCAGAGTGCTGGTGGAAAATTGTTAAAGTGCTTCATGATGGTCCCGGAGTAGGGCCACAGCATCCTTCACTCTATCTCCAAAAATATTCTCTTCAGTTCACGACAAGTCAGAGTGTCGTTTCTATTCCTCTGGTCTGAGATCAGAGGCCCATAGCCATGCCAGTCTATGGGCTCTGATTCCCGCTGCAGAGTCCCTCGATGCTGTTTCAAAAACATTGTAGGTCACACAGATCTCATGTTTTCCACACGCCAAACCCTTGTGCACCAGCAATATGTTCCATGTAAAGGTTTTGCCTATATATCCTTGGTTGTAAGTTATCTGTAAACCGGCACGATGTGCAAACGGTTGCCGGTATATAAAACAAAATAAATAAATAAATAAATAAATAAATAATATGAGTATAGGCAGCTGCTCAGCCACCTCCTGCACCTGCTCCCAGATGTCCCACGAGTACTGGCTCATTAGAGCTGGTAGGCAGCGATGCGGGCATAAGAATGGCACCTTGGAACACCTTCCTTCCAAGAGCATCGAACGCTCTGTGGTCCTTCCCCAGGGGCACCCAAGGAGTGGGTACGAGAGCACTTGGTCCATTTGAGGGCAGATTCGACTACCACCAACTGATGCTTATCGAATCCAGCAGCCTTCTGGACGAGGTAAACCCCATTTGCCTTATTCATAGGAGGCACTGTGAGGGGTTGTTCCCAAATCCAAAGCAGCAACTCCGTAAGAATCTCGTGTACTGGGACTGCCACGATCTCCTAGGAGGCCCCACGAACTGAAGAACCTCAAGCATTTTGTGCCTGGTGCTTTCTTCAGTCAAAAGCTGGAATGGGATGCCCTCTCCATCAACTTGCAATGATAAGGTCCTCAGGTAGGGACTTCCTTTGCTCTTCTGGAGAAGGGTCTGATGGGAGTCCAGCTGAATCCTCCTTAGAGGATTCCGTCTGATCATCCCCCAGGGGTCATAGGGGACCCTCATCCTCACTGTATACCAAAAGGGATGGGATGCTAGGTGCTCAGCTGATGTCCAGAGCTGCAGGCACCAATGGAACTGGATAGGGGACTACCGGCCTCGGCGTCTTCACTGGCCTTGGCAGAGTTTACTCCTTTGAGAAAATGCTAATGAACACCGTATCGTTAGGGGGAGGCCTCTGTGCCCCGCTGTTCACTGATGCCACTCCAGGAACTGATGCCAGCTAAGTCAGTAAGACACTGCTGAGCACACTGAGCTTCTCCAGAAGCAATATGAGCATGGGCAGCACTGGCTCTGGTGCTGTCAGTGCCATGGGACCAAAGCCCTGCAGCGCCCGCTCCACTGCTAGCTGGACTCAATGCTCCAGCTCATCCTCAAACTTTGCTGATACTAACACTGACTGGGAGGAAGAAAGGGTGGCCAGATCTTCCTCAGACCCGCGAGGGGATCGGCAACTGGCACCAGAACCAGTGGAGACTATCACGGACCCCAGGCATCGATGGAGGTTTGGCACTCATTGTGGAAAAAGCCGGTGCATCCCGATGCATCGACAGGGACCGGCGCCAATGTTTCTTGGTCTTCCTATGATGCTCGGCCCAGTCTTTCCTCAGTGCCAAGGTTAAGGACGATGAACCAGACATCCCTGACCCAAAGGAGATCAACAATGGTTGGTCTCTGGCGCCCTCGACAGAAGAGATGCACCTGCCAAAATCGATGGCATGGTGTCCATCGATGTGACTCCGAGGTCCTCCAATGCCAATGCCACCAATGGCTCGGACTTCTTCGACCCGAAAATGTTGTCCATCTTGTTGAGTCGAAGCGGACGTCCCTTCAGGGTCATCTGGGCACACAGGCAACAACCCCGGATGTCATGCGATGCCTCCAGGCAGAGGATGCAAACCTTATGAGGACCAGTGGTCAACATGGTCCTCAAGCACTGGGAGCATTGGCAGAAACAAGAAGTAGTGAAACAAATGGGAAAAACACGTAACGATGGCAGCGGGCGGTGATGGAAGACTGACAACAAAACACCGCCACGTGGGGGGAACCAACCACAAAAAGAAACTTACCTGAATGATAAAAATCTTGTCCGGGGGCACTACGGGGAAGCACTGAGAAGGACTCATCGACGGACTGAAGAAAAGAGCGAAAAACCGCAAAAACAAAGTTTTCCACAAGACAAAAAGCCAAAAGTTTTAGAGCTCAAACCACAAGGCTCACAGCTCCACAGGAAAAAAAAAAAAAGGACTGAAGAGGACCCCCAAGTGGACACATGGTATAGGGCATGCTCAGTGTGCATAGTCAAGGTTTCTAGAAACTTTGACATAGGTTTTCCACATCAGGCTTCAACTGATGATGTCACTCATATGTGAGGACTACCATCCTGCTTGTCCTCGGAGAATCACAACATCAAACTTGATATACACGAGTCAGTTTCTATTCTGATAAGACAACCAGAGATGCATAAATTTGGTACAAACTGAGAAAGTGAACCCTCGCACCAACACACACTGATGTGAAGTACCTCTATTGAGAGACTTACAAAACCAAGGATACTATCAACTTCAGTATTGCTCAGAGATGATTGGATATGCTGACCAAGCCATTAACCAGAGAACACCACAGTGACCTCACATAAAACCTTGGGAAATAATCCTTCTGACATCAAAAAAGGATGCTAGAAATAATCTGCTTTTGGTTTTCCACTCAAGATAGCCAGGCGTTAACTATTACCTTTTAGTTCATCAACCTAAGAAAGTTGCCAAGCCATCTGGGTCATGAGGAACTTTCAAACATAAACTTTAGTTTATGACTCTCTTTTGGAAGGGTATGTTTGGTCTGTATTATTTTTTTTGTAAATAATTATGCAAATTTCAAAGGCAGAGTATATATTTTTTTTTTACATAGTTAACTTGTCTGACCTATAAACTCCTTTCTTTGTGTCCTTTCCCTTCACCACTCCAGGGTAACCCTCCATTTAAGCTTTTGTCTTATCTTAAACTCTATAGTAAAATTTTAGTTATAATTTTCAGATCAAGAATTTGATTTCTTCAAAGTCATAGCCCTAACAAAATACCAAATCTGATAATATAAACTCTGTATTAGATATTGTACCTTATTTTCCAATTCTACTTTTGCTTCATTCATTTCTTCTTCTGTTCGCTTGATTGCATCATGGCAGCTGTTTGTTTCTGATTTAACTGCAATAGACATCGAATCAAGATGTTTGTTATTTCAAGTTTAAATTCATTGAGAGCCTATGGTAATTCCTACAAGCTTTCTTCTGTTTGCAGTCTGGAAAAAAACAAAAATGAATGAAGAAATTTTCTGTTAACTTTCTTTCCATGAATCCTGCTATATCAATCCAGATGAGTGGGTTATTTTCCCCTGCCAGCAGATGGAGGCAGAGCAAGTAGTTTTCCTTTGTGACAGCACAGAGAAAGCCCATATTCCTATGACAAAGCACTCAAACATACAAAAATGACAAAGAAAAAAGTTTTAAAAACTTCAAAACTTTGCAAAAAACAAGTTTGCTTACTGTAAACGTTGTTTCCGTAGATAGCAGGATGAATTAGCCATGCTGTCATGGGATCCGTCAATCAGGTCCGGGAGGTGGAGCCTGATAAAGCAGAGGTTAGTTTTTTGTACCCTCTGCGGCTGCGCGTGGGTTCCCGCGCAGGAAGTACAGATTCTCCTCAGTCTGTGATTAAGGAGTGATGGATCGAAGAAGCATGGTGATTGCCAGGGAGGAGGGTGGGTCAGCATGGCTAATTCATCCTGCTATCTACAGAAACAACGTTTACGGTAAGCAAACTTGTTTTTTCCCGTCGATAGCAGGGCTGAATTAGCCATGCTGTCATGGGAGTCACAAGCTCCCAATCACGTTCAGATTTTCCTGTTCTGGGAACGTGATAACAGAGAGTGTGGCAATCACTTGGCATGAGCTGTCGCGGATTGTAGGATTGTTTGACCTAAACTTGCATCCGCCGAAGTTTGCTGATCTAAGCAGTAGTGCGCTGTAAAGGTGTGTAAGGAAGTCCATGTAGCCGCCTTACAGATGTCTATAGGCTGTATGTTCTTGAGGTGTGCCCATGACGTTGTCAGAGCACGAACCTGATGTGCTTTGGGCTTTAGCAAGAGAAGCCTATTTTGTTTGTTGTAGCAGAATTGAATGCATTGGACTATCCAGCTTGATATGGTGCGTTTCGAGACTGGTAGCCCCAGAGCCTTAGGATCAAAGGACAGAAATAGTTGCGACGGACATGACGAAGAGGTCATTCTATTTCTGTAGTATGCTAGCGCCCTTTTGCAGTCTAGGGTGTGAAGCAGCGTCTCTCGTGCAGTAGTATGGGGTTTTGGAAAAAACATCGGTAGTTCTATATTTTGATTAAGGTGAAAGTGAGAAATGACTTTCGGTAAGAAGGAGGGGTGCGTTCTAAGCACTACCTTTTGGTGAAAAAATTGCAAGTATGGTTCATAATGTACCAGTGCCTGTAGTTCACTGACTCGTCTTGCTGAGGTGACTGCAACCAGGAATACCACCTTCCATGTTAGGTATTTTATATGCGCTGATTCCAACGGCTCAAAGGGGGGAAGCATTAGCTGTTCTAAGACTGTGTTGATATTCCAAGGAACTGCCGGTTTCGTAGTTGGAGGTCTAAGATGTAATAGACCTTTTAGGAAACGGGCAAGAAGAGGATGAGCTGATATAGTGCCATGATTATATGGCCTGTGGTAGGCTGCTATAGCACGGAGGTGAACTCGAATAGAAGCCGTGGCTAAGCCTTGATCATATAGAGTATGGAGATAGTCCAACTGCTGTGGTGTACAATCTATGGGTGATATATGCTTGGATATACACCATGTGGTATACCTTTTCCACTTGTAATGGTAATTTCGTCGAGTGGAGGGTTTCCTTGATTCCAGCAGTATAAGTTGGGCGTTGTGGGATACGTTTTGTTCCGTCAGTAGCCACCTGTCAATCTCCACACTGTTAAGTGGAGGGAGGAATGTAGCGGATGTAGAAGAGTTCCCTGTTCTGCAACAGGAGATCCGGCCGATGTGGAAGACAAATTGGGGTATCACTGGACAAGTGAAGGAGGTAACTGTACCATGGCTGTCGTGGCCAGGCCGGGGCGATGAGAATCAATTGAGCCTTGTCCGCTATGCATTTCTGAATTGTCCTAGTGATCAGGGGTATGGGAGGAAAGGCGTATAGCAGACCTGACGACCACGGGATGAGGAAGGCATCCTGAGCCACTCGGAATTTGCTGGGACGTATGGAACAGAAACTGGGAAGTTGAGTGTTGTGTTCCGTCGCAAATAGGTCTATCGATGGCGTCCCCCATCTGTTAAATATACGGAGCGCCACCTCCGAATTGAGGGACCATTTGTGGGGATGGAAGATGCGACTTAACCTGTCCGCTCTTGTGTTCGCGATGCCGGGTAGGTAAGTGGCTTGTAGATGTATGCAATGTTGGTGTGCAAACTGGAAGATGAATAGTGTTTCCTTGCATAGGGTCCAAGAGCCCGATCCCCCTTGCTTGTTGATGTAGAACATCGCCATTTGATTGTCCGTGTAGACCATGACTCTGCGGCCCTTTAGAAATTGTTGAAAGGCCTGCAGAGCGTTGCGAATTGCTCGAAGTTCCAACAAGTTGATTTGCATCGTTTGTTCTGTTAAGGACCACAGACCTTGTGTCTCGTGTATCTCTAGATGCGCTCCCCAGCCTTTCCGTGAGGCGTCTGTAGTTAGGACTGAATTGTGAATGGGCGGTCGGAACAAGGCTCCCTTCGCAAGTGTGGACGGAAGGAGCTACCAAGAGATGTCTTTCCTCATTTCTGTGGTGAGGACGATTGGTTGTGTGAGGGGCTGATAGTGTTGCTTCCACTGTCGTTTGAGTCCCCACTGTAGTCGTCTCATGTGTAACTTGGTATTTGGGACTAGAAAATTGGCTGCTGCCATGTGCCCGAGAACGACTAGGACTTGTCTTGCTGACGTGAATGGTTTCGGCAGCAAGTTCTGCAAGAGTTGTCGCAGCTGTATTTGTCTGTCCTGAGGCAGATATGCTCTGGATTGTGTGGTATCCAGATACGCGCCTATGAACTGCAGTTGTTGTGTCGGTTGCAGGTGAGACTTTTGGAAGTTGACCACTAATCCCAGTCGTTGCAAGCATTGAAGGATTAGACGGAGTTGACTCTGGAGCAGTTCCTGGGTCGGAGCCACTATAAGCCAGTCGTCTAGGTAAGGGAAGATTGTCATCCCTTGTTGTCTGAGGTGAGCCACCACCACTACCATGCACTTGGTGAATACTCTGGGTGCAGCTGATAGCCCAAAAGGGAGTACCCTGTACTGGTAATGCTGGTGCTTGTAGCGAAAGCATAGGTACTGCCAAGAGGAGGGGTGGATTGGAATGTGGGTAAATGCGTCCTTCAGGTCGATGGAACACATCCAGTCGTTGGGCTGCAGTAGGGGTAGAATTGACTTCAGGGATACCATCTTGGATTTTTCCTTGATCAGGAATTTGTTGAGTTCCCGTAGATCTAAGATGGGTCTTAGGCCTCCCGATTTTTTGGGAATCAAGAAGTACGGGGAATAAAAACCTCGATTGCAGTTGTTCTTGGCTAGAAGTGCAATGGCCTTTTCCTGACATAGATGAGAGATCTCCTGCTCGAGTTGTGGTTGATCCCGTGCAGTCCGTAAGGAGGGGAACTGAGGTAGTTGCGGTTTCGTTCGAAATTGAAGACGATACCCCTGACTCACAATGTCCAGCACCCATTGGTCTGATGTTATTTGTTTCCAAACAGAAAGACACGACTGGATTCTCCCTGGTGGTGGTACATGGTGCGATGGTGGCTTCAGGCTCAAAAAGACTGGGTAGGCTTAGGGGCCGTCGATTGTTGTTGGCTCTGTTGACGTTGAGTATGCGGCTTGCCTCTTCGAGGAAGATGTGATGATTGTTGGTGAGGTTGTTGTCTTTGATAAGTCGGGTACGTCTGAGAACGGTATCCCTGGTATGATCTGAAAGGTCGACGTCCATAGGACGATTTACGAGGGTATGGGTAGAACCGCTTAGAGGAATGGTAAGTTGGTTGCGTTTGCAACGATTGTACCACTAACGCCTCATCCTTGAGCTTACCAACTGTTTCCTGCAGCTTTGTGCCAAACAGGTTCTCCCCTGTACAGGGAAGATTAGCCAGTTTTTCATGGACATCTTCTCTGATGGAACTGGAACGGAGCCACGCCGTCCTGCGTGCCGCTATGGCTGTTGCGGAAGCTCTCGAAGAGGTCTCCATGCCCTCATAGACGGAGCGGAGGAGGTGCTTAGAGCACTCCTCCATGTCATGCAGGGTTTGAGGTAATTGTTCTCCTGTGGTTGAGAGTAAGCCCTTTGTCGCTTGAATGCAGTCGTACATGTATTGCACCATGTAAAATTGGTGATGCATGATGCGTGTGGTGAGCATTGCATTCTGGTAGATTTTCCTTCCCACCTCATCTAGATATTTGTGGTCCTTATTTGGTGGATAAGTTGCCACTACTACTAACTCATGTTGTAGTTGTGGGAATGCGTAAGGGACCTCTTTTCTGATTCGGAATTTGATGTCCGATTTTCTGGAAACGGCCTGTATTGCTTGTGGAGTCTCCCACGATTTCAAGAGTAGACGATGGAGTAGATCGTGGGGTGGAAGAGTCGTAGGCTCCCCGGGAACATCAAAGATTTTTAACAAACCCAGGGTTTCCGCTCTGGGGTCAGGTTCCTTTTGAATCTGCAAGTGGAGGATGTTCCCTATCTTCTCCAAAAACCGTGGATATGAAAGATCCTCAGGTGGGGAATAAGGTTCTTGCTGGCCTTCTGGTGTGTCTGAGGGAAAACCAGTTGATGAGGTGGGGGACTCAGAGAGGGAGTCATAGTGTTCACGTGAATTGGAACGTGTAGGCGAATGTTGTGGACTTGGTTCCATAGGGGAGGAAGGTTTCTCTCCTGCCTCGTCTATCGGGGGCGAAACCGCCGGTTCTGGCTTTGAACCTGAAGGATCTTTGCCTATGGTAAATGACGCTTCTATCGCTTCATAAAACCCTGCCAGAGATTGAGATAATTGCCAGAAGGCATCTTTGGTCGCTTGTGGCATAGGCGGGTTAGTTGGTTTCTGGGCGTGCTGGTGTTTCAGAGGCCTAGAAGCGTCTTCCAGTACCTCCGAGGCACTGGTCGGTGATGGAGAAGCCTGAGATGACGTGAGGCAGATGGGTGAATTGTCATTACGTCGATGAGACACTAATGATGACCTAGAAGTGGGCGGACTGATGTCCGTCGCCTTATGAGGTTTGAGACCAGAATGACTGTGTGGTTCTTGAACCCGTTTTCGTTTATGGTGTCGAGTGTTGGACTCGGATGGGCTATGGGTTCTCCTTGAGCTGTGAGGAGAAGAACTGGATTTTTGGTGTCTAGAGTCGCTTGAAGTAGACTTCCGGCTATCCGGTTGTTTGCGCTTGCGATTTTTCCCTTCTGTAGCGGGAACTGCTGCGCCTGATAACGAATATAATTCTGATCTCCTTCCTGCTTGCACCGTAACAAATGACCCTGTCGTAGGCGGTAGTCCCTTTTGCATACTTGATATTGTCCTCCGTTTCGATGATTGCGGTGCCAATTGCAGCACTGATGGCGGCGGTGTCGCCTGGAGTGATTTTGGCGCCGAATGGCGCGGTGGTTCCGGGGCCGTATGGCGCGGTGCTTCTGGCGCCGCATGGCGCGGTGATTCCGGCGCCGCCTGGCGCGGTGGTTCTCGTGCCGCATGGCGCAGTGGTTCCGGCGCCACGGGACGCAATGCTTTCTGCGGCGTATGGCGCAATGATGTCGGCTCCTTGTGGCGCGATGACTTCTGCGCCGTATGGTGCGACGGTATCGGCGCCGCCGTCTCCGGTGTCATCTTACGCCCCACCTCGTCCGGCTCCGTTGTTGGCGCCGACGTGCGCTATTTGTGTTTATGCGTGTGGCGGTGCGGCGATCTTCCCCGTTTCGAGTCCCGGCTGGAAGTCGAGTGGCTGGAAGATCGGTTGTGGTCGGGGGCTACAGAGCCCTGTTCCCCCTGTACCTGGATGTCTCTGGGTCTCGAGGTGTCCGAAGAAGCTCTCGGAGCCGAATACTTTAATTTCTTCACCGGTCCCGGTGAAGAGTGGGCCTCCGAAGGCTCTGATGTACTCAAGAGCTCTTGTAAACAGTAGGCCCTTTGCCGTTTGGCCCTCAGCGACATTTTAGCGCAATGTTCGCAATTTGGGACGTTGTGATTGCTACCGAGGCAACGGTAACACCGGTCATGACCGTCCGTGGCCGACATTACTTGATTGCAGCGGCAGCGTTTAAATCCTGATTTCGACATGAAGAGAATGTCAGCTCCGCGCGCGGAAGAAACAGACTGAGGAGACTGAGGAGAATCTGTACTTTCTGCGCGGGAACCCACGCGCAGCCGCAGAGGGTACAAAAAACTAACCTCTGCTTTTTCAAGCTCCGCCTCCCGGACCTGATTGACAGATCCCATGACAGCATGGCTAATTCAGCCATGCTGTCATGGGATTCTCCAATGGTACTTATCTGACCAGAGCTTGTGGAAAAACAGGAACTTATAAAGGAAGACTGGAGTCGGCAACTGAAAAACGAGAAGAGAAAAGCTCTCGCTCTATCAAAAATAAAACAGTCAACTAATCGCATCACCTCTCTGTTATAACAAAGGAGGAGGTCTATTACAAGGGCCTTCTAAAGTTCAAGGCCTAATTCCCTGCTAAGCCCCACAAAGGGAGGCTAATAAAGAGATGTCTAAGCGCTAAGGAGAATCTAAAAATGTCACACCTCAAAGGAAAAATGAGACAGCCAGAGGGAAAGCAACCAAAACTCTTTGAACTCCACTTCAATCATAAGAATTTGCTGCTATCTGGGTCTTGTGAGAATGTAAGCCTAATCTTCAACCAAACCCTTCTGAAGGACCAATAAACTGGCCAAATATCTGATCACCGGATCAAAAACAGACCACTTCTTGCAGCACAAATTAAATAGATACCAAACCCTGACAATAGTCTGCAAAGGAGAATTCAAATGTGCTTTCAATAGGGCAGAAATCACAGAGAAAGATCTTTCTACATAATCACAAACTCACAAGGACCAAGCCATAGAATAAAAAAATGGAGCTGCAATCTCCCTGAGTACTGTACTCGGATTCAAAAACACAGAGTTCTAAAAAGAACAGATAGAAAAGCCGACAAAGTCACCTACTATGGACGACGTGACCAAACCAGAGCCACAAGAAACAACAGGGAACAGAGTCTCTAACTTACTCAAAACTTCACTAACAAACGCTAGAGATGAAAAAATACAATATAGGACTCTCCGGCCACAGCTTCAACACAGCATGCATATCTTGAGATCTAGATTCCTTGCATTTGGTAAGGATAATAAAGATCTTAGCAAGCTAGCGCATCACCACTAAATTCAAATGAGGTGGTTCAACAATACACCATCATCTGGAAAAACAACTCAGCTGAATTTTCATGTCCCGGGAACCACAGTGTTTCAGTGTTGCGCCGAGCAACCGTCGGCAGGCGGAGTGGGCTGATGAACAGAGGCCAGCTGGAGCTTCACCAATACCAGGCCTCATTCCCTGTGGGTTAAGCCTTTGGGTGCCAGGGCCGGCTGGACTTAGGTGGGCCTCTGTATGTAGTCGATGGGTAGATCGAGATCAGCCCAGAGACAGCAGATGAGAGATGGTACAGTCTTACATTGGACGAGGTAGTGTCCTGGAGACTCGGGCGCCAAAGGAACAAAGGCAGACAGGGGGCGCCCGAGCAAGAGCAGGCCAAAGCCTAAATAGACCGTCCAGGAAGTAAGCTGAAGCAGCATCAAGGAACAGGTTTGAGTAAGGGCTGGTAGCAATCTGGAAGCAGTGGCAAGCAAGGCTGAGGTCTGATCATGGAGAAGGTCAAGCGATGCTGAGGTCTGGGTCTGGAGAGAGGGAATGGCGTAGTCAGGCAATGCAAAGGTCTGGGTCTGGAGAGAGGCAACTGCGTAGTCAGGCAATGCAGAGGTCCGGGCTTGGAAAGAATCAACGGCGTGGTCAGGCAAACCAAAGTCAGTCTGTGTAGGCAATCTGAGGAAGGATGAAGAGCAGGAACGTAGGAGCAAGGAATCAGGAACAGCGAGGAACAGGAACACCGGAGTGAGAAGAATCTCAGGAGGCAACGAGTACTCGATCAGGGAGGTGACCTGTTGTAAAGGCAAATCTAGGGAGTGGAGCTCGGGCTTAAGTACCGGTGCTCCGCTGACGTCATAATCCGGGGCTGCGGCTTGGTTCCCGCCACAGGCTCTACTTAAGCATTAGCGATGCGTGCGCGCGCACCTAGGGAGGGATGCGGTACCGAGTAGCAGCGTCTCTCCACGGGCCATGTAGAGAGACCCGTCATTGAGCAATGGACATGGTGGCTGGACTGGGTACGCAAGGGACTTAAGCTGAGCTGGAGGCACCAGGGGGAGGCCAGAGGACGGAGATGGCAGCCCACTGCCGCCAGAGATGAGGAACCAGGTGCTGGAGTTACTGCAGAGAGGTGAGGGGGCTGTGCCACGGGTCTGCCGCTGACGGCATGAGTAACAGTACCCCCCCTTTACGCCCCCTCCTCTTGGAGGTTGGGTTTTCCCAGATGGGCACGCTGAAAGTGCAGAAGGGTTTTGTCCAGGATGTTTCGAGCTGGTTCCCACGAGTTTTCTTCGGGACTGTAACCTCCCAGGAAAGAAGGTATTCCCACCGGCGGCCTCTACGGTGGATGTCGAGGACTTCATGTACCTTGTAGATCGTATCAGTCTCAGCTACTAATGGAGGTCGCTCAGGAGCCTTTCGGGAAGGCCAGGACAAGACCACTGGTTTTAAAAGAGATACGTGAAATGTATTGTGTATTCCCAGCGTAGGAGGCAGCCGAAGCTGGTATGTAACTGGTCCAATGCATCGGGTGACCGAAAAAGGTCCAATATACCTTGGAGCGAACCTTTGAGAAGGTATCTTGAGTTGGATATACCGAGTACTCAACCAGACTTTCTGCCCGGGAAGGAATTCAGGGGCTGAGCATCAGTGACTGTCAGCAGATCTCTTGGTCTGGGAAGCGGCTTGACATAAGCGAAGGTTCGTCTGTTCCCAAAAGCCTTGAGTGCATCGGCTGTAGCCTGCGCAGCAGGAGAAGGTACCATTAATGATATGGGCAATGATGATCATGGTTGCTTCCCATAGACGATGGAGAATGGTGACGTGCCTCTAGCAGTGGCGATGTGGGAGTTGTGAGAAAACTCCGCCCAAGGAAGGAGTTCAGACCAATTGTCTTGTTAACTAGTGACAGTCCTTCTCCAGGGTCCTCTTTAGTGAACTCCGAACTGAAATATTCGTTTAATAATTCTGCCATTTCTTCGTCTCTCTCCACACATTGATCCTTTTCACCTTTCAGTTTCACTATACCACTTTGGACTTTTCTCCTTTCTCTGATGTATCTGAAAATGTTTTGTCACCTCGCTTTACCTTTTTGGCAATCCTTTCTTCCACCTGGCATGGAAAAAAGCCTTTAAAGAGCGATTCATGTGCTCAGCTTGTCCATTGGCTTGAGGGTGGTAAGCGGTTATTAGACTGATGTTGATGCTGAATTTTCGGCAAAGAGCGCGCCAATATCTAGCAACAAATTGTGGACCTCTATTAGAGACAATGTCCTTGGGTAGGTCACGTATTTATTTTTATTTTGAGTTTTTTCTATACCGGCATTCATGATGAGTATCACATCATGCCGGTTTACAATAAACAAGGGGGTGTAATAATAGGTTACAATAAAAAGAACAAATAACAGGGGCTGAGCGAAAATAATTGCAGTTACAATAAAACAGGGAAATGCACAACTGGGAGCAGAGAAAAGCGATAGGAATTTAACAGAATACATTTGCCAAACTTTAACAGAATGCATTTGCAGAATTTATGGTATTTACTAGGTTATGCCATTTGCAATATTATACGTAATCTGAAGATGTGACGGAAGAATAGGCATGCCAACTCAGGAGCAGATGGTAGGCCTGGTAGAGGGACGAAATGGGCCATCTTTGAAAATCGATTTATGATTACCCATATAATGGTATGGCCCTTAGATGAAGGCAAGTCCTCGATGAAATCCGTAGACAGGTGGGTCTACAGTTCCTCGGGAGCTGGAAGTGGTTGAAGCAAACCCCAGGGTCGAACGACGGGGGTTTTTGTTGAGCACAAGTGTTGCAGGATTCGACATATGCCTTCACGTCAGAGACCATAGTGGGCCACCAGAAGAACCGCTGGAGCAGCACCAAGGTTTGTGCTCGCCCTGGGTGACCAGCAAACTTTGAGTCATGTGCCCACCAGAGGACTCTTTTTCTGAGTCGTCGGGGCACAACAGTCTTCCCAGTAGGAACTGGGTGAGTAGCGAATAGACAAATACAAGCTAGCAAGGCCCATAATCTGGAACACAATGCCTCTAGAGATCAGACTACAAAGTGATCTCAAGGCATTTAAGAAAAGTGTAAAAACATGGCTCTTTAAACAAGCATTTTACAAAGAGGCGGGAGAATAGAAATTATTCAGGAAAAGGCAGGAGAGCACCGACACACAGTACTTAGGACTGTACAGTAGATTAGTCTATGAACTTTACTCCACAATTTTAAGAAATGGGTTTTTAATTATTGGATGTTCTATTTGTCAGCTGTTTTGAAATATTTTTATTTATGGATTTTACTATTATGTTTTATTTTTCTTGATTTTATTGTTTGATGTTTTAAGAGGAATGGTGATTTTCTGGTTTTCCATTATTTGTTTAACACTTTTATATACCGAAGTTCATATGTACATCACATCGGTTTACAAGGAACGGATAGAGAGGAGAAATGGAAGAGAAGTTACATTAAACAAAATAACTGGTTGAACAATGGAAAGTAGTAATAATAGAAAGGTTGTAATAATAGAAGGTTAAGAGGATAGTGGAGGAAAGATAAGCAAAGATGAGGTAGAACAATAGTAACATAGTAACTTGATGAACATGATAATAATAAACTCTGAGAGGGAGTATATCCTCCTATTTTTGATTAGGCCTATTGTAACATGCATTGGGTATGGGCTTAGCCCTCAGAAATTTATGAGTAAGCAATTACCATTATAATATAGTAAATTCCCATACCAACACAGGACTAACTGTCAGCAAACAGTAACAACCCTACCTTGCACATATTAAACCAGGCCCTAAGACAGCAATACACCTAAAGGAAAACAGACCAAGCCAAGCTTCTTTTCTGGTGCAAGGATCTAAAAGCTATCTAGAAAGTAAATAAACTGAACTGCATGCTAGCAGAATATTTACCTCATCTTGATCAAACATGCGGAACACAGCCAGACCTTCACTAAATACAAACAAAGAGATCATGAAGTATAAACAGAAAGTGTGCTGACAAAAAATGAATTGGATACTACAAGCTGAGCTCTATGCAGTATTCAAAAAGAAACTAAAGACCTGGCTCTTTAAACAGGCCTTCTCTTAACCCCGCATCACTCCCCTTACCAGCATGTGTCCCCTGTCTCCTGTACATTCTTCCTAACACGTCTATCCAAATCTCCTGTATATAACTTCAACTTTATTAATTTTAAGCCAGCAGGAACTACACTTTTTTACAATAGTAAAATAATGTACAATAGTGTAGTTCTTGCTGGCTTAAAATTAATAAAGTAGGGGGAGTGAGAGGTGACAGAGACTGAAGGGGGAAGAGGAATCCTACCCTCGTACATGCGAATTTCTTGCAAAATTTTTACTTACTCTGAAGAGTTTGAAACTGTGCTTGCTGCCTTACTTCCTGGTTCCCGCGCTGTGACGACATCAAGGGGAGGGACCGGTAAGGCTAAAACCGCGCCCCCCCCTGTGGCGCGCAGTCGACGCCGGCGTGCGGCTTTGTTTGGATCCTTGACAACAACAGGAAAGCTGAAATGAAATATCTCTTCAATAGTAAGTCTCTTGTTATAACCTCTCTCTGCCCCCTACGGAGATCCTAGATAAAAACAAGGTGTGTTTGAGAAGATATAAATTTATTACTGCTGTATTATGCTGCATACAAAGAGAAAGGGTAGACTACGCCCGGAGACCCCGACTATTCTTAGTCTTCCCCCTTCTCAGCCATTAATTGAACATTTTCTCAAATCTTTAAATGTAAACCTTCCGGGGAGTTCCGATTTGGATACAGAGCAGGAGCAGATTCTGTTATCCCAGAACAGCATCAGATCTCTCTCTTTAAGTCCCGGAGCACCTTTGACTCCAGAACCGCCTAAACCCACCTACAAACTGAATCCAGAGGTGACTACTCCTACTGAAGATGTTGATGTGTCACCTAGCATCGGGGGAGGAAACGGTTTTGAAGTGGGTGTAAGAGGAATCCTTAGTCACTCCCCGTTGGTAGGTGTAGAGAAGAATAATGGAGAAAAAAACTTGCCTTTGGATCCCTCAACTTCAACACCTAATGGCGCCAAAGGAGGGGTAGTACCTTCGTTACCGAAGATAGGTAACTAACTGCAACCTGGAGAAAATATTGTCAAGAAGAAAAGCTCTCAAGTGAAAGATAATTCTGGGATCACTCTGGAAAATATATGGGAGGTGTTAATGGACTTGAAAATTTCTATGAATAATTTAAAAGTGAAAATGTCTGAAGTACAAGGGAAAATCTTAGATGAAAAAGTAAAGAAAAATCAGATAAGTGTGAGAGTCTAGAAAAACAGTTAAAGAAGGCTCAGGAAGTTCAAATAGGATTAATAAAAGGGGGGACAGCAAATACAAGAAGATTAGAATTGATTGAGAACAACTTAAGACATAATAATCTTAGGATTTTGAACTTCCCTTCTGTTAAATTAATATCTCCCATGGAACAGTTTAAAAGATTTTTAGTTGAAAACTTGTTAATTCCTCTGGAAAAAAATTCCTCTAATAGAAAAGATCTTTTATATTGTTGTAAAAAAAAAAAAAAAAAAAAGGAAAGTGGTAGTGGGTTAACCCAATCCGAACAACTAGACAATCTCACAAACTACTTGGAAGAATCTATGGAAGATCAAGTTATTACAAGAGGTACTTTGTATGTGAGGTTTCAGAGAATGGAGGATAGAGATAATATTTTAAAATTATTTCTAAGAAACCGAGAAAAATTATATCTCACTGAAAAAATTTGGATGTACCTAGATATTACCAAAAACACCCAAATAAGAAGGAAACACTTTATTCAGATGGGCCCAAAAGTTAAACAACTGGGGGCCCAAATGATGGTTTATTTTCCCTGTAAATGTATTATAAAACATCTAAATGAGCGATATGTATTTTTAGAACCATCTGAGCTTAGGAAGTTTTTGGATTCAAGAGTGTTAAAATAATACAATACAATATTCCAGGTTGGTGATAGGTATATAGAAAGTGACATTTAAATCCACCTGTTTTCTGTAAAATGTTTCTTTAATATGCTCCCAATTTGATTGTATTTAGAATCTTCAGATTCCGTATAAAGGGCATATGTTTAGAGTTTTGCTATTATGTTGAAGATTGAAATACATGTTATTAATTATGAATGCCTTAATATTGACATGGATAATTACAGTCAAATTAGAATCTGTAAAATCGCAAAAATAAATAAATAAAAAAAATTAATAAAGTAAAGTTATATATATATTGAATGATTATACTTTGATGCCACTCATCCTCCTATTTTTGATATTCATTTGCATATTGTGTTGTTTACTCCACATCTTCAGGGCCAGATTTTAAAAGCTCTACGTGCGTAGAGTGCCTTACGCGCGCCAGGCCTATTTTCAAAAGGCCCGGCGACGCACCTGTAAGTCCCGGGACTTTACTAAATGGGCTGTCTGGGGGCTTGGCCAGAGTCCTCCAGCACAGCGGCCATTTGCCACTGTGCTGGAGCGCGCAACTTAGTTTCTAAATAGAAGTTAAAAAAAAGAAAAAGGGGGGGGGGAGGTAGGGGAAGGGAAGGTGGGGTAGGAACAAGGGGAATGCAGCACGGCCTGGCACGAGCAAGGTGCACAATTGTGCACCCCCTTGCATGCACCGACCCTCAATTTTATAACATGTGCACGCATGTTATAAAATCGCATGTCCATGTGTGCATGCCAGGTAGCACGCGCACATGGACACCCTCGCACAGGTTTAAAAATCTACCCCTTTGTTTACAATAAGCCTGATACCATATGGGCTCCAAGTTGCATGATATGAAAAAATGCAAACTGATGCAAGAGGGCGAGGGAAGAAACATTGCCCTCTGTCCTCAAGTATCCAGTCATGATCTGTGGAAAAGTTGGCAACCCTAATCTGTCAGAAAGCAAGGACTAGTTTATTATGAAAGCCTAACTAAAAATCAGATGTGACCCATCATCCTCACAATCTGATTAACATTTAAGACAGATCAAATGCTTACTTTTATTTAGTTAGAATAGTTACAATTTTCTCTTTTAAGCTGCGAAAAGTTGACTGAGTGAGAATAACCAGCATCACTGTTTTCAAAGTTTGGATAAGCACGGCTGTAGTTTGAACCAGCAGCTGTGGCGTCACAAACTCCTATCCAGCAAATTAATACAATATTTACCATTTCAGCCAAGTTGACTGTGCTACAGCAGCTGATAATGCAAATCACAGCTGTACCATGCAACCTTTTCTTGCACAGCGACTCGGCTAACTGCAGGCCCCTGGTGTGGAGCCACAACGCCAAGTAAGTTGGGATCAGGAAGAAGAGTTACAATAACTTTCTGAAGAAGAGCCTTCAGAAAGTTATTCTGCCGCAGCAGTAAAGAGGCGTGGAACAGCGATGCGTTTCCTGAAACCCCCCCCCCCCCATGGGTGCTCGACTCGTTCGCCTGCCATTGCTGCACTCAGGCCGCGAGCGTCCGTACTTTTCACAGGGCGCGTGGCAGGCAGCACGTGAAGAGAGCCCAGGGCCTCAGCAAAAGCTGCCTTACAGCTTCAACAGAAGCGCCCGGCAACCGATAGTTTGGCACAAGATAAAACTGCGTAAAAATGTGCAAAGCCAGACTGGCGGCAGCAGCTTTTGAATGCTAATTACTAAGAACGTTTCGGGCACGCGGACAGTAAGTAAATAAATAAATAACATTTGGGCGGCAGCTTACTGTGGAGCCGGAGGCGCCGGCTCTCCTGAGCCTGCTGCTCCGTCAGCACAATGTGCTGCAGCAACGAGTTCAGGCTCATTATCCCGCCCGCACAGCTACCAAGTGAGCTACAGTTCAGAACGTTGCGGGGGGAGGGGGCGGAGCCGAGGTTTCAACGGTCCCCGCGGATCTTTTCCCGCCCTCGTCCCGTGACTCCGACTCGGCTTCAATGGTCGGCGAGGCTCCTCGCGACTCTAACCTGCACTCTGGTGTATGGAGGAGGAGGAAGGGGTAGGGTGGCGTGAAAATCCGCTTTAATGTTATTACTATTGTTATCGTGGGAGGGGAGCAGGGGAATATTCAGGTGATGATGGGGCCTGGGCAAAGTATGCTTGGAGGGGCTGTGAAGGACAAATCCATAGGAGGCTGGTGTATGGGGAGGAATGAGAGGAGAGTGCTAGGAAGGATCTGTCAGGCAGCCTGCAAGCATATTAATAACTACATGTTTGGGCAACAGCATTGTGGTTTGATATGGCAATAAAGGGGTACTGGGAGTGAAGGGAACTTGTAGGAAAATCCCAATTCTTGCTAACAAGGACAAGCAGCAAAGATGGATTCTCTGATGTCAGCAAAAATGGACATTGGTGTATGTACAGCTATGCAGAGAAAACAAGGGATTTTGCAGTATTGTGTAGGTGACTAAGCAGATCTATTCATTGGCCCTTTCTAGCCTAAGTGGTACCTAAAAGAGACCAGCTGGTACTATGAATCATTTCTGAAATAAGATCGGGGCATCTATGGTCCTTATTCCCTGTCCGAGATAGGAATTTATCAGAGTCCTATCAAACCTGGACAACTGTCATTTGTTACACTGACCGCTTGTTGGACTGTGCCAGTAAACAAAGGACTTGCCAAAGAGCAGGAAAATCTGTTAATTAAAAGCATTAATTATGCATTCACCTGACTATGCTCGAGCTGCTGAATTATGCATAGGTGAGCCCTTGAAAAGGAGACAACTGCCAGCACTCTTGGCTGTCCATCATCATCGGATCGTTATTCATCAAAGAAAAGGAGGTGGACCATCTGAGTGCTGTTGCCTTCACCCTGGTGGAGCACCCCACACCCACTGCAAAGAGAGAAAAGACCAGTTTCCTCCCTGGTGTTCCTGAGTAGAGGAGCTGAACACACCTTGCTGCTAGAAAGTGGGAAAGGTAAAGCCCTTCTAAGCTCGGGATGTCCTGGTATGGGGAATAGACCCTGCTGCCTCAGACTCCTGGGTCCCAGTCATGCTGAAGATCTGGAGAGAGGGTTCAGCTGTAGGGCCTCTGAAGTAAGAACTGTACTTTATTCCACCTCACCGCAAGTCAGAGATCTGGGTGTAATTCTAGACGACAGATTCAGCCTCAATAAATTCATTAACAACACCACCAAAGAATGCTTCTTTAAATTACAAGTTTTAAAGAAAATAAAGCCACTTCTACGCTACAGAGATTTCCGCACAGTGCTCCAGGCCATCATTCTCCCGAAACTGGATTATTGCAATTCACTTCTGCTGGGACTCCCCGCATGCTCTACCAAACCTCTCCAGATGGTCCTAAATGCCACAGCAAGAATTCTCACCAACGCTAAAAAAAAAGACCACATCACCCCAATCCTCCAGCACCTCGACTGGCTCCCCATTAAATACAGGATACAGTTCAAAAGCAGCATGATGATTCATAAGGCCCTACATAACATATCCCCACTCAACTTAACCTTCAAGCTACAAATTCATACTTCGGATAAGCCGACTAGAAGAGCATACCAAAACAGATTGATTACCCAGCCTGCAAAATCCTCCCTGAGAAAACGCGCTCTATCAACTGCGGGCCCATCTCTCTGGAATTCTCTACCACCAGACCTCCGCCTTGAGCCGTGCCATATTACCTTTAAGGCAAAACTCAAGACTTGGCTCTTCCTGCAAGCATTCCCTGAGAGCTAAGAACTAGAAGATTTACAACCCTGTCCTTTGGTTTTAATGTACGGTTTTTCTGCCTTATTTAATCAAGACTATCTATTGCCTATTTATTTACTTAAAGTGAGCTTAGTTTTGTTTTTTCCTATTTATTTAGATCAACTGTTCTTACTTGTTCCAAGATTTGTTCCATGTAAACTGCCCCCCGGCAGTAGTTCTTCTGTTAATTGTGAACCGGAGTGATATGTATTGTATACAGGAACTCCCGGTATATAAAAACTATAAATAAATAAATAAAATAAATAAATTCCCTAGTCTGTGGGACAGGAAGGTAGATCTCATTAGCTTTCTATGCTTGCAAGTCATGGCTAGACAGATGTGAGGTTGGCAATAATTAATTTAAATCTGATAAGCACTGGATGTCAAATATGGTTTTGTAGCTATTGCTTTTATTATAGTTTGTATCCCTAATTGCCTGGGTGTTGCCAACGAAGTGTTAAGCTTAGCCCTGTGCAACTTATACATAAAGGGTAGTTTTTCTAAGAAATGAACAGGAGAGTCGCTGGTAAATAGGTACAGACATAAAGGGAAGTGGGGTTGGAACTCATAGCTCTTCTCCCTACAGTATGAACATCTATCCAACATGTTGGAGTACTAACATAGTAACAGTAAATGATAGAAAAAGACCAGGCCCAGCGCTAGTATGTGTGCAAACTGTGCAGTTGCAAAGAGTGGCAAATTCAGGTGTAGGAAGATATTTTATGTTTTACCACTGAATCATAATAGCCAAGAAACATACAGGCCAGAAAAGTGACAGACTCCAAAAGCACTGTCACAGCTCAGTGGAAAAAGAAGAACTTTTGCCTTGATAACCTGAAGGATACTTTATCAAGATGTGCCTGTTTAAATAAAAAAACAGAAGGTCAAGGCAATTTAAGTTCATAAGCAGGTGTCAGGGACCAGCCAAGGTGAGACCATAGGTCAGAAAGACCCCCACCAATGGAAGAAAGGGGAGCAGTCGGAGATGGAGAAAAACACTCTGGCACACAGCTTGGCATACAGATGTGGAAGTAGGAGAGAGGAAAATAGACCTGCAATGTGGCAGGATCCCCCCCCCCCCCCGAAGTAATGGGGAGAGGGGGAAAGACCTGCAATGCTGCAAAGACCCTTCACCCACCACATGATTATGCATGAGCTTATGCATATTTATCAGCTGGAAAATATAAGATGGGAGCAAAATCTGAGAAGCGACCCTGAAACCAGCAAAACTAAGGGCAGCCGTGGAAGCGAAGGATCTCCTGAAGGCTGAAAAAGCAAGAACCTGTAGCAAAGTATCCCTGAAAGCGAAAAGGGGGCCAAAAGCAGACCAGTACTCCCAATTATACCTTAGATTATAAAAGCGTGTTCTTCTGGTGTAAGAAAAGAACTCAGTCATGTCATCAGACTTCTCATTTATTGGTCATATACAACACTAACCAACTTGACATAAAGTCGCCTACCATATATTGTTCATCAGGTTACCGGAATATGTTCAGCACTGCTACCTCTTAGCAGGCTTGCAGATAACATATTAGGTTGAACTTCCTGGGCTCAGAGCTCTGGCTTCTCCTGTTGCTCATCTTAGTGTACTACCTTTCCAGTACATTTGCAAAGGTGCAGTTTGGTCACACCTTTATGTCCCATTGCTGCCTGAACAACCTGTCATGGACCGGGAGTAACTTCAGACCACGGCAACCTTCAGCTTGGGAATCCCTACATATCCTGGCTAATTCAGCCCTGCTTATCAATGGAAAAAGCAAGTTTGCTTACCATAACGGTGTTTTCTGTATATAGCAGGATGAATTAGACATAAGATGCCTGCCTCCTCCCTAGAGAGTCGACTAGCTATGATATAGATTGAAGAGGAACTTGAGGCAAAGGCCGTGCAGGCTCTCATGCACATGCTCAATGGAGCTCAAAGCTCTACTATCTTGGAGAGATGTTCGTTTGGTGCCACTGAATGACATCACCTACAGATCATGTATAATTCATCCGGCTATCTATGGAAAACACCATTTACGGTAAGCAAACTTGCTTTATGTAGACTGTTCATCCAATAGTAACAGATTACGCATAAACAGCTTGTTTGAAGTTACAGCCAGTCCTTGAGAGTATGGACTGGCTGTTCAGACAGAATGGGACATAAAAGTGTGAACTTGTGAACAAGCTACACCTTTGCAAACTAGGGGGTCACTAAATGAAAATCCAGGGGAGAAGATATGACAAGCGAAGAGAGAATTTGAAAAGAAGTTGGCCATAGAGGCAAAAACTCACAGTAAAAACTTTTTAAAATATATCCGAAGCAGAAAGCCTGTGAGGGAGTCAGTTGGACCGTTAGATGATCGAGGGGTTAAAGGGGCACTTAGAGAAGATAAGGCCATCGCGGAAAGATGAAATGATTTCTTTTTTCGGTGTTTACTGAAGAGGATGTTGGGGAGGTACCCGTACTGGAGAAGGTTTTCATGGGTAATGATTCAGATGGACTGAACCAAATCACGGTGAACCTAGAAGATGTGGTAGACCTGATTGATAAACTGAAGAGTAGTAAATCACCTGGACCGGATGGTATATACCCCAGAGTTCTGAAGGAACTAAAAAATGAAATTTCAGACCTATTAGAAAAATTGGTAACCTATCATTAAAATCATCCATTGTACCTGAAGATTGGAGGACAGCTAATATAACCCCCATATTTAAAAAGGGCTCCAGGGGAGATCTGGGAAACTACAGACTGGTTAGCCTGACTTCAGTGCCAGGAACAATAGTGGAAAGTGTTCCAAACATCAAAATCACAGAACATATAGAAAGATATGGTTTAATGGAACAAAGTCAGCATGGCTTTACCCAAGGCAGGTCTTGCCTCACAAATCCGCTTCACTTTTTTGAAGGAGTTAATAAACATGTGGATAAAGGTGAACCGGTAGATGTAGTGTACTTGGATTTTCAGAAGGCGTTTGACAAAGTTCTTCATGATAGACTTCTAGGAAAAGTAAAAAGTCATGGGATAGGTGGCGATGTCCTTTCGTGGATTACAAACTGGCTAAAAGACAGGAAACAGAGTAGGATTAAATGGACAATTTTCTCAGTGGGCAGTGGAGTGCCTCAGGGATCTGTACTGGGACCCTTACTTTTCAATATATTTATAAATGATCTTGAAAGAAATACGACGAGTGAGGTAATCAAATTTGGAGATGATACAAAATTGTTCAGCGTAGTTAAATCACAAGCAGATTGTGATAAATTGCAGGAAGACCTTGTGAGGCTGGAAAATTGGGCATCTAAATGGCAGATGAAATTTAATGTGGACAAGTGCAAGGTGATGCATATAGGGAAAAATAACCCGTGCTATAATTACACAATGTTGGGTTCCATATTAGGTGCTACAACCCAAGAAAGAGATCTAGGCGTCACCGTGGATAACACATTGAAATCATCGGTTCAGTGTGCTGCGGAGTCAAAAAAGCAAACAAAATGTTAGGAATTATTAGAAAGGTAATGGTGAACAAAACGGAAAATGTCATAATGCCTCTGTATCGCTACATGGTGAGACCGCACCTTGAATATTGTGTACAATTCTGGTCGCCGCATTTCAAAAAAAGATATAATTGCGATGGAGAAAGTACAGAGAAGGGCTACCAAAATGATAAGGGGAATGGAACAGTTCCCCTATGAGGAAAGACTAAAGAGGTTAGGACTTTTCAGCTTGGAGAAGAGACGGCTGAGGGGGGATATGATAGAGGTGTTTAAAATCATGAGAGGTCTAGAACGGGTAGATGTGAATCGTTTTTTTACTCTTTCGGATAATAGAAGGACTAGGGGGCACTCCATGAAGTTAGCATGTGGCACATTTTAAAACTAATCGGAGAAAGTTCTTTTTCACTCAATGCACAATTAAACTCTGGAATTTGTTGCCAGAGGATGTGGTTAGTGCAGTTAGTATAGCTGTGTTTAAAAAAGGATTGGATAAGTTCTTGGAGGAGAAGTCCATTACCTGCTATTAATTAAGTTAACTTAGATAATAACCACCGCTATTACTAGCAGTAGCATGGAATAGTCTTAGTTTTTGGGTACTTGCCAGGTTCTTATGGCCTGGATTGGCCACTGTTGGAAACAGGATGCTGGGCTTGATGGACCCTTGGTCTGACCCAGTATGGCATGTTCTTATGTTCTTAAGACTCATAACTATCATAAGGAAATATTTTTTCATGGAGAGGTTGGTGGAAGCTTGGAATGCCCTTTCAGAAGAGGTGATGAGGACGAAAACAGTAAACAAATTCAAAAGAGTATGGAATAAACACTGTGGATCCCTAAAGGTTTAAGGATGATAATGAAGAAAAGGGTGCATGGGGATAACCTGCATGGAAAGGCAGTTAGTACCCTTAATTGGTTAAGGATGGGTGATTACGATCCCAATTAGTCTTGATGTTTTAAATTCAACTGCAACATCACTTTCCGCTTTGATGGCAGGGCAGGGAAAAAAAAGAGTATTTGATACTGAAGACAGCCAATGCTGGACCCTGACCTTTTACATTCTGGGGTTCTGATATGTGAACACTGGGGATAAAGCTTCTAAAGTCAAGTCCAAATGCAAAGAATATTAAAGCAGCATTGTCTGAATTATCAGGAAGGCTGTTCCCCGTGTAAAAATGTTGCAGTAATTTTGTTATGGGTTTAACAATTGCTTGGTCTTGTAAGTGTACTATTCTTAACATAGGGCATGGGGGTAACCTGCATGGAGCAGCATTTGCTAACTTGGGAAGTTTGCTGAGCAGACTGGATGGACCATTTGGTCTTTTTCTGCCAACAATACTATGTCACTATGTTATGCTCCACAGTAGAGTCTAGGTTGCTTATTCAGGAAATGCTCCCCTGCAACCCTCAGCTTGGGATTCCCCATGTGTCATGGCTAATGCAGTCTTGCTTGAAGAGCACAAGTTTGCTTGAGAGTCAAATACTTACAATTAGCTCTAAAATTGACCTAGGAGCTCACGAGGCAGTCCTGCAAGGGAACTCCCGAACATGCTTAGTAGAGCAGAAGCTCTATAAGCTTAGAGAGAAAAATCCATTCAGCACTATCAGGTGACATCACCCATATGTTATGACTAATTCATCCTGCTGTTTACAGAGAACATAGTTTATGGTAAGCAAACTTAATTTATAGATGTTGTACCTTGATTGTTACATTTTCTGTTTTATATTATGCTGAATTTAGGAATTCTCTTGGTAGTTCACCCTGATACTCTTCTGCACTATGTGACTTGCAGTCCTTGAAATTGTCGTTACTACTCAAACTATTGGCTCATTAGCCTCAGGTTTACTGATTATTAAAGGTACAATAAATGCAATACATTTCCTCACATTATATACTACTGCAGTTACAAATTATGTCCCTGCATTAAATGTTGATGAATTTATGTTTGTTAAGATTAATCATTAAGCTACTCTGCTCATCTAATCGTTTTTGGGGTTTTTTTTGCCATGGTGTCTTTCACCTGATCCTTCACCTCACTGATTCACTTGCATGCAACAGCAGTCATAATTGACAATAAAACTCTGGCTGCTGTATATGTTCCCAAAGTAATCAATATAAAGGGACAAAAATTAGTATAGTGTAAATGCAAAGATTCCAAAGAATATCTAATCACTCACCTCATAAAGATCGGAGAACCACTTCACTGAGTACATCATACAGACCAGACATAGGGCCTTATTTTCCAATATCGCATTGGTAACGCATTAGGGGGCGTTACCAATGCAAATGAGGCTTCTTTCGTGCAGTGGGGAAAAATCGCATGCGGCGATGTTTTCGCCATTCACGAAAACATTAGCGCCGCACGCGATGTTTCCCCAGTGCACGATGATTCTTTCAGTCTTTTATCGCAGTGCACGATATTTGCCAGTTTCTTTTATCGCGGTGCACGATAGTCCCAGACAGCCTGTTGCAGGCTCCAGAGAGAGAGAGAGAGAGAGAGAGAGAGAGAGAGAGAGAGAGAGAGAGAGAGAGAGAGAGAGAGAGCGAGCCTTACTATAGTGCCTATGCCCTACATAGGTATTTTAACCCCTATGGGAGGGCCACCTACTAACTCGGGGTGGGGATTAGGTATGAGCGTCGGGGGTTGGGGGCCACTTTCGCATTCCACATGAGACCTACGGACAGAACAGTGGTCTCTAGTGCAGATTTGCTGGCTGTCGGAGTGAGGACGCTCACTCCAAGAAGTGGTTTGGGCAACGTTCTCTCTACCTAGCTTGATGGACACTCTACCTGGGCAACAACATGCTAGGTGGAGAGAATGTTGGCCAAATCTCTGCTTGGAGTGAGCGTCCTCACTCCGACGGCCAGCAAATCTGCACTAGAGACCACTGTTCAGTCCGTAGGTCTCATGTGGAATGCGAAAGTGGCCCCCAACCCCCGACGCTCATACCTAATCCCCACCCCGAGTTAGTAGGTGGCCCTCCCATAGGGGTTAAAATACCTATGTAGGGCATAGGCACTATAGTAAGTCTCTCTCTCTCTCTCTCTCTCTCTCTCTCTCTCTCTCTCTCTCTCTCTCTCCGGAGCCTGCAACAGGCTGTCTGGGACTATCGTGGATGGCGGTAATCCTTTTCGGGCCCGTAACGCAGTCCATAATGCGAGGTTGGAGTTGTAGTTATTAGCCGCAATAGCAGCCGCGCTAACACTGCGGCCGTTTCGCCGCACACGATACACAGGTTCCCGCTTTACATATGCTCCGCCCCAACTCCACCCCCTGAATACCAAATGACTAATTCGAATTTATCGCACGCGGTAAAGTGCTTGGAAAATGAGGCCTATAGTTTGTAAACAAAAGGAATCTGACAAAATGTCAGCGATTATCATCACGCATACTAAATCTTTTAGGGTCATTTTCTTTTTGGGTTTTTTTTTTATTTACGATTTTTCAAATTATAACATTTACATCCAATGATATAATCATGAATACAGAATTCAAAAGTAATTATTCCATTAATACAATTCTTATTTAGGAAATATAAGTCTGATCTAGCCCACATCTAGGGAAGAAAGAGATATAAAGATTTGAGTGCATGTCAATTTTTTTTTCCCATCCAACTTTCTGGCCCTACTGAAAATTCTAACTTTTATCCCCAATAAAACATTGTAATTTTAAAGGATCAAAAAAGATAAATCTTTTAGATTGATAAGTAATTTGACATTTACATGGGAATTTCAGGAAAAAGGTTGCCCCTATATCCAAAACTGCCTGCTTTAATAATAGAAACTGTTTCCTCCTTGCTTGCATTACTCGAAACATCAGGGAAGATCTGAATCTTCTGCCCACAAAAATTGAAATTTTTATTTTGAAAATATTTATTAAAAAACAAATCTTTATCTTTTTTTAATGAAAAGGTCACAAGCAGGGTGGCGCGAGTTTCAATATTATCTAAAGAATCCTCAAGGAAGGTTGATACACCTAGACTCTTTAGTGTATCTACACCTCCTTCAGCTACCTGGGTAATTTTTCTTAAAGGCAAATAGTACATTTTAGAAATAATAGGTATACTCTGAGAATCATAGGAAAGAATTTCTACTGTATACTTCCTAAAAAGTTCAATCTCTGACATCAATCTAGATTTTGGAAAATTTAATAATCGCAAATTGTAAGATCTCATATCATTTTCTATTATTTCCATTCTAGTATGTAGTGCTAGATTGTCTTTTATAAAAGTCACATTAGTCGCTTGAATATTCTTAATTGTAGGATTTAAATTCACCAAGGCTAATTCATTTTTTTCAGTTCTACTGTCTAAGTCCACCAATTTTTTCCTTGTTTCTTCTGTGAAAACTTGTACTTTAGACATCGTCCCTGTAAACTTTTTATCCAGGCTCATCATCAATCTCCACAAGTCTAGCAATGAGACATTCTCAGGTTCCAACACCTTTTCTTCCACTACTGTATCAAATTCAAGAGCCTTTGGGCAAGGAACAGTAGTATTCCTATCCATGATCTCAGTCCTTATATCATTTGAACCTTGTATATTAGCAAGCACAGCAGGATACTCAAATGGATGTTGTGAGGACTTGGGGGTAGAAGTGGTTCCTGTATTGGTAGCCTCTTCTACTATTCCCCCTTCAATGGACTCACTCACCCTGATTATGTGAGAGTCCATTGGTCCTACTCTTTTTGACGACGGAGATGTAGGAGAAAAAGAATAATTTTTAGACTTACGTTTCCTACCCATTCTATTTTCTCTTCCAGGGGCGCGCCCCTTGGCGCACGGCTTCGGCAGCGCGCCGTAGGACACAGCTCTTTATCGGGCCTCGGGGTGCCTCCCGGTGATGTCACTTCCGGGTTCTGCCCACAGCCAGAGTCTCTCCTTCAACAAGCAAAACAATAAAGAGCTGCGTCCTACGGCACTAGAGTCGGAAGTGGAGAGAGAAGGACTGAGTGCTGGAGGTAACTCTCCCTTTTTCCAACCTTGCGCTGGAAAAAGATTTTCTTTGTTTTGCTTGTTGAAGGAGAGACTCGGGCTGTGGGCGGAACCCGGAAGTGACATCACCGGGAGGCACCCCGAGGCCCGATAAAGAGCTGCGTCCTACGGTGCTAGAGTCGGGAGTGGAGAGAGAAGGACTGAGTGCTGGGGTCATTTTCTTTTTGAATAGTTTACATGGTGTGATGTAAATACTACATGTACCAAGCAGATCCCAATGTCTGTTCTTCTCCAAGGGTGCTCTTCTTGATAGTCATATAGTAAATGACATCAGAAAAAACCCATCTGGCTCATCCAGTCTGCCTAGTTCTATCCACAATAAGGATACATCTTAGGTGGCAGCCTTAGAGTGTGATCACCTGTAAGATATCTACTTATCTAGGACAGTCTTTTTGTCTTCCTCCTTTGATCTCCACCATCGTGCAGAGATAAGTTCCCTACTTATTTCCTTCCAGCACCCACTTTTCCCATGCCAAACCAGAAAGTTCTGTAATAGTCTTAATAGCCAACAATGCTAGAGTGGCCGTTAGCTGAACATCCAGCCTCTTATGTCCCCTGCATATTGGCCATACTGCAGGTACACAATAAGGAACCTTCATTTAGAACTTCATTATTATCATAAAGCATGAAAGTTTCAGATGGAGACTGGTGAATAGATCTGCGGAACTGAAATCTCTTTGTAACCTGGGCACCTTGCTCTCTAGTTTGCTGGCAACTGGAGTGGGTTCATATACTTGTTAAAAAAAAAAAATGTGTCAAGAGAATCTCCAGGTGTCTCCTTCAGTTGTGCCATGCAGCAGCCCACATTTCAATAACAGCAGCATGCTCGTGAATGAGTTCAAGAATCTTCTTATTAATGTGACGAAACAGTTATGAAAATTACAGTCATACTTGGAACAATTGAGTGATGTTCAACATGGCCAATTCTTCTGAACCAATCAGTATGAGTTTATACAATTATATATGTCCCTTAGTATCTGATCTTGCCATGGAGTAATTCTTATTCTCATTTACCATATCTGCCTTGATAAATTCCATAATATTCCTGGTTCTGTCAGTTGGTCCTCCCAATGCAGCAAGAAACCTGCAAGTGTCAGCTATGGTTGCCAATTGTCCTGATTGTTTTATTTTTGGACTATACAGATTTTGGGGGTACTGTTCAGAAATAGGAGGGCTAAAATGTTCAGAAATGTCTTAATGTTAGCTCTCTGGTTGCAGCTTATCACCTCATTCTTCCCTGTGATTATAGAAGTTTGGAAGTTGCTTATCAAGATTACTGGGATCTGGGTACACCAACCCAGGAGTGGTGTAGGCCTGCACGGCAGGACAGTGGGCTAGACAAGGATACATTTTCTGTCTAGCCAGCCCTCTTCCCCTGCAGGTTGAGCCCTTGGGTTCTGGGGGCCAGTAGGTCTTTGCTGCAGTGGCTGTACATCATGGTAAGTCTGGACAAACTGGAACAAAGCTAGACAGGCTAGAGCAAAGCTGAATAGACTGGATCAAGGCTGGACAGTCTGGCACAGAGAGCATGAACTGGAACAGGATACCAACACAGATAGAGACAGGGAAACTGGGCGAGGGCAAGATACTGATGCAAAGCAAGGCAGGCAATAGTGAGGCTGGATTGGGCAGGGCACAAAAAGACCAAATAAGGACAGGACCGGACAAGGACTAGGCAAGATAACAGAGAACATATAAGCCTGAAGGCAGCAAGGCCGGAGGCCCGTAGGCCACCAGGCTATAAGTGTAAAGTCCCCTAGGTACAGAGAGGCCAGAAGGCCGCAAGGCAAGATACAAGACTAGCGCAGGCCCGGAGGTCACAAGGCAACGCAAAGCCTAGAGTAGGTCACAGAGCAAGGAGCAAGGAATGGCCTAGATTAGGCCATAAGGCAAGGTTAGGCCAAGAGCAGGTCCAAAGGCCTCAAGGCAAGGTACAAGACAAGAATGGCCAGCTCAGAGAGACAAAGCTGACTCCATGAAGAGGCAAGGTGGTTCTGGCAAGGCTGGGTTTCATAGGGCTGAGACTTGGGGTGTGGTGAGAGCAGTGAGGAGGAGCTTAGCAAGGCTCGCTGAAAGCCTTTGCAGGCGAGGAGGAGTCATAGCAGACAAGACCAGGGCACGGAGAGGCTACACTGCAAGCGAAACCGTGACACTATATTTAGCATGTGTTGGAGACATTTATTTTGTGTCACTTATACAGACTTCAGTCCAAGATTTAATAAGAGGCCTAAAAAATTTTACAAAACAGTAGTGTAACCCTGGGCAGGTAAAATCAAACCTATTGGAGTAAAGAAATTCTAGAACTAGAGGATACAAAAGTGTAGATTCTGGAGAAACATCAGAAAATATTTCCTCCCAGAAAGAGTGGTGGATGCATGAAACAACCTCCCTGTGAGGCAAGAACAATAGCAGTTCAGGAAAATATGGGACAAGCATGGAGGATCAGCAATGGGAAAGCCAGAGATGAACTGGGAGTCTATGGCACTGCAGCAGCAAGTAAATCAGGCAGACTAGATGGGTCCTTATCCGCTATTTTATTTATCTATCTATTTATTTATTTATTTGATGTCATTTATAATCTCTCATTTTCCGGGGGGTGTAGTAGTGAAGTGAGGCAATAAAAGTCACATGTGCAAAAAAACATCAATGAAGCATTCACAAATGTGAAAGTTGGCAACCCTTGTGTCAGCAAAATCACCACGAGTTGCTGGCAGAGCTCAACTAAGTTGCTGGGGCAGGCAGCATAACCAGCAACACTTTGAAGACATTAAGCAGAAGACCTTTCAGTAACTGAGGTCTGGCAAAACCTATCTAGCCAGATCCCTGTGTTTAGCTGCTGTCTCTTCCTCTGCCAGCAGCTCGCACACACAGGCAGCTATCTACTGACTCCTAGGAGCATGCTCGGCTCATCCAGACCCTCCCAAATCAGAACTGAGAGCAGGGTGACCAGAACATCCACATTTCTTACCCTTCAACATATCAATAAACATTTAAGGAATATTCAGTCTTTGTTGCTTCAATCGTCATTAGTATTATTAGAGGATTTATTACATGAACTTTTTTTCATAAAGATTTAAACTGTCCTAAATACTTAAAATGAGCATCGCCATGCAGTCTGTGTTAATTTATGTATTTATTTTAAAATTCTACTGTTCCACCTACATCAGTACAAACCATTCACTTTAAGATTAAGGCAAGAAATTAAGTGTTGTATAAATAAATGTGACCCTAAAGCCAACACCATTTTGATAAACCAACCTAGTGGAGCAGGAAAGACTGAGCCTGGCTTGTACGAGTAAAAGCCATATCTTTGCTGGAAAAATTTTGTTTTTATTAATTTTCAGTATGATTTAAAATAGAAAAAAAAAAAAGCAATGCTGTAGACAGGGCGAATGCACTGTGGTCTCAGGTTCATGAGTCGTGTTTCGCACAGGGCTGGAGATCCACTTCTCTGGTCCTAGGAGGAGAAAGACAGTGGGTATGGGCTGGGGATCTCCTCTCCTGGCCCCAGAAGCACAGAGAGAGTGAATATGGGGCCGGGCATCCACAACTTGGGACCATACAAGATTAAGCATAGACTAGATTTTTGATTTTTTTAATGTCTTCTGCAGTTTTTTGCAGGTTTAGGTTTACACTTGTCTATATACTAATAGTGAATGCTCCATGTTTGTATGAATGCTGTGGTAGGGAATTTCCTGTTGTACTCTACATGTTAGAAGTGCCTTTCGAAAGGGTGAAAATCATAATTTTGTTGAAAATAGTTTTTTGTTTTTTTCAGTGTGACACAATCTAAAAAAGATGACAAAGTCTGTATGATGGCTATTAAAATGACCACAGTAAAAATATCTGCCATGTGGTCACTGCAAGCCAGGGGATTCTTTCCCTAGGAATAAAGAGGGCACAAAGTTGAATATCCCACCCTTTGCTGCAGGAAGAGAGAAAATGCAGAGCTGAGAATCCTTCCCTAGGCAAAGAGCAGTCAGCATGGGGCAGAATGTTTTTAATCACACAATTTACTAGTTTCTACCTGTTATTCATAATAGGGTGGCCAACTCTTGAGTATCCCAAAAGGAGGACAGGCCTCCAAAAAGGACACAAATTTGTATTTAATTTGTATATATATAATTAGCAGAAATGAATTTTAATATGAAATGTTGCACCTCTGTAAACATTACAAATTATTGCTATAATTTAAATAGAAATACAACGCACCATATTGTAGAAGAGTCTAACCAAGAATTTAAAATTCAGGTATGATAATTTCATGCCCCAAAGAGCTTACCCACTATTATTTATTTATTTAAAAACTTTTAATATACCGACATTCATAGGACATATCATGCCGGTTTACAATCAACTCTTGTAGCAAGGAAAGAGAAATTACAAATAAGAGGGACAGGGGAAGGGGACTATGGGGCGGATTTTAAAAGCCCTGCTCGTGTAAATCCGCCCGGATTTACGCGAGCAGGGCCTTGCGCGCCTATTTTCCATAGGCCTGCCGGCGCGCGCAGAGCCCCGGACTCGCGTAAGTCCCGGGGTATTTTGTCGGGGGCGGGGCCGACCGCGGCGTTTTGGGGACGGGACGCGGCGTTTCGGGGGCGGGCCCGGGGGCGTGGCCGTGCCCCCCGGAACCGCCCCCGGGTCGTGTCTCGGCGCGCTACCGCCCCGCTGGCGCACGGGGATTTACTTCTCCCTCTCTGCCGCGACTACTCCAACGCCGCGATCCCCTCAGCGCTGCTCCCGGACGAAAGTGCTGCTAGGCCTGCGCATCCGGCGCTGAAGCCCGTCGGGGCAAGGCCTTTTAAAATCATTCAGCACTTGCCACCGGAGCTCCAACGCCGGTCACGCGGCCAGCCTCTTCGCTCCGCCTCCAAAAAGCCGCAGCAGCCAATCGAGGAAGCCCTACCTTCACGTCAGCGGTAGGAGCGGGGGTTTTAAATTTGAAACGGCTCCTCGGCGTCCCTCTCTGCCGCGACTACTCCAACGCCGCGATCCCCTCAGCGCTGCTCCCGGACGAAAGTGCTGCTAGGCCTGCGCATCCGGCGCTGAAGCCCGTCGGGGCAAGGCCTTTTAAAATCATTCAGCACTTGCCACCGGAGCTCCAACGCCGGTCACGCGGCCAGCCTCTTCGCTCCGCCTCCAAAAAGCCGCAGCAGCCAATCGAGGAAGCCCTACCTTCACGTCAGCGGTAGGAGCGGGGGTTTTAAATTTGAAACCCCTTCCTCGGCGCCGCGCGCCGGGCGTCGCGCGCCGAAGGAGCGCAACAAAGGGGCCTGCCCCTTTGTGCGCCCCTTCGTGCACCCCTGACGCACAACACGCTCCCATAACCGTTAATGTTTCAACACACTTCTCCAACTACCAGATCATTAACTCACCCGACCAATCTCCATTTCTTCAAGCTAACCACAATCAAACTTCACCTCTCATTTAAGCCTCAATCACAAAAACCACTGTGAAACATTCTACCTCTCCCCCCCCACTCTCACAGCAGATCTCTAACACTACTCTTCAACAAGATCTCCGGCCATTTCTAACCATCATGCTCCGTGGTCTCCCGATTCCAATTCTCCATCACAGGAGACAATTCTCAACCAGTAATCCTCACACCTATAAAGCCCTCATTCCCATCATGGCTTCCCCCTTTACACAATTGCTAGGTCTAACATTATTCTCGTTATTTCTATTCAACGCCCAATCCATCACTAAGAAAACCCCTATTCTCAACGATTTTCTTCTAGACGCAAACCCAGACTTATGCGCCATAACAGAAACGTGGCTCAAACCGACAGACACTGCACTAATTAACCAATTACCTACACATTCATATGACTTCTTCTCCATTCCCCGACAGAAAAGAAAAGGTGGAGGAATTCTTCTTGCTACCAAAAAAGACTTGAATTTCACTCAATACACAGTCAACTCTCCTACCAAACTGGAAACAGGCCTTTTCAAATCAAATCATCTTCAAATCCTTCTTGTATATGCCCCCCCCAGGCCTTCTCGACTCAGATGCCTCTCCTCTTCTGGAACTAATAGCCTCCCACATTAATCTAGATTCTCCAGCAATTATACTCGGTGATTTCAATTTACATGTCAACAATCCCTCTCTGTCTACTAATGGGAAAACATTCCTTACTGCCTTAGCTGCTTTGGGTTTCAATCAGATTATCAAGAAACCCACCCATAGAGCAGGTCATACATTGGACCTCATCTTCACCAATTCAGGCATCTCTAATTCAACTCAACCGATCTGCGAACCAGTACCCTGGTCAGACCACTCTATAATCTCGACCACCATCACACTGGCACAAAGAAACAGCATCCTCGCCCCTCAACAACAATTCTCCTACAGAAAAACATGTGCCTCCGAGGACCTCCACAACCACCTAGTCTTAGAACTACCCCTCATGGACCTTTCCTCTCCAAATTCAGCCCTTCATTCATGGAATAATATTACAGAAACGGCAGCTAACAAACTGTCCTCTGACAACTAAAAAACTAAAACACAACCTTCCAAAAAAACAACCTTGGTTTAATGAAGAACTACAAAATCTAAAACTTTCCCTCAGACGGAACGAAAGCAAATGGCGCAAATCTCCTTCAGCGTCCACCCTCTCTGCCTACAAACTTGCTCTCCACCACTACAAAGTTCCTTGTTAAAAATCAAAAGAGACTTCTATGTTCATAAGATCCATCATATGATCTTTGATGCTAAAGCCCTATTCGCCTACGTCTCCAACTTAACTCAAATCCAAATACTGGACATACCATTTAACAAAGCCCAAGAAAAAGCAGAGGAGCTTGCCCTCTTCTTCAACAACAAAATAACCAACCTTCTATCAAAGAATTTGCCCAATACCTCTTCCCCTCACAGTTCCTTTCTACTCCATAACAAAAACATCTCACTCAACTCATTTGAACCCACTACAATTTCGGAGATCCTTAGAATACTGAAAAAAATGAAACCATCGACACACCCATTAGACCAAATCCCTTCCAAATTACTCCTCCTTATCCCGAACACTATATCCAAAGCTCTGGCAGACATAATCAACTGCTCTTTATCTCAAGGACTCTACCCTGATGACCTCAAAATGGCATCAATCAAACCGCTCTTGAAAAAACCAAAGTTAGACCCAGACGACCCCTCCAACTTTCGCCCTATCTCCAACCTCCCATTCATTGCTAAAGTCATGGAAAAACTGGTTAACTTTCAATTATCAGACTACCTGGAAGACCACAAAATTCTCTACCCTTCACAATATGGATTCAGGAAATCGTTAAGCACAGAATCTCTTCTAATTTCCTTAACAGATTACCTCATCCTAGGCCTAGACAAAGGCCAGTCCTACCTTTTGATTCTCTTGGACCTCTCAGCCGCCTTTGATACTGTTAACCACTCCATGCTCCTAAACCAATTATTGAACATCGGCATAACAGGCTCAGCACTGTCCTGGTTCCACTCATTCTTGAAAAACAGAGGCTTCAAGGTAAAAATACACAGCAAAGAATCTAAACGCTACCCTTCTTCTCAAGGAGTACCCCAAGGTTCATCCCTTTCACCTACCCTCTTTAATATCTACCTCCTCCCTCTCTGTCAGCTATTAACCAACTTGAACCTTAAACACTACCTTTATGCCGACGATGTCCAGATAGTGATACCAATCAAAGAATCCATAAAAAAAACCCTCGATCTTTGGGAATATTGTCTGCAAGAAATCAACTCCCTCCTCTCCAGTATGAACTTAATCCTAAATTCTTCAAAAACGGAACTCCTTCTCATATCCTCTGAGAACCGCCAAACCCCCACAATTCCTCCAGCTAATTTACAAACAACAAAAGTAAGAGATTTGGGCGCAATCATCGATAATAGGCTTAACTTAAAAGCTTTCATAAACCAAACCACTAAAGACTGCTTTCATAAACTGCATGTTCTAAAAAGAATAAGACCACTGTTCCACAACCATGACTACAGGACTATCCTACAAGCAATAATCTTCTCCAAGTTAGACTATTGCAATTCTTTATTATTAGGTATCCCATCAGCACATATTAAACCGCTACAAATGGTTCAAAATACGGCAGCCAGAATTCTAACAAACACAAGGAGAAGAGAGCACATCTCCCCAATCCTTAAAGATTTACACTGGCTGCCAATCCATTTCAGAATTCTTTATAAGTCAATCACAATAATCTACAAAACTATCCAACAAATCGCTCCTCTCAACCTACAAATCCCTTTCATAAAGCATACATCCTCCAGACCCATAAGAGAGTACTACAAAGAGTCTCTGCAGGTACCGCCTTCCAAAACTTCCCTCCACATAACTTACAGAGATAGGGCTTTCTCCACAGCAGGACCCACTCTTTGGAACTCCATACCAACGGATCTAAGACAGGAACCCTGCTTACTGACATTCAGAAAAAGACTCAAAACATGGCTTTTCAAACAAGCCTTCCCAGACTCAGGTTAAACCCAATTCTCTCCAACATTCAACCTCCAAGCAACAATTTTCTTTTTACAACCATCCTGGCAACCTACCCTAAGCATTATCAACATCCAGAATTTTCATTATTTCTGATCTCTTCCTTATTGTTAAAAACTACATTTATTTGAATTGATCAATTCATTGTAAATCACACACTTCCCTTTTTGGAAAGTCTACCATTTTACGGGTTAATATACTATGTTAAAGTTACTATCTTTTCTTCTTCTTGCTCCTAGTTGTACAACTCCTTGTTTTATTGTAACTGCATCTATACTATGTTTAGTACATATTATCTCGTTCTCTGTTACGGTTATCACCCCATTGTTTATTGTAAACCGGCTTGATGTGACATTTTCACGAATGCCGGTATAGAAAAAATCTAAATAAATAAATAAATAAATAAATCCCCGGACAAAGGTAGGGGGGGGTTTAGATAGGGCCGGGGGGGTGGGTTAGGTAGAGGAAGTGAGGGGAAGGTGAGGGGAGGGCGAAAGAGAGTTCCCTCCGAGGCTGCTCCGATTTCAGAGCGGCCTCGGAGGGAATGGAGGCAGGCTGCGCGGCTCGGCGCGCGCCGGCTGCCCAAAATCGGCAGCCTTGCGCGCGCCGATCCTGGATTTTAGCCGCGCGTATCTGCTAAAATCCAGCGTACTTTTGTTTGCGCCTGGAGTGCGAACAAAAGTACGCGAACGCACCGTTTTTAAAAATCTACCCCTATGTGAATTCCTTGCCCCATCTCTTGCTCTAGCTCCCTACCCCCACAACCTTCTTCTTATCTATGGAAGTATACTGCTCCTTCCTCCCTCTACGCTATTTCCCTCCCTCTCTTCCCCCTTCCAAACTCTCTCCCTTGCCAAGCACCAGGTCCCTCAACCCCTCCCCATGTCCAGCAGCAGATCCCTGTGTCCCTCTCCCTGGTTAGCAACAGGTACAGGTCCCACTCAACCACCTGTCTCTCCCTCCCCACTGCCCAGCAGTTGATCCCCCCTCCCATTACCTCAAACCCTACCCAGCACCAGATATCTCTCTCTTTCTCTCTCTCTCTGACATACTCACTTTCTCTCTGACACACAGGCACACCCACACTTCTGCTGTTGTGCTGTTTATGTACTCAGTCAGCCAGTGCTTCCACCAAACTCTCAGCAGATTTCTGCAACTTGTAAATTGTCTTCTAGATAGTGATTGCCCAGCACAGAAGTTTTCCCTGAATCACCCCTCCCTTCCTTACTTTCACCTTCAGGTCCACAGCACTTTCTCATTGGCTACCAATATCCTACACAGTCCTGCTGACTCCTGGCCCTTCCCACACAACTGCTGCAATCTGTTGTGCTTAGGTGAGATTTTGTTTTTTGGCTGGGAAGGAGGGCTGGACTCTCAGATGGGGCAGAAAAAACAGGATTGTCCAGGAGAAAGGATGACACATGACCGCCCTAATTCAAAATTACATCTGCAAGGTCTCCATGAATTTTGTCTCTGTGAAGATTCCACATATTTAGCTTCATTTCCCCCAATATGTGTGTTACCGTAAATATCTCTTATGAATGTTCAGATATCTCAAGAAGGATATGTAATGGAAAATAATACAGAGACTCTGTATCGCTCCATGGTGCAAACTCATCCTGAGTATTTTGTGCAGTTCTGGTCATTACATCTCAAAAAAGATATAGCAGAATTACAAAAGGTATGGAGAAAGGCAATCAAAATGATAAAGGGGGTGGAATGATTCCCCTATGAGGAGAGATGGCTGAGGGGAGAATTGATGAAGGTCTATAAAATGAGTGGAGTGGAATGAGTAAACGTTATTTGGTTATTTACTCTTTCAAAGAGTAGAAATATCAGGGGACACACCCCCCCCCGGCCCTATCTAAAACCCCCCCCCTACCTTTGTCCGGGGATTTACGCCTCCTGGAGGGAGAAGTAAATCCCCGCACGCCAGCGGGCCGCTAGTGCGCCGAGACGCGACCCGGGGGCGGTTCCGGAGGGCGCGGCCACGCCCCCAAAACGCCGCGTCGATCGGCCCCGCCCCCGACACGCCCCTGACAAAAAACCCCAGGACTTACGCGAGTCCCGGCGCTCTGCGCGCGCCGGCAGGCCTATGGAAAATAGGCGCGCCGGTGCGCAAGGCCCTGCTCGCGTAAATCCGGGCGGATTTACGCGAGCAAGGCTTTTAAAATCCACCCCATAGTCCCCTTCCCCTGTCCCTGTTATTTGTAATTTCTCTTTCCTTGCTACAAGAGTTGATTGTAAACCGGCATGATATGTCCTATGAATGTCGGTATATTAA
Organism: Rhinatrema bivittatum; assembly: GCF_901001135.1. Taxonomy (NCBI): domain Eukaryota; kingdom Metazoa; phylum Chordata; class Amphibia; order Gymnophiona; family Rhinatrematidae; genus Rhinatrema; species Rhinatrema bivittatum. The sequence continues at coordinate 300,508,789 of NC_042621.1, read as the reverse complement.
AAGTTTTTAAATAAATAATAGTGGGTAAGCTCTTTGGGGCATGAAATTATCATACCTGATTTTTAAATTCTTGGTTAGACTCTTCTACAATATGGTGAGTTGTATTTCTATTTAAATTATAGCAATAATTTGTAATGTTTACAGAGGTGCAAAATTTCATATTAAAATTCATTTCTGCTAATTATATATATACAAATTAAATACAAATTTATGTCCTTTTTGGAGGCATGTCCTCCTTTTGGGATACTCAGAGTTGGCCACCCTATTATGAATAACAGGTAGAAACTAGTAAATTGTGTGATTAAAAACATTCTGCCCCATGCTGACTGCTCTTTGCCTAGGGAAGGATTCTCAGCTCTGCATTTTCTCTCTTCCTGCAGCAAAGGGTGGGATATTCAACTTTGTGCCCTCTTTATTCCTAGGGAAAGAATCCCCTGGCTTGCAGTGACCACATTTCATTAAAATGAATAGAATATGGAAATGATGCTGGATTGTACCAGAGGACTATCTTCTTCTACAGCCAGAATAATTACAGGAAATGGGTCACATGAAGAAAAGAGATGGATGAATAGGAAATGAGACTTGCACAAGATCGGTGATGAAAATGAGAAAACATGATTTTTGTTTTGTTCAGCTTTATAAGTGAAAGTTTAGATTTTATCGTACATTAAGCTATCACCATAGCTTTCTTTCCATGAATAGCCCAGAATGATTAGAAGCAAAGGTTTAAATAAGCTGATTAAAGCATAAATCCTGATGTTTCTTCTTGAAATTTCTCTAAATTGCAGGCTAATTCATCAAGATAAAATCACACTATGCTTCCAAATGTTTAAATTGATTTGTGTGGCCTTAGCAGAATGCTATTAAATGATTAGACCCCTGTAGCAACCATTACTTTCTTCTCCAAGAATCTATACTTTTTTCAAATGGTTTAGATGGCTTATAAAGGCTAACTTCTATTTGACACTATTTATTTATTTATTTTTTTATTTATTTAAATGCTTTTAAAATATACCGACATTCATAGGCCATATCATGCCGGTTCACAATCAACATTGTAAAGGAGGAAGAGGAAATTACAAATAACAGGGAGGGGGGAGGTGGAGCAGTGAAGGAAAAAGGAGAGGATGGGGGTCAGGTGACAGTAAGCGCAGAAGTTGCGGGAAGGAGAAAGGTAGTGAAGTGCTAGGGGAGAGAGAAATTGATAGGAACTGTGTTAAAAAACTGAGAATAAAAAATTAACAAATTTTATGTGAATATGCCAGCATTAATATATGTATTAAACTCCTTATTTTCACACTAATAACAGTGCTGGCAGCCAAAGGCCCATGGCAGATCATATACTTTCTAACAAGAAAATATTAACGATGTCGACATGCGGGGAGACATCATTCGACAGCGCCGAATGGACCCATCTCTTAAGCTCAGTAGAGCTTTGTGAGAGCTCCCCTACCCACGTTGCCTCGCAAACCCCTCAGTCTCTTTTTCTCCGCATTGTAGTATGGACATGTACTCTCTCTCTCTCTCTTGTGAAATATGTTGTATATCAGCTGTAAGGCCCGAGTTTTTCACATTTTTATCACTGCCTAGGCAGCTGCTCTACACTAATGTTTAATGCTGTAAAAACAAAAATAAAAGTAAATAACTGTTTTTTCTTTTTATCAAGTTTGGCTTCCAGGTCTGGCAGACATTCTCCTATCCTATATTTGAGATGAGCAGGAGCTCCTCACTCAAGGCTCCCCCTCCCTTCTGTGCCGGATTCCGGATCTACTTTATTCTCAGGGTAGAGAAGAGAAGAAATATCTTTGTCTGGCACCTTCAAACATAGGACTGCCCCCTGTTGTCGACAAAGGCATGTCCGGTGCAGTCAGCACAAGTGCTGTCAATGTAGGAGCATCTGACACCATCGACGGAGTGCCTCGACATGACTGATATCTCTACACCACTTGATGCATCATCTTCATTATGCTTCTGCACCATTGATTCTTCTGCACCATTAGTACATTGACTCCATAAATGCTTCTGTATTATTGGTGCATCTGTATTGTCAATGCATCTGCACTATCCATCTGCATCTGTATCATTGGTGCATAGACACCATTGATGCATGATATACTTGAAAGCATCAATGCATGTGCACTAGCAGGACACCTGCACCTATGGTACATGCTATATGTCTGCATCAGATACTTCTGCACCATCACTGCTCTCAATGCTTCTGCATCATTGATACATCTGCGCCATTAGTGTTTCTATTATTGTGTGCATCTGCACCATCAATGCATTTGATGTCCCTGCTTCAACGATGTGCTCTGGTAGCAGCGCTGCATTGTCTGTGCAGAGCACATCAAGAGGCTGTGGCTCTCAATACAAGAGTTCCTCTCTACATCATTTAAAAGCCAGAGCCCATTTCCTGATACAAATAGTTGACATGGGATCTCCTCCATGGAGCCCAGAATAGGTGTGTCTAGAAGTTTTTGTTCAAGAAAATTGCAGCCATCACAAAAGGGAGCCCTATACGGATGGAGAAGCACATTAGGTATGTGTATATAGATCCCCATCAGTGTTATTTGGTTGAAACACTACATCCAGGGCATTCTCGTTCAAAGGGCCAGACACATTACAAGATGACAGGCTTATTGCTAGGGGATTCTCCTTTTCCCCACTGATATCAGCAAGGTTTCCACCTCACTTACCCTCCTATTTTGGGGTCTTGGTCCCCCTAGCTTGACATTCTGAGGGCACTCATTTCTTTCCTGATCAGAAGAACTCTCATCCCTGTCAGTGGACTTCTGCCAGAATTCTGGATGAAGGTAATTTGAGTCATTCAGACATTTTGTCAAAATAGCAGTGATCCTGATGCTACAGTGGTTCACCTCCAGAAACTTGTCCAAACCTTTTTTAAATACAATTACACTAACAACTTTCACCACATCCTCTGGCAACAAATTCTATAACTTGATTATATGATAATTAAAAAAATATATTCTCATTAATTTTACATGTACAATTTAATAACTTTATTGTGTGTCCCCTAGGCTTTGTAACATCAACATGTCCTACATAATTTCCTGAAAATACTGGAAAATAAATGTTTCATCATATTTCGAAGAGGGCCTGAGTAAATACGTGAAGAATGAATATAGCACGGAAACATATAATTCCCTGTACGTACCAGGATCAGTCCAGACTGCTGGGTTATGCCTTCCTTCCAGCAGATGGAATCAGAGAAAAGCTGAAAGGCACCCCCCCATATAACCTGGTGTGCCACCTGTGATCCCTCAGTATTTCTCTGACTCCAGCAGATTGAGAGAGCATAACCTACGGTCCTGATCTTCTCTAAATTTGGGAGGGCTCTTCTCACAGGTTTGATTAAAACTAAAGGGAGAATCCTGTGACTAGATCAATTCCTAAAAAAAAAAAAAGATTGTTAAAAGGACACAGGCAAGGCAGGGCATTGCCCTAGAGCCATTTCCTGGAGAAAATTTTCCCTGACCCAGTGAGCTATACGGGGGAGGATTTACCGGTGGGCCGGTCACTCTCCCCTTTCTTGCCAATTAAGAGAAGTAACATTCCTCTGAGGCAGCGCTTTCCCAGAGAAGTAAAATTCCTCTGACATACAATTGGTCTGGTGACTCAGGAAGGTTGTTCCCCTGTGTTGGGAGGGCTGATTAAAGTTAGTAAAAAAAAAAAAAAAGAATATATATTTTCTATGAAGAGAGTGCATTCAATTCATAAAGGCATTTTTCTGTAATTTTAAAACACACCTTTTACAGCCCTAGCCTGCCTCGATCTCACGGGCCTCTGGAGGGGGTGGCGTGTCACCCAGCTGATTTTGCGTGCTTTCGGCATGCCGCGGGGGACCATTTGTGCTGCGTGTGGAGAGCCGGGGTACCGGCTCTCCAGCGAAAGCCTCTGCTCCCGGTGTATTCCCGGGGGCGAGGGGCCTTCGAAGCGGCCGATTTTGGGCTGAGGATCAGCCCTGCCATACCTGAGGGGACATCGGGATGAGCAGCCTATTCGGAGGCAGAGGCCCGGCATACTCACGATCGGCATGGGAGCGGTAGCCATCCTGCCTCCCTCTGACCCCGATGCGGATTCAGTGGGGGAGGGAGAGGAGCTCCCTCCCCTTTATCCGCTGGCATTAAGCCCTCAAAGACCGCGCGATTCTCAGCCAGACTCGGCCCCTCTCCCACCTTTGCCGACCGGGGAGGGGGGGGGCCCTTAAAGAGGCAACACCCGTTTTCCTCTCAGTTTATTTTACTTCTACATAAGGCTTATGTAGAAGCTGAAGCGGACTGGGAAAGCCAGTCTCCTGCCCATGCTAAGTTGTTTTTTTTTTTTAAGGCCTCAGCAGACCAGGAGAGACCTGGACCGAGGGTACCCCACGCTGTCCCGGGGGATGGGCTATCCATTCCTGTCCCACCTGCGGATCCGATAACTCAGGACCCCTCCACTCCTGATGTGAGCAATGATGTGAGCAGTGCCGATCCGGTGGAGGGGGATGATTTGCAGGTTCTCCGTTTGTTTCGCAAGGAGGAACTGGACCCATTGATTTCCCATGTGCTTCAGGAGCTAGAGATCCCAGTACCACAGGAGATACTGGACTCTTTACCGGGAGACTCGGTGTTATAAGGGCTTCGCGCTCCACCTCAAACCTTTCCTTTTCATCCAAAGCTTTTCCAGCTCATGTCCCGGGAATGGGATACCCCTGAAACCACCTTGCGGGTCAGCAGAGCCATGGAAAAGCTTTATCCGCTCCCTAATGAGTCTCTGGATCTTCTTAAGATCCCTAACGTGGACTCGGCAGTCACGGCTATTGCCAAGCATACTACCATTGCTGTGACAGGAGACACAGCGCTCAAGGACGTCCAGGATAGGAAGCTGGAAGTTTTGTTTAAGCGGATTTTTGAAGTGTCAGCATTGGGAGTACGGGCCGCTGTCTGCAGCAGCCTGAGGCAGAGGGCTACTCTCTGTTGGGTTCAACAGATGCTTACGGCCCAGGACCTTCCTCCGGAGGAAGCTGAGCAGGCAAACCACATGGAATCTGCGGTGGCCTATCCGGCAGATGCTTTGTATGATCTCCTTCACACCTCTGCCCGCACTTTGTCTTCGGCAGTTTCTGCAAGGTGACTGCTATGGCTCCGTAACTGGTTGGCAGATGCCTCCTCTAAGTCGCAGCTGGGTCCTTTCCTTTCCGGGGCTAGCTTTTATTCGGAGACGAGCTAGAGCAGCTTGTTCGAGCATTGGGAGACAACAAGGTTTACAAGCTGCCAGAAGACAAGCCCAGATCATTTCACTCACCCGGCACATTTAGGGGCTGTTTTAGAGGACAGTGCCGTTTACTCCGGCAGGGGTTCTTCCTCCTACGTCCTTTGGCAGATGTCCACAAGGTCTCAAGCATGGGAGCATTGCTTTCATGGCAGGCTGCCTCAGCGCTCTGGAGCCTCTCATGCCTTCGCCACCAACAAAGCTCCCCAATGAAGGGGTGCCGGCCCATCCCTCAGTTCTGGAGATCGGGGGGCAACTCTTCCGGTTTCGAGAGGAATGGGCCAAGATAACCTCAGACCAGTGGGTTCTAGACATTATAAATCACGGTTACGCTTTGGATTTTGCATGACCCCTTCGCGATCTGTTTCTAGTATCTCCCAGCGGGTCTCAAGACGAAGCAGCAAGTGGTTCTTCAAACCAACGAGAAAGTAGTGCTCTCTGCAAAGGCCTCATATGAGCAAAAGCCCAAGGAACCAACTCTAGGGTAGATGCCATAAAACCAAGAACCTGCAAATAGTCCCACACCATGGGTAAGGGAAGAGCTAACAGGCGCCGAACCTGAGACATTAGCCGCTCCATCCTCACCAGAGGCAGGAAAACCTTGCCCATACCGGTGTCGAAACATGCTCCCAGAAATTCCAACACCTGGGACGGAACCAGCTGGCTCTTGGCAAAATTGACAACCTAGCCTAGGGAATGCAGACAACCCAAAACTGATTGTACTGCGTTCTCGCTACTCCATTTACTTCGTCATTCCCAAGAAGGAGGGCTCGTTCCAGCCAATATTGGATTTGAAGCAGATCAACAGGGCGTTGCGAATCCCTCGGTTTCACATGGAGACATTGAGATCCGTCATTGCGGCTGTCCACAAAGGCGAGTTTTTGGCTTCTTTGGATCTGAAAGAGGCTTACCTCCACATAGGGATCCAGGAATACCATCAGAGGTTCCTACGGTTCATGATCATAGGACAACAGTACCAGTTTCGTGCCCTACCCTTCGGGCTGGCGACGGCTCCGAGGGTTTTCACCAAGGTGATGGTGGTGGTAGCAGCGAGCCTTCGGCGAGAAGGGATATTGGTGCATCCCTACTTGGACGACTGGCTCATCCAAGCGAAGTCGGAAGAGCTCTGCGAGAACGCAGTACAATCAGTTTTGGGTTGTCTGCATTCCCTGGGCTGGGTAGTCAATTATGCCAAGAGCCAGCTGGTTCCATCCCAGGTGTTGGAATTTCTGGGAGCATGTTTCGACACCGGTATGGGCAAGGTTTCCCTGCCTCTGGTGAGGATGGAGTGGCTAATGTCTCAGGTTCGGCGCCTGTTAGCTCTTCCCTTACCCATGGTGTGGGACTATTTGCAGGTTCTTGGTTTTATGGCATCTACCCTAGAGTTGGTTCCTTGGGCTTTTGCTCATATGAGGCCTTTGCAGAGAGCACTACTTTCTCGTTGGGACCCCAAGTCGGCAGAGTTCCAACTGCCGTTACCACTCCTCGAACCGGCCAGGTCCAGTCTAGATTGGTGGTTGATACCAGATCACTTGCTTCGAGGCGTGGATCTGGAGCCTCCTCAATGGATAATCGTGACGACGGATGCCAGCCTGACAGGTTGGGGGGGCAGTCTGTCAGTCGCAGTCAGCGCAGGGCTTTTGGATGCTGGCGCAGACCAAGTGGTCAATCAATCGCTTGGAAACCAGGGCGGTACGCTTGGCGCTGTGCCAATTTCTTCCACTGGTTCACCACCGGGCAATACGGATCCTAACCGACAATGCGACCACCGTGGCTTACATAAACCGACAAAGGGGTACAAAAAGTCGGCTAGTAGCCTCCGAAGCGGACATGTTAATGGATTGGGTGGAACGCCATCTGTCTCGCATAGCGGCATCCCACATGGCCGGGGTCAACAGCGTTCAGGCAGACTTCCTCAGCTGGCAGAGGCTAGATCCCGGTGGGGGACTCCCCGGTTAGACTTGATGGCAACTCATTTGAACGCAAAAGCATCTCGTTTCTTCAGTCGCAGAAGGGAGCACGGCTCGGAAGGGGTGGACGCTCTGGTTCTTCCTTGGCCTCCAAATATTCTCCTTTACGTGTTTCCTCCATGGCTGTTGGTGGGAAAGGTTTTATGCCGGATTGAATCCCACCAGGGGCAGGTTGTTCTGGTGGCTCCGGAGTGGCCGAGAAGGCCATGGTTCGCGAATCTGGTCAACCTGGCAGTGGACGGCCCCTTGTGCCTCTGTCATCTACCGAACCTCCTCTGGCAGGGCACAATATTTTTCGATCAGGCCGATCGCTTTTGTCTAGCGGCTTGGCTTATGAGAGGAGGCAATTGAGAAAGAAGGGCTACTCGAGGCGGTTATTACTACTCTTCTCCAAGCTCGTACAACCTCTACTTCTGTTACCTACATTCGGATATGGAAGGTGTTTGATTCGTGGTGCCGTGGGTTGAGTGTGTCCCCATGGCAGGCCGCCATTGGTCACATTCTTGCCTTCTTGCAGGATGGCTTAAAGAAAGGTTTGGTGTACAGCTCGCTACGAGTGCAGGTAGCAGCCTTGGGCTGTTTTCGAGGTAAGGTTGATAATATTTCCATCGCTCGTCACCCGGACGTGGACAGATTCTTGAAGAGTGTCAAACACTTAAAGCCGCCGGTGTACTCGATCTGTCCATCTTGAAGTTTAAATTTGGTTCTTCGTGGCCTGTGTAGTCCTTCTTTTGAACCTTTGAAGCGAGCTACGCTAAAGGATTTAACATTTAAGACGGTGTTTCTCGTGGCTATCTGTTCTGCTAGAAGGATCTCGGAACTTCAAGCGTTGTCCTGTAGGGAGCCTTTTCTGCGCATCTCTGACTTGGGGGTTTCCCTTCAGAAACCTTCCTTCTTGCCTAAGGTGGTATCTGCCTTCCATGTCAACCAGTCAGTTGAGTTGCCGGCATTCTGAGATGAGGATAGGAATGCTCATCAGGCTCAGGATCTCAAGAGGTTGGATGTTCGTAGAGTCCTCTTGCGGTACTTGGAAGTAACTAATCCTTTCCGATTGTCCGACCATCTTTTTGTCTTGTGGAGTGGTCCTAAGAAAGGGACTAAGGCTTCTAAGGCTACTATTGCCCGCTGGTTGAAAGACGCTATTGCTTCAACTTACATATGTCACGGGTGTCCAGTACCGGATGGACTTAAGGCGCATTCTCTTAGGTCGTAAGCGGCGTCCTGGGCGGAAAGCGAATGTGTCTCGCCCCAAGAGATTTGCCGGGCGGCTACTTGGAAATCTTTACACACGTTTGCCAAGCATTACCACTTGGATGTTCGGGATCCGAAGATGGATTCTTTTGGCAGCAGTGTGCTTCGAGCAGGACTCTCCAGGTCCCACCCCTTTTAGGGCAGCTTGGGTACATCCCAGCAGTCTGGACTGATCCTGGTACGTACATGGAAAGGAAAATGAGTTCTTACCTGTTAATTTTCATTCCTGTAGTACCAAGGATCAGTCCAGACGCCCGCTCATAGGCAGGAGAGTTCCGCTCGGCTACTTATATTTTCTCTTTGCATATTTTTTCAGAACCTACACACCTACGCGACATAGTTCTTTTTGTCACACGTTTATAGTTTTTTCAGAGGTTACTGTTTGACTTGATCTAGTCATTGGTTGTTTACCATATGTTACATTCATTCTGCTTTGATATTGATTATACTGAGGGATTGCAGGTGGCACACCAGGTTATATGGGGGGTGCCTTTCAGCTTTTCTCTGACTCCATCTGCTGGAAGGGAGGCATAATCCAGCAGTCTGGACTGATCCTTGGTACTACAGGAACGAAAATTAACAGGTAAGAACTAATTTTCCTATATGATGACAGAAAAAGATCATATGGCCCATCTACTCTGCTCATCTGTCCGATCAGCAAAAAGATAATTCTTTATTGACAGTCTTTCGCTATGTCACTCACAAAAATGTTGAAAAGAACTGGTCCCAGGAGAGATCCCTAAGGCACACCGCTAGTAACGCCCCCCTCCTGAGAGTATTTACCATTACCATTTCTTGCCTTCCACTCAGCCAGTTTCTAACCCAGTCAATCACTAAATTACATACAAAGGGTACTCATTTTATAAGTTTCCTGTGCGGAACTGTATTGAAGTCCTTTCTGAAATCCAGGTACACTATATCTAGTGCCCTCCCTTGATCCAACTCTGGTCATCTAATCAACTAAACTGATCCGATTTGTCTAGCAAGATTTACCTCTAGAATATCCATGCTGCCTCAGATCATGCAATCCAATAGATTCCAGAAACTGCACTCTCCTCTGTTTTAGAAGTGATTACATTAATTTGCTCACCATAGAGGTCAGACTAACTAGCCTATAGTTCCCAGTCTCCTCTTTACTTCCCCTTTTATGAATAGGAACCACATCTGCCCTTCTCCAGTCTTCCAGAACTACTCCCAACTCTAAGGAAGCAATGCAAAGGTCACCAGCATTAGCTGCCAGGACATCTCTAAGTTTCCTCAATACCCTTGAATGTATCCCATCCAACCCTATTGCCTTTCCTACTTTATATTTAGTTAATTCCTCACGAACACACTGTTCTGAAAATCGATTGCAGTTTACCCCACTTCCAATCTTATTTGTGTTTGTTTTATATGGTCCTGTTCCAGGCACTTCCAGAGTGAACACTGGACAGAAATATTTGATAAGCAATTTTGCTTTTTCCTCATCAGCCTCTACATATTCCTACATATTCCTCCCCTTCACTTCTGAATATCACAATGCCACTTTTTCACTTCCTTCTATCACTAACATATCTTTAAAAAAAAAAGTCTTGTCCTCCCCTCTTTTACCATACTTGGTATTTTTTATTCCATTTGAATTTTTGCATTCCTGACTCATTTTTCAGCTTCTCTTAGCTTTTCCAGATATTGTTGCCTGTCTTCTACTTTCTGTTATCTCTTGTAGTTTATAAATGCTAACCTTTTCTCTCTTACCTTTTCAGCTACCCTCGCTGAACGACCTCCTGCAGTCGATCTCCTGCCGGCACCATTTTCCGTACGGAAAACGATTCGCGGCGGGAAATCGCTCCCTGACCCCCGCTGGTCCTCCAGGAACTTTTGGCCAGCTTGGGGGGGGCCTCCTGACCCCCACAAGACTTGCCAAAAGTCCAGCGGGGGTCCGGAAGGACCTCCTGCCGTGGAATCGTGTTGGTCTATGGCCGCCGCCATTTTTCGGCGCCATTTTGGAAAATGGCGCCGGCTGAAGACAACAAGATTCAATAGCAGGAGCCCGTTCCGGACCGCTGCCGTTCCGGACCGCCGCTGGACACCCAGGTTATTTAAGTCATTTGGGGGGGGTTCGGGAGGGTGGGATATTTAATTTAAAGGGTCGGGGGTGGGTTTTAGGGGGTTTTAGTGTGCCGGCTCACGATTCTAACGATTTATAACGATAAATCGTTAGAATCTCTATTGTATTGTGTTCCATAACGGTTTAAGACGATATTAAAATTATCGGACGATAATTTTAATCGTCGAAAAACGATTCACATCCCTAGTGATCACTAGATCCCATATGAACATCAATTACAACATCAGAGATAGTGTGTCCATTGGTAAGCACCAGGTCCAGTACTGCCCCCTCTCTCAAGTGTTACTTGTTGACAAAACAATTCTTCTTGCAGAGAATCTGGGATCTCCTTGCTTTTAGAAGACACTGCAGCTGGGATGTCCCAGTCGAAATCCACCCAGCATATTGAAATCCCCTGACCACCTCCCCTTTCATAGCAATTTTGTGAATATCCTTTATTAAATCTCTATCCTTCACTTCTGTCTTTGATGGAGGTCTGTATATTATACCAATATAAATAGATATTCCATTCCCTCTTTTCAAATTAACCCACAGTGCCTCCTCCTTACCCCATTAACCCTGCAATTTTGTTGCTTTAATATTGTTTTTTATATATAATGCTGCGCCTCTTCCCTTCCTTTCTACCCGGTCTTTCCTGAATAGATTGTAGCCTGGTTAACTATATCCCAGTCATGGTTTTATGTGTACCAATTTTTTGTGACAGCCACTACATCTATATCAGCTTCTTCAATGACTGCATCTAGATTTGGGACTCCCTTTTTTTCCCTATTTCTATTCAAGTATTTAATGTTTTACTTACCTTAGGGTTTTGTTCACCCATTCGTAATGATTCTAATTTAAAGCCCTCCTCAATAGGTTTCCCAGTCTGTGTAGGAAAACTCTGTGCCCCTTCTTCAACAGGTAGACCCCATCTGTATTCAGCAGTCTTTGAAACATCATCCCATGGTCCAGGAAGCCAAAACACTCTGACACCACCTATGCAGCCATTCATTTATCTCCAGAATTCAAGCTTCTCTGCCTGGGCCTTTATCCTTGACTGGGTGGATGGAGGAAAATGCCACCTGTGCACCTATCTGTTTTACCCTCTCTCCCAGATTCAAGAAGTCACTGGGAGAGAGAGGATAAAGCAGATAGGTGCACAGGTGGCATTTTCCTCCATCCACCCAGTCAAGGATAAAGGCCCAGGCAGAGAAGCTCACATTGTGGAGATAAAGTGAACCTTAATTCAAGCAAATTATAGAAATCTAACTGGTTTATACACTGAAATATCATCAAGAAAAATATAATAGATGACTATTATTTATACCACATTAAGGGGGATATTTAAAAAGGAAAAAAATATAATAGCAACAATAATATTATAAGGCCTGATTCATGTATTGTGAAACACCAGAACTAATTGAAATAGCCTTATTCTCCCAGGACAAGCAGGGTGGTAGTCCTTACATGTGGGTGACATCACTGGACAGAGTCCTATCACGGAAAACGTTTCTGTCAAAGTTTCTAGAACTTTTGACTGGCACACTGAGCATGCCCAGCATACCATAATCCCTGTAGTTATAGGGGTCTCCCTTCAGTCTCTTTTTTTTTCCATGCTGCAGTTCACCTCGCGGTTAGGAGCTCTGTGAGATTATCTCACAAATTTTCCTCACGGAATACTTGACGTTTACTTCTCCAAAAACTTCCCTCACACGGGTCTCCCATCGCGACATCGATTTTCGTTGCTCGGTGAGTGAATTCTCCCATCTTTGGTCGATTCCTGCCTCACCCTTTTTATGGTGTCCGCAGGCCATCGATCATTTTTCGGCCTCCCCTTTTTTCTATCATGGCAACAGGTTTTAGAAAATGCCTGGAGTGTCCCCGTACCATGTCGATTACCGACCCACATGATGTCTGTGTGCTGTGCCTCGGTTCATCACACGACGTTTCTCACTGCCCAAGTTGTGCCCAGATGACCCCAAAGGGTAGGTGGACTCACCTCGACAAGATGGAGTCCCTTTTTAAAATCAGGCTGACTCCATTGACGTCCACCTAGTCGTCACCAGCCGGAGTATTGAAGAAACTTGTCGTCAAACCTCGCCGTCAAACCTCGCTGTCACCGACTCCATCCAAGGCATCTGCATCGTCTTCCTCAGTGCCGAAGAAAGACCAGACCGAGCACCGAGGGATGCACCGGCACCGATGCCAGTCTACTCCCGATGCCAGCACCGACACCACATCGGCCTCGATGGCTATCGAGCCGACTGCGAAGAGTACACAGGTAGAGGAGCTTCCAACCCCCTCTCCACCTGAGAAATCAAGGCAATCCCCACCGATATCGGTGCCGGGTACTGAGCCCCCACAAATTCCTGTGGAGGTGCCAGTAGCGCCTAGTCTGCCTCCCCCTGTAGCTGCGATATCTACACCAGCTTTCAGGGAGGAACTGGACGGTCTCATCCGCCAGGCAGTGCTTGATGCTTTCCGAGACTTACAGCCATCGATGCCGGCCCCCATACCGACACCGACATTGGAGCCATCAATGTTTATACTGCTGCTAAACTGACTGGATACGCTCATCGGTGCCCTTCCAACACAACCTAGGCCTCTGATGCCAAAGCAGCCCGCAAAGTCTCTGAAAGCCCCGATACCCATTCCAGGGTCCTCAGAAGATGAAGGCACAGACTCCAATCCTCTCTCAATACCGATTCCACTGATGCCGGATCTGATGCCTGGTTCATCAGGGCTCTCGGGACCAAGATGCCCACGTTTCCCCTCAATGCCTTTGGTGTCGCCGAAATCCACATCGGTGCCACCGCATCTTCCATCCAGACCATCGAAGGATCTATCGGTGCCAACACGTCCTACAGTACCAACCTTCTTCCCTCCTTCAGGATCTCAGAGACCTTTTCTGACACATGGGAAGATGTTGACTCCGATACATCTACGGAGGACATCTTATCAGAACCATCTCCTCCAGAAGGAAGGAGAAAATCTCCCCCAGAAGACCTCTCCTTTGCAAATTATGTAAAGAAAATGTCAGACAATCCCCTTTGACCTGATTACAGAGGAGGACACACTCCATAAAACATTGGAAGTTCTCCAATTTGTTGATGCTCTAAAGGAAGTTATGGCTATCCATATCCACGAGGTGCTCATGGATCTCCAACATCGTCTCTGGGAGCATTCTTGTACTGTCCAACCAGTGAATAGGAGGACAAATCCAACATATTCCTGGATTCCAAAAGCCACAATTACCCCATCAGTCAGTGGTAGTTGAATCTGCACAGAAAAAGGCCAGGCGTCTGTGCCCTCACTCTTCAACACTTCCTGGCAAAGACCAAAAATTCTTGGATATTTTGGGTCGCAAGATGTTTTAGGGCTCTATGCTAGTGTCACGCATAGCTGCTTACCAACTATACATGACACAATATCAAAGGAATCTCTGGAAGCAAGTTCAGGGAATAGCTGACTCTCTTCCCCAGCAACAACAAAGTCTCAACACCATACTACAGAAAGGCCTTGAGGCTGGGAAACAAGAGGTTCGGGCTGCTTACGACTTCTTTGAAACTGCTTCACGCTTGTCGGCAACGGGAATCAGCGCCAGGAGGTGGGCTTGGCTGAAAGCTTGGCTTGAAAGCACCTGAAGTCCAAGACAAACTTGCTGATTTGCCATGTACCAGTGACAATCTATTCGGCGACAAGATACAGGATACATTGGCTCAAGTAAAAGACCATAACAAGACCCTTCATCAATAGTCCATGATTACTACCGAGGGCCCTTCCTCTGCAAGAAGACCCATGAGAAGGGACCCTAGAAAACCATTTTATAGCCCACACAGATACTACTCACCTACATCTCGCGTGAGGCCAACCAAGCCATCTCAGAGAGGACATCCTCGACAGCCCAAGCCACCCAGGCCTCAGCCACCACTGCAAACAGGCCAAGCCTCTGGATTTTGAAATCTATCCAGAGAACAGCAGCCACTCCACAAATCCAAAACCAGATTTGCCAGTAGGAGGTCGAATTCACCATTTCATAACCAACTGGCTCAGCATTACCACAGACAAATGGGTTATATCCATCATAACCCAGGGATACCATCTAAACTTCCTCATGGTACCCCCGGATTCACCACCCAATCCACTCTGTGGATGCAGAAAGATCACACAGTTCTTCTAGAGTCAGAACTCTCCACCCTTCTGGGCACCAGGGCTGTGGAACCCGTTCCCCGGGCACAGCAGAGCAAAGGATTCTACTCCTGCTACTTTCTCATTCCAAAGAAATCAGGCAGCCTCCACCCCATTCTAGACCTCCGCAATCTCAACAAATTTCTACGAAAAGAAAAATTCAGGAATGGTGTCCCTTGGCACCATGCTTCCCTTTCTACAAAAAGGAGATTGGCTCTGTTCTCTGGATCTTCAGGACACTTATGCTCACATTCCAATATTCCCACATCACCGCAAATACCTGCGTTTCCTAGTGGGACAACAACATTATCAGTAACGTGTTCTTCCTTTCGGACTTGCCTCAGCACCCCGTGTATTTACAAAGTGCCTAGCAGTGGCTGCGGCCCTTCTATGCAAGAAAAGCCTTTCCTGATACCAACTGAACCCACTCTCAACTCAAGCAACTAAGAACTCCCGTTGGGGTAATCAACAACCTTTGACAACTCAATTATGTTCTTTCTTTTTTAATTTGGCAGGTTTTATTTACCTTGGTCATTCTTTTGTTATCTCATTGTTATTCTCTCTTTGCCTCCTCTACATTCCAAGTTGCATTTTATCCCTGTTTTATTGTAACTGCTACCTTATTCTTCTATCACATGTTAATGTTTTTTAAGTTATTAAGTATTTATTCTGTTGTCACACCTTGTTATTTGTAAACCGGCATGATGCGACTCCCATCGCGAATGCCGGTATATAAGAAATTTAAATAAATAAAAATAAAATAAAAAAGCATAGACGTCTTTCCTTACCTGGACAACTGACTAATCAAAAGCCATTCCATACAAGGAGCTCTTGACACTCTCAAGCTCACTATCAATCTGCTACACTCATTGGGATTTCTCATCAGTTACCAAAAATCCCACCTGAACCCATGTCACCTCCTTACTTTCATCGGAACAGATTTGGACACCACTGTCGCAAAGGCATTCCTGCCCAACGACTGCACAAACACATTCTCCAGACTAGCTACATCTCTGCGCACAAAGAAAACAGCCTCAGCCCATCAATTCTTAACGTTTCTGGGCCACATGGCTTCCATGGTCCACGTCACTCCTATGGCCAGGCTAGCCATGAGAATCACTCAATGGACTTTGAAATCTCAATGGCTTCAAACCACTCAGCCGCTTTCATCCCAGATTCAAGTAACCCACCAACTACGATAAGAACATGCCATACTGGGTCAGACCAAGGGTCCATCAAGCCCAGCATCCTGTTTCCAATAGTGGCCAATCCAGGCCATAAGAACCTGGCAAGTACCCAAAAACTAAGTCTATTCCATGCTACTGTTGCTAGTAATAGCAGTGGCTATTTTCTAAGTCAACTCCTCCTCCAAGAACTTATCCTATCCTTTTTTTAAACTCAACTACACTAACTGCACTAACCACATCCTCTGGCAACAAATTCCAGAGTTTAATTGTGCGTTGAGTGAAAAGAACTTTCTCCCATTAGTTTTAAATGTGTCACATGCTAACTTCATGGAGTGTTTTTCTGTACTAGTTTCAGGAGTGCTCAGCAATTAATGCCTGCTCCTGGCAGGCGCTAATTTCTGATTGCTAAAATGTGTGTCCTAGATGCAGATTTTATTTTTTTATTGGGAGTGAATAACTAATTGCCTCATTCATATGCATTTGCATGTGATGAGTGCTATTAGTTTCATTCCATGTTGGATTTGTGTTGTAGAGGTTCTAATCCCCTTATTGGATAAGGGGATTAGTTAGTTCCTATACAAAGTCCAACTGTAGGTTATACAGTGTTCTTGGCTGAGTACACTATTGCATCGGCCCCTAGGAAGGGCCTCACTGTGTGCACCTATTTATCTCTCTATAGGAGGGACACCTAATAGGTCGAGGTGAGGTGTTAGTGGTGGTTTAGGGTTTAGGGGCCAGTTTCGCATGTAGAGTGAGATGAACAAACAGCACAGTACACCTTGGTGAAGATTTTACATTATTTGGAGTGAGGAAAGTCTCACAAAGATGAAATTTTGTACTATGTTATCTCACCCTAGTTCGATGGTACCCTGTTATAGAGTCCATCAAGTTAGGGCGAGAGAATATAGCAGAAATTTCATGTTTTTGAGACTTTTCTCACCCAAATGATGTCAAATCTTCACTAAGGTGTACTGTGCTGTCCATATGTCTCACTCTACATGTGAAACTGGCCCCTAAACCACCACTAACACCTCATCCCGACCTATTAGGTGGCCTTCCTATAGAGATATAAATACTTAACTACTATGAGGGTCTTGTAGATGGTCAGTCTCTCTCCCTCTCCCTCCTCACTTAGTATTGTGTGATAATGCATTTCCATAAAGATGCCCCTTTTCTTTATCAATGTGTTACTAACACTTTTTAATGAATGATGGGGTAACAGAGAAGTCTAAATATCAGCATTTGTCCCTCTAACAAAGTCTAGATTCAAATGAATAATGCCTGCGATAAGAAAAGGGGCAGAGCCAGGATAGTTTTTGAGTTACCGCTTTGCATGGTATGTTATCACAACGCGTGTTAAATTTTACTTCACAAGTCTCCCAGACAGACATTTGAGAGAGAGAGAGAGACTCTTTATAAGGTTCTCAAAGTAGTCAACTATTTATACCATTATAGGAGGGTCATCTAGTAACTTGAAGTTTTGGTGGTGGACTAGGGTTTTGGGGCCAGTTTTACATGCACAGTCAGACCTACGAACAGCACAGGGCAAGAGAAATTGGAGAAATCTCATCTTTGTGTATCTTTTCTCATTCCAAATCTCATCCACACTGATGTGTACTGTGCTGTTTGTACATTTGACTGTGCATGTAAAACTGGCCCCAAAACCCTAATCCACCACCAAAATCTCACCTCAAGTTACTAGATGACCCTCCTTTAGTGATGTAAATAGATAACAATTATGTGTGCCACCCCAGAGGCTCTCTCTCCCCCCCACCTCCAAAAAAGAATTTGCAATAAATATCATGAATTCCATTTTGGGCATATTGCACAGCTTAACGCCAGGATAAAAGGTGTATTTATTTCTGGTGTTTAAACGTGCATTACACTATCGCAAGCTGCGTTAATGCCCCTCATTTTCATAAACTCCTCCCCTTGGAATAAATTTTAAAAATTTGCATTTGCATCTTGCGATGCGATTGAAAAATGACCCTATTAGAGAGATAAATAGCTCCTGTTAAACCCATTCCCTGCCCCTGACTTATCTGGCTAACAACTTAGCCGGATAAGCCACTTATCCAGTTAAGCATTGCCCATTGAACATAGTCAGATATTCAGTGGCTGCTACTTAGCTGAATAAGATACGCATATAAACATACACTTCATTTAATAAAGTATGCACGTGGTATTTAAAATACTTGTAGTGCGTGTATGCCAACAGCCTTTACGTGCTCACACAAGGGGGAGACAGATACTCTCTCTATATATAGATACCACTGTAGAGGGGCACTTTGAATCGGGGTGGGTTTTCGGGAGGTAGGTTGGGGGGGGGCAATTTTACACTGAATATCTCTGAATGTTTCTATAATACCACCCCTTAACTCCAACCCGCCTCCTGAAAACCCACCTTGATTCAAATTGCCCCTCTACAGTGGTACCTATATATATAGAGTGTCAGACTGACCCTATACAGAGGCTCTCTCTCACTCTGTCTCTCCCCATGTTCAGTCAGCCTTGGCCTGCCTATGCCCTGTCCCCTTTCCACCTCCTTATTCTGAATGCACTTACAGGCATGTACATGCATTCTTCCCAGCTTCTTAAAATTTACATAGCCCACATATACACACATGTAGCCATTTTTGCACAAGCAATGCTTTTTAAATCTACCTCATATTTTTAAATGACTTCATCCAAGGATCTTAGATATATATTAAACTACAGCAGTAATAACATTAACCTCTGTGGGACATTGCATTCCATTTTCCAGCTAGTTGATTCTACATCTCCTAATATTACTTTCTGTGTGTGGCCTGTTAAAAATGATTTGAACTGGTAAATAGGCTCTCTGACATCTTAATCAGAAAAATGATTTAGTAAAAGAACATGATCTAAAATGTAAAAACCTGCTGTGAGACCCAAGAATATCAAGATTGCAGATGCCCCTTGTCTAGACTTAAGCAGACCTCATCTGTCAAAGGTAAAAATACAGTCTCTGTGCTGAACTCTTTCTGGATCCTTGACTGGTGTGGATCCAATGCATTATTAGCTTCCAAAAATTCATCTAGTTAAATGGGAAGCCGATATTCAGAAGCCATTTAGGCAGATAATAAAAAATTATCTGTTTAAATGGCAAAGGGGCAATATTAGAAGCCGTATGCGGCCAAAATTTAGACACATAAATTGAGGGCGGGCGGGAGGTGTTTCAGAGCGGGCTAGAGTTAGCCGCATAAGTTATGCAGATAATTCCTATATTCGGAGTTAGCCACTTAACTTATGTGGCTAACTCTGGTCATGCTGTAGGACTATCCTAAAGTTAGCCAGATATACTTATCAGCTAACTTTAAGATAGCTGGGTATATTTAGCAGTGCGGCTGCGCTGCTGAATATTCCAGTTAAGTTAGCCAGATAGCTATATCTGGCTAACTTAACTAACCATTCCACGGCTGATTATTGGCCCCCAAGTATTTTAAGCAAGGGAATTCTTCCCACATCTAGGATACCTGTGCCCACCTGGATGCTTACTGTTCCATGGCCTGGAAAGCAAAATATTCCTGGAGTCAGATACTGAGGAAACAGATTCATCCCCATATAAATGCATTTTGAGTCATGTTCTCATGTCTGAAATTGTTGTTTCTTAAATAATTTGTTTGACCACAATCTAAAAGTAAAGAGCGATTTGTTTGTTTCCAAGTGAAAACACCAAAGGCCTAGAAGTTTATCTTCCTGCATGTTTGGGAACATATGTTGGAGGCTGTGGTTCAACCTTTGTGTTCAAAGTAAGTTGTTGAGCATAAAGAATGCACAAACCACTTAGTAATAAGCTCCAAAAAATAGTTTAGTATTTATTTGAGAAACAAAATATCACGGTTTTGCCTGATGTACAGTCTTTTCTCCATCAGGAGTCCTGAGCAAGCCTTGCTCACTACTTTGCCAGTTACCTCCTCACTGATCCTGCTATGTCCAAGCCTCAGCCCTACTTAACCAGCCTGCTCAATGTCTTAGTCGCTCTTCATTGAGTCACCTTGGCTCTCTGACCTGGCCTTGCTATTCTACGTTATTTATTTAATTTATTTATTTAACACATTTCTTACCCACCCTTCCTATGTTCAGGACAGGGTACAATATCACATTCATAACTGAT
The DNA here is from genome assembly GCF_901001135.1 of Rhinatrema bivittatum. NCBI lineage: Eukaryota > Metazoa > Chordata > Amphibia > Gymnophiona > Rhinatrematidae > Rhinatrema > Rhinatrema bivittatum. The sequence continues at coordinate 300,488,698 of NC_042621.1, read as the reverse complement.
TAAAAAATAAAATCATCGAACAATTTTATACAGTCCATATTAAAACATACAACGCATAAAACAAACAATGAGAATCAAAGCATAAATCAATCTTTAAACACTTGTCTAAAGAGAAACGTTTTCAGTGCTTTTTTAAAACACCTTGGATCTTTCAAATTTCTAAGTTCCATGAGTAGTGAGTTCCAAAAGGTTGGACCTGTTACTGAGAAGGCGCGTTCCCTGGTTTCATCTAAACGGGCTATTTTAGGGGAGGGAATATCTAGCAGACTTTGATTTGCTGACCGGAGGGATCTTGCCAGGGTGTGTATTTTCATGATGGCATTTATCTGTGCGGAATATATATTATTAATGAGACAGTGGATAATTGTACGAGTTTATATTGAACAAGGAATGCTATTGGTAGCCAATGAAGCTGTTGTAAAATTGGGGTAATGTGTTCATGTATCAGTGTTCTGGTTAATAGATGGGCATCAGAGTTTTGAATGATTTGTAGTGGATGAATAACATAATTTCCCTGTGCGTACCTGGATCAGTCCAGACAGTGGGTTATATCCCCCGACCAGCAGATGGAGTCAGAACAGAGTTTGAGAGCGTCAGCATATAGAGTAGTGCACCCTCTGCTGGAGCTCAGTATTCTTCTGACTCCAGCAGATGCGAGTGGGGGGATCCACTAGCTCCCCCAGATTGACAGGGTTTCTTTATTTTTAGTTATTTCTTTCTTTTTCTCCACAGTATTTCCCTATCTTATGTTTCTCTTCATTTTGGATCCTTAAAGTTTAAAAAAAAAAAGTTTTCAATTTTTGAGGAGGCGTGTGTCTGTGGCTCTGCCTTCTCTATTCTGTACTCCTTTCCTCTTCCGTTGGGGTAAGTGGAAGTTTTTTGAGTTTCTTTCTCCACAGGTTTGCTTCTTTTTGGTGGTGCCCCGTGGATGCCGGTGGTTCCGGCCGCTCCACGCGTCGTTGGGGGTCCCACGGTTCGCAAGCTCTGCCCGTGGGTGTGTGCTCAACTGAAACGGGGATTTCCCCCGCAGTTCCTGGACCCCTTCGGCGGGTTGTTAGGGCCATTTCCAGGCCCCCCCCGCGGCAATAGCTCGTCTTTGGGCCCCCCCCGAGGCTTTTCTTTTTCCCGGTGCTGACATGCTGCGGTCCTCGAGGTGTGAGCCTTGTGGCGAGCCGGGGAATCAATTTCTGAGGGAGGGGCTTTGTGAGCTGTGCTTCCCCGACGGGGAAGGCACCCTGCAGTCCTCCGGTGCGATTTCGGACCTGCCTCCTCCTCAGCCCGGGTGGCGCGGGCCGGCCACGACGCCGCCTTTGGCGGGAACGGTGGCCATTTTAGGGGGACAGCGTGAGACGGACTCGCTCCCAGATGCAGACAGGATTGGTTGCACTGGCTCTCAACAGGCTTTGCCCCTGGCGGGAGGTTTGCCCGACCGGGGCTCCCAGGACGGTCCCCCCCCAGGGATTCCAATCAGCTCTCCGTTTTTCTCACCTGACTTTATTCTGGCAATGCACATGGCTTATTTGCAGGGTATGGGAGCGCAGGCGCCTAATCCCCTGGGGGCCCCTCCCCCCAAGGTTCCTAAACTTGCGGTTGGTCTCACCGCCTCGCCCGTTACGCCTGGATCCCTGCCGGGTCCCTCTCCCGTGCCACCACGGGGGCGGCTTTGCCGGTGAGAGACGTCTCCCCGGAACCCCCGGAGGCGCATCCGGATGGACATACGGAGGGGGACGACCCTCGAGCCCTATGGATTTTTCAAAAAGAAGAGCTGGATGAGCTCATCCACCATATTATTCAGGAGCTGGACCTCGACCCACCTCCAGATCCGCCGATCCCTGTGGCTCCTGCCGTTGCCACCTCTTCTCGCAAAGGGGATCCAGTACTTGCCGCCCTCCGTCCTAGGGCAAGGGCTTTCCCTATCCATGAGTCCTTCCTACAGCTTCTCACCAGGGAGTGGGACACTCCCGAGGCGTCCTTGAAAGTCACACGCGCCATGGAAAAGCTATACCCGCTCCCTGAGGATTTTTTTGAATCTTATCAAGGTGCCCAAGGTGGATTCAGCGGTGTCGGCAGTGACCAAGAGGACAACCATCTTGGTCACGGGTGGAATGGTCCTGCGGGATACGCAGGACCGTAATCTAGAAACCTTCTTCAAGAGGGTCTTCGAAGTCTCCGCCCTAGGTATGCGGGCAGTGATGTGCAGTTCGCTCACGCAAAGGGCCAGCTTACTCTGGGTACAGCAGCTTCTCACCTCTCAGGAATTGCCCCCCGAAGAGGCCGCCCAGGCAGACCGTCTGGAATCTGCCATAGCATACGGGGCGGACGCCCTGTATGATCTCTTTCGCGTAATGGCGCGGTCCATGGTTTCGGTTGTAGCAGCCCGATGGCTCTTGTGGCTTCGCAACTGGGCAGCGGATGCTTCCTCCAAGTCGAGCCTTGGCTCCCTCCCCTTTCGGGGGAAGTTTTTATTTGGAGAGGACCTGGATCAGATCATCAAGTCACTGGGGGAAAATTCGGTGCATCGGCTGCCGGAGGATAGACAGCGTTCCTTCAGGTCATTTTCTTCCGGTAGAACCAGGGCCAGGGCACAGCGACGTTATAGGTCTTACCGGCAGTCCGGTTCCCGGACACAGCAGACAAGATCCCAGCCTTGGTCTCGTTCCTTTCATGGGCGGAGGCCCGCGAGCAGGGCCGGCGGAAGCACTAGGCGAACTAGGCGGTCGCCTAGGGCGCCAGCTTCCCGGGGGCGGCACTGCCCCGGTAAAATTAAGAGAGCCGCCGCCCCCCCCCCCCCGATAAAAATAAAACAGCCGCTGCTGGCAGCCCGCCCCAAAAGACCCATCTGACCTCCCCCAGCGGTTCGCGTGGCTCCCGGTCCCTCCCGCTGCTCTTTCTTCCCTGCTGCCGTTGCCGCCGGGCTATCAGCACGTTCAAGCCCAGCGGGAACGGCAGCGGTGCAAAAAAAAAAAAAAAAAAAGCTGTTGCATCCGCGGCTGGTCTTCTTCCCGCCCCCCCCCTTTGAACCGGAACAGGAAGTGATGCGCGGGAAGAAAGAGAAGTGCTGCGTGAAAAAATAGCGGCGACAGCAGCATCGGCCCCCGAGCAACTGAAGCAGCCGGTAATCGGGAAAGGAGAGAGCAGCACGAGCTTCCTGCGGCCGATGGGATTCTTCCTTCTTGGCCTGCAGGGGCTGGAGGAGGAGGAGCAGCTACCGTTTGTGCTGGGGGGGGGGGGGAAGTGAGTGAGAGAAAGAGAGAGAAGCAGCCAGCCTGCCTGCCTGCCTGCCTGCCTGCGTGTGATTGAGAGTCTGTGTGTAAGTGAGAGAATGTATTTGATGGAGAGCATGTGTGTGTGATTGAGAGAAACTGGTCAGAGAGCTGATGTATGTGTATATGTGAGAGACAATGAAAGTGACTGCTCAAGGAGATGACTGATGTGTGAGACAGTCAGGGATGTGTGTGTGTGTGTGTGTGTGAAAGAGAAAAAGCATGGAAGTGAGAACTCTGGGTATGTGAGAAAGCATGGGAGTAAGAAGCCTGGTGTGGGGGTGTATGTGAAAGAAAGCATGGGAGTGAGAGACTGGTGAGTGTGTGTGTGTGTGTGTGTGTGAAAGAGAGAAAAAGCATGGAAGTGAGAACTCTGGGTATGTGTGTGAGAAAGAAAGTGATTATGAGAGTGAGAAGCCCATATATGTAAGTGGAACACGGGAGTGGGAAGCCTGTGTGTGTATGGCATGAGAGAAACTGTTCAGGAAGGTGACTGGTGTGTGTGTGCCAAAGACTGTTTGGGAGATGATTGGTGTGTGAGAGACAGAAACTGGTCATGGGGGCATGACTGATATGGTGTGTGTGTGTGAGAGACATGGGCATTAAGGAAGAGGACCATGAGTATAGAGCTTAGCCACTACTGCTGCTTCTGGTGTGTGCTACAGCCTGCATGGAAGAGGAGTAAGAGAGCTGCTGGAGGGGGTAAGTAAAGATGGCTTTTTAAGTTTATTTTTCTTGATTGACTGCCATTTTAATTATTTAATATTATGTGATGTGTCTGCTTTTTTTGTTTGAGCAACAAGTATAGCTTTGGTTTATGTTTATTTTATTTATTTTTATTTATTTATTTATAAAAGAGTTTCTATACCGTCGATAAGACAAATCATCTCAATGGTTTACATGGCATAAAAATGTCAAATAAGTGTTCTGTTATAAATACAGACTTCGTTATTTTCATTAATGCACAATGTAAGTTAATTGTGTGTGTGTGGGGGGGGGGGGGGCGGCATAGCTGACGTTTCGCCTAGGGTGCCTAATACCCTTGCACCGGCCCTGCCCGCGAGAGAGGGTCCAGGGCAGGGAATTCCGCCCACAAAGTCATCCCAATGATGCCAAAGGAGCCCACTTCTCACCTCCCCGGATCGGAGGCCGCCTCATGGACTTCTACGAGGAGTGGGCAGTTATCTCCACGGACCAGTGGGTGCTGGACACCATAAGAGACGGTTACGCCTTGGAATTTGTCCGCCCCCCGAGGGACTGGTTCATCTTCTCCCCCTGCAGTTCGGATCTCAAGAGGATAGCGGTTCAACAAACACTAGACCGACTGCAGGAAATAGGGGCCATCGTTCCTGTCCCCTTCGATGAGGTGGGCTTGGGCCACTATTCCATTTACTTCATCGTTCCCAAAATGGACGGTTCCTTTCGCCCCATCCTGGACTTGAAGGAGGTAAACAAGGCCCTCAGGGTCACCCGGTTCCGCATGGAGACTCTACGATCAGTGATTGCCGCAGTGCACAAGGGAGAATTCCTCGCTTCACTGGATCTCTCGGAAGCATACTTGCACATTCCCATCCTGCCGGCTCACCGGCGGTATCTTCGCTTCAAGATTCTCGGTCAACACTTTCAGTTCAAGGCGCTTCCCTTCGGTTTGGTGACCTCACCTCGGACCTTCACAAAGATCATGGTAGTGGTGGCGGCGGCCCTCCGCAAGGAGGGTATCCTAGTACATCCGTACCTAGACGACTGGCTGATTCGAGCGAAGTCCTTCTCACATGGTCAGACCTCAGTGGCCAGAGTAGTACAATTCCTACGCTCTCTGGGCTGGGTGGTGAACCTTCCAAAGAGTTCCCTTGTGCCCTCGCAACACCTGGATTTCTTAGGAGCGAGCTTCGATACCCGGCGGGGTATGGTGTTCCTGCGCCAGGACAAGGTGCAAGCCCTGAGAGAGCACGGGTCTCGGTTTTCGGCTTTGGAAGAACCAACCGCCTGGAATTATCTGCAGCTCCTGGGAGTAATGGCCTCCACCATCGACATGGTACCCTGGGCGTTTGCACACCTGCGTCCACTTTAGGCGTCCCTACTATCCCGCTGGAAACCAGTCTCCCAGGAGTATCAGGTGATCCTGCCGCTTCCACCATTAGCCAGGAAAAGCCTGGATTGGTGGCTTGTCCCCTCGCATCTAGCTCGGGGAGTCTCGCTCGAGGTTCCCAATTGGGTGGTGGTGACCACCGATGCCAGCCTCGTGGGATGGGGTGCCGTCTGCGAAAGAAGCGCCACTCAAGGGACTTGGACGCCAGAGGAGGCAAAGTGGCCGATCAATCGCCTAGAAACGAGAGCCGTGCGTTTCGCTCTACAGCGTTTTCTTCCCCTGGTGCGACACAGAGAGGTGAGGATCCTCTCGGACAATGCCACCACCATGGCCTACATCAAGCCAGAAGCAAGCATGTCTCCCTCGAGTCTACTCCCCTGATGGAGTGGGCAGAGAGCAATCTCGTCCGGATAGCGGCCTCTCACATCGCCGGGGTGGACAACGTTCAGGCGGACTTCCTGAGTCGTCAACAGCTAGACCCCGGCGAGTGGGCTCTCTCCGACGAGGCAATGCATCTCATCATCCGTCGTTGGGGGACTCCACGCCTCGATCTAATGGCGACCTTTCTCAACGCCAAGGCTCCACGCTTCTTCAGCCGCAGAAGAGAGCGCGGCGCGGAGGGGGTGGATGCCCTCGCCCTTCCGTGGCCGTCGGATCAACTGCTCTATGTGTTTCCTCCTTGGCCTCTGGTCGGCAAGGTTCGCCGCAGGTTGGAACATCATCGAGGGACTGTAATTCTCGTCGCCCCGGAATGGCCCCGTCGGCCATGGTTCGCAGATCTACTTCAGATGACGGTGGACGGCCCACTTCGCCTGTCCCATCTTCCTCATCTTCTGCGCCAGGGGCCGGTATTTTTCGAGCAGGCAGAACTCTTCTGTCTTGCGGCCTGGCTTTTGAACGGCGCCGTCTCCGCCGCAGAGGCTACCCGGAGACAGTGATCTCAACGATGCTTCGTTCCTGCAAGCCTTCGACCTCCGTCGCTTACGTTCGAGTTTGGAAGGTCTTCAAAGCATGGTGCTCCGACCGCGGAGTCCAAACCATGGAGGCGACTGTCCAGCTGATCCTTCATTTCCTACAGGATGGTCTGGATAAGGGTCTCGCCTATAATTCGCTCCGGGTTCAGGTGGCGACCTTGAATGTCTTGGTACAGAAGGACTGCTCTCTACCCCTTCAGCCGGATATCGCACGTTTTCTGAAGGGTGCCAAACACCTACGGCCACCGGTCAGGGATCCTTTCCCTTCTTGGAGCCTCAACATGGTGCTGCGAACGCTGTCGGGCCCTCCTTTTGAACCCCTGAGGGGGTCCTCCCTCAAGGACCTGACCCTCAAGACGGTTTTCCTGGTAGCCATCTCTTCTGCTCGCCGGATCTCAGAGCTTCAAGCCTTGTCCTGCCAGGACCCTTATCTGCGTTTCTCCGACTCCTGGGTTTCCCTTCGTACGGTGCCATCCTTCCTACCAAAGGTGGTCTCGGCCTTCCACGTCAATCAAACGGTGGAGCTTCCAGCGTTTGCTCCACAGGAACCCCGGTCTCTCCGGCTCCTGGACGTCAAGCGTGTACTGCTCCGTTACCTGGAGGTTACCAATAACTTCCGGGTATCCGATCATTTGTTTGTCCTCTGGTCAGGACCGAGGAGAGGTTCTCAGGCATCCAAGACGACTATTGCACACTGGATATAGGACGCCATCTCATCGGCTTACATTGCGGCGTGGCGGGTGCCGCCTCGCAGCATGTCGGCTCATTCCACGCGATCCCAAGCGGCATCCTGGGCGGAATCTCGCTCCGTTTCCTCCCAGGAAATCTGCCATGCGGCGACGTGGAAGTCGTTGCACACTTTTTCCAGACATTACAGACTACACCTGGCGCCTCAGTGCACGGGTTCTTTTGGTGATCAAGTTCTCCGAGCAGGTCTCTCAGGACCTCACCCGGTTTAGGGAAGCTTGGGTACATCCCACTGTCTGGACTGATCCAGGTACGTACAGGGAAAAGAAAATTATTCCTTACCTGCTAATTTTCGTTCCTGTAGTACCATGGATCAGTCCAGACGCCCGCCACTAGGGGTTTCATTAGGTCCTGCTCGGATTCTTCCAGGTAACTTTCATTCTGTTTGTCTCTGATTATTGTTACTGTTCACAGCTCCTCACAAGTTGACTGTTGGTGGTCCCGTTGACCGTTTGTTTACTTATATCTTTCTCTGTTCCTTTTTGGGAACGGTTCTGGATCCAAAATGTTGTGTTTTGCTTTTGGGCTTTGCTATGCGTAATACTGAGCTCCAGCAGAGGGTGCACTACTCTATATGCTGACGCTCTCAAACTCTGTTCTGACTCCATCTGCTGGTCGGGGGATATAACCCACTGTCTGGACTGATCCATGGTACTACAGGAACGAAAATTAGCAGGTAAGGAATAATTTTCTTTTAGCAAACCAATAAGTAATGAATTACAATAGTCCATATTAGAAAACAACAATGCCTGCAAAACAGTATGGAAGTCTTTGGCATCAAGCAATGGCTTGAGGTGCCATAACAGATTTAATTTGTGATATGATGTCTGTATTAAACTTTTGACCTGAGTATTCATATGTAGTGATGGATCAATTAGGATGCCAAGGCTTCGTACAGATTCAGCAATTGGAATACTTTGGCCATTGAAAGAGAACTCAGTTGGAACATTACAAAGAGGATAGATGTATTATTTCAGTTTTTGAACATTTAATTCTAATTTGTTTTGACTTAACCAGCTTTGGATAACAGTAAGATGAATAGCCAGAGCCTGTTCAGTTTGGGCCCAAATTGACTTAGTTGGGAAAAAAATTGTATGTCATCTTTGTACATTTTATAAGGCAGCCCCAGATATTCTGCATAAGGGAGTCATATAGATATTAAACAATTCAGTAGACAAAGCGGACCCCTGTGGTACTCTAAAATCTACCGTTTGCCAGGATGAGACATGGGAATCTACCGTAATTTGTATGGACCGATTTGAAAGAAATAAAGTAAACCATGCTAAAATGTGTCCAGATAAGCCTAAGGTCCTCAACCGAGATGATAATAATATGTTATGATCGATTGTATCAAAAGCTGCGGAGATGTCGAGCAGCACCATGATGAACGATGTACTCATCTAATTATATCAAAACTGGATAATAGGAGTAATTCTGTACTGTGATATTTACAAAAACTGAATTGATGCTGATCCAGCATGTTATTACAATCAATTAAAGAGTTCAATTGTTAAGAACATGCCATACTGGGTCAGACCAAGGGTCCATCATCAAGGCCAGCATCCTGTTTCTAACAGTGGCCAATCCAGGCCATAAGAACCTGGCAAGTACCCAAAAACTAAGTCTATTCCATGTTACTGTTGCTAGTAATAGCAGTGGCTATTTTCTAAGTCAACTTAATTAATATCAGGTAATGGATTTCTCCTCCTTTCAAGGATTTTGGCTATATACGATAAAGAGAACATAAGATATGTTCTTGGAGGAGAAGTCCATTACCTGCTATTAATTAAGTTTTCTTAGAAAATAGCCACTGCTATTACTAGCAACAGTAGCGTGGAATAAACTTAGTTTTTGGGTACTTGCCAGGTTCTTATGGCCTGGATTGGCCACTGTTGGAAACAGAATGCTGGGCTTGATGGACCCTTGGTCTGACCAAGTATGGCATGTTTTTGTGTTCTTAAGGGTCCATCAAGCCTAGCATCCTGTTTCCAACATTGTTTTCTTTTTTGACTGCCACACCAAATGAACCGACGATTTCAATATGTTATCCATTATGACGCCTAGATCTCTTTCTTGGGTGGTTGCTCCTAATATGGAACCTAACATTGTGTAAGTGTAGCATGAGTTATTTTTCCCTATATGCATCACCTTGCACTTATCCACATTAAATTTCATCCAACATTTGTATGCCCAATTTTCCAGTCTTAGAAGGTCTTCCTGCAATTTATCACAATCTGCTTGTGATTTAACTACTCTGAATAATTTTGTATCATCTGCAAATTTGATTACCTCACTCGTCTATTTCTTTCCAGATCATAAATGTAATCCACTTTGAAACGCTGAAAAGAGTGCAAAAAGTGGAATAAAAAAATATATATATATTGAAAACTATGGGTCCCGATACAGATCCCTGAGGCACTCCACTGCCCACTCCCTTCTACTGAGAAAATTGACCATTTAATCCTATTCTCTGTTTCCTTTCTTTTAACCAGTTTGTAATCCACGAAAGGACATCGCCTCCTATCCCATGACTTTTTAGTTTTCGTAGAAGCCTCTCATGAGGGACTTTGTCAAACGCCTTCTGAAAATCCAAGTACACTACATCTACTTGTTCACCTTTATCCACATGTTTATTAACTCCTTCAAAAAAGTGAAGTAGATTTGTGAGGCAAAACTTGCCTTGGGTAAAGCCATGCTGACTTTGTTCCATTAAACCATCTCTTTCTATATGTTCTGTGATTTTGATGTTTAGAACACTTTCGACTATTTTTCCCGGCACTGAAGTCAGGCTAACCGGTCTGTAGTTTCCCGGATCACCCTGGAGCCCTTTTTAAATATTGGGGTTACATTAGCCACCCTCCAGTCTTTAGGTACAATGGATGATTTTAATGATAGTTTACAAATTTTTACTAATAGGATATTGGGTGATAATTAGACAAAACAGTAGTTTAATCAGCATTAGATTTTTTTGAGGGTAGGATGACTAACTGCTCTCTTAAGAGAGTTTGGTATAGATCCTTCTTTGAGTGAAGCATTAATCAGCCTGGTAATTAAATTGGCTGTCTCGAATTTTATTGATTTTAACAACGTTGTAGAGCAGGGATTTAGAGAGCATGAGGAAGAATTCATATTCGAGATATAATTAATTATGTCTGACTTCATTAAACTTATCCCAAGTTGTATTATCGGGGCAGTATTCATCATTTATTTTTTTAGCAGGAGCAGTTATTGAGCTTCTGACTTTATTGATTTTGTCAATAAATGCATTGCAAATGTTTCAGCAATGTTCAGATCTGGGGATGTTGGAGGGAGTATAGGCAGGTTCGAAGTAGGTTTTATAATCTGGTTAACAGAGTGATATAACTCAACGGTTTATTGAAAGACATTGCCAATTTTGAATATATATATATATTTTTTAACTCTTAGAATTTCATTTTGATAAATTTTAAGATGATCTTTATACAAATCTAAGTTAGAAGAATTTGGAAAGTGACGCCATCTGCACTCTAGTCTCCTAAGTTCACATTTTTGTTTCTGGAGAGCATTAGTGAACCAGGGTGCATTATGTTGATGATTCTTTTTAAATTCCTTAACCGGATATAGTTTATCAAGAGTGACTAAAAGAGCATTATCCCATAGCGAAAGTAACTCAGTTGAAGAATCCTCTGCACTACTTTCTAATACAGGAGTAAGCTTGGTGGCGAGAACTTGAGGATCAATAAACCCTCATTTTCTAATTGATGAATTATTACAGCTGGTGAGTGTTTGTTTATGAATTAATAAAATTGTAATAGATATAAGAAAATGATCTGGACCTCCCACCTTCCTAGTCTTGTGGCTTCCGTACCTCCCACCTTCCTAGTCTTGTGGCTTCCAGGCCTCCTACCTTGCCTAATCTTTGGCCTCCTGCCTTGCCTTGTGGCCTATCTAGGTCTTCTGCCTTGCATTGCGGCCCATCCAAGCTTCCTGCCTTGACTTGTGGCCTCTTTTGGCCTCTCATCTTGTTCTGTGGACTCTCTTGGCTTCTTGCCTTTCTCTGGGCCCTTCCAGGCCTTCTGCCCTTGCCCTACGGCCTCTCAGGCCTTCCTGCCTTGCTCTGTCCCCTTTGGCTTTTCTGTCTTGCCTTGCGGCTTCTAGACCTGCTAAGATTACCTTTTCCAGTCTCAATCCCTGTTAGGCTTTCTTGTTCCCTGTTACCTATCTAGTCCCGACCTGTCTTTGTATAGCCATACATAAGATATGCCATACTGGGTCAAATCAAGGGTCCATCAAGCCCAGTATCCTGTCTACAACAGTAGCCAATCTAAGTCACAAGTACTTAGCAAGTACCCAAACATTAAATAGATCCCCTGCTACTAATGTCAGCAACAAGCAGTGAGTAATAGCAAGTTATGGACTTTTCCTCCAGAGACACAGTAACTGCCTTAACTACATTCTCTAGCAATGAATTCCAGAGCTTAATTTTGCATTGAGTGAAAAATAATTTTCTCCAGTTTGTTTTAAATGTGCTACTTGCTAACTTCATGGAGTACCTCTTTGTCCTTGTATTATCTGAAAGAGTAAATAACTGATTCACATTTACCCGTTCAAGTCATTTCATGATTTTGTAGACCTGTGTCATATCCCCCCCACCCCCAGCCGTCTTTTCTCCAAGCTGAACAGCTCTAACCTCTCTTTAGCCTTTCCTCATAGGGGAGTCATTCCATGCCCTTTATCATTTTTGTTGCCCTTCTCTCTACGTTCTCTGTGCTACTATATCTTATTTAAATGCAGCACCCAGAATTGCAGACAATATTCAAGGCGTGGTCTCACCATGGAGCGATACAGAGGCGATTCAGTCCTGTCCTTCTCCTGCCCAATCTGGTCCTTGCCCTGCCTAATCTGGTTTAGCACAAGACAGTAAAGATGCCTTGTGCAGGAAATTGCCCTGGTTGCAGGAAGCAGGACTCCATTAAGAATCAGTTCATAAAACGTTAACAGCATATACAAGTGCAAACATTACAAAACCCTAACCATGATATCTATAATGCCTTTAATAATGATTGTCCTTTTGTGATCAACCTGTTATTGAAAGTACACAGACCTGTTAGAAACCTGAGGTCAGAAGGCCAATGTTTGCTAGACATACCCAGTTACAAATCCATTTGTCTTCCTAAATCCAGGGAACACATGCTGTTATCAGCAGGAGTGTTATGGTGGAACCAACTGCTAGTTTTCCTCTGGAAGCAAGTATGATGTAAAACCTTCAGAAAAGAATTAAAGATGTATATTTAAGCTTGAATTTGATTCCAGCTGGTTATATAAGTCTATAATCACATGGTTCTAAGCTCCTTACATACAAGGTCATGATTTATTTGATTCTGTTCTGTCTTTGGTTTTGTTTGTTTAATGTTTCAGTCTTTGCCCTTGTTCCATGTTCAGCCCTATTTGTATACAGTCCCTGCCTGCCCTCAGTACCTTATTCCAGCCCCCAGCATGTACTTTATGTCCAGCCCTCAGCCAGTACCTGTATCCAGCTCTCAGCCTGTGCCTGCCCTCAGATTCCAGTCTGACTTGCCTTGTCCAGCCTACACCTGACCTCAGCTCCCAGCTTGTACTCAGCTTCCAGTCTACGCCTTGATGCTTCATAGAAGGCAAGTCCTACTGGCCCCAAAACCCAAGGGCTTAACCAGCGGAGGAGAGGGTTGGATAGGCAGAAGACCAGCTCCAGTCCTGTCCTGCAGCCCTGTACTGCCTCTGTGGGGGTGCTCCCTGAACCATTCTGTCAGTCCATGTCACAAAAACTCCATGCAAAACAAGAATGCCTGCTCTCATTAGAAACTGCAGCACAGTGGCAAGGCAGATGAGAAGGTGAAATGGAAAGTAGCAAACAGGGAGAGAGAGAGAGAAACAAGGTATGTCTTATGACAGTTCAACCTCCTTATCCAATCACAAGCAGCCAATGCTAAACGCAGAGGGGCCGATGCAATAAGACGTGCATAATCTGGGCGCTTGTATTGAGCGGCCATCATCCTAACTCATGCACAGCCATAAGGCTGTGCACCCGATACAGTATTTAAATGAGAGGAAAATTAGGTCAATGTAAAAAAAAAGGGCGTTCTAAGACAGAATTGTGCATTTCTTGCTCTCAAACGTTTATTGCATTGGGCACCCACAACTACAATGAGTGCTCAATACGAGCATCCGTTTTGATCACACTTCTTTTTCATTATTTTGCTTCGGTGCTGATTTCAGTGCTGAAGTTTATTATATCTGGCGCCCATTGCCTCCGGCATCGAAATTGTGCGGTCATATGTTTTTCTCCACCGCAAGCAGTAAATTCAAGAGATAGGATGATACTATTTAAAATTTATTTATTTAAAAGTTTTTTATATACCATTTATACATAATATGGTCTAAATCACATACATAATTAAAAATTGCAAACATAAAAATGGGAGTAAAAAATAAAAACAGTAAAAAAACAAACCGATCGAGTTAGGTTGTAGGTCAACAAAACAATGCAAAGTAAACATAACATAATAACATGAATATGGGAAATTGGTGGTCTTAGTTAAAAAGATTTGTTAATCTGTGTAAGTCAGGTTGAAAGCAATACAGCAAAGATACGTTTTTAAATTTTTTTTTTTTACTTCTTTATTTAAATTTATTTAAAAGTTTCTTATATACCGTTTATACATAATATGGTCTAAACAGTTTACAAACTAAAATCAGGAGGAGGAGGAGGACACATTTATCACAACACAAAGGACCATACTTTTTAATGTTTCTCATGAGGAATGTCAAAACCAGAGATGATATTAGTATAACGAGCAATTAGTATAGTATAGAGCTAAATAAAGTGTAATGTAAGGAGAATTAGAACTTGTACACCATGTTTATGTTGACCTATGAAACGAATGAACGAATATGATCTTGAATCCATTTACTGATGCATTGTTGGCTCAATATATGAATGCTAACCCAGATTCTGAAAACTGAACAAGGATATGATTATTGATGTGTAAACGATTGTGATCTTCTTTTGGAATGACGGTATATAAAACACCTAAATAAATAAATAAATGTGCCCTTTACTGCTAGTTAATTATTAGGGATGTGAATCGTGTGCCCAATCATTTTAATGATCGATTTCGGCTGGGGGGGGAAAATCTGATCGGCATGGTTTTTTTTTTTGTAAAAAAATCGGTTTTTCGGTTAGTGCGCACTAACAGAAAATGATACAATTTGACACTTTTCAGGTCAGTTAAGGTCAGTTTAGGAATGAATATGTATTCCTATTGGCTGCCCTCTATTTATTCATGTTACCAAGGTTTCCACTGACGTGATGGTTTAATATATGGGGGATGGGAAATGGAAATGGTTGGTAGCTTGACAAAAAAAGTAATGTGATCAGTCAATGTGACTACAACTTGTGCCCTATCCCGGTTACCGGGGGTGTTGTGATCTTCCTGCACGCAGTGCCCTATCCCTGATACCGGAGGTGTTGTGATCTTCCTGCACGCAGTGCCCTATCCCTGATACCGGGAGTGTTGTGATCTTCCTGCACACAGTGCCCTATCCCTGATACAGGATAGGGCACTGTGCCTGATACAGGATAGGGCACTGTGCCTGATACAGGATAGGGCACTGTGCCTGATACAGGATAGGGCACACAGTGCCCTATCCTGGTTACCGGGGGTGTTGTGATCTTCCTGCATGCAGTGCCCTATCCCTGATACTGGGGGTATTGTGATCTTCCTGCACGCAGTGCCCTATCCCTGATACCAGGGGTGTTGTGATCTTCCTGCACGCAGTGCCCTATCCCTGATACCGGGAGTGTTGTAATCTTCCATGTGCGTGCATGTTATAAAATTGGGGGTCGGTGCGCGCAAGGGGGAGCACAATTGTGCAACTTGCGCGCGCTGACGCCTGCAGCTTTCCCCCCGCAGCCTTCCCCCATTCCCAACCCCCTAATCTAGGACCCCCCCCCCCCAAATATTTGTCCTACCTCTGCGCGCCGACAGAGCTCAATAATCAGACAAAAGATATTCCATAAAAGAATATGCTTATTTATTATATATGAGTGAATTGATCAAGTCTTTTCTAAAATGGATGCAGAATTAAAAATGGTTAACTTACCTATACAGGTTAATTCCAGGTTTCGGACTGCTATCCCCTGTTGTAGCAGAGTTGAAAAAATTAGCAGCCTCGAGCTCACAATTCTCACTGTATTTATAACTTTTATTTGCTTAGTTGCTTATGTGCTTATACACATGTTTATCTTTATATGCTTATAGGATTAATTGATTAAATTATAGGCTTAGTTGCTTACAGGCATACATATCTTTTCTCTTTTAGTTTAGCTGGTTGTAAGCCCAGTCTTCCCTTCTAGCTGTCCAGCTACATTGCAATTTATAGTTTATTAATAGTTTATATTACTAGCTTAAAATTTCTAATAATTAAGTATTGACATAAACTTTAAAACCTTGTTACTTCTCTTTTATGACGAATCATATCAATTTAATGGCTTACAAAGAACTTTGTGTTGGACTGCTATCTGGGATGCCTGTAAAGTCTTCTAGTTGAAGACGTAATCTCGAGGAAAAGTCACCATGGTCCTTTCTGGCAGTGTGTTTGTGAGAAAATGTATTATCTCTCTCTCTTGCTCATTTGTGAATGCCAAGGAGTTAAGCGAAATCCTAGATCAGAGGTTTCTATCTGCATTCCTCTGCGCTGTACTAAGGATTATTTAACAGGTGGTAGTATTCTTTTCTTAAAAAGTAAGGGGCTTCTTGATATCAATTCCTATGACAAATCATTGAGTTTAAAATATTAAAAGGTACGAGAGCTGTAACAGACACTTTACACTGCACCTTACAAAAGATTTCTAAATCATTTATCAGTAAAAGTATAATTACCATGGCTCATAATTTATGTCTAGGCTCCACTCATGTTAACCTTGGGCCCAGCCAAAGAATCAATTCTGGCTAAGCCACTGCTACCACATGTAGTGGAGACGCTCATTCACAAACAGGAGCTTGACATTTAAATGGTTTCAAATTCCAATCCAAAAGATAGTATCCAGTCTACCCAATATGTCAGGGCTTCCCAAACCTCTTCTGGTGACCCCACAGCCAGTCAGGTTTTCAGGATATCCTCAATGAATATGCATGAGATAAAACCCGACTGGCTGTGGGGTCCCCAGGATAGGTTTGGGAAGCCGTGCAATATGTTAAGAGGGTTGTGTGCATAAAATCAGCATATACATGTGAATGCAGCATATGTCTAAAGCATATGAGGACATACTTAAAGATCTAAAAATGTATACCCTCAAAGAAAGGCAAGATGGGGGAGATATGATTTTACTTATTCGTATTTATTTATTTATTTAAACTCTTATACCCCACACTTTCCAAACATTTATATACCTCCAAGGTTTCCATGCACAGGAGGTGATCCTCTTTCAAAGGAAAGGAGGCTCTAGAACAAGGGGTCATGTGATGATGGTGAAAAGAGTAGGCTCAGGAGTAATCTAAGTGTTACGATTTAGTGAATCCTTGATGGATAACAGTCTTACCTTGGCCAAGCAGAAGTCCAAGTCCGGTCCGGGTCGGGGCAGGCAGCTAGGCAAGAGTATCCAAGTCCGGTCCGGGTCGAGGCAGGCAGCTAGGCAAGAGTATCCAAGTCCGGTCTGGGTCGAGGCAGGCAGCAAGGCAAGAATATCCAAGTTCGGTCCGGGTCGAGGCAGGGAGCAATACAAGAGTAATCAAGTCCGGTCCGGGTTGAGGCAGGCAGCAAGGCAAGAGTATCCAAGTCCAGTCTGGGTCGAGGCAGGGAGCAATACAAGAGTAATCAAGTCCAGTCCGGGTCGAGGCAGGCAGCAAGGCGAGAGTATCCAAGTCCGGTCCGGGTTGAGGCAGGGAGCAATACAAGAGAAATCAAGTCCGGTCCGGGTCGAGGCAGGAAGTAAGGCAACAGAATCCAAAACGCACCAGTACAAGAAGCCTGTAGCTGAGGCGAGGTTATACTGAAATCAGGGCTTTAAGTACTGAGGTTCTCCCGCGCAATTCGCCGGACTTCCGGAGATGACGCGCTTAAAGGGGGTGGAGTCTCGGCCCGAGTCCCGTAGTGGAACGCCGCTGCCACCCGATGACGCCATGCGCTGGAAACGCCGAGGAGCTGGGACCCTGCTGATTGTGAGTGGTGACACTAAGGAAGTATTTCTTTACAGAGAGGGTGGTGGATGCGTGGAACAGCCTCACAGTGGAGGTAGTGGAGACAAAATAGTGTCTGAATTCAAGAAAGCATGGAATATTTATTTATTTATTTATTTGTAGGGTTTTATATACAGTTATTCGGTAGAGCCATCATAATGGTTTACAAATCTGCAATTATCATCCAACATATGCAAGTATCTTACAATCAAATGGAGTTAACATAGTAGTTGGGAACAGTAGGGTTTTGTGAACAATCAACATATTTTCTTAGTCGTTGAATAACAGAATATTGCGGAGAACATTTTCAAAGAACTTAACGGATCAAGGGAGTGAGCAGGGAGGGGTAGAAAAGGAGGGTACATCAGGAGAGCATGAAGGAGGAGGATTATGCTTGCGAGTTCTGTTGAGTGCTGGGATGATCAGGTGTCAGTTAGAATAGAGTTTGTGGAATAAAAATGTTTTTAGGTCTTTTTAAAATGTTTTTTGGATGTGCTGGGTCCTCAGTTCTATGGATAGGGTGTTCCACGTTTTGGGGGAAGCAATGGAAAATGCTCTTTCTCGCGTAGTTGAAAGATGAGCGTCTCTTAAGGTGGGGATGTTTAGGAATCCTGTGTTGTTGGAGCGTAGGTTTCTTTGTGGGTTTTGGGGGCAATGTTTAAGCCTTTTAGTCCATGAAGATCATCATTTAAGATTTTATGAATGATGGTCATAGATTTGTAGGTAATTCATGCAGAAATAGGAAGCCAGTGAAGAGAGGTTAAAATGGGTGTAATGTGTTTGTTTCTTTTTTTTCCGGCAAGGATTCTGGCAGCTGAGTTCTGCAGTATTTGGAGTGGTTTGAGGGATGATGAAGGGATTCCAATAAGTAATGAGTTGCAGTAATCGAAGGTGGAGAAAATAAGCAGTTGGAGGACGGTTCTGAAGTCAGAAGGGTTGAGAAATGGCTTTATGTGTCTTAGGGTTAGTAGCTTGTGGTATCCTTCTTTCGTTTTATTTACAATGTGGGGTTTGAAAGAGAGTTCAGCATCGATGGTAATTCCAAGGTTCCTGGTATGGGTGGTAGGGATTATAGTTGTCATTTGTTTATCTAGGATTGTCAGGGGTGGCGGAGTTCGATTGGGTTTTTTATCCATGAGTATGATTTCAGTTTTGTCGAAGTTGATTATGAGTTTCAGGGAGTTTAGTAAGTGCTTGATTGAGATAAGTAGATCTGATGTTTTTTTGTATGCGTCTTCAATTGAGTTTTGAATAGGAATTAGAAGCTGAATGTCATCAGCATAGAGGAAATGTGAGATTCCATGATCTTTTAGTAGTTGGCAGATGGGTAGGAGGTAAATGTTGAAGAGGGTAGCGGATAAGGCTGAACCTTGTGGAACTCCAGTTTTGAGGTCAATCATTTTTGATGGGGTGTTGTTGATCACTACTTGGTATGAACGATCAGAGAGGTAGGACAAGAACCATTGTCATTTAGTACCAGAAAGGCCAATGTTTGATAGTCGTTCTAACAGTATATTGTGGTTTACTGTGTCGAAAGCGGCTGATAGGTCAAGGAGTATGAGTAGGTATTTTTCACTTTGTCAAAACCTCTGATGATAATGTTGTGATGGCTTTACCGAAAGACGGTATATAAAACTCATTAAATAAATAAATAAATTTAGGGAGATGAGGAGAGATTCTGTATTTAGGTTTTTCTAAATCCATATTGGGATGGATGTAGGATGTTGTTTGTCTCCAGATAATCATCTAGTTGAGTGTGTACAACTTTTTCAATGGTTTTGGCCAGGAATGAAAGGTTTGATATAGGGCGGTAGTTGGTGAGGATTTCTGGATCTAGGTTGTTCTTTTTGAGGATTGGTTTGATGATAGCAGATTTGAGGCATTTGGGGTAGTAGCCTTCAGTCAATGATAAGTTGACGATTTTGGTGATGGTTTTAGAAATGGTTGGTTCGATTGTTTTGAGGGAGGTTATTGGGATGGTGTCCAATGGATGGTTGGCTGGGTTCATTTTGTTTATTATAGTTCTAATTTCAAGAGTGGAGGAGATGTCAAAGTTTGACCAGGATGAAGTTATCATGCTGTTGAGTTTGATGTTCTGGTTGTTGTTGGTTATGTTGGATTGGATGAGATGAGCTATTTTGTTGTTGAAGAAGTCCACAAAGTCATCACTTCCATGTTTGGTGCATGTAGAATCTTGGGTGGTTTTGGTAAGTTTTTGAACTATTGTGAATAGCATTCTGGGGTTATGATGAAATTTGGAGAGTTTATTGGAGAAAAAATTCTTTTTTGCATTGTTGATGACCAGGGGGTCTCTAAGGGAGTGATAGGAATTGTAAAGCTAAATTAGTTGGGTGGATGGGCAGACTAGATAAGCCATATGGTCTTTTTCTGCCATCATGTATGTATGTTTTTCACGTAGATAAGTAGGATGAATTAGCCATGCTGTCTGGGACGTCCTCCTGTCCTGTAGGTGGCGGAGCTCTCAAAGTAAAGTCTTGCTGTAGTGTGTGCCTGCTTGGCACCACTTCCCTCGAGACCACTTTTGGTAGAAAAGTTGGATGTGGTCGTAGTACCACTTTATCGTGGTAGAAAACTAGGTATGGAGAGTAGCGAACTAGAGCTTGAAGTTCGCTGACTCATCTAGCCAAAGTGAGTGCTACCAGAAAAAGTACCTTCCATGCCAGGTATCTGGGGTGACAGGTATCAAGTGGTTCGAAAGGAGGTAGCATTAGTTATTCCAGAACAAGGTTCAAGTCCCACGGTACAGGTGGTTTGCGTACTAGTGGATGTAGCCGCAATACCCCTTTCATGAATCGGGAGATGAGAGGATGGGTAGATATTGGCGCATCGTTGCGTAACAAGTGAAAGGCTGCAATAGCACTAAGGTGGATTCTGAGGGAAGCTGTAGCCAGACCTCTTTGGTAAAGTCTATGAAGATAAAATAGTAGTTTCTCTGGTGGATAGGTGAACGGGTCTATATCAGAGTCGGAGCACCATGAGGCATAGTTAACTGGACCGAGAAGATGGAAAACCTTCATAGGTTGGTGAAAAGTCAGAGTCATTCCTCCTCTCAGAGTGGGGCCTCCTCAGGCTTCCGCCAAGTTGAGCAGGAGCTCTTTGAGCAAATCTCCCCCTTCTGTAGTAGCAGTTTCTAGATCTTGGTCTGCCAGAGTCGAGCAAGGCATGAAAGCAGTTGCAAACAAGGGTCTGTGAATCCTTTGGCCCTGCAGAACTCTTAAATACATAAGAAAAACATGCCATGTGTTGGAGCTAGTGGTGTAGTCGGGGCATCAAAGTTGAAGTCAGGGTCAGTCTCATCATGAACCCAGTACTGTCAATGCACCAGGGCCCAACACCATTGAAGCATTGGTCATCAGCACCATTCACACATCAGTCCTCGGGGCCTGCTTTCCCATCGATGCATCGGGCCTTGATTGAGCCAATGTAGCTATTCACTTCATCGATGCATTCAGCCTCAGATTTATTTACTCTCTACACCCCAGCACAATCAAAGCATTGGTCCCTGTCCCTGTAAGTTCACTAGATGCATTCAAGCGAGAAAATAATTGAGGGGCCCTGAGGGCAATTCATTGTATTTACCTCCCTCCATCTCAATCTCAATATCCTTGTTTCTGTCCTGATTACTCAAGTGAGAACTTCATTTGGAGACACCAGATCTGATATGCTCCTCGGTGCCTCTGGACTCCAAGCATCAACTAGTTCAGTTGACCCAGGTAGGAGTTCTGTTATGCGTGCCGCCTGCAGCAGCCCCATGGTGCGGCCCTCTCACCTTTTCATACGGGCTCCAGCTTCTGGCTCCTCTTCACTGGCGATGGTGGGCTGCCAGCTCCGACCTCAGGTTCTCTCCAGTACCTCCGGCCCTGCCACGCTACCCAGTGTTGCCAGCCAAGATGTCCCTGTTCGTCAGGCCTCTGCGTGTGGCCCGCGGAGAGATGCCGCCATCAGCGCCGCTTCCCTTCCTAGGCACGCACGCACGCGCGCATCATTGATTCTTTTAAAGGGCCCACAGCGGGAACCTGGCCGCAGTCCCGGATGCTGACATCAGACGCTTCAGCGTATAAAAGCTCAGGCCTCGCTCCATAGTGTTGCCTTTGCAACAGGTCTCCTCGTACTCCGAGTACTCGTTGCTGATCCTAGAATCGTCTCTTTGTTGTGTTCCTGTTATCCTATGGTTCCTGGTTCCTGTTCTCCTTGTTCTTGTTTCATCTATGTGTTGGACTGGCTCTTTGGATTTAACTACCACTACGCCTGACTACTCTACTCTTCAGCTTCTCTCCAGCCCCGGACCTCCGCTACGCCTGACTACTCTTCAGCTTCTCTCCAGCTCCGGACCTCCACTACGCCTGACTATTCTGCAGTTTCTCTCCAACCCTGGACCTCCATTATGCCTGACCACGCCTGCTTTCTCTGTTCCCTGACCACTGTCTTGATTGACTACGCCTGCCTTCTCCGTGCCCTGACTACTGCCTTGATTGAGTACGCCTGCTTTCTCTGTGCCCTGACCACTGCCTTAATTGACTGTGCCTACCTTCTCCATGCCCTGACCACTGCCTTGATTGACTGTGCCTGCCTTCTCCGTGCCTGACCACTGCCTTGATTGACTATGCCTGCTTTCTCCATGCCCTGACCCTTGTTTTGAACAACTACGCTACAGACTTTCCTGTGTCCAGAGTTCCACGTTGCTTGCCACAACTTCCACTCGCAGCCGGCTCTGATCCTAGCCTGTAGGTGACACCTCCTCTCGCCTATCCTCTGGGCGTGGACTTATTTATTATTTATTTATTTAACATCTTTTATATACCTATATTAGTAGGAACATCATACCGGTTCACAAATGAATAGCAGAATTGAAATTACATGATAACAAGGGAGCGTAACTAGGAGGGGGGAAAACTTGAGAACAGCATGGAAAAAATAGTTAAAACAACAAGGGGTAACTCAGTAGAGACTTAAGTCGAGGCTTAATGTACAGTATCTTGGGGCAGCAGACCAGGGGGGGTGCAAGTAAATAAGGTCCTATTCTGGGTAGGCACGTTTGAATAACCAGGTTTTTAATTTCTTCTTAAATTTAATGGGGCATGGTTCAAGGCGCAGGATGGGGGGAAGAGTATTCCATAGGAAAGGTCCAGCAATTGATAAGGCATGGTTCCGTGTTGAGGAGAGGCGGGCAGTTTTAAATGGGGGTACAATAAGGGTGCCTTTATTGGCTGTTCTCCTCCAAGAACTTATCCAATCCTTTTTTAAACACAGCTATACTAACTGCACTGACCACATCATCTGGTAACTAATTCCAGAGTTTAATTGTGCGTTGAGTAAAAAAGAACTTTCTCCGATTAGTTTTAAATGTGCCCCATGCTAACTTCATGGAGTGCCCCCTAGTCTTTCTACTATCCGAAAGAGTAAATAACCGATTCACATCTACCCGTTCTAGACCTCTCATGATTTTAAACACCTCTATCATATCCCCCCTCAGTCGTCTCTTCTCCAAGCTGAAAAGTCCTAGTCTTTCTTCATAGGGGAGCTGTTCCATTCCCCTTATCATTTTGGTAGCCCTTCTCTGTACCTTCTCCATCGCAATTATATCTTTTTTGAGATGCGGCGACCAGAATTGTACACAGTATTCAAGGTGCGGTCTCACCATGGAGCGATACAGAGGCATTATGACATTTTCTCAGTGGAGAAAGGTAAACAGTGAGTGCCTCAGGGATCTGTACTTGGACCGGTACTTTTTAATATATTTATAAATGACCTGGAAAGAGGTAGAACAAGAGAGGTGATCAAATTTGCAGATGACACAAAATTATGCAGAGTAGTTAAATCTCAAATGGATTGTGATGAATTGCAGGAGGACCTTGCGAGACTGGAAGACTGGGATTCCCAATGGCAGATGAAATTTAACGTGGACAAGTGCAAAGTGATGCATATAGGAAAAAATAACCCTTGCTATAGTTACACGATGTTAGGTTCCATATTAGGTGCTACTATCCAGGAAAAAGATCTAGGCATCATAGTGGATAATACATTGAAATCATCGGTCCAATGTGCTGTGGTGATCAAAAAAACAAACAGAATGTTAGGAATTATTAGGAAGGGAATGGAAAATAAAGCAGAGGATGTCTTAATGCCTCTCTATCGCTCCATGGTGAGACTGCACCTTGAATGCTATAGCAATTCTCGTCACCGCATCTCAAATAGGATATAGCTGCACTGGAGAAAGTGCAGAGAAGGGCAACCAAAATGATAAGGGGCATGGAACGGCTGCCCTATGAGGAAAGGCTAAAGAAGTTAGGGCTGTTCAGTTTGGAGAAGAGACAACTGAGGGGGCGATATGATAGAAGTCTACAAAATCATGAAAGAACTTGAACAAGTTAATGTAAATCGGTTATTTACTCTCAGATAATAGAAGGACCAGAGGGTACTCCATGAAGTTAGCAAGTAGCTCATTTAAAACAAATCAAAGAAAAATTTTTTTTCACTCAGTGCATAGTTAAGCTCTGGAATTCATTGCCAGAAGATGTGGTTACAGCAGTTAGTGTAACTGGGTTTAAAAAAGGTATGGATAAGTTCCTACAGGAAAAATCCATAATCTGCTATTATGGTAATTAATAAGCAATAGTAGCTTGAGATTTATCTAATGTTTGGGTACTTGCCAAGTACTTGTGACTTAGATTGACCACTGTTGGAAACTGGATACTGGGCTTGATGGATCCTTGGTCTGACCCAGTATGGCCTATATTATGTTCTTATGTTCTTTTTTTATTTTATTTTATTTTTATTTTTATCATTTTAAACATTACAGCAAGATACTTCTCACTTACAGAAAACAGAAATGCAATAGACCAGATCCACAGATATCACATTTTAAATCTTAACATAATTAAGCACTATTGCAATCCCCTTTAAAGAAAATTATCTCAGAGGGGCAGGTAATATAAGGGAGTCAAACAAGAAAATAATGCATGAAAAAGGCTTAATGTGAAATAAGGCATTCATTTATAATATGATCTTCTCACTAAAGTTACTTAATGGAGGTAGTAACTATCCTCCTAGCATTAAGGAAGGATTTTAGCTGCTCAGGGTAGAAAAAAATAAAACACTCCGTTGGAGTTTTCACGACACATTTACAGGGATATTTTAGAACAAATGAGAACCCCAGAGCAGCAACTTGAGACCTCAGTGCAAGAAATTCACGTCTCCTGTCCTGTGTGACAGGAGCAAAATCTGGAAATACCCGTATCTGTATGCTCCGAAAGGGCAATTCTATATTTCTAAAATATCTTTTCATGATTTCAGCAATATCTTTTTCTGAAATAAAAGAGACCATTAACGTGGCACATTCATAGTATTCAGCAGTGGAATCTTCCAAAATGTAGTCAAGTTCCCTTTATTTACACTGGTTTGTAACATATCTCTATTCCTAGCTGTTACTGGTAGATAATAGAGCTTATTCACTAAAGGTATCTCTCCCTCCTGGAATTTCAAAATCTCCATGAAATATTTTTTAAGTGTGATATAAGGGAGTTCAGTTACAATCTTAGAGAAATTGAGAAATCTTAAATTTAAATGGCTGGAATGATTCTCTAAATGCTCCAACCTGCGGGAAACCACATTAAGGTCCTTCACAACTTTTGTGTTGCAATCTTGGGATTTCATCAATCCAGCTTCCTCTGTTTCCAGTCTCAGCTTAATTTCTTGTAACTGAGTGTCGTGAGTGTCCAACTTATAATCAACCGTTTCAAGTTTATTCTAAAAATCCCCGACTGACCTCACTAATGCTGCCATTAGGTCCTAGATAGCTTCCAACGTGATCTTTTCTGGCTTACTGGGCATCTGAAAGCGGGGCCGCTGGAAAAACTCACCCGCTTTCACCACAGGAGATAATCCGGCCAGAAGAACTTCCCCTTCAATGGCAGCAGTCACTCCTCCCAAAACCTCTGTTTCCCTTTCCCGTGTCAAGATAGACTCGGGAGGTGTAGAAGTCAAAACTTCCACTCCTGAAAGTTCAAGGCACACAGGAGGCTGTAACGGTGCTTTGGCGACCTCTGCTCTCTGACTTCCTCCTGCTGCAGTCGCGTTTGCCACGTCATGGTTCTGCGACTCAGCAGCCTGGGAGCAGCTGGGGAAAGTAGTGATCTCGGGCATACGAGGATCCGGGGGACTCAGAGTGACTTCTCCTAGCGAGACCAATGCTCCCTCGCCGGCTCCCACAACGGAGGCTTCTCCTCCCGATTCAAATGCTCTTGCAGGCACGAAAGAGGTGATTAAGCGCTGAGTGTTAATAATCTCCGATTCTGAAGGAAAGATTCTGAGCTTTCCTTTTCTTTTAGCCGGCATTTTTGAACAAGAAAATTGCAAGTAACAAGAGCTCAGTGTTCCGTGTCTGCTCATGCCACCATCTTGCCCCCCATGTTCTTATGTTCTAACCTTGTTCCTATCCAATGTATCAAGTTTATTGGACATGGATAGACTCCCTGGAGAAGAGAGTGCTCCTCCCGTCGGAGCAGGCATTTTGCCTTTGAGCCTTGATCCAGACCCTTCTACAGTGGGATCAAGTCCTGGCTTGAGATGTTCTGATTATCCTGGGACCCATGATAGCAGTGATGCATGTGGTTCCCATGACCCATCTCAACATGGGGATTCTGCAGTGGGGCCTCCATTCTCAGTGGGATCATTTGCTTCAGCTCTTGAAGTTCCTGATGAGGATTA
Source organism: Rhinatrema bivittatum (assembly GCF_901001135.1). Taxonomy (NCBI): domain Eukaryota; kingdom Metazoa; phylum Chordata; class Amphibia; order Gymnophiona; family Rhinatrematidae; genus Rhinatrema; species Rhinatrema bivittatum. The sequence goes on along the minus strand of NC_042621.1, from coordinate 300,462,702 downwards.
CTGGAGATATGATGGGGTCTCTCCACTGGTGGCTAGGCCCAAACTTTCTGGAGATGGGAGCCCCACTTCAGCTTCTACCTCATCAGGTAATGCTAGCAGTGGATGAGTCCACCAGAGGATGGAGTGTACATACAGGCTCCTTCCAGAAGCAAGGAATCTAGTAATCATAGAACATCTGTTTCAGATTAATCTCCTGGAGCTACAAGCAATTGGACATGCACTGAGAGTATTTTTTAATATCTCCTTCGGAGAAAGAGAATTCTGTTCCAAACCAACAACGAAATAGCAATGTTCTGCATCAACAAGTAAGAGAACACAGGTTCATGGACGCTCTGCCACTAATCCCTAAGAATTTGCGAGTGGGCTTGCAACCAGAGAGCCTTTCTACAGTCAACCTTCCCAGGATCTCCAACATGTTGCTGTATCAGCCAAGTGTTTCATCACTACGAGCCTCTAAATCAAATGGTGGCAGACAGGTTGTTTGATCTCTGGGGTCTCCTGTCGATCAGTTTATTCACATCAGAGAACAACAGAAAAGAAGAAAGATTGTATTCCATTCTTCAAAGCAAATTCAGATGTGCTCCGGATGCTTTTCTATTCATGTGGGATGCAGATCTGCTGTAAGCTGCATCTGAATATGTGGTCAGTCAGACACGATTTGCAAAGACCTGGATGTGTTTTGGAAGTCTGCAACTGCTGGTGTCCCACAGCTGGCAGAGAGGGCATAAATTCCAATTCATAGTAGCCTTGATGACTATTGCTGCTCTGTGAACTTGTGTCATTTCAACCTCTTTTTGTATCTTTGTACAATGTATATATGCATATATTTCTGTGCAATTAACAGTTTGACAAACTGGTGTTGCTGGGGGAATATTTTAGCATACATAAGCTCCTGGACTTTGAAGGATTACCAGGACTTTCTCAAGAAAATATGAAAAAGGAAGGTTACGTTATTTCAAGTCAAAACAAAAGTGACATTTCACAGTTAAGTTTGTAACATGTCTTAACTTGATAAATTGTTGATTTTTGTACTTGATATATTTATTTGTATATAATTTATATATTGTTTAAAAACAAATAATATGAATGATCTTCAATAAAAAAAAGTGACTTTATTTGCACAGTCAGAGGTATGAATCTTTATTCAAAATTATGCACATTTTCCACAAAATTGTCACATAATTTTGAAAAATCTGCCATAGAATTTGCTAACTTTTGCCACAGAATCTGGAAAAATCTGCCAAAGGAAACCAAGGGATCAGGTTATAACTGGGTAAAAATAAAGGTATAAGGTATCTGTGAGAAGAGGAATCTTATATTATTGAGTTTTCCAATTAATTGCAACACAAAATCTCTTTTTAAAGAAATAAATTCTTCTAGTTATTTTTTGTTAATTTGACTGATAGTTGGCTTCTGCTCCTTAGGGTTCCATCTTTGGGACCAACCTAGTAACTCGCAGCCATTTAAATATTACAGAATAGAGATTTGCCAGATTTATTTTGTGATGAAAACTGCACAAAATTGTGGATTTTATCACAAATTACATTTCCCCAAGGCATAGTTAAATTTTGTGGAAAATTTCACTGAATGATATGATTTCCAACTCCACTCAAGTCTTGGTAGTGCCAGTTCTTGCTAGGGGCCTTGGAACATAGCTTCCTCTGGCATCCCCAGCCCCTACTATCCTGGGGAGCAGAGGGCAGTGCAGTATTTACCACTGAGCCGGTAGTTAGCTTTTGAACTGATATCATATCTTCATGTCTCAAGTGGGCTGTGTTCCCTGTCCTAGCATGCGCTTCAGCTGTCTGAGAAATGACAGGACTCCTAACAAAGCACTATCCTAAAGGGCTATATTATTTTATGAAATGGATTTCTGTTACAGCTTGGAAAGATAAAGATAGATATCTTTGTTCTTCTGCATTTACACTAATAGAATCTTGAATGCTTTTCTAGCGCTTTTGAAAACGTGTGGTTTTTCCTCTTTTGTACCGCAGGGGAAAATCCATTTAATCAATTTCTGTCAAAAATCCATTTTGCCCTGCTGTTCGGTTCTGATTAGACATCACTTGAAGGATTTTATTTCCATGCTCCCAGCAGCGCCTAAAGCACATTAGGGAGTGTTCAACAAATGGTAAAGGATTTTGCTTGTCCTTTTATGGAGCTTTCTATTAAAGAACAAACCATAATGATTTATTTTAATTATTGATTGGTCAACACCGCATTTTAAACTTTCCTGAAATATATCATGTCTCTGTCACAGTGAGCTATTACAGCTGCTGGAAAATATATTGTTTGATGGCTGTAAGCTGCATCTGCAGTCATTGATATGAAATTGGCCATTTGTACCTTTAATATTTGACGCATCATTTTTGCTTATTATGTGAAAAGCTCAGAGCTACAAAGTATATCATTTAATATTTATTTACAATACTAATTGTAGTTATTAGATTTTTTCAAATTGCAACTTTTTTTGCTAAACAGCACACAGGATTTTCATTTTGATAGCTTTCTTAGGGGCAGATATAATGAGACATGCTGAACCTACCGTGGGTTTTTAATTGTGTTTTAGCTTAGGTTTATGGCACTAACATTGGCCTGGTATGTATAAAGGATTTTAGCGGCAAAAAAACCCACAGTGGGGCCGATGCAATAAAAAGCGCGGAAAGCGGGTGCTGAAAAGTCAGCGCCCACTTTCTTAATGCGCATGGTGCCCGCAAGGGGGGCGCCATGCTATACCCAAATTAGGGGGTCGCGCTAGCAAGGAGGCTTCAGGGTTGCTTGCGCGATCTTAGCGCCTCCTTGCTAACGCGACCCCGCAGCGGCTGCCGGTTACAAAAACTGATGCCAGTAAACTCGGCAGATGGCCGGTTATGAAAACCGATCCCTAGTTTACCTGTGTCGGTCTTCATAACTCAGCGGTTTGCCGAGGTATTTTTTTTTTTTTTAAGTAAAAAAAAAAAAAAAAAAGTACAGAAAAGCAGTTTTTTCTCCAGGCAGGCATTAATTTCTGAGAGCTAAATGTGTGTCTGAGATGCACACTTTTTTTTTTTTTAGTGCAGAGTGAATGAGTAATAGCCGCATTCACTCCGCATCAGACATGCGTTAAATAGGCGCTAATCCCCCTATTGCATTAGGGGGTGGATTAGCGCTTATTTAAGCCGCGTCCAAGTGCGGGTTATACAGTGTGCTCAGCTGAGCGCACTATATTGCATCGGCCTCAGTAGGCGTAGCGCATCTGATGTTAATTGCAGGATAATAGCCTTATTAACTATTACCATGCAATAAAAGTAAGCATGCTGGTGGGGAGGCCTGTCTCCTACTCCTGCTAGAAATTTAACACCTGCTCAGATGCAGGCGTTAAACTTCCCATGGGCCAGCTCGGCAAGTCCTCTCTCCCTCCCCGGAATGGCGAATCACGACTCCCTCACAAAATGAAGTCTGGACTGGGTCCAGGTGTCCTCCCAGCACCCCTCCCCTCTCTTTTTTCTCTGGCTCACCTTTTAAATAAAGTCGGCTGGCAGATCTGGTTCACCTTTTAAAATGAAATCGGCCAGCAGGTCTGGAAGCAGTCCTCTTCCCAGTCCCGTTCCCCTCCCCTTAGAAAATTAAATTGGGCCATGAAACTCCCCAGCTCCCTAAATCCCACCGGGAAGTTCCTGCCCTGTCACTGAGAGCCGATTGGTCCTTTCACTGATACATGTCAGTAAAAGGACCATTCCCCTTTCAGAATTCTGTAAGCACATCCTTCTGAAAGGGGTCTTGTTCTTTTACTGACATATGATAGTGGAGAGACAATTGGCCGACAGTGAAGGAATCAACCTAATAAATGAAGGTTGACCGACGTGCCGCAAATGCGCAGTAGAGAGCAGCTCTACTGCGCATGTGCGGGCGAGCACGTCGGTCTTAGGCAGCGTAAAGAAAAAAAAACATGGCGGCGGCGGGTGGTGGTAGCGGGCGGCGGCAGCGGCTGCGGGTGGCAGCGGCGGTAGTGGTGGGCGGCGGCGGCAGCGGCCAGTAGCGAGGGAGGGAGGAGAGAGAGAGAGAGAGGGAGGGATGGACTGAGTGGGAGGGAGGGACTGAGTGGGAGGGAGGGAGGGATTGAGTGAGGGGGAGGGACTGGGAGGGAGGGACTGAGTGAGGGGCAGGGACTGGGAGGGAGGGACTGAGTGGGAGGGAGGGAGGGATTGAGTGAGGGGGAGGGACTGGGAGGGAGGGACTGAGTGAGGGGCAGGGACTGGGAGGGAGGGACTGAGTGAGGGAGAGGGAGGGAGGGACTGAGTGAGGGGGAGGGACTGGGAGGGAGGGAGGGACTGAGTGAGGGGCAGGGACTGGGAGGGAGGGACTGAGTGAGGGAGAGGGAGGGAGGGACTGAGTGAGGGGGAGGGACTGAGTGAGGGGCAGGGACTGGGAGGGAGGGACTGAGTGAGGGAGAGGGAGGGAGGGACTGAATGAGGGAGAGGGAGGGAGGGACTGAGTGAGAGGGAGGGAGGAGTGGGTGAGTGTGTGGGAGGGAGGTAGGGGGTGGGGAAGAGTGAGGGGAGAGGGAGAATGAGGGAGAGGTGAGAGACAGGGATGTGAGTAAGTGGAAGGGGGAGAGGAAGAATGAGGGAGAGGTGAGAGACAGGGATATGTGAGTAAGTGGAAGGGAGAGAGGGAGAATGAGGGAGAGGTGAGAGACAGAGATGTGAGTAAGTGGAAGGGTAAGAAGTTGTGGAGCAGAGAAAAAGGGAGTGGAGGAGGGCTGAGGGGGAGGGGATGGGATTGAGAGAGGGTGGGGAGTGACTGAGGGAAGGGGAGGGAGGTGAGAGTGAGGGGAAGAAGGCAGTGGGAGACAGAGGGTGAGTAAGACTGAGTGGAGGAAAGGGGAGGAGTGAACGAGGGGAAGGGGGAGAGAGGGAGAAAAAGTGTAGAAGGGTGCTGTGTTAGAAAATGGACTGAAAACAAAATGTAATGTAGCCCGTTTTAACGGGCTTAACGGCTTGTAAATAAATAAATTAATATTCTGCAAGGGATGCACCTCTTGTAGCAGAAGAGGACCAGAAAGCTCATCTGCATATATTTCCCAGCAGCCTCCGGAAGAGGATTCCCGAGGTCACTGCGAGCAATCTAGACTTCAGGCTCCACAGCGTCCCAACTTCCAGAGGTCTCGCACCCCTTGCAGCAGAAGAGGACCAGAAGGCTCATTTGCATACCTTATCTCAAAGCTGCTTACTATAAATTTACTATAACTAATAAACCAAAAGAGCAAAAGAATGAGAATATATCCCCACAATATGATCTCACTCAAACTTGTATATCTTGGATAATGGATTCAAAATTTAAAATTTCTGATTGACCCTCATATAGCACTAGCTGGGCATGAAAACATTCGAGTTCCCAGTAAAAAGGAAGTGCTAAGGTCTAATTATCGGTCACTATGCAGTTATTCACAAAACTGTTTTTTAATATATTTTTGTTTTGCAATTAAAAATTGTAATTAAGTAGACTTATCTTAAATATATCAGGATTGAACAATGAAGGCAGTAAACTCTGGTGCACCCTATCACGGTCTTCTGCTGTGCAGCGCTTAACTCCTTTACTACAGATTTTATACAGAAAAATTTCAATTCAAAGCGAGTTAATAAGGTGGGTAACTAGGTAGTTATAAACAGATTAATTGTAATGTTTTGAGGGTCTTTGACAGACTAATATAAAATAAATCAATGGACTAAAAGTACTATAAATTAGCTTTACATCCTTACTCCCTTAGAAATTTTAACTCGATAATAAATCAACACAACTAAAATGGAGATAAAAATCCAGCAGTGGGAGGGAGGCTTTCTAGTCCTTTGCACTGAATGCCACATGTATGATTATCTCCCAGCCAGCGAAAGGTTGTTTATGTGCACTAAGTGCATGGAGCTCCTGGCCCTCAGAGAATGAATCCAATCTATGGAGGCTAAAGTGGCAGACTTGGAGGAGCTAAGGGAGTCAGAGAAGTACCGTATATAGAGGAGACCTTTGGGGTCAAAGTAGAGAAGTCCCATTGCCAATCTGGCAGAGGAGAAAGGTCAACTGGAAGGAGAGTATCACCTTAGTGAGGCAGGAAGCAATCTTGTAGCTAGGACCTGCCCTCAAGTTGATGTAGTATCCTCTCACACTGAGGATATGTCTCCAGAGGCATGTGGCCAAGAGGGAAGGGTTAGTATGATTAGTTGATGATTTCATTATTAGGAAGATAGATAGCTGAGTGGCTGGTGGACGAGAGGATCACTTAGTAACCTGCCTGCCTGGTGAGAAGGTGGTGGACCTATGCATCACATATTTTAGGATTTTAGATAGTGCTGGGGAGGAACTGGCTGTCTTGGTATATGTGGGTATCAATGACATAGGAAATTGCAGGAAGGAGTTCTGGAAGCCAAATTTAGGATTTTAGATAGAGAGCTGAAATCCAGAACCTGCAGGGTAGCATTCTCAGAAAAGCTCCCCATTCCACATGCAGGACCCCAGAGGCAGGCAGAGCTCCAGAGTCTCAATGCATAGATGAGACAATGGTACATGAAAGTGGGTTGTAGGTATTGTTAGGACCTGTGCATCATTTTGGTGAAGGGGGGTCTTTTCTGAAAGGATGGGCTCCACTTTAACCAGGGTGGAACCAGGCTGTTGCTTTGTGTGAACAATTACTATGCTACCCCCTCTTCATTCAGTTTTTCTTTTTTAACACTGTAAAGGAGTGGCCATACTACTGCTCCCTTAACCTGTGTGGGACCAGGCTAGATGCCTGGTCCACCTTAAAACCCATAGAGGGAGAGAGTTCTATGGGCGGGATGGAACAGCTCCCCTATGAGGAAAGGCTGAAGAGGTTAGGGCTATTCAGCTTGGAGAAGAGACAGCTGAGGGGGGATATGATAGAGGTCTTTAAGATCATGAGAGGTCTTGAGCGTGTAGATGTGAATCGGTTATTTACACTTTCGAATAATAGAAGGACTAGGTGGCATTTCCCGTTGATAGCAGGCTGATTTAGCCATGCTGTATGGGAGCATGTCATGATCCTGGTAGGCGGAGCTTCCTTCAGTGAGTCACAGAGTTTTTAACTCTGTGCAGCTGCGTGGTGTGTTCCCGCACGAATCAGCCATCTTCCCTTCAGTCTATTTTTTTCCGCGAGCCAAATACACGCAGGTTTTTTTTCACTCTCAGCGAAGTAACATTTTTTCGCCTGAATTTTTTTCGAATGTCACCCCGAGCGTGCCGTCATCGCGTGGAGTGGATTGAGCGCCTCAAAACATCAGGTGCTTATGCCCCGACGCCATCGGCGCAGTCTTCGCTCAGCCAGGTGAAGACAGCATCGACATCCCACAAGGAACGGGCCTCCTCCCTGGGACCACGGGAGAAGCTGCGACACTCATCAAGAGCTGGGCCCAGGTACACTTTACCTACAGAGCCCACAAATTGCACCAGGGGTCGAGAATTGTTCCCCCTGCTCCTATAAAGGCCCCAGCTGTGTCGTCCAAGGCACAGGGATCTGTTCCCGGCACTTCGCAGCCTAGAGCACCATCTGCGTCGAAGCATACGGCGCATGACCGACGCTCATTGTCTACGACGCATACACCGTCCTCAACGCAATCAAAGCATCTTGAGATGCATACGACATCCATGAAGCACCTAGCGCAGTCCACAACGCATATGAAGCAGCCTGCTCCACTCACGACGCCTTCAACGCAGGATGCACCGTGTACGACGCCACTGAGGTGTACGGAGCAGCCTACAAAGCTATCAAAGCCAGCTCCGCAGTTCACAGTGCCATCGACGCAAACTGGGCACTCTCCGGCGCCATCGATGCATAAAGACCCTTTACAGCATCTGCCTTATAAAAAACGTAAAACCAAGACAGACTCCGGGTCCAGACACAAACACCGAAGGTCTAAAGGAAAACTGGCTTCATCCTCGATGCACTCGGGCCCTCCTCTCATTCCAGAGCAACCCTTTCGGATGTAGATGTGGAAGATTTCTCTGACCTTCCGTCTCCTTCATCTAAGGTGACGTCCAGTAGTGCAAACTCTATATCTTCAGACATATCTTCTGCATCCAAACTTAGAAGCCATTCACTGGCCTTACATCCACCTTCTCCTAAAAGATTAAAACCTCCAACAGGTCTTTATTCTCAAGAATTTCCACATCCCTGTCCACCTTCCGGAACAGGTCGAGCCAGAACACAGCAGGTATCCATATCTACTCTGGCTATTCATAGCCCGCCCAATTCCTCTGGAATCCCACCCAAACCTTCTCACACAAGAAGGAATAAATCTACTCCAACCTATGCACCACTCTCTTCACTTAACAGCGTGGAGATTGAGAGGCAAATATTAAGTCACCTTGCACTTACAACTCCTGTTGAAGATGTCCTTAAAGCTTGTGGAAAAGCCTTCACCAGACAAAGGAAAATGGTTTCGTTATTCGCAATTGTGTGCTCACTTCAAACTTGATCCTTTTTCCACAACCGTAGCAGAGTTGCTTCAATATCTGCATCACCTTTACGACTCTGGTCTTGCCACTTCATCGGTATGGGTACATATCAGTGCGATTGCGGCTTTCCACGATACAGACAGAGGTCTTCCGATTTCACATCACCCCCTAATCTCCAGATTCATGCATGGCTTACTCCACCTCCATCCACCAACAATGAAATTTCCAGTTCCCTGGGACTTAAATATCGTTCTGGAGCAGTTAATGTTGTCCTCCTTCGAACCACTGGACAACTCACAATACTTGACATGGAAAACAGTGTTCTTGGTGGCGGTTACATCTGCAAGGAGAGTCTGTGAACTTCAAGCTCTAGTTCACTACCCTCCATATCTAGAGTTCTTCCATGACAAAGTCATTCTTCGACCTCATCCAACCTTTTTACAGAAAGTAATCTCTCCGTTCCATGTAAATCAACAATCACACTACCAATATTCAAGCCGAAACCACATATCCATGATAGGGATCAACAGTTGCATTCACTTGATTGCAAACGAGCTCTGGCGAACTACAAGCAGAGAACTGAATCGCAGTCTAGACCATCCCAGCTCTTCCTTTCTTTCAATCCTAATGCTCCGACACAGCCAGTCTCAAAAAGGACCATTGCCAGCTGGTTATCTCAATGCATCCAATTCTGTTATAACAAACGTTCCATAAAATTGGGTTCTAAACCTCGAGCACACCAGATCAGAGCCACAGCAGCATCGTTGGCGCACCTCAAAAGAGTTCCGATAATATATATTTGCTAGGCTGCAACGTGGTCCTCCTTACATACATTTACGTTGTACTACTGCCTACAGCTACAATCCACCTCAGATGCTGCACTAGGTTCAGCAGTCTTGTTCATCCTTCAACAATGATAAGACTATCTACCTTTATAGGGATGGATGTCCTACACCACTGTAGACAAAGCTGGACACCATCTATAGCTTGAGACTCCCATACAGCATGGCTAAATCAGCTTGCTAGCAACAGGAAAAAGCAAGTTTGCTTTCCGTAGATAGCAGATGATTTAGCCATGCGTTCCTGCCCTCTTCCCTAGACAGTCAAAAAAAAAAAGGGCATTTGCTAATGCATTCCATCTTGGATACAAAGAGACTGAAGGGAAAATGGCTGATTCGCACGGGAACACACACGGCGCAGCTGCACAGAGTTAAAAACTCTGTGACTCACTGAGGGAAGCTCCACCTACCAGGATCGCGACACGCTCCCATACAGCATGGCTAAATCATCTGCTATCTACGGAAACATTGTTTACGGTAAGCAAACTTGCTTTTCCATGAAGTTAGCAAGTAGCACATTTAAGACTAATCAGAGAAAATCCTTTTTCACTCAACGCACAATAAAGCTCTGGAATTTGTTGCCAGAGGATGTGGTTAGTGCAGTTAGTATAGCTGTGTTTAAAAAAGGTTTGGATAAGTTCTTGGAGGAGAAGTCCATTAAGTGCTATTAATCAAGTTTACTTAGGGAATAGCCACTGCTATTAATTGCAACAGTAGCATGGGATCTTCTTAGTATTTGGGTAATTGCCAGGTTCTTGTGGCCTGGTTTGGCCTCTGTTGGAAACAGGATGCTGGGCTTGATGGACCCTTGGAATGATCCAGCATGGCGATTTCTTATGTTCTTATGTTCCTTCTGAGCAGGATATGGCACCTAAGATCGAGAGGCCCCACATCTGCAGGAGATGGCGCTATTGGGTGCGAAAGCCGGCAGCGATAACACCGTGGTGGTGCAATCACTGCCGGCTTTCGCAGGCCCGCCCCCCGTTACCGCACGATTCAGAAAACTTTGCGAAGATAGAAAATCCAGGCTTAAGTTTGGTCATCCCATTGACTTGTCCTAAAATTAGCCAGATAAACGTATCTGGCTAACTGTAGGATAACTGGTTATATTCAGTGGCATGGCTGCACCGCTGACTATGTAGGCTAAGTTAGCCGAAAACATTTATCTGGCTAACTTGTTAAGCCACAGAGCAACTGAATATGAACCTCTCAAAGTACAGTCTTTTGAGGTCAAAGTATTTATCTATTTATTTATTTATATGTCACCTAAAACAAATCCCTAAACAGCTACAAACCAACATATATAATATTAAAACATTTAAGACACATACAAAGACCAAAACAATAGCATACACATTTCTAATCCTGGGCAATTGCAGTAAAGAGACAAATATCCCAATAGCATGTATATTATATTTACATGCACTGCTGGAGTGCCAGCTAAAAAACTCTGCACACACATATGCTCCCTCTCTCACACACACACACATGCTCATATTCCCTCTTTCACACAAATGCTCCACTCGCCCATGAATATCCACTTTCTTACTTGCATACACATGCTCCCACTCCCTCCCTTTCTCACACTCACATGTACACACATATATTTGCTCCCTCTCTCTAAGACACACGTAAGCTCTCACACATACAGACATGCTCACTCTCTTGCAGGCACACACATTCACTCATGTAGGATCCACAGAGACTGCCTCATCACTTGGCCACCAGGAAGGATGGGATACCCCAGCGGCCGCAGGGCCTCTTCACTTGGCTCCTGGGCAGGATGAGAACCTCTGGCAGCTTTGGAGCCTTTCTTCACTTGGACACTGGGCAGAATGGGATCCCACAATGACCTGTGGGGCCTCTTCTTCAGTCAGGCCACTGGGCAGGATGGGATCTCCTGGTGGCCACAGGGTCTTCTCTTTGGTCGGGCCACCAAGCAGGGTGGGATGCCCTAGTGGCCCACAGGACATGTGTTTTGATTTTGTCTGCTGAGCAGCCTCATCACACCCTGACAATGGCACCTCCCTACCTGCAGAGCTCTTCAATGAGCTCTGCTCCTAGCCACCAAAGCCTTCTCCAACTCAGCCTGTGTACAGCCTCCTATCCACCAGGAGTCCTCAGTGAACCTAGTCTTCAGCCTTGTCAAGCTCCTCCTCTATGCCTGCACCACTCCTAAACTACAATCCTACAAAATCCAACCTTGCCAAACCCTCCTCAATTTTGCATGGAGTCGCTCTTGGCTCCTTGCCCTAGCCCCTGTTTCCTTGTCTTGCCTTGTGGCCTTCTGGCCTTCTTGCTGTTTGCCTTGCAGCCTACCCAGGCCTATCTTTACCTTGTGGCAGAAGGGCCTTCTTGTTCCTTGGCTTGCCTTGTGGCCTAAGGGCGTTGCTCCTTTCCCTGCCTTATGGCCTAAATAGGCCTTCCCCTGACTTCTGGCCTATCTAGGCTTTGCCTTGCTCTGTGGCCTGTCGAAGCCTCTCCTTGCCTTGCCCCTCGGGGCCTTACCTTGCTACCCTCTACGGAATTTCTGTATCGCTGCCTTTGGACCTTTATGTTCCTTTTTCCATATTGTCCTTGTCTTTCCCTGACCTGTCTTGTCTTCATCCATTCCTTGCCTGCACTCAAGCCTCAGATCCAGTCCTTGCCTGAATTCAAGATCCAGTTCCTGTCCTTGCCTGCATTCAAGATCCAGTTCCAGTCCTTGCCTGCACTCAAGCCCCGGTTCCAGTCCTTGCCTGAACTCAAGATCCAGTTCCAGTCCTTGCCTGCACTCAAGCCCTAGTTCCAGTCCTTGCCTGCACTCAAGCCCCAGTTCAAGTCCTTGCCTGCACTCAAGATCCAGTTCCAGTCCTTGCCTGCATTCAAGATCCAGTTCCAGTTCTTGCCTGCACTCAAGCCCCAGTTCTAGTCCTTGCCTGCACGCAAGATCCAGTTTCAGTCCTTGCCTGCAATCATGCCCCAGATCCAGTCCTTGCCTGAACTCAAGCCCCAGTTCCAGTCCTTGCCTGCATTCAAGTTCAGTCCTTACCTACACTTTGTTCTAGTTCAAGCTGCAGTCCTTATCTGCACTCACCATGACGTGTTGCCACTGCAGCCAAATCCTACTGACCCCCGGATCTCAAGGGCGCAAGCTGTGGGGGAGGGGGCTGGCTAGGCAGAAAACCTGCTGCCCCATGACACTCCTTGGGTGGTGTACTCTGAGTCCAGCCAGCCAACCATGACAGCAGGATGGGCTCCCCTGGCAGTGTTGTGCCCCTGCCCGCAGCTGCTCCGCGGACAGGGCCTTACCTTTTCTACTGCGATCCAGTCTGCCACCGAGCTGTGCTGCCTCCTCCACTTCGCGGACCTGCTGCTATGCTGCAGGCCCTCCCGCGCGGCTGGAGCCATGCCTCCGACCATCTTCGGGGAGAATTCCCCCCACCGGGAATCTTCATCTCTTCGCGGCCTGTGCTGCCGCCGGAGCTCCTCCACTTCGGGGGAATCCCCTTGCAGGGATTCCCCTCCACCGCGGCCCAAGTGCTGCCGCAGACTCCTCTTCATGGCAGGAAGCCGCCAACACCGTCTCCTCTTCCTCAGGGCCGGTCCAGCCCTAGCACTGCTCCTCTTCAGCAGCAGGAGCTGCCTCCAGCCTTTCTTCTTCGCTCCTCAGCCTTCGGATGGATCAACAGCCTCCAGAGTCCATCTTCGGATTCACACCATCTTCAGAGTAACACCCTCCAGAGCTTCCATCCTTGGAGTTCCACTGTTCAAACGTGGTTATCTTCAAGCTCCTATCCAGAAGACTTCGTCTTCAAATCTTCTCTCTTCGTGATGTCTTCTTCATGATGTCTTCGTCTAACGTCCAGGTCTTCCCTGTCATCAACCTTCTTCATGGTATGTTCCAGTCTCAGGCTTTCCTTCCATAAGCCTCAGGATCCCTTGTCTATTCGTAGATGTCCCTGACACTCCAAAGTCTTGATACCCTGACATCCCGAAGTCCGCCTGTTCTGAGTCCCAGATGTCTTGGTATCCCAACATCCTTCATCAGATGTTCGTCCGTCTTCTTCTTCTACAAAGACTTCCAGATCCTACCCTAAGCAGAGGCCTATTCCTGCAGTCGTCCATCTCTTCAGATGTCCAGGTATCCTGATGTCAAGATGGCTTCTCTGAGGTACTGCCCTCTGCGTACCTCTCTCTTCACTACATTTCTTTATCCTGGAGAACATGTCAGCAGATCTTGGTGTTCCCCAGACTTTCCAATCAGTCTATGCTTGATAGATTGGAATCTCTCCGTTGGACTTCGTCGAGTGCTGCCTGACTCCTCTCCGTCTGGTGCTCCTTCCATTCCTAGCGTGGTCCGCGACCAGCCTCCGGGTTGTGTAGGGCGCGCAGCAGACAAGGTGGTTCGCGACCAGCCCTTGGGCTGTGTAGGGCACCTTGAAGGATAGCACTCCCTAACTTCAAGAGTGTTCCTCTTCCTCGTCTCCAAGAGTCTCGTCTTCGTCTTCGAGTACGCCTCTTCTTCATCCATGTCCAGGAGTCCTCATCTAGTCCAAGTTCCAGAAATCTTCCTTCTTCTATGAACTCTGACTCTTAGCTCTCCAGACCAGGAGTCCCCTGTTCCAGTTCCATTCTTCATGAGTTCGAACTGTGTCCAAGCTCGCACTTGCTTTCCTATCCACGGGGCATCTTGGGGCTCCTCTCTGAGTTATCTTGTGGACCAGGGACTCACATTCACACAGGAGCAAGTGATCACGCCTCTATGCCCCTTCCCAGGGTTTCCTGCACACATTCACCACGGAATACGTAGCTACAAGTCGAGTCCGCAACAGGCAGCCATGGGGTCTTGTCTATTCAGCTGCTTCTCTGCGGCCTCCAATGGGAAGGGATTCAGACAATGGTGCGAAGGCTGCCCCCTGTGCAGTTGATGGTGCCAGTCCTGCTTATAACAATAAAATATGTGCTTTTATTTCAGTGTTGGTTCACAGGGAGAATCTATCATTACACTGGCTACACTCCTGGGTAAAGCTATATATCCAAGTGTGCAGATGTTGTAAGTAATAATGATGAGGTTTGATGTAAATTAAATAAAAGTATGTTTTAACAAACATCCTTATGGTGGAATTGTATTCCCTTTCGGCTTTTGTCAGTGAGCTCCTCCATAATGATGATAATTATAAGAAAATATATGCTGTAGGCTCACTCAGCAAACATCATTATAACAAATGCTTACTTATGAAAACCTAGTTCTGTCACTGTAAGAGAGAGGCTTTTGTTTGTATTTGCATGGTTAAATTGGGTTATATTCCTCATTGGGGTTTTTTGCATAAAATCTTTCAGGCTCTTTTTTTTTTCCCTTAGTGGTCAGCAAAATGCATGTTCAAGCATGTGTTAGCAGATGGGTGTGGCCAAGTCATCATAATAAAGCATGAGCATTGCAGAATTAATCCCTCCTTTTGCTCATGGGAGACCTGGTCGTAAGGTCTAAATGCAGCATCAGGAAGTAAGATCTTGTGGCCACTACTTCAGGAGCCTTTTTCTCAGAAATGTGAATGTCAGTGCCAATCTTTCTCTGAATAGTGTGTGAAGGAAGAGGGTTCTCCACCCATAAACAGCAAAGCCAAGGCATTGAATTTCTGACTTTATTTGGAACCACTCAGCGTTCTGGTTGAATTAACAAGAATCAATAATCAAGAAGAATTATTCAAACCTTTTCAAAATTCAGTTTAGAATGTAAGCCAGAGCAGTTTTCTTCTATCAGGAATCCCGCTGAGAAAATTTTATAAGCGTGACAAATGTCTGAGGAAGAGTTCTGGTGGAGGTTCTTTTCCAATCAGGAGCCTGGAGTTTGCATATCTACTTGTAGATTAATGCCACACTCTTTTTTCCAGAGGCATTATTGCCATTATAAACTATATGGGGTAATGTGCATATTTTTCCTTTCCTTTTTATTTTTTTGGCCTGGCTGTTTTGTCCTGCTCCTTTAGTGTTCCAGCTCAATTAGAACCAGCCTCTGTTGTGAGCTGTCAATTGTAATTACCCAGAGATTTTCACACTCTTTTATATCACCCTCCCAACTCTGCCCAGTCTTTGCAGTGACAGCCCTCAGTCTGGAGCTATAGCCTTGGCTCTTCCTGGAGCTCTGCTGCATTCTCTCCCAACTCCCCTATCTTAATAATTGCAATGTCAGTCCTTGGTTAGGGATCATGCAGCAGGGTCCATTCCAGAGCCTTGGAAGCATGGACCCTAAATCCAGCAGCTAGGTGTCGCTGTTGCATGATGGCTGAGACTCCCTCTCCACAGGAGGCATCCCCAGCTGGCCAGTGAAGTCAAATGCGGGTCCTCCACAATGCCACTAAGTCACTAGGCCAGCCTTCTCTGGTATTTTTGAAAATAGACATGAACGTTTGAAATAGTTAAGCAAATGAAAAGCGTTTCTAGGGATTGAATACTCTTTATTACTACCAAACACTGCTTGTAGTCAGAATGACCATAATTGACAGTGCCCTTGGCAGTGGGTATTTGCATGAGATTATTTCTTAAACAAATACCATTATATCATAAATATTTCTATCAAAGGCTCCATCATTGTTTTAGTATGGAAATTAGGTTCTTCCTTTCTTTGTCTCTCTCCTGTTGGCTCCTTTTTCTGTATCCCCATGCATCTTGATGCCGTTCGATCACCAGTGGGTTTCAACTGTCAGTGAATGCTAAATGGAAATTGAATCTGATTGGCTGATTGACACACTTTTTTTTTCTAATTAAGCATTAATTACTGACAGTAAGGACAGTGGGAACTGAACATCCAAAGTAGTCATGGGAACAACCCACCACTAGGATATGCATGACTGTCAATGGCAATGCTTGACTGACATGGAATACTTGACTGTCAAGGACAAAAGTGAAAAAAGATCTAGGCATCATAGTGGATAATACTTTAAAATCATCGGCTCATTGTGCTGCAGCAGACAAAAAAGCAAACAGAATGTTAGGAATTATTAGGAAGGGAATGGTGAATAAACGGAAAATATCATAATGCCTCTGTATCGCTCCATGGTGAGACCGCATCTTGAATACTGTGTACAATTCTGGTCGCCGCATCTCAAAAAAGATATAGTTGCGATGGAGAAGGTACAGAGAAGGGTAACCAAAATGATAAAGGGGATGGAACAGCTCCCCTATGAGGAAAGGCTGAAGAGGATAGGGCTGTTCAGCTTGGAGAAGAGACGGCTGAGGGGGGATATGATAGAGGTCTTTAAGATCATGAGAGGTCTTGAATGAGTAGATGTGAATCGGTTATTTACACTTTCGAATAATAGAAGGACTAGGGGGCATTCCATGAAGTTAGCAAGTCTGACTAATCGGAGAAAATTCTTTTTCACTCAATGCACAATAAAGCTCTGGAATTTGTTGCCAGAGGATGTGGTTAGTGCGGTTAGTGTAGCTGGGTTCAAAAAAGGTTTGGATAAGTTCTTGGAGAAGTCCATTAACGGCTATTAATCAAATTTACTTAGGGAATAGCCACTGCTATTAATTGCATCAGTGGCATGGGATCTTCTTAGTGTTTGGGTAATTGCCAGGTTCTTGTGGCCTGGTTTAGCCTCTGTTGGAAACAGGATGATGGGCTTGATGGACCCTTGGTCTGACCCAGCATGGCAATTTCTTATGTTCTTATGTACTATTCAAGTAGCTCTGGATGCCATATTTAGCATACATTTGAATACTGTGTGCAGTTCTGTTCGCCACATCTCAAAAAAGATATAGTTGCAATGGGTAAAGTGCAGAGAAAGGCAATCAAGATAAGGGGCATGGAATGATTCCCCTATGAGGAAAGGCTAAAGAGGTTAGGGCTGTTCAGTTTGGAGAAGAGACGACTGAGGGAAATATGATAGAGGTCTACAAAATCATGAAAGGAATTAAACAGGTTAATATAAATCAGTTATTTTCTCTCAGATAATAGAAGGATTAGGGGGCACTCCATGAAGTTAGCAAATAGCTCATTTGAAACAAATCGAAGACAATTCTTTTTCACTTTGTGCATGGTTAAGCTCTGGAATTCATTGCCAGAGGATGTGGTTACAGCAGCTAGTGTCACTAGGTTTAGAAAAGGCTTGGATAAGTTCCTAGAGGAAAAATCCATATACTACTATTAATCAATAAGGAATAGTAGCTTGCGATCTATTTAATGTTTGGGTACTTGCCAGGTACTTACAACTTAGATTGGCCATTGTTGGAGACAGGATGCTGGGCTTGATGAACCCTTGGTCTGAACCAGTATGGCATATCTTAAATTTCTATGTTCTTAGGTTTGTATAGTGCGGCATATGTCATGTAGCACTATAGAAATGTTAAGCAGTAGTAGTAGTAGGTGACTCATCTGTGTTGGAACAAAGTTTTATACCTGTTGAGGAGGTTAAGTTAATTCTACTAAAGCCAGATCTGCAAGCTATATCTAGGGCCAGCTTAGTTAATTAAAGAATGCTTTTCCAATTCAACTGACCCTCTTTTACTTATCGGGGGGAAATTTTCAAAGGGCCTTCTGTGAGTAAAATAGTGTTTTACCCATGAAATGGCTTTTTACAGAATTGCATGCCTGATATGCAGGTAAATGTATGCACATGTCCTATTTGCACACAAGTTTACCTGGACTGATTGGTGGCGATCTTAGGGGAAGAGGATTGGATTTACATGCAGGAAGCCCAACTTTCAGTCCTGTCTGTGATACAGCATTTGAGTGTGTGGAGATTACTGTGCCGTCGTAACTGCACAGTTTAGAAAATACCATGTTTTTCTATTCCAAAAGTATGCATGTTTATATCCAGTGCAAGAAAACATATATTTTCTCTATCCGTTTTATAAACATACATGCACATATATTAGGCGCAAAATAATTGTGACACTGCAATAATCACCCAACCTTAAGCATGAAGGCAGGTATTTCATATAACATTTGGGAATATTTATTTAAAAACTTTGGTTACCCAACTTTACTGCGTTCAGGGTGGGGTACAATAAAAACATACATAATAGATAACAAAAATTACATTACAATGAAATTAAAATTAAATACAATTTAAAAATGTTATAAATCAGATTACAAACATAACACAAATCAAATTAATGCATTGAATACAAATTTTGCTGCATGAAGAACCTTGTAGGTAATCAAGCAGGGAGGACTCGAAGTACCTGTCTTGATGATGGGGACACCAGATGGACCACAGATTATTATCTGTGTTTGGGAATTCTTTTTTTAAAGAAGTGCGTTTTTAGAGTTTTTTTTAAAGAAGTTTCTTTCATGAAGGCATCTTACTTCTTTTGGTAAGATGTTCCAAAGAAGTGGGCCAGCTGAGAAAAAGGCATGCTCTCTTGTTTCCTCAAGGTGAGTTAGTTTGGAGAGGGGACATTGAGGAACGTTTGGCTTGCTGATCTAAGCGAACGAGAGGGAACATTAATTTTTAATACAGAGGAAATCCAAGGAGAATAAATATTATGAATTGTGGTGTGTATGATCATGGCCAGTTTATAATTTATATGGTATGATATTGGGAGCCAATGTAATGATTCAAGGACAGGGGTAATATTTATTTATTTATTTATTTATTTATTTATATTCTTTTTTATACCGAAATATAGCAGGCTGCCTTCATTCATGTATGATCATGGGTAGGAATTCCTGTTAAGAGTCTTGCTGCGGTATTCTGTATAATTTGTAATGAGTGAATGGTGTATGCTGGGAGACCAATGAGAAGGGAGTTACAATAATCTGTACCAGAGAATAATAGTGATTGTAAAATGGAATGTTCAAGAAGAAGTTTAAGGTGACGAAGTAGCCGTAGTTTGTGAAATGATGATTGAGTGACCATTCTAATATGATCTAATATGACCATTCTAATATGACCATTCTAATATGATCATAGACCATTCTAATATGATCTAATATGACCATAGACCATTCTAATATGATCATAGACCATTCTAATATGATCATTAGAATGAAAATACAGATATTGTATTTATTGTTATCTTTAATGTTTATTTATTGTAAACTATATTGGTATTTATTGTTTTTCTATTTTGTTATCTATGGTTATCTATGCATAGTATTTATATATTGTTATCTATGCAAAGCATATACTAAGTTAGCTATGTTAAACATGCAAAGCATATACTAAGTTTTTGGGTTCTATGTAAGCTCTAATGTGAAGTTATCTTGTTCCACTGTAAACCGGTCTGATTTGTATTCTTATACAAGAAGATCGGTATATAAAAGTTACAAATAAATAAATAAATGATCACACTGTTGGAAATGTGGACCCTTGAACCGAGACAAGGTTGGCGCTACCAACAGGAGAGAGTCCCTGCTGGTCCTCATCGGCGGGAGGTGGAACAGGCAGAGAAGACCCTATTGGAGCTTCACCTTTACCAACCCTCATTCCCTGCAGGTTGAACCCTTGGGTACCGGAGCCGGCAGGACTTAGGCGGGGGTCTCTCAAGGCATGGAACCAGAGGAAGAGGCTGAAATGGCGTCAGGCAGGCAGAATTCGAGGCAGGCAGCAGACAGACAGAACCAGGAACAGGCCAGAGGTCAGGACGGGCAGCGAACAAGCGTAGACAGAGAAACAGGCTGGAGGTCAGCACAGGCGGAGGTCAAGCAGAGTCAGGTTACCAGGCAGAGGTCAGGCAGGAGGAGGTCAAGCAGAGTCAGGTTACCAGGCAGAGGTCAGACAGGCGAGGTCAAGCAGAGTCAGGCAGGCTGAGTCGGAACCCGGACATCAATCCGGAGGAACGAGCAGGAACGCTAGGATCAGGAGTCAAGAACAAGAAGCAAGGCTGGATCTGGAACAGGAATCAGGAACAAGGAGCAAGGCAGCTGGATGGGACAGAAATCTGGAACGCAGAACTCACACCCAAAACTGAGCTGGACCTGTTGCTGAGGCCCTGATTGAAGGCAGGGCCTGGCCTTAAATAGGCCCTGGCTGATGAGGACATCAGCAAGGGCCAAGGGGCTTCGGGACCCATCTCCCCTGCTATTGGCCCTTTAAGAGGCCAGGCTGTCCCGCGCACGCCGAAAGGGAAGAGGAGCAGTAAAAACCGAGGGGGACCTGCACAAGGGACGCCCCAATGCAAGGACCCCTGCTCAGGGCCCAAGCGCACCGCACCAGCCCTGACATGCGCGGCAGCGCAGCTTGCCGAACGCCAGTCCCCGTACCGGGACACGACGTGCCTGCCTTGCAGGGCCAGAGGTGAGTAAGGCGGTGCATTGGGATAGCCCCCGGGCCACCAAATGTAACACACACATGGAAAGAGAGGGATCAATGGTGACTCCAAGATTGCAAACAGTTTGTGAAACAGTAATGGGTCGATTATCAAAAGAAAAACCTGTTGGAGTATTTTCGACAGGTAAAAGTGATAAAATAATGATTTCTGTTTTTGAGATATTAAGTGCTAATTTAGGGGGTCATTTATCAAAATGCTATAAGGCGTTTTTGCATGTTAATGCATGTGATCATGGTGCGATGCAAATCTAAAAAAGAGGAGGAGTTAGGGCCAGGTTTACCATTTTGTGAAGTCCTATTGCATGGCTTTAATGCTGATTTTAGTGTTAAGGCTTGATTGCATTTTGCAATCTGTTCTCAAAGGCCAGTTTAACTAGATGTGAGGGAGGGAGAGAGAGAAAGAGAGAGAGAGAGAGAGAGAAAACCTAGCCATAATGCCCTCACCCTAGATAGGTTTTTATATCTCTACGGGAGGCTCACCTAGTAACTCGAGATGAGGTTTAGGTATTAGTGTAGGGGGCTAGGGGCCACTTTGACATTCAATGTGAGACGTACAAATAGAACAGTGCTTTCTTGTGAAGATTTGATGACCCGCGGAGTGAGGAAACTCACCCAAAGATGAGATTTGTGCAACGTTCTCTCAACCTAGCTTGATGTTACCCAGGTAGAGAGTCCATCAAGCTAGGTTGAGAGAACGTTGCACAAATCTCATCTTTGGGTGAGTTTCCTCACTCAGAAGGTCATCCCTGTCTAGGGAGAGGGCATTATGGCTAGATGCTCTCTTTCTCTCTCTCTCTCTCTCCCTCCCCCCCCCCCCTGGTAGTAAACACTTTGCAGTAACTTAGCTCTTCACATAGGTATTAGCACAAATTGTGATAAACTGCCTATTACCATAAAACACACCCCTTTTTCTATCGCAAGCAGTATTTAGTGCATTTTGATAAATCCAGGCCTTATTTTGGTGAAGCTGTTTTTGAATGGTTGTGAGACAGCAAAGGAGAAATGATTCAGTTAATGCCCATGTTTCTTTCAAGGGAAAAAAGAATTGTATATCATCTGCGTAATGTTTGTAGTGAACACCAAAGCTGGCTAACATGCAGCATAAAGGTGTTAAATGGATATTAAATAAAGCCACCAAAAGAGTGGAACCTTGATGTACCCTGGAATTTCAGATCTATTAGTTAAAATTTGTAACCTATCATTAAAATCATCCATTGTACCTGAAGACTGGAGGGTGGCTAATCTAACCCCAATATTTAAAAAGGGCTCCAGGGTGACCCAAGAAACTAATTCCTTTATCTTTACCCCCTTATAATACATAATTTCTCTCCCCTTTTGCTATATAAATACCTTATTTTATTGTTATTTTAATTTCTCAGTTCAATTCCCACTAATTAATCAACCAGTTCTATGTTATTCAACCAGTTCTATGTTATTGATACCATAAAAACAGTTCATTGTAAATCTTATATGTTGTTTTAAATGTTCCATGTAAACCGATGTGATGTGCCAACGAATGTCGGTATAGAAAAATCTTTAAATAAATAAATAAATATAGACTGGTGAGCCTGGCTTCAGTGCTGGGAAAAAATAGAGAAAACTATTCTAAAGCTCAGAATCACAGAGCAATCAGAAAGACATGGTTAATGGAACATAGTCAGCATGGATTTACCCAAGGGAAGTCTCGCCTCACAAATCTACTTCATTTTTTGAAGAGGTTAATAAACATATGGATAAAGGTAAACCAGTAAATGTAGTGTATTTGACAAAGTTGCTCATATGAGGCTTCTAAGAAAACTAAAAAGTCATGGGATAGGAGGCAATGGCCTTTCATGGATTACAAATTGGTTAAAAGTCAGGAATCAGTGAGTAGGATTAAATGATCAATTTTCTCAGTGGAAAAAGGTAAACAGTGGAGTGCCTCAGGGGTCTGAACTTGGACCAATGCTTTTCGATATATTTATAAATGATTTGGAAAGGAATATGATGAGTGAGGTATTCAAATTTGCAGATGTTACAAAATTATTCAGAGTAATTAAAATCACAAGCAGATTGTGATAAATTGCAGGAGGACCTTGCAAGACTGGAAGATTGGGCATCCAAATGGCAGATGAAATTTATTGTGGACAAGTGCAAAGTGTTGCATATAGGGAAAAATATCCCTTGCTGTAGTTACACGATGTTAGGTTCCATATTAGGAGCTACTACCCAGGAAAAAGATCTAGGCATCATAGTGGATAATACTTTAAAATTGTCGGCTCAGTGTGCTGCAGCAGTCAAAAAAGCAAACAGAATGTTAGGAATTATTAGGAAGGAAATGGTTAATAGAACAGAAAATGTCATAATGCATCTATATCGCTCCATGGTGAGACCACACCTTGGATACTGGTCGCTGCATCTCAAAAAAGATATAGTTGCGATGGAGAAGGTACAGTGAAGGGCAACCACAATGATAAAGGGGATGGAACAGCTCCCCTATGAGAAAAAGCTGAAGAGGTTAGGGCTATTCAGCTTGGGGAAAAGACGGCTGAGGTTGAATATGATAGAGGTGTTTAAAATCATGAGAGGTCTTGAACGAGTAGATGTGACTCGGTTATTTACACTTTCGAATAATAGAAGGACTAGGGGGCATTCCATGAAGTTAGCAAGTAGCACATTTAAGACTAATTGGAGAAAATTCTTTTTCACTCAACGCACAATAAAGCTCTGGAATTTGTTGCCAGAGGAGGTGGTTAGTGCAGTTAGTGTAGCTGGGTTCAAAAAAGGTTTGGATTCGTTCTTGTAGAAGTCCATTAACGGCTATTAATCAAGTTTACGTAGGGAATAGCCACTGCTATTAATTGCATCAGTGGCATGGGATCTTCTTAGTGTTTGGGTAATTCCAGGTTCTTGTGGCCTGGTTTAGCCTCTGTTGGAAACAGGATGCTGGGCTTGATGGACCCTTGGTCTGACCCAGCATGGCAATTTCTTATGTTCTTATGTGATAAGGTAAGACCTGTTATCGCCGCCAGTAGCACGCCCATAGCACCACCTTTCACAGTGGTGCTATTGGATGCGAAAGCCAGCAGCGATAACACCATGGTGGTGCGTTCGCTGCCGGCTTTCGCAGGCCTGCCCCCTGCTTCGCCCTCCCTCTCCCCGTTACCGCGGGAATCACAAAGATGTGCGACAATATAAAAAATCTAGCCCTTAGATTGTAAGCCTTCTGTGGATAGGGAAATACCTACAGAACCTGAATGTAATCCACTTTGAAGTGCTGGAAAAAGTGGAATATAAATCTAAATAAATAAATAAATGTGTTTTTCTGGCACTAAAACGTTTATTGATCTGGTGCACGTCCATCTACATTGTGATTTCTTAACAAAAGTGCATCATTTACATGAAATTCTGGAAATCTGCAATGCGTGTTGTTTTTGAAAAGGAAAAGAATCACCCAGGTTTTTTTAAGTGTCCTTTAGCTAATCATCATGCTCCACTCCAGTGCTTCCTATATACATTTTTTGTTTTAACCTCAAATAACTAATTCTTATATTAATCTCTCTAAACAACTCTATTGTACAAGAGACACATTAATCACAACATAGAGGACCACATTTTTTATATTTCTCATGAGTGTTTGGCTGCAAGTAAACTTTACTCCAGCTCCAGGGCTGGAGTTAATTTTCTGGTGTGTAAAAATGTGCATTGAGTGCCTAGCTTGTGGGCACATTTTCCTGCATCGGGCAGTAATACCTAATTTCTTTATATACATGGAATTTAGATGCTATGGGTGCTATCCTGCACATGTTTATTAGGGTGCGCATTTTAGATATGCTAATCTCCTTGCTCAATTGGACACTATTAGGGGTAGATTTTAAAAGGTGCGTTTAGGCGTACATGTGCGTGCGCTATCCGGCGCTCTCACATGTATGCCCGATTTTATAACAGGTGCACGCATGTTATAAAATCAGGGGTCGGCGCTGCCTTCCCCCGTTCCCTTCCCCCTAGCTTGACCTTCCCACCCCTTGCCGTAACCTTCCCCCCCCAAGCCCTTCTGTAACCCCCCTGACCTTTGTCTTAACTTTTGCGCCTGCCTCTGGGCAAGTGCAAGTTGTGCACGCCGGCAGCCTGCCGACACGCGATCCTCCAACACAGCGGCAAATGGCCGCTGTATCGGAGGCCTCTGGCATCGCCCCTGCCCCACCCCCAGACCACCCCTTTTTGCAAGCCCCAGGACTTACACGCGTCCCGGGGCTTTATGCGTGTCGCCGGTCTTTTTAAAATAGGCCCGGCGCGCGTAGAGCTTTTAAAATCCGGCCCTTATTGCGCACCCTAAAGACATGTCCAACCACTAGTAAACCTGTGCGCTAGGCTATGCACACTTCAGTGCATCGGCTTGTGAGATAATAATGGGTGGGGGAGTAGACAAAGAGAAACAAAAAGCTAGTAATAAAGGCAAAAAGATTGTTGAAGAAGGAATGAGAACATGAGATTAAAAAGGGAAATTAGATGAAGGGGTTGAAAAGAGAGAAGAAAAGAAATAGGACTGGAGAAAAGAACCAGGAAAAAAAAGTTAAAGGCAGACAAAATGAGCACAGTGATGTTGGGTTCCATGTTTAGAGTTACCACCTCAGAGTCTTTGTGGTCAATACCTCGAAATCTTCAGCTCAGTGTGATGTGGTGGTCAAAAAAGCAAATAGAATGTTAGGGGGACCTTTGGTTGTGCTCTGAGCCAGGAGGCTGTGACAGCTGAGCTCCCGCTGGGCGTATTCATTTGTTGTGTTTTATACATAATTCTTTGCCGCAGCAACTTAAAATGTCCATACGTAAAGACTCGGGCCAGAGTTCCATACCAGCCTGAAAACAATTATGTTTCCTTAAAATCAATTTTTTAAAAATTGCATATAAATGTCTATAAAAAATGTTTTCTTTAGAATGTCCCAGGAGAACAAGTTTGAAGTTTCCAGTATCCTACTTCATTTGAGAAATGTCCAAATGGTATATAAACACCTTTCACTTAGTGGTCCAGTCCTTTATTATTGATAGATTCTCTATCGTCAGGCTTCATAATGACTTTGCTGCAGTTGCAAAACTTCTCTCCTTGATTCACAATGTAATTGTTATCAGATTTTATTTTATTTTTTGAGTACATTACTAATAAAATATATGGTTGATACTATTTAATATTTTGTTATTCACAATATCATTTTTCAATAGTATTCATTTCATTTCTGTGATAGCTATATTGAATTTAGAAATGTTATATATAAAATATATATATGTATATATATATAATTTATATATTTCAAAACAAACACTCAGAGTGGGACACAAGCACTGTTTATATTATGTAAGGTAATTTTTAATCACTAAGACAAAAACCTTACTCCCAAAAAAAAGTGTTTATTGCAAAAAATATTACAAAGAACTATTTTTAATCTTGTCACACTGTCAAATGTGTATTATATTCACCATAATAATTGTTGTTCACCTAAAATCACATATTTATATATAATTCATATATATATATATATATATATATTATATCATTTACAATATTTATGAATTGCTTTCCAGAATTTACAATTTATTTTTATTTATTTATTTATTCATTTTTATATACAGTATCAGGCTTATTGGTTAAGGGTAGTAACAGCCACATCAGCAGTTACCCCCATGCTTATTTGATTCCCCAGACCGTAAAAGTCATGATCCTTGTTGGTTGCTTTCTGACTTCAATTCCCCTTTTCCTCTTTCCTCCCTGCCATTGAAACAGAGAGCAATGATGGAGTTGCATCAACAGTTTGAAGGCTTATTGGTTAACGGTAGTAAGCTCCACCCCAGCAAGTTACCCCATGCACTTTTTTCTTCATTTCTATCCTCTAGCCTTTAGGGATCCACATTGTTTATTCCATGTCCCTTTAAATTATTTCACTGTTTTTGTCTTCACCACCTCCTCTGGAAGGGAATTCCAGGCATCCACCATTCTCTCCATGAAAAAATATTGCCTGATGTTGGTTCTGAGTCGTTCTCTCTGGAATTTAATTTCATTACCCCTAGTTCTACTGATTTCTTCCCAATGGAAAAGGTTTGTCTATTGTGCATCACTGAAAACTTTCAGGTATCTGAAGGTCTGTATCATATCTCCCCTGCACCTTCTCTCCTCTAGGGTACATATTTAGGTCCTTTAATCTCTCCTCTTAAGTCATTTGATGGAGACTCCCCACTATTTTGGTCACCCTTCTCTGGACTTCCTCCATCCTGTCTCTGTCCCTTTTGAGATACGGGCTCTGGAGCTGGCCTCACCAAGGACCTGTACAAGGGAATTTTCACCTCCTTTTTCTTACTGGTTATTCCTCTCTTTATGCAGCCCAGCATTCTTCTGGCTTTAGCTATCGCCTTGTCACATTGCTTTGCCATCTTCAGGTTGCTAGACATTATCACCCAAGGTCTCTCTCTTGGTCCACATACAGCTCTTTTGGATTATTGCATCCCAGATGCATGACTCTGCACTTCTTGGCATTGAATCCCAGCTGCCATACTTTGACCACTGTTCAAGCTTCCTTAAATCACATCTCATTCTCTCTACTCCTTCCGGTGTGTCCACTCTGTTGCAGATCTTAGTATCGCCGCAAATAGACAAACTTTACCTTCTATCCCTTCCTCAATGTCGCTGACAAAGATATTGAATAGAACCGGTCCCAGCACCAATCCTTGAGGCACACTGCTTAACACCATTCTCTCTTCAGAGTAGGTTCTATTTACCATTACACGCTGTCTTCTATCCGTCAACTAGTTTGTAATCCATGCCACTACCTTGGCGCTCACTCCCAAGCTTCTCATTTTATTCACAAGCCTCCTATGTGGAACCAAATCAAAAGCTTTGCTGAAAACCAAGTAGATCACATCAAATGCTCTTCCATGATCCAAATCTTTAGTCACCCAATCAAAAAAATCAATCAGATTTGTGTGACAGGACCTTCACCTGGTGAATCCATGCTTCCTCGGGTCCAACAATCCTCCTGATTGTAGATAGTTCACTATCCTTTCCTTCAGCAGAGTCTCCATTAATTTTCCCACCACTAAGGTGAGACTAACTGGCCTATAAGAACATGCCATACTGGGTCAGACCAAGGGTCCATCAAGCCCAGCATCCTGTTTCCAACAGTGGCCAATCCAGGCCATAAGAACCTGGCAAGTACCCAAAAACTAAGTCTATTCCATGTTACAGTTGTTAGTAACATGGTGAGCTCCATGGTGAGTTCCACTCTCTCTTCATCACGTGCACCGCCCGACAAGACCGACCAACCTACCGGACCGTACTGTTGGACCCGATCCACCGCGACGCCACACCAAGGGACCCCGACTCAAGGCTCGCCCTCAAACGCCACTCCGAGGACTCGGACACACGTGGGAGGGACAACGATCCGAGCCCCGACCCAACCCGCGGCCCGCCAAGCAAGAGACAGCCCTCCTGAAGCTTCCTGGACCGGAACCCGAGGCCTACCCGCATCCGAGGCCTACCTGAGATCCGGCGCCCTCCGAAGCCTCCCCAGGCCGCCTCCCATCACCGGCGACGTCATCATCAGCGACGCGGCCCCTTTCGCCTGCTTCACCCGACCAGACTTGTGCTTGTGACCTCCCCGTGTCCCGACCGCCGTAGACATCGCATCGCTGGGTGGGAGACCCGCAGAGAGCGAGAGGGAGACCCCGAGAGAGACACCGACCCTGCCGCCACTACAACAGAGAGAGAGAAGAGAAGAGAAGGAAATAACAGAAAAAAAACCCCCCCCAAAAGTAAGCCAGACGCCAGCAGCGACGCTTGACTCTACCCCTCCACCCTCTCTGAGCTCCACAGCCTCCTATCAGGAAGTGGGAGCCGCGTCCACGTGGGCGCCTGGGAGGAAGGCCAAGCAGCCCTTTAAATCGGGGTGCGCTTCTGCATCGCGCCCACAAAAGAGCGCGACCTAAGGGGCCTGCCCCTTAGTGCGCCCCTTCGTGCGCCCATTTCGGGACTATTCAATACCAGCCGTGACTACGTCAACTCTTCCTCAGAGTAGTAAAAGTATACGGAAGCTTTTCTAGAATCTATCAGCTCCCCTCTCCGCCTTCTTTCCTACTTCCCCCCCTCACCCCTCCCTGCATACCCCTGCACCACCATCTTCGGTGCAGTACTCCTTCCCTCCTTTAACCTTCCTTACCTCCCTGGCCCCCCTCAAAGTTCTGACTCCCCCTCACCCACACTCAAACATACATCCCCGCCAACCCCCTCTCCCCCTCCACTTGAAAGTAGCCTCCCCACCCGTTCTTTTCTGCCTAGTTCTACACAACTCTCTTCAAACACACATGTTTTCCGTCACATCCCTATCCTCCATCTTAACATGCATCTCCTCCACATAACCACCCTCAAACACAATAAACACAGACCCCCCATCCCCTTCTTTCCTCACCAACACTCACACCTCAAACCTATCCTTCCTACCATGATCTCCCCCCCACTTTCCCAAATATTCGGTCTCACTGCCCTCACCCTTATCCTCTTCAATGCACAATCTTAAAGCAAAAAAACCCCCATCATCAATGACCTACTCATTGATGAGAACCCAGATATTTGTGCAATAACCGAAACATGGCTTAAGGAAACGGACACTGTTCTCCTAAATCAACTCCCCACCAAATCATACAACTTTTTCTCTATCCCTAGGCCCAAAAAGAAAGGAGGAGGAATACTACTATCCATAAAAAAAAGAATTTAACATGATACTTCAATCTATCACCCCTCCACCTAAACTTGAAATAGGCCTTTTCAAATCCCCTGCTCTGCAAATTTGTTTAATCTACGCACCTCCAGGAACTCTTGACAGTAACCCTTCGTCTTTCATTGAATACATTGCCAAAAACATATCCATCAACACGCCGGCAATCATTCTAGGTGACTTCAATCTGCATGTTGACAGCTCTCCTCGAACTCCCTCATGCAACATCATCCTCGATTCCTTAGAAGCTCTAGGTTTCAAACAGTCCATCAACCTCCCAACCCACAAAGCAGGCCATACCCTTGATCTTCTTTTCACCAACTCCCAGATACAAGTTGACCCTCCATCGTGCACTCCTATTCCCTGGTCTGACCATCACCTCATCAGAACCACTTGCTCTGTAAAGAAGCCCCTGTACCCTCCCAACACAAACAACACTATTCACTATAGGAAAAACTGTAGTCGAGACGATCTCATCTCAGCGATTTCTAACACATTAAACAACCTAGACCTCTCAAACGCTGACGCTGCCTTAGCCTCATGGCATAACATAACCAATACCATTTCCAACAATATATGCCCTGTACAATCGAGGCAACTACACCAGCAACATAACAAAATAAAGAACCCATGGTATATACAAGAATTAAAAAACCTGAAACAACACCTTAGGAAAACCAAAAGGCCTGGTGTAAGGATCCGTCCCCCACTCGTCGAGCTCAATTCAAATCCGCTCTACACCATTACAGTGAAAGGCTAAACAAGCTGAAAAGAGATTACTACTCTACTCGAATACACCAATTCCAATACAACCCGCGAGCTCTCTATGAGTATGTTTCCTCACTCACAACGTCAGCACCCCAGGATATTCCTGATGAAGTAGCTAAATCCAAATGCGAAGAACTCGCCACCTTCTTTCAAGACAAGATTAATAAACTGCTGACTCGCTTCCCCTCCTCCCTTACTTCTACGCAAGCCCACCCAGAAGCTCACCAAGCGCCCCCACCCCATAAACCACGCCAAGGGCCTCACCTTGCTAGACTGCACCACTGCCCTTGAAATAGAATCATTTATCAAGAAAGCCAGACCATCCACCCACCCCTCAGACACTATCCCTACAAAACACCTCCTATCTATCCCTAACCTAATCGCACAACCCATAGCTAACATTATAAATTCCTCCATCAACTCAGGCCATGTTCCTGACCCCCTTAAACAAGTTATTGTCAAGCCAATACTGAAGAAACCGAAACTTGACTCCACCGACCTGTCTAACTACCGCCCCATCTCAAATCTTCCATTTATCTCTAAACTCCTCGAGAAAACAATCAACAAACAGCTCACGGAATATCTTGAGGACAATCAACTCCTCGCCCCCTCACAATATGGTTTCCGGAAAGTAGACCCTCCTCCTCTCCCTATCCGACCAACTTATTAAAAGCCTTGACAAAGGGCAATCCTACATTCTCACCTTTCTAGATATCTCCTCCACTTTTGATACCATCAGCCACAGTATCCTTCTACAATGGCTCACTGAAATTGGAATCACTGGCGTCGCCCTCAACTGGTTTAAGGCCTATCTCAGCAATCGAAACTTTAAAATCAAACTAGGAAACCATGAATCCAAAGCTATCCCCCTTGAGCAAGGAGTCCCGCAAGGCTCCTCCTTATCCTCCACTCTCTTCAACATTTACATCCTACCCCTCTGTCATCTTCTATCCAGCCTCAAGCTTCCCCACTACATCTATGCTGATGATGTGCAGATACTCATCCCCGTATCTGATACACTCTCGAATGCCGTGAACATCTGGAACTCCACACTTCTCTCAATTAACAAACTCCTTACTTCTATCCACCTTGCCCTGAATACCACGAAAACCGAAATGATGCTTATCTCACCCCAAAGCCACCCCAACAACATCCCCCTGCCTCTCCATCAATCCCCACCAATCCCATTCTCCCAACAGGTTCGAGACCTAGGGGTCATCCTGGATAATCACATTAACCTTAAGAAATTCATAAGCAACACACTAAAAGACTGTTTCTTTAAACTACATACACTCAAAAAACTTAGACCCTTACTCCACTCCCCAGATTTCCGTACAGTACTTCAAACGACTATATTCTCCAAACTTGATTACTGTAACTCACTTCTCCTAGGTTTACCTAAAAACTCTATCCACCCTTTACAAATTCTACAAAACACAGCTGCCCGGATCCTTACCAACACACACAGAAATGAGCACATAACACCCGTCCTGAAGGAACTACATTGGCTCCCAATTGCATCCCACATTCAATTCAAGACCCTCTCTCTGATACACAAAGCACTATACAACCCAGAGATGAACTGGCTCAATGACTCTCTCAGCCTCCACCAGGCTACTAAACCCACTAGACACCAATACCTCGCCACCATTCAGATACCCTCACCCAAGATCACCAATCTAGCCTCCACTAGGGCACGTGCGCTCTTGGTAGCCGGTCCTGCCCTTTGGAATACAATGCCAGTAGAGCTTCGCCAAGAAGACTGCCAAAAAACATTCAAACAAAAACTTAAGACGTGGCTGTTCACAAAAGCCTACACCTAGCACCAATCAGCCTACTCTCATGCTCACCTCACACATTTACTCCTCAACAACACTCTTCCCAATTAAACCAGACAGTCCACAGCATACACAGCTGAATCCTTCTTTCCCTTTCCTGTTCTGCTAAGGATATTCCTCCAGCAATGTATACAACTTGAATAAGCATACCTTAATGTATATAATTTTCAGTTCAACTATGTATATAATCCTTCAGTTCAATGTATTTAATCCCTGCATATAGTGCACCTCCATCCCCCAGTTGCTGTTTTTGATGTATATGTTTTCCATTCTTGTTCCATGTCAAACGCATTTTACGCGTAAGTTACTGTTAAACTGTAAACTGTTGTGATATCTTTGAGGATTGTCGGTATATAAAAACCAATAAATAAATAAATAAATAGTAATAGCGAAGGTTATTATCTAAGTCAACTTAATTAATAGCAGGTAATGGACTTCTCCTCCAAGAACTTATCCAATCCTTTTTTAAACAAGCTATACTAACTGCACTAACCACATCCTCTGGCAACAAATTCCAGAGTTTAATTGTGCGTTGAGTGAAAAAGCACTTTCTCCGATTAGTTTTAAATGTGCCACATGCTAACTTCATGGAGTACCCCCTAGTCTTTCTATTATCCGAAAGAGTAAAAAAATGATTCACATCTACCCGTTCTAGACCTCTCATGATTTTAAACACCTCTATCATATCCCCCCTCAGCCATCTCTTCTCCAAGCTGAAAAGTCCTAACCTCTTTAGTCTTTCCTCATAGGGGAGCTGTTCCATTCCCTTTATCATTTTGGTCGCCCTTCTCTGTACCTTCTCCATTGCAATTATATCTTTTTTGAGATGCGGCGACCAGAATTGTACATAGTATTCAAGGTGCGGTCTCACCATGGAGCGATACAGAGGCATTATGACATTTTCCGTTTTATTCACCATTCCCTTTCTAATAATTCCCAACATTCTGTTTGCTTTTTTGACTGCCACAGCACACTGAACCGACGATTTCAATGTGTTATCCACTATGACGCCTAGATCTCTCTCTTGGGTAGTAGCACCTAATATGGAACCTAACATTGTGTAACTATAGCATGGGTTATTTTTTCCTATATGCATCACCTTGCACTTGTCCACATAAATTTCATCTGCCATTTTGATGCCTTATTTTCCAGTCTCACAAGGTATTCCTGCAATTTATCACAATCTGCTTGTGATTTAACTACTCTGAACAATTTTGTATCATCTGCAAATTTGATTACCTCACTCGTCGTATTTCTTTCCAGATCATTTATAAATATATTGAAAAGTAAGGGTCCCAATACAGATCCCTGAGGCACTCCACTGCCCACACCCTTCCACTGAGAAAATTGTCCATTTAATCCTACTCTCTTTTTCCTGTCTTTTAGCCAGTTTGTAATCCACGAAAGGACATCGCCACCTATCCCATGACTTTTTACTTTTCCTAGAAGCCTCTCATGAGGAACTTTGTCAAACGCCTTCTGAAAATCCAAATATACTACATCTACCGGTTCACCTTTATCCACATGTTTATTAATTCCTTCAAAAAGGTGAAGAAGATTTGTAAGGCAAGACTTGCCTTGGGTAAAGCCATGCTGACTTTGTTCCATTACACCATGTCTTTCTATATGTTCTGTGATTTTGATGTTTAGAACACTTTCCACTAATTTTCCTGGCACTGAAGTCAGGCTAACTGGTCTGTAGTTTCCCGGATCTCCCCTGGAGTCCTTTGTAAATGTGGGGGTTACATTAGCTATTCTCCAGTCTTCAGGTACAATGGATGATTTTAATGACAGGTTACAAATTTTTACTAATAGGTCTGAAATTTCATTTTTTAGTTCCTTCAGAACTCTGGGGTATATACCATCCGGTCCAGGTGATTTACTACTCTTAAGTTTGTCAATCAGGTCTACCACATCTTCTAGGTTCACCATGATTTGGTTCAGTCCATCTGAATCATTACCCATGAAAACCACCTCCAGTACGGGTACTTCCCCCAACATCCTCTTCAGTAAACACCGAAGAAAAGAAATCATTTAATCTTTCCGCGATGGTCTTATCTTCTCTAAGTGCCCCTTTAACCCCTAGATCATCTAACGGTCCAACTGACTCCCTCACAGACTTTTTGCTTCGGATATATTTAAAAACGTTTTTACTGTGAGTTTTTGCCTCTATGGCTAACTTCTTTTCAAATTCTCTCTTAGCCTGCCACCGCTCTTGTGAAGCGGGACCGCCATTGCTCTTCTCCAATCACTCTGCACTACTCCCATTTCCAGGGATCTCTTGAAAGGTCATGCAACGGACCTGCCAGCACATCTCTGAGCTCCCTCAGTACCTCATCCGGCCCCATGGTCTTGGCCACTTTCAGTTTTCCTAGCTCTTCCTATACATTCTCTTACATAAATAGAGTTTCATCTACCCCATCTCCATCTATGGTCTTGTCATCCAGCAACGGTCCTTCTCCAGGTTCTTCTTTAGTGAACACCAAACTGAAGTATCTGTTTAATATTTTCACCATTTCTTCATCCTTCTCCACACAGTGTTCCTTATCACCTTTCTATTTCACTATACCACTTCGGGCCTCCCTTCTTTCTCTAATATATCTGAAAAATGTTTCATCTCCTCTCTTTACCTCTTTGGCAATCCTTTCTTCCGCTTGAGTTTTTGCTTTCCAGATTTCTTTCTTCGTCTCCCTCAGTTTTAACAGATATTCTTCCTTGTGTTCCTTTTTTAGGGATCCTTTATACTTCTTGACTGCTGTTCTTTTTGTCTTAATTTTTTCAGCCACCTCCTTAGAGAACCAGATCAGTTTCTTTTTCCTCTTACTCTACTTTCCTAACATATAGATTTGTTGCTTTTGTAATAGCTCCTTTTAATTTGGCCCACTGTTGTTCCACCTCAACTGTTTTCTCCCCGTCTTCCAGTTCTTCCTCCAAGTACATTTCCATTTTGATGAAGTTTGTATTTGTGTACTAGTACATGATCTTCGGTATATAAAAGCATTTAAATAAAATAAATAAATAAATACATTCAAAACTTGGGTCTTTATGTGACTTCTCTATATCCTTTTTGAGATATCACACCATACTGTCTGATGATCACTAGTGCTCAGGTAAGCCCCTACCTGAACAACATTATCCCCATTAGTGAGCACTAGATCGAGGATCCCACTCTCCCTTGTGAGTTCCATTACCATTTGTTTGAGCAGAGCACCTTGAAGGGCATCTACTATCTCTCTACTTTTTGTAGATTTTGCAGAAGGGATGCTTCAATCCACATTCGAAAGTTTAAAATCTCCAATGAGTAACACTCCTCCCTTCTTTCCCACCTTTTGGATGTCCTCGATCAGATCTCTGTCCAGTTCATCCGTTTGGGTTGGAGATCTGTAGATCACAACAGTAAAAATGAAAGCGCCATCTTCTCTTTTTAGGACAGTCCATAATGTTTCTTTACTCCACGTCCCTCGCAATTCAGGCAATCTGGGTGGGCTTGTTATATTGACTTATTTAAACCATTTTTAAACTGCTTGCTCCATCATTCTCAGTGGGGTACAACAAACATACATAATAAAAACATGAAACCATAAACAAGATAATCATCGTGTTTGGGGATAGGGGTTCAAGCAGCCTTGTGTGTCAGGGTGGGCTTGTGTGGAGATGGGAGAAGAGAGGTGTTTTGGCTGGCTTCTTATCACGTTCTGGGGGGGTCAGGGAATTAGGATCCGACTAGGTTTGTTTTCATGTGGGATGAGACTGGAGAAGGGGTTGTGGTCCAGCTAATGTGCCAATACATTTTCCACCATCCCTCCTAGTGCCCCACCAATGTTAGAAGTCACCCTATGCCCATGGTGTATGATAATACAGATGGATGGCAAACAAAGAAGAGTCACAAAAAAAGATAAAAAACAGAGAATATGAAGGTAGATTAATACATAAGGCCAGGCCTGGATTTCTCAGTAGGCACACTAGGCCTGTGCCTAGAGCAGCAGAAATATGGGGTGGGGGCAGCAGGCTAGCTGAAGATTTGCTGCTTCCAATAAAAAATAATATAAATTATGCTAATATTATACTAATAAATATAGTGTAAAATTAGTTTGCTTTCATAATGTAATATAAAGATGGAAATGTTTGCCAATTTGCTTTGGAATTTTTAAATTATTTTGCCACAGGATCTACCCCTGAGCTGCCACAGGAGGGGATTGTGCCTTAGACTTTCTGTCCCCTGAGGTCCAATCTTGGAGGGGGGTAGGGAAGAGGGGTATGACAGGGCCTAGGGGCACCAAAATCCTAAATCTGTCACCGCATAAGGCCCAGATAATCTGTGCTGATTTATCCTACTTAAACTCTAGGTTCACTTTCATTTCTTCTCAACTAAGGTTCCCATGTGTTCTCAAATTTGGTTACTGTTTTGTAATTTAGAACCTAAAGGGGTAGATTTTCAAAGGGTTACGCGCGTAGGCTTGGCGGCGCGCACAAGTCCCGGGACGCGCGTATGTCCTGGGGCTTTCAAAAATGGGCAGTCCGGGGGCGTGGCAGTGGTTCGGGGGTGGGACCCGTGCCGGGGGATGGCAAGCTGGCGCGTGCAAGTTGGCAGGCGGCAGCGCGCGCATGTTATAAAATTGGGTGTACATTTGTGTGTGCCAGGTAGCAAGCACAAATGTACCCCCGCGCGCATAAAATTTAAAAAATCGGCCCCAAAGCCTACATTTTGACTGTCTTTTTCTTTTGTTCAGGTAATTAACATAAAATGATTACTAACAGATGTGGGTTATGTCTAGAATGCTAGACAATGCTTCATTTTCAGTTTTTATTTTATGTTTCCTGGAAATTTCAGTGTGATACTAAAAAAAACAAAACAAAAAAACAGTGGAATAAATGACAAGAGAAAAATCAGTGGAAAAGTCATTTTTCCACTGATTATTTTTTGTTATAACATTGAATTCCCAGAAAAAATAAAAACTGAAAATGAAGGTCCCCTAGTTATGTACTCATCGCTCTGTTTGAATGCATGAATAATGATCCAGGAATTAGAATGTAAAATTCTAGAAACATTTTCCTCTTCCCCATTCATGAGGATGGATACACCTGGGTATATATCACATTTATTTATATAGAACATTGACTCTCCAAATAAATTAGTTCCTCCAGTGCTCTGCAGTTTGTGAAATTTTGTTCAAGCAGTGTAGGATACCAACACGTCAAGCACTAGCATCATATCAAAATGGAGCAGCATGGCTAATGCCACTTCAGTTAAAGAAGGCAGTGGCAGTGTGACACTTCCTAATCTATTGTTGGCTGGCTTAATTTCGTTATTCCTCCCTCCTCCAAAATTATTGCGCCACACAGTTTTACGTAGTGCTTGGAATCTATTTTTCATAATGATGGTGCATTTTGGAGAGTAAGACATTCAGTACCTGTGCAAGCCACTAGGGGTCTCCATCAATCCACTGTTGAGATCTAGTCCTACAAGATGCCGAGTAATTAGTGTATGGAGTAGATAAATTCTATTCAAGAGGGTATCATTTTTTATTTAAGCCTGATGGTACTATTCATTAGCATTCCAGTGCTCAAAAATAGCACAAGGGTATGTGGTTATTGATTAAAGAACAGTTGCTTTCTTATTCAGTAAACAAAGCATCTACTGTAGGTCTCAGCCTTAGTTGTTCTTTTTCAGGATAATTGTACAGGAACTTTACAAATATGTGCCAAGTCTGCAGCATAATACTCTCCCCAGGAGTTTGATGTCATTCCTGTGATTTTATGATTGGGGGGTGGGGGGGGGTGTCTCTCACTTTAAAGAAAAGTGCCCCAAAGCATCCGAGACCAGTGATCATCTTAAAGCAACAATTCTACAGCTCAGGGAACAAGAGATCCCCCTATGTAGAGCTTCCCAAACTGTGGGTCGATTTTCAGCTGGGGTCACAAGGGCCTCAAAGAGCAGCATACTTCTTTCAGGCACCAGCAGCAGGATTAGAGGTGAAAGTCAGTGTGGAGCATCTGAGCCAACACATGCTCACAGGCCCTGCTTCAGCCTTGCCCTTGCATGAGTCTCAGCAGTAAAAGGGAGCCCTGAACAAGAAGAGACTGGGGCTGCTGCAGGGCCTGTGAGCTCACATTGGCTCACAGACCCTCTGTTGGCTTTTATTATTAATTCTTTTGCCGCTTGCAGATCACAGTCGGGTTTGGGACAATCATGAAGGAAAGGGTGCCCCTAGTGTGCCTAGGCCCGTGGAGATTGCCAAATGCTCCTGTCTCTTCACCAACCTCAGAACCTACCCAAGAGAAAAATGTTGCTCCTTTCGACAGCCTGCCCTCTCTTCTCATCAGATGTCATCCATCTTTGGCCCAGGGTCAAAAGGAAAAATGTTGTCATTGACCCTGACCAGGGGGATGTTTGGAGAAGGGACTGTTTAAAGGAAGGGATCAGATGTGGTAGGGGGATCAGAAGACTTATGAGGACGGGCTGAAGGATCTGAATATGTATACCCTGAGGAGAGGAGGTGTTTCTTTTGGAAAGGAAACTGTAGAACAAGGGGTCATGAAATGATAACTCCAGGGGGGACTACTCAGAACCAACATCAGGAAATATTTCTTAATGGAGAGGGTGGCAGATGCCTGGATTGCCCTCCCAAAAGAGATGGTGAGGACAAGAATAGTAAATGAATTTAAAAGGGCATGGGATAGACACTGCAAATCCCTAAATGCTAGATGTTGGAAAAGAAGGAAAAGGTGCATGGGGTAACTTGCACAGAGCGACAATTACTGCCCTTAATACAATTGAGGGATGAGAGGGAAGGATAAGAGGTGAAGCTGAGAGGTGAGAGAGAAGGTGTAGAGGATTGGGTGAGAGGAGGGATGACAGAGGGTTATAAAAATGGAATGGAGACGAGAGAGGCTCAGCTAGGAGGATGGGAAAGAGCTGGAGGGGATGAGAGGGGGGATGCTGCTAGGAAGGTGGGAGGAGCAGACGTTGAGAGAGGAGGTCCTCTAGAGGGGATGGAGGTTGAGAGAGGTATCAGCTTGAGTGTCGGGAGGGTGAGAGTGGAGTGAGTGTTGGCAGGGGACCGCACCCCTGCTGATTTTCTTTTGGACCCTTCTGGGGGTCATGTGAATCTTCAAGAGCTAAAATGGGTTCAGATTGGCTAAAGGTTTGGGAAGGCCTGTTCTAATGAGCAAGCAGAGGTGATGTTCTTTCCTCAGCTGCATTTTGTATGGGTTCTCATTTGAGGGCGATCCTTATAACATGACCTTACTGTGTGCTCTTTTCGAAAATCCTTCACCGTCCAGGATGATGATCTTCCACAACTGCCCTATTTGTGGGTCCAAAGATGACTGATGGGACTGATTCAGGATCGACAGACTTTTGCAATTTGTGCACATGCTTCCTGGCTGGTATAACATTCTCTGGAGTACATTGGTGCTGTTTTAGCCAAATGCACATGGCATGTCCTGATCACATGACCATACAATAACATTCTATTTACCTGACGCTCTCCTGAGATCTATCTGCCTAATCTGTCATGAATCATTTAGCATAAGAGTATTTTTCCAAACAAATGGTCATTTCATAAGTGGAATGGGGCTGTCCTCAGTGTGCAGTAACTCAGCTATTACTGTGCTTCCTGGGTAGGTGCATGGCGTGTGATGAAATACACAGGAAGGGCGGATAGTAAAATATTTTGCTGCATACACAGTTCTGCTTTACTGCTTACATAAAATGTATCTGCATTTCAGTTTTCAAACAGCATTCCATGGTGCTGCTAATGGCAAACTTAAGGGTCATTGCTTTCTTGTTAATATTTCTAGTTACTTAACCACTAATATAGGATTTACAATCTACAAGACCTACCACCAAAGCTCAATCCTCAAAAGACGAATACTGTAGCTTAGCTACAGATCTCATTGCTTTAATATATGACAAACTAAGCTGCTATTATTGATACAGATCCACACATTATGTGTTTTCAGATGAATGTATGCAAGAGTGTGCCCCTTAATAAAATGTAACAGGATTGCTAGGACCCCAGCCACGATCTTTCATGTTAGCTCTTTCTGGAACCTGGTACATGTGCACTCTGAGTCTGGCCACTGGATGGCACTACTGCATGATGATAGCTGCTCCTCAGATGCTATGGATTACAAATTGTTTCCTGAGTCTGAGCCAGTAGTGACTGAATATGTTTGGGTTTTGTTTTTTTACCGGATCTCATGGCTCAGTGGCAGTGCTGCACCATGGGGTGAACTGGGCTGCATTACCAGGCCAGGACTCCGCTTTCTGGATCATTTAGGGCTCAGGATGTGCAAAGGCAGGGCCCCCCAAAAAAAAAAAAGAAACTGGAGAGGAGGAATAGTGGTTAGCATGGCCGGTGCTAGCTTGTTTGCAGCCCTGTGTGAACAATTACTGTGCACCCCCCGATTCATTCAGTCTCTGTCCCAGGCCCATCAAATAAAGATCAGCTCCCTCCAGCAATCTATATTTAAAAAACCTGAGACACCCTGCCCCCTTGGTCAAAGGAAGGTTATTATATACCCTAGGGAAACGTTATAGGCTTGCACACACACCACCCTCCCCCCCCCCCCCCCCCCCCCCCCCCCGTACACACACTCCCACACCCTCTACAGCCACACAAAATGTAATTGTGCACTTATAACAAATTGTACATGAAAAAATAATTCAAAAGTACAGTTTTTTAAAGCAAAATATTACTTAATATATATATTTTATATTTACATGTACTGCAGTGGTATCAACAAGAAAACTCTGCAAAAAAGACACTTGAAACTCCTATGGAATTTGTAATGGCACCTCAGAAAGCCATGAATAAACGTAATTACCATTACAATATAATAAACCTTCCATACCAAACTAATCCTAACTGCCAGCACTCAAACAGTAACAACCTTATTTTTGAAAGGCAACACAACAAATATTACATCAGGCCGTAGAACACCAATACACCTCCTATTAAGAAAACAGATCAAGCCAGGCTGCTATAGATCTCTACACAGAAATTACATGCCAGCAGAA
Source organism: Rhinatrema bivittatum (assembly GCF_901001135.1). NCBI lineage: Eukaryota > Metazoa > Chordata > Amphibia > Gymnophiona > Rhinatrematidae > Rhinatrema > Rhinatrema bivittatum. The sequence goes on along the minus strand of NC_042621.1, from coordinate 300,421,794 downwards.
TTCCTCACCTCGATCACATATGCAGAATACAGAATAAAGAGACCAGAAAGCATAAATAGAAATATGCCAAGAAAAACTGAACTGGAACCCACAACAAGCCTGCCTCTGTATGCAGAGCAACAATGGAAAAAGAGCAACATTACCATTCTTCATAAAACATTAAGGGGCGGATTTTAAAAGGGTTACGCGTGTAAGTTACGTGTATAACCCTTAAACCCCCCTCCCTATGTGCGCTGAGCCTATTTTGCATAGGCTCGGCGGCGTGTGCAAGCCCCAGGACGCGTGTATGTCCTGGGGCTCGCAAAGAGGGGCGTGGCGGGGCGTGGCCTGAGCCTCCAGGCACAGCGGCCGTTTGCCGCTGTGCCCAGGATCGCGGGCCGGCCGTTGGTCGGCGCGTGTAAGTTACGCCTGCCGGGAGGCAGGTGTAACTTCTTCAACAAAGGTAAGGGGGGGTTCTAGATAGGGCTGGGGGGCGGGTTAGGTAAGGGAAGGGAGGGGAAGGTGCAGGGGGGCGGAGGGAACGGAGGCAGGCTGCGGGGCTTGGCGCACGCAAGTTGCACAATTGTGCACCCCCTTGCGCGAGCCGACCCTGGATTTTATAACATGCGCGCGGCTGCCGGCATGTGCCGATAGAGGTTTTGGAGCTGAAGCTGTGCGTGCCCACAGGAAACGTTGTGTGCGGGCACAAATACCTCAAATTACAGGGAACACTGCAGCAGCATGGTAATTCTGGCGGGTTGAACTCTGCTGGTGGCCCATGGCCTCTCTTCCTCTTCAGCTCCCCTAGTGGCCCTGCATCCTGTCCTGTTGCTGCCACCCTTCTGGGGGTGCCACCGCGTGCAAATGAATGGTATGCAAACCTGGTAATGCCGGGCCTGTTGGTTAGAGCAACAGGCTGCAAAGGAAGGAAAACCAGAATTCCAATCCTGCTGCTTCTCCATGTGACCTTTGGCCAGTCACTTCCCCCCACATGACTATCCATTCTGCACCTGACACTGCAAGACTAAAGGAAAGAAGAATGTATAAACAGGCTCGGCACACTTAAGCCTGAGCAGCCCCGGGCCGCTATGCTCCACCCAGCACTCGTACCTTAACTGCAGGGCTTGCTCATAATTTTAGTTTTAAATGGGCTATTGATCCTGTGGAGTAAGTTTGGTCTTAAAGAATATCTGACCAGCACTGGCAATAATGAGCTTCTTCTGAAACCTTTCAGGTGAATTTTGAAGGAGTTACTCATTTAAATGTAACATACTATCTAAGCACTTTTCAAAAGCCATTTATCTGTGTTAAGTGCACTTAACATGGGTAAAACAACAATTCAATATCATATATTGTAACTATTTTAAAAAAACTCACACAGGTACAAAAGAAAATAAGAACATAAGCCTTGCCATACTGGGTCAGACCAAACATCCATCAAGCCCAGCATCCTGTTTCCAACAGTGGCCAAGCCCGGTCACAAGTACCTGGCAGGACCCCAAGGTGTAGAGAGATTCCAAGCTGCTTATCCCAGGGGTAAGAAGTGGATTTCCCCAACTCCACCTTAATAACCATTTATGGACTTTTCCTCCAGAAACCTGTCCAAACCATTTTTAAATTCAGCTTCACTAGCAGTTTCCACCGATCCTCTGGCAATGAATTCCAGAGTTTAATTATGCATTGAACAAAACTGTGAATGTTGTTTCTAATTTTAAGAACATAAGAAATTGCCATGCTGGGACAGACCAAGGGTCCATCAAGCCCAGCATCCTGTTTCCAACAGAGGCCAAAAACCAGGCCACAAGAACCTGGCAATTACCCAAACACTAAGAAGAACCCATGCTACTGATGCAATTAATAGCAGTGGCTATTCCCTAAGTATAATTGATTAATAGCCATTAATGGACTTCTCCTCCAAGAACTTATCCAAACCTTTTTTGAACCTAGCTACACTAACTGCACTAACTACCTTCTCTGGCAACAAATTCCAGAGCTTTATTGTGCGTTGAGTGAAAAAGAATTTTCTCCGATTAGTCTTAAATGTGTTACTTGCTAACTTCATGGAATGCCCCCTAGTCCTTCTATTATTCGAAAGTGTAAATAACTGAGTCACATCTACTCGTTCAAGACCTCTCATGATTTTAAAGACCTCTATCATATCCCCCCTCAGCCGTCTCTTCTCCAAGCTGAACAGCACTAACCTCTTCAGCCTTTCCTCATAGGGGAGTTGTTCCATCCCCTTTATCATTTTGGTTGCCCTTCTCTATACCTTCACCATGGCAACTATATCTTTTTTGAGATGCGGCGACCAGAATTGTACACCGTATTCAAGGTGCGGTCTCACCATGGAGCGATACAGAGGCATTATGACATTTTCCGTTCTATTAACCATTCCCTTCCTAATAATTCCTAACATTCTATTTGCTTTTTTGACTGCTGCAGCACACTGAGCCGACGATTTTAAAGTATTATCCACTATGATGCCTAGATCTTTTTCCTGGGTGGTAGCTCCTAATATGGAACCTAACATCGTGTAACTACAGCAAGGGTTATTTTTCCCTATGTGCAACACCTTGCACTTGTCCACATTAAATTTCATCTGCCATTTGGATGCCCAATCTTCCAGTCTTGCAAGGTCCTCCTGTAATGTATCACAGTCTGCCTGTGATTTAACTACTCTGAATAATTTTGTATCATCCGCAAATTTGATAACCTCACTCGTCGTATTCTTTTCCAGATCATTTATATATATATATATTGAAAAGCACCGGTCCCAATACAGATCCCTGAGGTACTCCACTGTTTACCCTTTTCCACTGAGAATATTGACCATTTAATCCTACTCTCTGTTTCCTGTCTTTTAACCAGTTTGTAATCCACGAAAGGACATCGCCTCCTATCCCATGACTTTTTAGTTTTCGTAGAAGCCTCTCATGAGGGACTTTGTCAAACACCTTCTGAAAATCCAAATACACTACATCTACCGGTTCACCTTTATCCACATGTTTATTAACCCCTTCAAAAAAATGAAGCAGATTTGTTAGACAAGACTTCCCTTGGGTAAATCCATGTTGACTGTGTCCCATTAAATCATGTCTTTCTATATGCTCTACAATTTTGATCTTGAGAATAGTTTCCACTATTTTTCCCGGCACTGAAGTCAGGCTCACTGGTCTATAATTACCTGGATCGCCCCTGGAGCCTTTTTTAAATATTGGGGTTACATTGGCCACCCTCCAGTCTTCAGGTACAATGGATGATTTTAATGATAGGTTACAAATTTTAACTAATAGATCAGAAATTTCATTTTTGAGTTCCTTCAGAACCCTTGGATGCATACCATCTGGTCCAGATGATTTGCTACTCTTTAGTTTGTCAATCTGGCCTACTACATCTTCCAGGTTCACAGTGATTTCGTTCAGTTCGTCTGAGTCATCACCCCTGAAAACCATCTCTGGAACTGGTATCTCCCCAACATCCTCATTAGTAAACACGGAGGCAAAGAATTCATTTAGTCTTTCTGCAATGGCCTTATCTTCCCTAAGAACCCCTTTAACCCCTCTGTCATCTAATGGTCCAACCGACTCCCTCACAGGTTTCTTGCTTTGGATATATTTAAAAAAGTTTTTATTATGAGTTTTTGCCTCTATGGCCAACTTCATTTCAAATTCTCTCTTCACCTGTCTTATCAATGTTTTACACTTACCTTGACAATGCTTATGTTTTATCCTATTTTCTTCAGATGGATCCTTCTTCCAATTTTTGAAGGATGTTTTTTTGGCTAAAATAGCCTCTTTCACTTCACCTTTTAACCATGAGGGTAATCGTTTTGCCTTCCTTCCACCTTTCTTAATGCGCGGAATACATATGGACTGCGCCTCTAGGATAGTATTTTTAAACAATGTCCAAGCCTGTTGAACGCTTTTAACCTTTGCAGCTGCACCTTTCAGTTTTTTTCTATTTTCCTCATCTTATCAAAGTTTCCCTTTTTAAAATTTAGTGTTAGAGCTGCAGATTTACTTATTGTCCCCCTTCCAGTTATTAGTTTAAATTTGATCATGTTATGATCACTGTTGCCAAGTGGCCCCACCACCGTTACTTCTTTCACCAAATCTTGCGTTCCACTAAGAATTAAATCTAAAATAGCTCCCTCTCTTGTAGGTTCCTGAACCAATTGCTCCATGAAGCAGTCATTTATTACATCCAGGAACTTTATGTCTCTAGCAAGTCCTGATGTTACATTTACCCAGTCAATATTGGGGTAATTGAAATCTCCCATTATTATTGCACTGCCAAATTGGTTTGCTTCCCTGATTTCTCTTAGCATTTCATCATCTGTCTGACCATTTTGTCCAGGTGGACGGTAGTATACTCCAATCACTATACTCTTACCCAACACACATGGGATTTCTACCCATATAGATTCTACTGAGCATTTACTCTCTTGTATGATCTTTATCCTGTTGGACTCTATACCCTCCCGGACATAAAGTGCCACACCCCCACCAAGTTGATCCTCCATATCATTGCGATATAATTTGTACCCTGATATAGCACTGTCCCATTGGTTATCCTCCTTCCACCAAGTCTCTGTGATGCCAATTATGTCAATCTCATCATTTGCTCTAACTCTAACTCTCCCATCTTACTTCTTAGACTTCTGGCATTGGCTTACAGACATTTCAAAGTGTGTTTTTTGTTTGTATTAACCTGCTTTTCAGTTGTTAGGGATAATTCGGAAATCATTAGCTTTGGTGATTTTTTACATATAGGCATATGAACTATGTTTGCTTTTGATGGAACCTCTCTGTTGGGATGCCCTAACTCTCCTGTTTCATTAGTATCCTTCAAGGATACATTTCTCTGAACCATGCACTGCTGAGTGACTGTCGGCTTTCCCCCTTGTTCTAGTTTTAAAGCTGCTCTATCTCCTTTTTGAAAGTTAGTGCCAGCAGCTTGGTTCCACTCTGGTTAAGGTGGAGCCCGTCCTTTCGGAAAAGTCTCCCCTTTCCCCAAAAGTTTCCCCAGTTCCTTACAAAGCTGAATCCCTCTTCCCTGCACCATCGTCTCATCCACGCATTGAAACTCTGGAGCTCTGCCTGCCTTTGGGGACCTGCACGTGGAACAGGAAGCATTTCAGAGAATGCCACCCTGGAGGTTCTGGATTTCAGCTTCCTACCTAAAATCCTAAATTTGGAGAAATAATTCTTGAGGTGATTGACTAATATTTTTTTTTTTGTGATAAGTCTCTCTTGAAATTTTATTTTTTTTTGTTTATCTTAGCCCACAGAGTTTAGACATTGCCTGACTTGAAACCTCATGCAAATTTCTTTCTGGCCAAATGTATCCTTTAATTGTTCAAATAAAAGAATTCTCAGGTCATTGGACTCCGGCCTGTGCCTTGCGTTCAACATGCCTCTTGCACAGCAGTTTTGAAATACCAGAGCCTTGCTCAGATTCTCCCATTCATTTCATAAAAGCTCTCTATCGTCTCTGCAGATCTGGTGCAGACACCACTTGAATTTTTTGGATATTTCTAAGAGAACTCTGCGGGCCATTTTCTGTAGAGATTTTTTTGTTCTGCTCTCAGAAGAAAATGAGCAGGAACTGCACATGAGAACAGAGCAGCACTAAGACTTTTATGAGTTCCCGTATGGAATACAAGGTTATTTGCTTCTAATATTGTTTTCAAATAAAAACAAAACAGAGGAATGCAGCCACAATATTAGAACAGCTGGTAGAGACTAATGTAATAATACCACTGGAGCAGAGAAAACCACGAACTTCTTATTACTACTCTGACTTTCCACAAAGTGTTTTCTCCTATTTATTTTGTAAGTAATTGCTTTTATTGAAGCAATTCCAGACCTACAATCCCCACACTAAAATCCTCTTCTTTTCTGAGACAGCAAGAATGTGAATGGTATCAGACTAGTGAGAGTAATAATTGGAGAATTATTAGATTTTAATTATAGCAATGATTTATGGAACCAGTAAATGTTAATCAGTTGTTTACTCTTTTGAAAAGTACAAAGACCAGGGGACACACAATGAATTACTAGGTAATACATTTAAAAGTAATAAAGGAAAATAATTTTTTACTCAATGTATAATTAAGCTCTTGAATTCATTGTTAGAGGATATGGTGAAAGCTATCAGTATAGCTGCGTTTAAAAAAGGTTTGGACAAGTTCCTGGAGGATAAGTCCATAAACTATTATTGAGGTAGAGTTGCAGAAATCCACTTTTTATCTCTGGAATAAGCAGCTTGGAATCTCTCTACGCCTTGGGATCCCGTCAGGTGCTTGTGACTTGGATTGGCCACCGTTCGAAACAGGATACAGGGCTGGTCTGACCCAGTATGGCAAGACTTATGGGGTAGATTTTAAAAGATACGCGTGCGGCGTACATTTGTGCGTGCTACCCGGCGCGCACAAATGTATGCCTGATTTTATAACATGCGCGCGCAGCCGTGTCCATGTTATAAAATCAGGGGTCAGCGCGCACAAGGGGGTGCACACTAGTGCACTTTGCGCGCGCCGAGCTCTCAAGACCAACTGGCTTTCCCCATTCCCCGCCACCTTCCCCTCCCTGTCCCGCCCCCCAGCCTGAAAAAAAAAAGCCCCGTACCTTTATCTCACAAGTTACGCCTGCCAGAGACAGGCGTAACTTGCGCATGATCTCCTGGCACAGCGTCCATGCGGAGGCCTCTGGCCTCGGACCGCCCCACCCAAGCCCCGCCCCTTTTTGCAAGCCCCGGGACTTACACGCCAGGCCTTTTGAAAATAGGTCCGGCATGCGTAATCCCCCTATGCGCATAAATCCACCTGGATTTAGGCGCCTAGGGCTTTTAAAATCTGCCCCTATGTTTTTATGTTCTTGTGGTCCTTCTACTGGACCTAGTGGTTAGCTTTTCCTGTTGTCAGGTGGAAGACCCAGTTTTGACTCTTGGTTTATGTTCCAGTTCCTTGACTGGGATTGCTGTTGATGTGCTACTTAGAAATAGGCAGGGTGGGGAATCAGAAATTCTTTGAAGTCAGTCTTGCTGCTGGCTAAGATTTATGGCAATTTTATATCATTGGAGCAGATCCAAGGATTTGCTCTACGCAACTTCTTAGAATTGGGAAGACTTTTTCTTTACATGAAAACACAGTTGTACAATAGGGTTTCTGTTCTGTCTTTCTCTGGGTTACCACAAATAACTATCCAAGTGTAGGAAGGTGAGAAAGGTTAAAGGCTCATATCTCCTTTAAGCAAAGATATATAAAAGAGAAAAAAAAAGATTTCTTTCTTAAAATGGACCCTGCTTTGAGGTGGGAGGAATGGACTCTCAGGATTCTCAACTAAGTCTGCTTTTCAGGATATCTACAATTACTATTCCTGAGTTAGATTTGCAGGACCAGGTTTATTTGCATATTTTGGTTATTCTGATAAAGAAACCTGACTTGTATGTCAAGAACTGAGTTTGAGAAACAACAGAGATGATTTCTTAAAGCCCCTTCCAACTCAATAATATCATGGCATGGTAGAGGGATTTATTTATTTATTTGTTTGTTTATTTAGCTTTTTTATATACTGACGTTCCTGTATAGAATACACATCACATCGGTTTACATAGAAACTGGACAGTCACCTGGAAGCGATACAAGGAACATGTGATACAAAAAATTAATAACGCTCAATTAATTACAGAGAAAAAGAGAAACTGATGAAAGCCAGGAGAGAATGCTCACAACCTTGAGAGCAGGTTAAGGGATAAACAATGGAGTACATTTGAGATCAACTAAATTTCAGGTTAATTAAAAGGTCTAAGATACAATATGGGGATATAAGCAATAATGCTGATAGAGAAGGATTTCTAGGAAAGGAGCTTATTTTGTGGTTTGGAGCCATACAATTGTTAATTCTAATTCCAGGTTTGTTACATGGAAATTAAACTGCGGTATTGTAGAGTGTTTCTGGAAATGAGTGTTTGCATGCATTGTCTTTGTTTATTGTTAAAAAAAAATAACTGTACAATTCATGTATTCCAACGTAATATAAGAAAGAGGTTATGTGAAGAAATACAAGAGTTCAGACAAGTCTGGTGAATCAGTGGCAGTGCTGGGCAGTACCTTGCAAAAGACCTGGGTTCAATCCCTGACCCAGCTACTAGATGCATTGAGTTAATCCAGGCAGCAGAAAGTAAGGGAAGAGAAAACATTCAAGGAAAGGGGGAAAAAAAAGTGAAGCAAATCATTCTGCATATTATCAGCACAGAAGAAGAGGTCATAAGAGAGCTATGATGCCTGGTGCATAGGGAGAGGCATGGTCAGTAGGAAAAAAGGTGGTGGTATTGCCCCTTTATAAGTTTCTGGTGAAACCTCATTTGGAATACTGTGTATGGGTCTGCAGGCCATACCATCAAAAGGATATAAACCCAAAAGAGTCGGTCTAGAGGATGGCTACTAACATGTATTTAAAATTATTTATTTACTGAACATTACATGTTCACTGCTTTTCATTATAAAGCATATGAGGACAGAGCAGACTTAAAAATCTAAACGTGTATACCCTTAGATGAAAGACAGAATAGCAGAGATATGTTGCAGATGTTTAAATACCTCCATGGTATCGATGCACAGGAGGTAGGCTTCTTTCAACAGAAAGGAGGCTCTGAAATGAGGGGTCATGGGATGAGGGTGAAAGGGAGGGGTAGGCTCAGAAGTAAGCTAGGGAAGCATTTCTTTATAGAAAGGGTGGTGGATGCATGCAATTGCTTCCCAGTGAAGGTGGTGGAGACAAGGATTTCAATCTGAATTAAAAAAAAAATTGGAACAAGCACATGGGTTTCTCTGAGGGAGTAGTAGGGATTGTAGACAATCTGTCTGAAACACGGTCCCGTGTTGGGTGTGGGTAATACACCATTGAGGAATTTCGACAATTGGGCTTGAACTGACAACTTATATATTTATTTATTTAACATTTTTATATACCGAGGTTCTGGTAACAATGTTACTAATCACTTCGGTTTACATATAACATTAGGATGACTAAACATATGAGTCTTAAATAGAACAGGCGAGTGAACTTGGACAAAATTGAATTAAAAAGTTTCTTGCAAGGATTTATATATATATAGCTTATATAGCTTAAGACAAGATAAGTACCATACTTGACTTTTAAAAAAATCAAAAATTTTATTTCAAGTTGGTGAAGGACTTTCACTCATAGCATATTACAAAAAAATATAGAAAAAAGTTTTTCAACTATTGACCGATGATTAAATATAAGGCAGAGTACTAAAGTATCTCACTACATGATGATGGCTATTATGATAGCCATTATCTAATTCTTGCGTCTTATATTCAGTTTTGATTTTGGATTACGTTGGTATGTATTCTTCGAGAGTTCCAGAAGGAGCCATGTTCTGTGGTTGACTGCAATGACTGGGTTTGATAAATTGGGAAGGAATATCAAATAAAAGCAAAATTCACAGGAAGTTGTGAATGAAGACATGGCACCAGTTCCTACCAAGGCTCTGATTGAACTGGAAGCCCAAAGGAACAGGCTAAAAATGCTGGCCCCTGCATCCTGCCAAAAAAGTGTTAAGACCAATCAGAAAGATAGAAAAGAGGAGACCTTGGACAGAACCTTGGGGGATTCTGCCTACAAGAAGAGAAATATCAGGAATCATTAGCAAGAATGAATGACTAGAAAAGACGCTTCCTGATATGCCCTGGCATCTAGCAGAAGTGAGTGATAAATACATGAAAAGTAGATGACAGATCTAGCACAATTAGAATGGCATAGGAACCAAATAGATGAGAAGTAAGTAGATGGTTAAGTAGGTGAACAAGGAGAGCCTCAGTAGAATGAAAGGGACAATATGCAGATTAAAGTGGAGCAAGAGAAAAAGTAAAAAACTTGGCAGTGGAAGGGAAAAATAAGGTGACAGTAAAAATTGATGGGATAAAGAGAAAAAAGCTTAGAAGCTTTAAAAATGAGAGGGAAGAAGTTGGAGAAGAAAGAATAGTGTCAGTGCTGACTAGCAGGACAGGTGTAAGGGCAAAAAACTGAACAAACCCTGGAGATTTTTCCAAACTGTGGAAAAGTGTAAAAATGAAAGTAGATAGAATAGGAAGTAATAAAAATGAGAAAAAGGGAGCAGCGGTTATTATAGTGGTATTCACTTCCAGTTCTCAAGAGCCACAAATGGGTCGAGTTTTCAGGATATCCCTAATGAATGTGCATGAGATAGATTTGCAAACATTCGGCCTCAATTGTATATAAATCTATCTCAAGCATATTTACTAGTTTGTGGCCATTAAGTACTGGAAATAAATGGCAAAAGGTTATTAGAAGATGAGACGCTCGGGGCTGCTCTAATAGTGGAACCTAACTAAATGCAGAGGAATAGTTAATAGAGAGGGAATGAAACAGGAGAGAACAGATGGTGTACAAGATATGTGCCAGCAGGCTTTAGTATGGAGAAGTTCTTTATACTGGGCATGGAATAAGGCTGTCAACTATAGCTGCAGAGGAGAAACCCTGGTTTTGAAAGAGATAGCAAGACAAGGTGTTTCAAAAGTGACAGAGAGAGCAGAATTAAAAGTAGATGCAACCGTCAATGGATTCGTAGATAGAAGAGCAGATTGGAGTGGTGGGACTACAAATGAGAAAACTGACAGGGCAAAGTCTTGGATAACATGATAAGGGTGAAATTCAGAATGGGTGACAGAAATTATTGAATGATCAGAGACAAAAAACACACAGTATGATCAGAAATAGATAGAGGGGAAATAGAAGAACAGGAAGCAAAGCAGTTACGAAAAAAGACAAAAGCAAGCTGCTGACCAGCTAGGTGAGATTCCAGAGTGGAGAGAAAAGAGAAGAAAAAGAGGAACAACTAGAAAGAAGATATGATAAAAAGAAATATTATTTCAATGAATATTAAAATCATCAAGTAAGAAGGTGAGTGAAGAAAAATGGGGAGATAAGAAAGTAGTCAAAATCACTCAAGAAAAGGATAGAAATTCCAAAAGGATGGCAGATTACAATCACTGAAAGATGAAATGAGAGAGATGATGTCAAAAAGAAGGAAAGGAAGGGAGAAAGGGTAAGGACCAAGCAGAGGAAGACAGGAGACCAACATCACTACCACAACCTGAAGCAGGAGGGTTTGTGTGGTGATACTGAGAGAAGCAAGGGTTGAAGTTGTCCATGAAAGAAAGCTAGGCCTCAGAGATAGCCAGCAATGAGAAATTAGAAAAAAGAAAAAGATGGAGAGCAGCAGTTGACCTGGGACACAAGGAGTGAGCATTCCAGGGAGCAGTATGGGAAGAAATAGCAGAAGGAACTTTTGAAGAAGACGAGATAGAAACCAAATTAGAGAAGTTATGACCTGATTGATGATGGTGTGATAGAGGATAGCTAGGGAATTATGAAACTCAGATAGAAGGAGTGTTGGATGGTTGAGGATATATTATGAGGAAGGAAGAGAAGGAAGCAGAAATAAAATGTCAGAGATAATGAAACATGAACATGCTTGAGCACCGGAGCAGCTAGGAAGAGAACAGGAGACATGGGTGGTCCAGCAGAGGAGGACAATCCATCAACATGCTTGGATCTAGCGGTAGGAAATAGAAGGCAAAGAGAGGTAGAAGAGAGGACAAGCCTAGTGATTCTCCCTCCCAGCAGCTGTCACTATCAGTGTGGGCCACTTCTATCCAGGCCAAATAGGTGGCATCAGCAGGCATTATTTCTTGGTATTGGTCTATAGGAGGTGTAGTCTGGGGAACAGGATGAACCATCAATACAAGGCACCCAGAACCAGAGGTAGAAGGCAGAGAGAGAATGGGACTCATGAGAGTCCCTTCCTGCCACTGCCACAGCTACCCAGAAGAGAAGCCTAGAAATGATGGCTTTCATGTTTCTCCAGCAAAGAGCTAGCATAAAATAAATCCTGGAAGCACTTTATAAGCACTTTTTTAGTTTTTCATTTTATCTCATTTTTTTCATACAAAGTATACTTCTCAAAAGGACAATGAATATTATTTGTCTCTGAAAGCATGGGTGACTCAGTTCCCAGGACTTCCTCCATACCAAGATCCCAGCAAGTTATGCCATTGCCTCCTTATGGTGGTGTTTTGAAATAATGTGAGATTATTACGCAAATTAGATACTGGGAGTCCAAGAAATGTGGAATTTCCTTATTGATTAATTTGATCAATTTGATTTCTTCTGCTTTTATTTAGGCTTTAATTCGTTCCATATGTATCCCATATAGTAAGGAGCTACAAGATTCTGCTCTGCCATCAGCACTGAATCCTACTAAAAGAACTATATATGCACGGACTGCAGAAATTATCCTTGCCCACAGAAGTTATTACATACTATATGGACTGAAATACTTACAATTTATACGTGATCTTTGCTTTTCTCTTGGTTCTGTGGGAGTAACTTTATGCAGAATCTAGGTTCTTTTATTCTCTGCCACTCCTTAGGTGTTCAAGTCTAGTCTTGGAATTTCTAATACTTATATGTATTTCTAGGCTGAATCAGCTAAATGAATACTGAGAAGGCGGAATGAATGAATGCATGCATTATGTAGTTAGTTCTGTGAAATATGTTTTAATGTAATGTCTGAGTATTCATGTTTGTGGTTTGGACCATTGCATGATGTTTTGAAATAATGTGAGATTATTACGCAAATTAGATACTGGGAGTCCATGAAATTCTACATGTGTTATGCTCGGCGGTCCACAGGCTACCTCCATGGACCACTGCTCTTATCTGTGCCCGCCGGACACACCGCTAACAGACCCCAGTGTGGCACATCCTCCCTAGGCATGCGCACATGCGTCTCCTCTCTCTATTTAAAGGGACCATGGTGCCCCCCCCCCCCCCCCCACGGCCCCTCTTGATGACATCAACATTGGAACCTTATTTTAAGGCTATGCTTCTGCCACAATACGCTTTAGCAACAGGTCTTACTACCAGATGTAGAGCGTGTTGCCACAGTGTCTTCAGCCCAGCTTGGTCTTCAGGGTCTTGTCCTCACGTTCAGCATTGTCTTCAGTGTTCCTTGCCTTCTGTGCTTCTCCTTTCCTGACTTCACTGCCTATTCGTCCCTTCTTCCCTTTTGACAGATACCTGGATTGACCTCAGCTTGGATCATGTTTGACAACTGCCTGCCACCAACCACTGCCTGCTTCTCGTCACGCTTGACCACTGCCTGCCACCAATCACTGCCTGCCTCTTGACACACCTGATTGCCGCCTGCCTATGACCCTGGTTTCCAAGGACCTCCTCTCCTGGCCACAGTAGACACCCTACCTCAGACCTGCAGGCCCGGGAACCTGAAGGCGAAGCTCCAGTTGGGTCTCTGCTTTGTCTGGGCACCTCCCTTCAGGTTACACCAATCCTGCCTTAGCCCAAGGGTTCATATATGCAATATGGTGTCTCCAATTGATCTGCATCCCACAACCACCAGTGCCTCACTATTTTCACAGCTATCTTCCACGATGCTTAGCAGGTAGGTATGTTATTGTGGATTGCTGTTGTACAGAAAGATACATTGTGGTTAGATGTTGAATGAGAAGTTTGCATGTGAAATGGATACATTTTTTTTTCAGATGATTATTTATTCAGCCTTCAGGATTTGGTAAGCCCCTTGATTTTGCACTGCAATTTAGGAAGATGGAAATTTGCTGATGTGATGCTGCCCTGGCAGAAAGATATCAGGAAAGACTCTGATGGCTGTAACATCATTATTTTCAGGCTGGATTATAGTTTCTAATGTTCCAGGAAGGTAAAACTAAAGAGACTTTAACCTGGTATGCAGAAACACATTACCTGACCTTTAGAAAGTTAATGGCAAATGAAGATGTCTTTGAAAAGCAGCTTTTTCCATAAGAAAGTGCCACCAGTGGGCTTTTGAGGTGTTGTTGCCTTTCCCTCTCATGGCATGCAATAGAGTAAAAAGATACATTTAGATTTGAAGATATAGCCATGAGAGGAAAACTGGCAAAGGTGCATTTATTTCATCAAGCCTTTAGCATCTAATCATTCCTCAGAAGTGCGAGTTAAGATAAGCTGTTATGAAATGGAAGCCTGAAGGTTTGATGATTCAGTCAGTGAAGGGGGGTATTACCTTTGGGTTTAAGTTGTTATATGTTTGTTAGACTTTTTATGTTTTTTAAAGCTTTTATACTTTCTCTAAGTTTTGTGACTTTTTTTTTGTTTTAAATAATATTTCTGATTGTTTTTTATTCTATGGATGTTTGCTTTGTAAACCACTTTGAAATTTTGATAAGCAGTCTAGAAATTTTTAAGTAAGTAAATAAAAGTGACAGAATTGAATGTGAGCTGTGTGGATATGCCAAGGGACTGTCCAAAGATATTCCATCGTAGGAAGACGTAAATAGTAACAGACTAGCATAGTAATGAGGGTAGATAAAGACGGTGCAGGTTACCCCCATGTTTCTGTTAAGATTAGTAACTGCCACTCCGTGCAGGTTACCCCCATGTATTTTGTTAAGGGTAGTAACTGCCACTCCATTCATGTTACCCCCATGTTTTTGTTAAGAATAGTAACTGCTGTTCCATGCAGGTTACCCCCATGTTTTAGTTAAGGGTAGTAATTGCCACTCCATGCGGGTTACCCCGTGTTTCTGTCAAGGGGCGTAACTGTCGCTCTAATCAGGTTACCCCCGTGTTTCTGTTAAGGGTACTAACTGCCGTTCCATGCAGGTTACCCCTATGTTTCTGTTAAGGGTACTAACTGCTGTTCCATGCAGGTTGCCCACATGTTTCGGTTAAGGGTAATAACTGCCGCTCCATGCATGTTACCCCCATGTTTCTGTTAAGGGGAGTAACTGTCGCTCTAATCAGGTTACCCCCATGTTTCTGTTAAGGGTAGTAATTGCCACTCCATGCGGGTTACCCCCATGTTTCTGTCAAGGGGAGTAACTATTATTTTATTATTATTATTATTATCATTATTATTACTATTATTACATAATTTATAATTGTATTATTTGTTTAATGTTAATTGTTCCATGTACACCATGCCCATGGTATTTCCAATTCTGGTTATCTGTAAACCGAAGCGATATGTACTTGTACATGATCTTTGGTATATAAAAGCTTTTAAATAAATAAATAAATAACTACCGTTCTATGCAGGTTACCCCCATGTTTCTGTTAAGGGTAGTAACTGCCGCTCCGTGCAGGTTACCCCCGTGTTTCTGTTAAGGGTAGTAACTGCTGTGCTGTGCAGGTTACCCCATGTTTCTGTTAAGGGTAGTAACTGCCACTCCGTGCAGGTTGCCCACATATTTCGGTTAAGGGTAATAACTGCCACTCCATGCATGTTACCCCTATGTTTCTATTAAGGGTACTAGCTGTCATTCCATGCAGGTTACCCCCATGCAGAAATGTTACACCATCCTTTTCTCTATGCCTTTAGGGATCTGCAGCATTTGTCCCATGCCCTTTTGAATTAATTATATGTTCTTTTCTTCATCACTTCTTCTGGGAAAGCATTCCAGGCATCCACCACCCTCTCTGTGAAGAAATATTTCCTGATATTGGTTATTTCCTGATATTGGTTCTTAGTCGTCCCCCCCTGGAGTTTCAAATCATGAGTCCTAGTTCTACTGTTTCCTTTCTAGCACAAATGGTTTGAAGTTTGTGTATCGTTATTACCTATCCGGCATCTTAAGGTGTGTATCATATCTGTCCTGCACCTCCTCTCCTATAGGGTATATACATTTAGATCCTTCAGCCTCTCCTCATAGGCCTTCTGAAAACAGGCCCCCTCCATTTTGGTCACATTCCTCTAGACAGTTTCCATCCTGTCTCTATCTTGTTTGAGATATGGTCTCCAGAACTGAATACAGTTCTCCAGGTGAGGCCTCTGTACAAGGACATTGTCACTTCCCTTTTTCTGCTAATTATTCCTCTCTCTATACAGCACAGCATCTTTCTGGCTTTAGCTATTGCCTTGTCACATTGCTTTGCCACCTTCAGATTGCCAGACTATAACCACAAGGTCCCTCTCTGGCTCTGTGCATGATAGTCTTTTGTCCCCATCACATTCAGCTCTTTTGGATTTCCACACCCCAGGTGCATGACTCTGCAGGGCTTGGCATTGAATCACAACTGCCAAAATCTTCAACCATTCTTCAAGTTTTCTTAAATCACTTTTCATTCTCCTTACTCCTTCAAGCATGTCCACTCTGTGACAGATCTTAGTATCAACCACAAAAAGGCAAACTTTTCCTTTTAACACCTCTGCAATGTTGCTCACGAAGATATTCAATAGAACTGGTCCCAAAAGCAATTCTTGAGGTACTCTACTTAGCACTGTTCTCTCATCAGAGTGGGTTCCATTTACCATTACACTTTGTTTCCTCTCAGTCAACCAGTTATTAATCTACTCCACTACTTTGGCACCCACTCCCAAGCTTCTCATTCTATTCACGAGCCTCCTGTTATAATTTGGTATGGTTGTGGACCCTGGATCGTAGTGAGAGCTGACTCCACCCACAGGGAGGAGCCCTGTGGGGACTCACTACGATAGGTGTGGCCTCAGCGGAGATGGACACAGATAGAATGTGCTTTATTGTACTGAAACATAGAGGAAATACCCACCAAGTGGGGGAAGAGACACAGTCCGGAGTAGTAAAGTTGCCTAGTAATGATATCCCCAGTAGTGGCCCGCAGAGTGGGGCACACCGGGGAAGTCCTCCTTCAGGTGGATCACCTCTCAGATGGATCCGGTAGTGGGCCACAGCGCGGGGTACGCCGATGATCATGCTGTAGTTGGCAAGAGAGGTGCAGGAGGTCAGCAGAGCTGGGTACATGATGCACTCACTCTGTAGTGTAGATGGAAGGTTGCTGAGGTGAGCACGGTAATGGCCCATGGCACGGGTACACTGGAGGTTCCATCAGCAGATGAAGATGTACTCAAGAAGCTGAAGCAAGACATATCCTGAGCAGCCATAGAGGAATCTCCAGACAGGAAGGCCCTCCGAGGAGCGGATAGCCGGAACACGACAAGGCCGCCGAGGAGCGGGTACCTAAAGCATTCAAGTCTCAGGGTCAGGAACGATTTCAACGTAGCAATAGCGAGGCGTCTCCAAGAGGAGTGGAATTAAGTAGGAAGGAGGACCTTGCTAACTTGTAGGATGCACAGGCCGGATGGTTTAAGTATGCACTGGCGAGTGACGTCATACGGAGGGGATGCACCCGAGGTTCCCGCCATGACGTGCATAAGACGGGGCCTGATGCGTGCCTTAGGTAATCTCCGATTCAAGATGGCGAACCGGATCGCCCACGCCGCCCGGGAACGCCGATGAGAGCGGCAAGCACAGGCGGACGCCGCCATTCCTCCGAGAATCGCTGTTGCAGGAAAAAAGGAGGTGAGCAACAAAGGTCGCAGCTGTCTGCGATCGACGGGCCAACACCTCCTATGCAAGACCGTATCAAACCTTTTGCTGAAATCCAAGTAGATCACATTGAGCGCTCTTCTTGATCCAACTCCCTAGTCACCCAATCAAAAAAATCAATCAAATTTGTCTGACAGGACCTTCCCCTGTTGAATCCATGCTGCCTCGGGTCCAGCAACTCACCGGATTGTACATAGTTCACTATCCTTTCTTTCAGCAGAGCCTCCGTTAATTTTCCCACCACAGAAGTGAGGCTAACCGGCCTGTAGTTTCCAGCCTCCTCCCTGCTAAAGCTCTTGTGAAGTGGGACCACCACTGCTCTTCTCCAAGGTTATCAGTGAACAAAATATTCCTTGACAAGCAATTATTGTGAGTTAGGGTTTTTTTCCTTCTACAAAACTGCAAAAGCAGTTTATACTCCACACTATAACAAACAAACTATAAAATCCACACTTTGTGCCCTTCAGTGCTTAAATCTGAACAACCCCCTCAAAGGCACCCAATAAGGAAAATATAGAACACTTTTCGGCTAGATCCCAGACATTTAAGGCCGAAATATATATTTAACTTTGGGAGCCCTTCTGGACATGATACACCTGCAAACATTATTATTATTATAATTTTTATTTAAGAGTCGCCTGGTGACAAACTATAGGCAGTTTACAAGATTACACACATAGTTCATAAAATAATCATAATAATTTTGGGGTTTGGGGTGGTGAATAAAAATGGCATGTGTGAGAGAATATCCATTTGTGACCAGTTCATGGGCAGTAGAGAGGGGCATTAATAGGGGATCAATGGCAGCTTCTCTTGCAATCCCTGAATATCTGGTTTGGAGTCGTGCCAAATATCTTTTCGTCCAGCCTGAAATCCAGACATCATTGTAGTCCAGACACCTAACAGACTGTGGATAAATGTAGCCCTCAGTCACTGTGAAAACAGGCAGGGTTATGTGCTATACTGTTTCCAACCATGACTATAATACTGTGTGTCAAACAATGTACAATTTGACATATGAAACATTCAGGGACCGATGGGCTAAGCATTTTATTCTATGGGTACAAAATAGGAAAACCCTTTAGTGCATCAATCTCTTTGTTTGCTTAGTAAGATTTACTTTGATGTTCAAAGCCCTTCATGATCTGGCCCCTCAACCATTGTTTCTTCTAAAAGCAGTCACTGTCCCACCCGCTGTCTTTGAGCTTCATCTCAATATTTGGTTCAGATTCCTTTGCTCTCCCTTGCCTGATTGGCAACCTCTTCAAAGTTATGTTTTACTGTGTATGTTGATTGTAATCTGCTGAGATTGGTGAATTAGGGGAATAGAAATTGTTTAACTAAATGCCATAGAAAGCCCAGAGGCCAGAGCTGCTGCTCTACCTTCCAGTTTAGGAAAATATTATGATCAGTACACCACATACCCCCCTCCCCCAGTTTTCAGTGATTTCAGGGCCACAGCAACAGCCTCAGATCCTTACTTGTGCTACAGAATCTTGGTCTGACCCGGCATGGCATTTTCTTATGTTCTTATCCCCATGAATGGATGAAATGACAAGGGGTGTCTTTCGGGGCACCTTGGAAAGCTGCAAGTGGTTGACAAGGGCTTTCATTATGAAGTTCCCTCCGGCACCCAAGTGAACCAAGGCTAATGTGGGAAACTCTTGGTTGCCCACTGCAATGGTCACTGGGAATTTCAGTTGAGGAGCTGGAGTCATGAAGCCTAGGATCTCTCGTAACCAAGTCATATTGTACATATTGTATATAGGCTATATGCCATATCTCTATACCCACATTTAATTATATTCAACTGTTACAATGTTTTATATATTAATTGTTTAATTAATTGTTATCTTGTTACAATGTAAAATAGGGCAGTTCTCGCCCTATTCAACCTGTTATCTGGAAACCAATGTGATATCTCGATCGAATGTCGGTATACAAAATAAATAAATAAATAAATAGGATCGTCTCCCCACTAGATCCTTGGTAGTTTCCCAGCCTCTGTGAGCTGGTCCCGGCGCAGTAGAAACAGAGCCCTAACCCACCCTCTTTGGGGGTGAGGCGCTCGTGACCAAGTTGCATCGGCTCCTCCAGTTGTTCTAGGGCCAGGGTTAAGGTTGGTGGTAGAGAGAAAGGACGCTGAAAACGGGAGGCTATCATGAATGGTCTGCATGGTGGATGGAGCTCCCTGGCCCGTTGCTGAAGGCGATGGTTGATTCTCTTGGCCAAATCTATAAGGCCATCCAGGGACTCTGGGAGCTCGCAGGCGGCTAGCTCGTCTTTAATCCACGAAGACAACACTTCCATGAAAATATTATGGAGGCTGTCTTATCCCCAGCTCAACTCCATAGCCATGGTCCGAAACTCTATTGCGTAGTCCATCAGGGTTCAGGAACCCTGGCATAGGTGAAGGAGATACGAACCCATCATGCCCAGCCACCCAGGTTTGTCAAAGACAAGTTTGAAGCCTTAATGAATTGTTGCAGATCCTTGAGAAGAGAGTCTGCTCGCTCCTATAATGGGGATGCCCAGGCCAAGGCCTTCCCGTCCAATAAGAGAGCCCAAAGGTGGTCTTGACTGCATTGCTGGGGAACAGTACTGGCTGGAGAGAAAAATGCAGAAAGCATTGGTTCAGGAATCCCCGGCAACTGTTTCGGGTCCCCTGCATACCAGGGCGGAGCCAGTAAGTGGACCATGAGTGGAGTAGGTATGGCTGGAAGTGCCATGGCAGCTACAGCAGCTGAAGAAGGAGCGGATGTCACTATGGCATATAGAAGGGCGGTGAATCATTCCATGGAACTCGCCAGCAGCTGAAGAAACTGCTGCTGTTGCTGGATCCTCTGTGCTAGGCCTGTAATGGCCTGGAGGCCTGAGGTGTCCACCAAGTCCATGGCCTTGGCAGTCTGTGGCGGAAGTGGACACTTGGGCCAAGGGGGAGTTTGTACAACCTGCATGGAGGAGCCCTGCAGGTCCCCACCGTCGACAGGCAGAGCTGGCTGAAGCAGAGGCCCAACTGGAACTTCAACAATACCAGTCCTCATTCCCTTTATGTTGATCCCTCAGGTGTCAGGGCCGGCTGGAATTAGGCACAGGCCTCTGTAGAAGTTGAGATCTGTCATATGGAAGAAGTTGCGGGCCAGCACAGTAAGGAAAGCGTAGTCAGGTCAAGCAGCGGGCAGAGTAGGTGGCAGATAATCAGAGTCAGATTCAGGCTGTGGTTAAGGCGTGCAGAGTTCTCTCAGAGTTGAGGTTCAGCCAGAGGTCAGGCCAAGCGGAGTTCAGTCAATAATGGTAAACAAGCAGTGGTTAGTGGCAGGTGGACTTCAAGCAGTGTCAAGGTCCAATCCAAGGTCAAGCCAGAAGTCCTATCCAAAATCAAAGCTAGAAGTCCGATCCGAGGTCAAAGCCTGAAGTCCAATCCGAAGAGACAAGGAATGAAGAGAAGGATGAGGGACTGCAGAAGCAGGAAGGGACGTTGAAGACAGATGAGGAAGACTGACCAGGAAGAAAAGAACTCAACATGAACCAGGCTGCCAGTGGAACCAGGAACAAGACACAGGAACTCAGGAACACAGCAGGAATCAGGAACCAAGAACTGACGTCAGGAACCAGGAACACTAAGGCAATGCACTTCTCTAAGGAGGCGATCTATTGCCAAGGCACTGAGGAGGCATCTCAGGCAGACTTAAATAGTGCAGGTCTCCTGACTTCATCGATGGGCACCTCTCTGGTTTTCCCGCCACTGGCCTTTTAAATTCAGCGCGGGCATCACGCGTGCGCACTAGGGGAGTCAGGGCCAGAGTCGGCGGCATCCTGCTGCAAATGAAGGGGCATGTGCCGCGGCGTGGCCTGCCGCCACGCCGAAGAGGAAGGTCAGAGTCAAAGTGCTCCAGGGAGGTAAGAGCAGCGGCTTGTGGGAGGGGGCGGTGAGCCGCTGAATGCAACACATTTGATGGAATTGTGAAATAATAAAGCCCTTTTTGGAAAAAAGCTTAAGAGTTTATTTGTAAGCTTCCTTGTGATCCTCTGACTTTTTTGTTTGGATTATTGGTGGGGAATATTCCTCATTTTAAGGTCAGCTTGATCACTCACTTATTGATTGCCGCCCACTGTGAGATTGCAGCACACTGGAAGGAGACTTCCTCACCTACAAAGCAATTATGGTTTACAAGACTTTAGGCTGTTTACACCATGGATAACCGAACTGCTTTATGTTATAATTGGAAAGAGAAAGTTGATTACGTCTAGAAGCCTTTCTTGAATTGTGATCTCTGTTTCTCATTAGACACAAACATATTGGTTTCTTGTGCTACACATATTTCAACAACTTCTGTTCAAAAATTGTTATTTTTATTTTGACTGCGTGACCTTATTAATATAATAATGGGGATTGGTTTTGGGTGGAGGATGAGGGGAGTGAGGTTAAGGGATAACCTGCTTGGAATCTATCTACCTCTTGGATCCTGCCAGGTACTTGTAGCCTGGATTGACCACTGTTGGAAACAGGATACTGGGCTTGATGGACCCTTGGTCTGACCCAGCATGGCAAGTCTTATGTTCTTATGTTTTTGTCTTGGCATAAGTATCATTGTAACAAGTTTAAATTGCAAGAGTGTCTTATCTTTCTATATTTGGATATGTTCTATTTATGCCAATAAAAATGTTCAAATATTAAAAAAAAGAATAAGAGATGGATACATTTTATTATGGCCATGCAGACCCACTTTTAACTGCTTTGTTGGCACAGAAGTACTCCTGATTTGCATAACTTGATCTAACCAGAAAGAGTATATAGAAACTTTTATCAGAGCTAAAGATCTTAATTATTTTGAACTCCAATTATATTTTCTAATTGTATTTTGTTTTGAACACATCACTAATTCACTCTTGAATACTTTATGTTTTATGAGAAAAAAAGTTCTTGTCATGTAATAATCTAATTGTCATGCTATAAATGGTTTGAATATAATTCCACACATCTTTAATAGACTATATTATGCCTGAGCTTTATTGCATAGTCTTAGGCATTCTCTGACATTTCTTTTCAATTCAAGACCCCTACATGCTTTTCCATTAGAACAATGTTCCTCTCCAGCTCCTTTGTTCTCATATAAACAATAGGAGAAACCAAGCTGAGAAATCTGGCTTTCAGTATACCAGCTGCATCCCGCAGAAACTTTTTCAAGGGAGCAGGTCTTGTATTCAGAAGCTGTAATGTTCACATTTATAGAAAAATATGACTGGAGAAATGCTGGGAAATAGTGTCATTTCTGTTTAATTACTATTCTGCTGCACTTGTAGGGAACTTTCAGGGTTTGATTTACTAAGATTCCTCCCCCCCAATGAAGACAGAATGGAAGAAAAGCTTAGTAAATCAGCCCTATAGTAATAACCCTGCCAGGAGAAAAGTCTAGCCCACTGCTTGAGCCATCTGTCATGAGTGTGTGGCATATGCTTTCTTTTGTTTATTCAGGAGTCACATGTAAATTGATAAATTGACCCGGAGAGCATCTCATGTACTGTCATATCTCTATATGCACAAATAGGAGGGCAGGGCATTTAGATATTTTCATGAAAAGCAAAACTAGTCTGTAAAACAGGGCTGTATTCAATAGTTGTTCATTAGTTTGACAATGTCTGTGTGCACAATGAGAAGGTGAACTTTCCTATCCTATCCTCCCATTTCTTTGTCTTTTAATATGAATAAAGTGGCAGACCCCCACCCTAGCTTCCAAAGAGCGTCTCTGTCTCTTTGGTTCCATTAGGCTGTTGTGGCTGAATTTTGCACTCAGAGGGGTAGATTTTACAAATCTACGCGCGCGTGTACCTTATAAAATCCGGGGTCAGCACGCGCAAAGGGGTGCACATTTGTGCACCTTGCGCACGCTGAACCCAGCGCGCGCTGCCCGTTCCCTCCGAGGCCGCTCCGAAATGGAGCGACCTTGAAGGGAACTTTCCATTCACCCCCCTGCACCTTCCCCTCCCTTCTCCTACCTAACCCACCCCCCCAGCCCAATCTAAGCCCTCTCCCTATCTTTATCTTAAAAGTTACTACTGCCTCTGGGCAGTAGTAACTTACGCGCGCCGGCAAGGCAGGCCCCGACACAGGCCATGCCCCCGGAACGCCCCCGGAACGCCGCATCACTCCCGACACGCCCCCCCCCCAGGCAAGCCCCGGGACTTACGCGTGTCCCGGGGCTTGTGCGCGCCGCCGAGCCTATGCAAAATAGGCTCGGCGCGCGCAGGAGGGTTTTAAAAGGGTTACGCGCGTACCTTATGCGCGTAACCCTTTTAAAATCCGGCCCAATGTTTTCTGCTAGCCCATCCAGTACCCCCATAACTGGCAGGCCTGCCTGGAACCAGCAGCACCCACTGTCCAGTCCTGGGTGATGCCACAAACAGCAGCAGAGCTGGGGATTATCCACAGAACTGCCGGCCCTACCAGGGAAAATTAAGAGAAAATAAGGCCACCCCTTGCAGGCACTACAGAGAGGAGGGCGAGCAGCATGCAGGGGTTAGTGTTACATTAATGTAACACTAGAAATGCAGTCACTTGACTGGGTCAGAAAAAGCTTTTAAAAGCAAACACAGCCAACATGTTCAAAGTTTGATGCTGAAGTTAATGTCAGAGGGGTGGGATTGTGACACAAGGATTAGGGTATCTTAGACTTTGTAGGGGCTCGTCTTCTTCCCTGGCTAAGTTACCCACAAACATCTCTTCGCCTTCTTATTGGGGCTCTTCTGAAAAAAGCAAAGGAGCAAATAATGTTGGAATACCTGTCATCTGTGTGTAACAATATTTTTACCCTTTCAGGTGCTGCCAAATGGTACTTGGCAGAAATAACACACACACAGTAATATATATATGCACAGTATATATATGTTTTTTGGTAAAAGCAATGATTACAATACAAAGCAATGGTTATAATAAATTCAATATATGCAAAAGCAATATTCTGATAAGGGTATTGATTATACAGGGCCATTTATGAAAATGGCCCAAAGAGAGAGAGAGAGGAAGTATTTTACAAGAGTATGTATTCAGTTCAGTGGTTGCTCTGCAAACCATCAGGTGAGTTCCAGTCTCCCATTTGGTCCCCTTCAAGCAAGTGTAGAAACTTAGATAGTCCCTGCTGGGAGTAGGATGTCAGTTCCTCGGGGAGGATGAGGACTTCAGTGCTGGGGTCAGATCAGTTCAAGGTCTTGCCCACCTATTCCACTTTTCGTCTTGACTGGCTTTCTTTTATAATGTGTAAGAGTCCTTTCTTTTTCATCTGTTACAACTCAGCCAGCACCCCAATCTGGAGCCCAGAGTCTACATGTTGAGTCTTTACCTTTTACTAAAGCAAAATTTAGTTTCCTGTTTCTCATTTTCTGATAAAAGCAGTTTTCTAGTAAAAGTGGTCTTATCTCTAGGCTGCAGGGGCTATGGAAATGGGCCCAGTAGCTACATATAAGAAGGCACAGTCATCTACATAAGTGTTTCAAAGTAATATGTTAAAAGTAGTTTTCTGTTACATTTGCATCATTGCTGCTCTTTAGTAAGACTTCCTTATATTTCTCCTATATTGTCTCTCTCTCTCTCTCTCACCTTATCTAAACAAGACAACCTCACAGAACTTTTCTCTGAGTACAACAATATTCAGCACTCCAATGGTCATTATGCTTATGCAATTCATTTAACTGTTTCTCTACTGTGGTCCACTTTCTACCTATTTGTCCCTATGCGTCACATCAAGGTGTCTTCTGGTCCACTGTCCCTAAATTCTCTAATACACTGTGATCGGACACTTTCATGGCTGGAAATAGAGTCTGGAGATGAGGCTGTGGTTGGATTTGCTTTATTCCATCAGTAGTGAGGAAAACAAAAACAAGGGAGAAGGGGGAATGTTTTCCACAAAGATGAGCTGAGCATATATACGAAAGAATTTGTCTGTGTGTATAACTGAAAATCCTACTGATTTATCCCTTGAAGATTCCCCTAATCTAACAATGTTCTCCTCTATGAACATAAAAATGCAAGGTTACAGGAAGAGCTGCCTGGAGGTGCATTAACTTAATGTCAGTTTGTTGTGCAGATGTGTGTATCTCTTTATCTATTTACTTATCTATCTATATACAAATCCTTTTTTCTCTGTAGGCGGGATCCACCCATTGATAGTTTGGGTTGTTTGTGTCTAGTACTGCTTGATTTTCTGCAGAAATGTCCCTTGTGACTTTATTGCAAATCACTTAGCAGTGCTGCTAAGCGATTCATAAACTTTAAAATAAATAAATAAATGTTTTTCAGTAATCTTCAGGCATGCATTAACTTTCCTGCGTTCATGTGTATGTGTGAGTGTGTGGGTTATGTTGGGAAGGGCCTGCATATTTCATGCCTGTGTTTCTATATGTGGTGTGTGTCTCTGTGTTATGTGTTTCAGTTATCGTTGCAATGACCAGAGTATTTAATGCCTGCTGCTGGTATTGTGCTCACCCGCCTCTCCCTTCCTGCTGCTGCATTGCTGGGATTTGAGACCCATTGCCCTCCACCACCCTTTGATTACTTTTGAATGTTCTCTCCCTTCTTATTTCTTTTCTTCCCCTTCCCCCTATGCTTGCTCCAGGACACTTGCCCAGTTATGCAGTCCGTAAATGGACTAGCTAGGCCTCCTTAACTGGGGCATACCCTACCTTTTGCCATTACTGCCTCTCCCCTTTCCTCCAGTCACTAATAATGGCACCTTTCTTTTCAGTTCCAGAATGCACTTTTATTGAGTGCTTGAAAACAGCCACTGCCTTAACAACTTAAATATACCATTTGTAAATACATCAAAGCTAAGCGCATAACAACAATGAACTTGTAGCACTGTATTAACCTATGCCCCCACCGGAACCACCTGGCACACTCATTAGTTAGAATCCAGCTAACTAATGACCCAGTATGGCATGTTCTTATGTTCTTAGCTATCACTGACACCTAGATGAGCTGGTTGATGTTCAACTTTCTACTCCATGAATGTTGAGGGGTTGGGCATAGTGACTGCTGCTTCTTGCAGTGCGCCGCCACCTCACCTACCCCTAGCCGCTTTTCCAACTTTGTAAGGCCACCCTTTTGTGGCTTGACCCGACCTTCTTTAGGCCTCCCAAGATCCCCATACCATGGTCTTAGGACTGCATCTATCTGATGACACCAGACCCAGGCACCCCCTTTAACTGGCATCTGGGCCCCCTTATCATTATCTGCTAACTACTGGCACCACTAGACCCAAGTGTCCTTTTTTTGGCACCTAGGCCCCCTGTCACCAACCCCAGGTGCCCCTTTAATTGGCACCTGGTGCCAATTAATAGCACCACCAGACCTAGACTCCCCCCTTTTCTACTGGCACCCGAACCCCCTAGTACTTTGAATCTTCCCCCTTTATGCAGGTGAGGACCCGCCATAATAGGGACCAGTAACTCATTTGGTTTCTGTGTCCGTTTTTTGCGAGTCCATACCTCATTCTGACACATGAACTCAATCGGACTTATCTAAAACCCACACAGTTTTATCTGAAGTAAACCCCAACCTACGTTAATGCAGTACTCACTGCCAAGGAGACATTTCTATTGCACTTGTAACTTCTGTACCAAGGAGCCACCTTCCCAGCCCTGGGGAGCATTTGTTTGGCTCTCCCAGGGTGAAGAATATTCAGACTGGCATTCGCTGGAGACAGGTTTCCAAACTGGCTGAAGACACTTCCAAACTAAGTCCATAAACTCCAATGTCCACACCTCCCTTGTGCTCCAAAAATAATTTATTGTAACAATTAAAATGTAAATGTAGAAAACGTTTCTTGAAATCACAGTCCAGTGTATTATTCACTTAAGTTGTAATTTTCTGTTATTTCTGGTAAGATCACAGAAATAACAATTCACTGCTTTACACTTCCCAACTGTTTCACTTGTAATCCAGAACCTCTGCAGCTCCAACTCCTCCACTACTATCTTTTGGGTAGCCTCTCTCACCTCTCTCACTCCACAGTCTCTCTCAATCAGTCTCTCCTTTATAGGATCCAGATTGTATTTCTCCTCTACTACAGAAGTCAGCATTCTATGCATGCTTCAGAAGCAGCTCACATCCAGGCATCAAACCCAGGAGTGACATCAGGGTCTGCCACCCCTGTTCCTTCAGAAGCAGCTCGCGTCCAGGCATCACACCCACGAGTGACATCAGGGTCTGCCACCCCTGGTCCTTCAGAAGCAGCTCGCGTCCAGGCATCACACCCACGAGTGACATCAGGGTCTGCCACCCCTGGTCCTTCAGAAGCAGCTCGCGTCCAGGCATCACACCCACGAGTGACATCAGGGTCTGCCACCCCTTGTCCTTCAGAAGCAGCTCACGTCCAGGCATCACACCCGGGAGTGACATCAGGGTCTGCCACCCCTGGTCCTTCAGAAGCAGCTCGCGTCCAGGCATCACACCCACGAGTGACATCAGGGTCTGCCACCCCTGGTCCTTCAGA
Organism: Rhinatrema bivittatum; assembly: GCF_901001135.1. NCBI lineage: Eukaryota > Metazoa > Chordata > Amphibia > Gymnophiona > Rhinatrematidae > Rhinatrema > Rhinatrema bivittatum. Next base: position 300,393,894 of record NC_042621.1, on the reverse strand, counting down.
AGCAGCTCGCGTCCAGGCATCACACCCACGAGTGACATCAGGGTCTGCCATCCCTGGTCCTTCAGAAGCAGCTCACGTCCAGGCATCACACCCGGGAGTGACATCAGGGTCTGCCACCCCTGGTCCTTCAAAAGCAGCTCGCGTCCAGGCATCACACCCACGAGAGACATCAGGGTCTGCCACCCCTGGTCCTTCAGAAGCAGCTCACGTCCAGGCATCACACCCATGAGTGACATCGGGGTCTGCCACCCCTGGTCCTTCAGAAGCAGCTCACGTCCAGGCATCACACCCACGTGTGACATCGGGGTCTGCCACCCCTGGTCCTTCAGAAGCAGCTCGCGTCCAGGCATCACACCCGGGAGTGACATCAGGGTCTGCCACCCCTGGTCCTTCAGAAGCAGCTCACGTCCAGGCATCACACCCGGGAGTGACATCAGGGTCTGCCACCCCTGGTCCTTCAGAAGCAGCTCACGTCCAGGCATCACACCCATGAGTGACATCAGGGTCTGCCACCCCTGGTCCTTCAGAAGCAGCTCGCGTCCAGGCATCACACCCGGGAGTGACATCAGGGTCTGCCACCCCTGGTGCTTCAGAAGCAGCTCGCGTCCAGGCATCACACCCGGGAGTGACATCAGGGTTTTCCACCCCTGGTCCTTCAGAAGCAGCTCACGTCCAGGCATCAAACCCAGGAGTGACATCAGGGTCTGCCACCCCTGGTCCTTCAGAATCAGCTCGCGTCGAGGCATCACACCCGGTAGTGACATCAGGGTCTGCCACCCCTGGTCCTTCAGAAGCAGCTCGCGTCCAGGCATCACACCCGGGAGTGACATCAGGGTCTTCCACCCCTGGTCCTTCAGAAGCAGCTCGCGTCCAGGCATTACACCCACGAGTGACACCAGGGTCTGCCACCCTTGGTCCTTCAGAAGCAGCTCACGTCCAGGCATCACACCAGGAGTGACATCAGGGTCTGCCACCCCTGGTCCTTCAGAAGCAGCTCACGTCCAGGCATCAAACCCAGGAGTGACATCAGGGTCTGCCACCCCTGGTCCTTCAGAAGCAGCTCATGTCCAGGCATCAAACCCAGGAGGGACATCAGGGTCTGCCACCCCTGGTCCTTCAGAAGCAGCTCACGTCCAGGCATCAAACCCAGGAGTGACATCAGGGTCTGCCACCCCTGGTCCTTCAGAAGCAGCTCACGTCCAGGCATCACATCCGGGAGTGACATCAGGGTCTGCCACCCCTGGTCCTTCAGAAGCAGCTCGCGTCCAGGCATCACACCCGGGAGTGACATCAGGGTCTGCAACCCCTTGTCCTTCAGAAGCAGCTCACGTCCAGGCATCACACCCGGGAGTGACATCAGGGTCTGCCACCCCTGGTCCTTCAGAAGCAGCTCGTGTCCAGGCATCACACCCACGAGTGACATCAGGGTCTGCCACCCCTGGTCCTTCAGAAGCAGCTCGCGTCCAGGCATCACACCCACGAGTGACATCAGGGTCTGCCACCCCTGGTCCTTCAGAAGCAGCTCGCGTCCAGGCATCACACCCACGAGTGACATCAGGGTCTAACACCCCTGGTCCTTCAGAAGCAGCTCGCGTCCAGGCATCACACCGGGGAGTGACATCCGGATCTGCCACCCCTGGTCCTTCAGAAGCAGCTCATGTCCAGGCATCACACCCGGGAGTGACATCAGGGTCTGCCACCCCTGGTCCTTCAGAAGCAGCTCGTGTCCAGGCATCACACCCACGAGCGACATCAGGGTCTGCCACCCCTGGTCCTTCAGAAGCAGCTCGCGTCCAGGCATCACACCCATGAGTGACATCGGGGTCTGCCACCCCTGGTCCTTCAGAAGCAGCTCACGTCCAGGCATCACACCCACGTGTGACATCGGGGTCTGCCACCCCTGGTCCTTCAGAAGCAGCTCACGTCCAGGCATCACACCCATGAGTGACATCGGGGTCTGCCACCCCTGGTCCTTCAGAACCAGCTCACGTCCAGGCATCACACCCACGTGTGACATCAGGGTCTGCCACCCCTGGTCCTTCAGAAGCAGCTCGCGTCCAGGCATCACACCCACGAGTGACATCAGGGTCTGCCACCCCTGGTCCTTCAGAAGCAGCTCACGTCCAGGCATCAAACCCAGGAGTGACATCAGGGTCTGCCACCCCTGGTCCTTCAGAAGCAGCTCATGTCCAGGCATCACACCCGGGAGTGACATCAGGGTCTGCCACCCCTGGTCCTTCAGAAGCAGCTCGTGTGCAGGCATCACACCCACGAGCGACATCAGGGTCTGCCACCCCTGGTCCTTCAGAAGCAGCTCGCGTCCAGGCATCACACCCATGAGTGACATCGGGGTCTGCCACCCCTGGTCCTTCAGAAGCAGCTCACGTCCAGGCATCACACCCACGTGTGACATCGGGGTCTGCCACCCCTGGTCCTTCAGAAGCAGCTCACGTCCAGGCATCACACCCATGAGTGACATCGGGGTCTGCCACCCCTGGTCCTTCAGAACCAGCTCACGTCCAGGCATCACACCCACGTGTGACATCAGGGTCTGCCACCCCTGGTCCTTCAGAAGCAGCTCGCGTCCAGGCATCACACCCACGAGTGACATCAGGGTCTGTCACCCCTGGTCCTTCAGAAGCAGCTCACGTCCAGGCATCAAACCCAGGGGTGACATCAGGGTCTGCCACCCCTGGTCCTTCAGAATCAGCTCGTGTCCAGGCATCACACGCATGAGTGACATCAGGGTCTGTCACCCCTGGTCCTTCAGAAGCAGCTCGCGTCCAGGCAACATACCCAAGCGCACGCTCTCCTGTGCTCGTGATTCAGTATTCAAATGAAGGCCCGCGGTAAAAAGAGGCGCTAGGGGCACATTAGTATCGGCCTGTAAGCTAGATACTTCACTTAGATGCAGCTCCAGCACTGCTCTCTACATCAGTGGCGCGGGTGGAAGGTAACTAGAACCAAAAAGTTACTAATAAGGGCCAAGACTAACAGATAAGTATGAGAAAAAAAAAAAAAGTGTGAAAGCTTGCTGGGCAGACTGGATGGGCCATTTGGTCTTCTTCTGCCATCATTTCTATGTTTCTATATGTTTAATCTTTGAAAAAAAAACCCACCATGCATACCCCTAAAACAAAGGACTACCTACATATCTCCTCCTACTAGCCATGTCCCTTTTGGCCTCCCAGTAACACCCATAGGAAACCAGAGCAATCTTATGATAAGATAAAACATAGAATTTTTAACCTGTTAGGCTTAAAGATAAGCCCCCAGTAAAACAGAGCTACTACACCATCTAGTGACCTCTTGGGGTTACATACTCATATTCTCTTGGTTTGTTGCTTATCTAGCCATCCTGTCCGTACCATTTATTATTTCACCCATCCTCACACCAGCCAGATCCCTTTATTCTTGTTTACATTGTGCTCACAACTTCCTATTGGTCTGGGGCTATTTGATTTAAACTAACACCCACCATCAGCTCAGGAGCCCCTTATCTAATGGCACCTGAGCACCCCATTTTAATCACCCTTCTTTTCGGCTGGTGAGCTACCACCACAGGAGGGGCCTGTACTGTCTGTGAGGTGCTCCCCGTCTGCTCTAAATAAACCTTTGCACTGGGTTGCCATTTTTGTGCGTGAGGTTTGTGCACCTCCCTGCACCCTCACCTACATGGTTACCTTTTATTCACTTTCTTCCCATCTTTGCTCAATCCCATTTCCTCTTGGCTTCTCTTTAGTCCATTACCAATATCGCCATCTGTTATCTCTGTTCTTCATTCCTTTTTCCACCCGCTAAAGTGCTATACCTGATGCTTCACCACCAGCCTTTGTTGTTGCTCCATTCTTGGCCCATAAAATAAAGGATTGACTTACAATTCACCCCAATATTTGTTGTGCCCCATTTTTATGGCTGTTCCCACTGTAATAAAAGAATCCACAGTCATTGCTTGTATTGCTTGAATGAGCCTTTACTGAATGTGTAACTCCACTGCCCTGCCCCAGCGACTGCCTTATTGAGGTCTTCAGTGTTTTTTGTCCCATTCCCTGAGCAACACCACTCTGCCCCCCTGTTCTTCTTATGCATCTGTTGCAAAGTAATTAAGACTTGGTCCTATCCAACTTTAGTTAATGTTTTTAACTAAACTATGTTGCCGTTACTGAAGTCCATCTTTTATGATTTTATGATTATCTAATCATTTTGCTACACATCTACATTTTATAATATTATACATATTTATTAATTGATACAGCTGGTTAAAATGCTTATAGTCGTTCTACAATTCCTCCCCTTTCATATCCAAGTTATTTTTCCATGTTTTTTGTAACTTTCTCACATCCAAAATATTGTTATAATATTTGTTAAGTTTCATACTATATTTGTTCTTGTATTGGGAAATGTTCTTTACTTTGTTACTCTCTGCCTTTACTCACATTGTTAATTGTAAACCGGGTTGATGTGATTCCTATCATGAAACTCGGTATAATAAAAATAATAAATAAATAAATAAATAAATAAATGATTGCTCTTGCTAACATTTTTTGCCTCTTTATGTATGGATTTTATCATTGTACTTATGTTACGTTTGAAATAATGTATCTTATTGTATTTTAAGTATGTATTTTATTGTAAACTACTTTGATTTTAGTTTGCAAGGTGGTATAATAATGCGGTGTTAATCTAAACTTGAAGAGTGTTAACCCTACCTTGATAGGATTGTCCATCACTACCATATCCTCTTCTGGTAGCACTGAGCCAAGAGTTGTGCTCCTGGTTTCTGGCATTGCCTCACCGACCTTAAATACCCCAAAGAACTAGAACACCCCTACTATAGTCTGGATAAATGTATTGCCCCCATCTCAGGGACCCTTCCCAGGCTACTCTATTGTTCACTATTTAAACAATAGTTAAAATTGTGTTCCTTTTGATTTATAATAAGAGAATGTTTCTACAGAATATCTCTCATGCTGACCCTGTTGCTTCTATTTTAAAGAAATAAGTGTCAAAGTTAGCATCATTCTGTATTTATGGAGAGCTGGTTTTAGGTATCTTACGAACATAAGAACATGCCATACTGGGTCAGACCAAGGGTCCATCAAGCCCAGCATCCTGTTTCCAACAGTGGCCAATCCAGGCCATAAGAACCTGGCAAGTACCCAAAAACTAAGGGGTAGATTTTAAAAGAAGCGCGATCAGCCTACTTTTGCTTGCGCATCAGACTCAAGCAAAAGTACGCTGGATTTTAGTAGATACGCGCGGAGCCGCGCGTATCCACTAAAATCCGGGATCGGCGCGCGCAAGGCTATCGATTTTGTATAGCCTGCGCGCGCCGAGCCGCGCTGCCTCCCCCCGTTCCCTCCAAGGCCGCTCCGAAATCGGAGCGGCCTCGGAGGGAACTTTCCTTTGCCCTCCCCTCACCTTACCCTCCCTTCCCCTACCTAACCCACCCACCCGGCCCTGTCTACACCCCCCCCTTACCGTTGTCGGGGGATTTACGCCTCCCGGAGGGAGACGTAAATCCCCGCGCGCCAGCGGGCCTGCTGCGCGCCGGGCCGCGACCTGGGGGCGGGTACGGAGGGCGCGGCCACGCCCCCGGGCCGTAGCCACGCCCCGTACCCGCCCCCAAAACGCGGCCGACACGCCCCCGAAACGCCGCGTCGACCGGGCCCGCCCCCCCGACACGCCCCCCCTCCGAAAACCCCGGGACGTACGCGAGTCCCGGGGCTCTGCGCGCGCCGGGAGGCCTATGTAAAATAGGCTTCCCGGCGCGCAGGGCCCTGCTCGCCTAAATCCGCCCGGTTTTGGGCGGATTTAGGCGAGCAGGGCTCTGAAAATCTACCCCTAAGTCTATTCCATGTAACCTTTGCTATTAATAGCAGTGGCTATTTTCTAAGTCAACTTACTTAATAGCAGGTAATGGACTTCTCCTCCAAGAAGTTATCCAATCCTTTTTTAAACCCAGCTACACTAACTGCACTAATCACCTCCTCTGGCAACAAATTCCAGAGTTTAATTGTGCGTTGAGTGAAAAAAAAATCTTTCTCACCCAATATGGATGAGGGAGTCTATAGGAAATTCTCTTAGACCACCTTAAGGGACCGGACACCTTAAGGGACCGGACATCCGGTCCAGACCCACAAGGAATCCTGGCTGAAGAGAAGAGCCCGTCACCAGAGTACAAGAGCTCAGGTCCTAGAAGGGTTAGAGAGGCCTCAGGGAGCAGACAGGAACCCATTCTGTGCAAAGACCTGCTACATGTGATGTCTGTGTGCTACCTGAACTTCAGGTGAGCTGCATTTGTTTGTTTGACTTTTCATGCACTTAAATAAATTGCACATAAAAGAAACAGCCAGAGTCTGCCTCCTTATTTCTTCTGGCTATTTCCCAAGCCTCTATCGCCAAGTTACCACACACCTGTAATACCAACTCCCTAATTCCAGAATCGGACCATTTGCCAGTGCCCCCTCCCCCCATTTGCCTGTAATGCTGCCCAAATTTGGAATAGTAGGTAGCAAAACATTCTGGACCCCCTTAGCTCCCCACAGCACTGTTGCTTTCCAGGAGAAGTATGACCACATTATTGAAACTTGCCTCTGCCTTTGGGTAGTGGCAACATAGACCAGAGGTTAAGACAGTAATCAGAATAGGTTGGAAGGTATGAAACCTTACATTCAGCCAAGTAATACCATTATCTTTTAGACCTCCCAGTAGCTCCTCCGTAACTTTCTGCTTCATTGCTTCAGTGTTACTACTACAAGAACCCCAGGCCTCATCACTTCGCTGGGATCCTCACAGTTTGCTCCTCTGCCTCAGATGTTCGCATCCTGCAACAAGACAACTGGAAACAAGTGAATACATAACATTTTGCTGTAAACTGCAGGTATTCTAAAACATGTAAATCCCATTTTCAGAGCAGCTGTAGCAGCATGTTGGAATGTGTGGAAGGGAATTTTGTACCTTTTTCTTATCTCACCTGTAGGATGCAACTTATTATTGTGTACTGCTGCCTCAGCTTGAGCTCAGATATGCTTGTGATTATCTGTGCTTTATTCTGCATCCCCCCACAGTAGTTAACTTCCAGCTCTAACTCTGAAAATCCTGCTGAAACCCTTGCAGGTAGCTTGTAGTGACTAAGTAGGAGTCTGTGCCTTCTGTGCACACGCATGTGTGCGCACACACCTGACGCCCATATTTATTTTTTTTATATTTAAATCTTTTATTGGCATTATCAGACAACCTAAACACAAGCCGCTAGTACCAAACAGCAAAAACAGGTATACAAAAATTGTGAATTAACCAGCTAACAATAAACGCCAGTATATATAGATGAGATCCCCAATTCCCCCCCTCCCCCCCTAGAGGTGTACAACCAGATGCAAAATATAGAGGACAATGCACAGGAAACCATAATGAGATGCATGTATAGGACATTATAAGAGCCAGACTCAACATTACAGGCCAAAAGGAGGCCACCAGTTCTCCCCTGATCCCAGAGGGCGCCAGGAACCGCAAAGGCAGTATTTCAAATGCCACCCTCCTGCGGATTACGATAGTCCAGTCAAAGTGAGCAGGGGTCAACCAAGAAAGACCCGTTGCCAGCGTTCATATAGTCCCCATGTTTTATGAAAAGAATGTAGTGACTTATTCTTGTAAGCTGTGATACGCCCCAAACTATGCATATTTTGAACGGAAGCTTGTATCATCTGCAACGTTGGGATTCGTGGATCCTTCCATAATTGAGCTATGGAACATCTCGTTGCTGTAACCACATATTTAATAAAGTAATCATGATATTTATAGCCATCCTTCCTGTCTTCATTGAGTAATGCTTGCGAAGGGGTCAACTGAAACTGGATTCTCAGTATGGTAGCAATCCATTCAGACACCAAAGTCCACAGTTTCTGTAGCTCAGAACACGTCCACCAAAGGTGAAAAAAGGTCCCCTTTTCTCCACAACGCTTCCAGCAAAGACCGTCAGAGGCTGGAGCAATGTGTTGTAAATGGATAGGAGTGATATACCACCTAAAGAACAGTTTGTAACCATTCTCAACATGCAGAGCTGATATTAAGCCTTTCCGCAACCCCTGGAACACCCTCAACCAGTCCTCCGCCCCCCAATCACATTGCAGATCCCGTTGCCAGGCTCTGATATGGGGCGAAAATAGGTTAAATTTACCACACAGTAAACTATAAAGGTTAGAAATATGTTTATCAACCCGATCCGCCTGGCGGCACATATTTTCAAATGTGGGTATGCCTTTTATCAGTTCGCCTGCCACCTGTTGCCTTTGAAAATAATGTCTGACTTGCAAATATTTGAATTGATCCCCCCTGGGCAATTGGTACCGATCCCTGAGTAAGGCAAATGGGATCAGCCCCCCTGGCTCCCAAATATGGGCAAACTGAGTAATACCCTGCTTAATCCACTGGGAAAAGACCCGAGGGTGCCCCGCCGGCCGAAAAGCGGTGTGGTGGAACAAGTGGGTACTATGAAAAACAGTTTGCGTTCCCACCAGTGCCTTCCTCCACTGATTCCAGGTAGTTAGGGTTGCCTCGATGGAGCCCGGCAACTGCACCACTGGGCGCCAGGAAGACCTCGTCTGCCATAACAGGGCCCCAATGGGCAAAGACCCAAGTATCGCCTGTTCCAGTTGTGCCCACGGCTTACTACGCTGAACACAATGCCAGTCCACCGCCGCTTTAAGCTGAGCAGCTCCTAGATACTTGGCAAGATTAGGCATACCCATACCTCCCTGCCGTCGCGGGAGATACAGAGTCTCCCTAGCTATCCTGGGTTTCCTCCCCTTCCAGAGATATTTATTCAGCCTCTTTTGCCACTTAGCTAGAAGTTTGGCAGGGATTACCAGTGGCAAAGTTTGAAACAAATACAGTAAGCGAGGTAAAATGTTCATTTTTAGAACCGCCAGTCTCCCCAGCCAGGAGATATGATAGCGGTCCCATTCTTCCAAGTCTTTATATATTTTAGTCAGTAATGGTGGATAATTTAATTGAAACAAGTCGGATCCCAATCCCAGATTGACTCCCAAATATTTTAACTGATGCCGAGCCCATCGAAATGGGAAGTGATGAGTGATCTGTGTTACCATCTCTGGGGCTAGGGTGACATTGAAAAGTTCAGACTTTTCCCAATTGACGGTGAAACCGGAAACCGCACTAAAAGCCTGTAGTTCCCTCGTGATAGTCTGTAAGGAGAGCAAGGGGTCCGTAATGGTAAACAGTATATCGTCCGCAAAGAGGGACAGTTTGGAAGAGTACTCTCCGGCCCGAACCCCCACTATGTTATGATTATGCCGGATTCGATAGGTAAAGGGCTCCAAAAAGAGGGCAAAAAGTAGGGGGGATAAGGGACAACCTTGCCGGGTGCCCCGTTGAACAGCGAATGGGGAAGAGTAACCTCCATTAATTTTTAAGCAGGCTGTCGGCCCCTCATATAATTTGCGGATCCACCTTAAAAATGTGTCCCCTAAATTATACTTTTGCAGGGTTTGGAATAAAAAAGGCCAGTGCACATAATCAAAGGCCTTTTCGGCATCAATGGCCAACAAGGCCATGGGGATATTCTGAGTTCTAGCCCACCACATAGCATCAATAGCCTTACGGACATTATCAGATGCCATCCGTCCTGGAATAAACCCAGCCTGTTCGGAATGAACCAAAGCAGGCAAGAAGGTGTTGAGTCGTTGAGCGAGGATTTTCGCTAAGAGTTTCAAATCCAGGTTTATTAAGGAGATGGGACGATAAGAACCACAGACCGTAGGGTCACGCCCAGGCTTACCTATCAATGTCACCCCAGCTAAGTTAGCTGCCCTAGACAAGGAGCCCTGGGTTTGGAGCGAGTTAAATAATTTTACTAGGGGGGCTACCAAGATATTAGCAAATTTTTTGTAGAAGACTGCAGTGAACCCATCCATGCCCGGGGACTTGCCCGCTTTCAGGGATTGGATCGCCCACAGTACCTCTGCTGCCGTAATGTCGCGGTTTAAAAACTTTTGGTCCTCTGGGGATACCTGTGGAAGCGGAGTAGACTGTAAATATTCCGCTACCGCTTCCGGGCTAATGTTAGAATTGGAGGCGTACAATTCAGAGTAGAAATGTGTAAATCGCTGCCTAATAGCTGTAGTAGAGGTAAGAATATCCCCTCTTTCATCCTTTACCTTTACTATGTTGCACTGGACTTGCCTAGCCTTCAGCTTACGAGCCAGGTGTCTCCCCGCCTTATTCCCCCCTTCGTAAAAAAGCTGTTTTACTCGGACCATTTGATAGGCTATCTGCGCCGCCTCTAGGGTCACCAGATGCATACGCAATTGGTCCATCTGAAGCAGAATGCGAGCTTCCCCAGTTTTGGCGTGCTGAAGCCCCAGCCTCTGCAGCCGTTGTATAGTCTCCAGTTTATCCTTCTGCTTTTGTCTCTTGAGGGAGGCTCCCCTAGCTATAAGTTTACCCCTTATCACGGCCTTGAGACAGTCCCATAGCGTGGTTGGGGCAATATCTGGGCTATCATTAATTAGCAAATATTCCTGAAGATCAGAATACAGAAGAGCGCAGAAGCCCTCGTCCTCCAATAAGCTATCATTGAGCTTCCAATATCGTTGTCCGGAATCGGAGGCCGAAACAGCTAGCTGTAAAGACACCGGACTATGGTCTGACCAGGTGATAGCCCCAATGGCAGGTTGAGTAGCCTGGTTAGAGCATCCCTCGTCGACTAGGAGGTAATCAATTCTGGAATACGTTTTATGGGCCCTAGAGTAAAAGGTATACTGTCTCTGCTTGGGATGCCAGACCCGCCATGCATCAATCAAACTATAGCGCCTTAAAAAGCTATGGAAGCCCTTGCGCTCCCTTCGCTTATTGGCAGTACGGCTATTAGAATTATCTAGCCTGGGGTTGGAGGTTAAATTAAAATCCCCTCCTATAAGGAGGTGGCCCTCTGCGCTCTGATCAATAAACTGCGACAGGCGAGCCAGGAAGATGTCCTGAGCCTCATTTGGAGCGTAAACACTGAGTAAAGAATATTTGACGCCAGCAATGGCCACATTAACTAAAACATAGCGACCCTCCGGGTCTGGGTAGCACCCAAGAAGTTCATAGTGCAAATCTTTATGGATAAGGATACCCACCCCCAGGTATTTGTGGGCTAGCGGTCGTGCCGCCCAATATTGTCCCGGATAAGCGCCATTACGAAGTAAGCGTTCATATCGCTTTTTCAAATGCGTTTCTTGTAGGAACGCTATCATCGTGTGATGCTGGGCCAAATCCGAAAAAAGGGACTGGCGTTTTAAGGGGGTATTGAGTCCCTTAACATTTAATGTTCGGATATGTATGGTCGTCATGACAAAATTATATTAGCTATCTTAATTGAGTCATACGAAAGCTAAACAGTAGCAAGCTCCCAGCCTGTCCCCAAAACAAACATCTGGCATTCCCCCTGACTTTTAAGGAAACATAGTACAAACCCACCTCTATTCCCCCTCCCCGCGCCCCCACCCCCCGAGCGGTATGGTCCTCCGTAGAGGCCCATACCCTGTAAATATGGGAGGACACAATCATTCCAGCAACAGCCTTCCCCCTCCGACAGCTATAATCCTTATATGCGTTCTAGAATAAACATTCAAGCACTCCCGCTAATAGAATATCCAATTACCAAACAAACCAATAGGTATCAACCTGTCAAATATATAGAGTATGACAGCACAAAGTGTAACTGAAAATGAACAGTCCAAAAGGCCTGCAACCAAGCAGGGCTTGTGAGTCCCAGCATACTCCGCGCCTTCCCAGCGCATCGCTAGGAAAGTTTAGCTGCACTGTTCAAACTCAGAGCAACAATAAACCAGGACCCAGAAAAAAACAAGAGGAAAAGGAACTCAGCCCTGTGGTTCTTTGTCCGGCTGTCTCCGGAGCCTCTTATCTCCGCGGTTGACCCTTTGCCACCTTGGTGGATCTTCCTTGCGCGTGGGCGGCTTAGGGGCCGCGGGCAGCTCCGCAAGCGCTCCGTATCCAGCTGCCTGTAGCACCTGCGAAGCCTCCATCGGGGTTTTCACTCGGTGCGCTTCCCCTTTCACTGAGAAAGACAGTCCAAAGGGAAACAGCCATCTGTAGCGGATTTCTTCCCTTCTCAAAAGCTCTGTAACTGGTTTAAAATCCCGCCTTTTCTTAATGGTCACCGGTGAAAGGTCTATGAAAATCATAACCTCGTGGCCTTGCCATTGCCACTTGTTCTGTCGCCGGGCAATACCTGCAATTTTCTCCTTTATCACATAGTCCTGAAAGCAGGCAATAATATCCTTGGGGAGGTTGTTGACCCTCGGGCCCATAACCCGGTGCACCCGAACAAGCTGGACCTCTGCTGCCTCAGATAGGGACTGGGCCGTATCCCCAGCAGTCAGGAGCATAGCACATATTTGTTGCACCACAGCCGCACAGTCGCACAGTCGGTATACTCAGCGATTTCAGTCGGTATACTCAGCGATTTCAGGGTAAGATTCTCGCGGTTTACCTTCACTTCCTCGCTGTTTGCCTCAGCCCTGGTCTCCACCTCGAACAGGCGCCTCCCGTTCTCGGCCAAGTCCCCTTTAATATCTTCAATTGAGGCCCGTAGGTCAGCAGTGTTTGCAGCCAATTCTTGTTTTAGATCCGCGAACCACCGTTTCATGTCCGCCCTGGTAGGCAGGTCCGAGGTGTCCAGCTGGTCCTCCGCTATCTCCCCCGGCGATTCCGCCGCGTCCACGCTGCCGGCCGCCATGTTGGCTCCCAGTGATTCTTCAGCCAGCGCTAATTTATAATATGAATACTTCTTAAAATCGAGCGGTTTCTTCCGACTCGACATTAGCTGAGTGCTGGGGTGCCCCGTATGCTGTTTGGCCCCGAGTTAGGACTGTTGGAGTGCTCGATGCTGTTAGATGCCGTTTCGGAGCGGAGGAGCCGCAGGTTCAGGCTGCCATCTGCATGGATGACGTCACTTCCTCTCGCTGTTAGATGCCATTTCGGAGCGGAGGAGCCGCGGGTTCAGGCTGCCATCTGCATGGATGACGTCACTTCCTCTCCTGACGCCCATATTTAGCATAGGTAACTGCCAGATATTGAAGGTGCCAAGTATCCAAACGAAAGTGGAGCTTGTTTCTGCTTGCATTAGGACCACGTGCTGGCCAAGCTTCAAAAAGAAAAATGAGGGGAGGGGGGGAGAGCGGGTACTGCTGTGGCACCCTGCCCATGCCACCAAATCTTCAAACCGGCCCTGTTCTTTGTCCATGTAATTGTATGTTTACTTCATCCCAATAGTTAAGCAGATATATCTTGTATAACCTTCCAACTAACTTGTGAGGCTTCTTTTCCCGTTGAGGAAAGCCTCCACATAGTAAAGTTTACCAAAGCAGGTGCCCATGCCCCCATGGTAAATCTGCCAGGACTCTAGGTCTACATAACCTTTACCTTTTAATCTTATACTTGGAATGTGGGCAAATAATGATTAACCATCAGCTCCACTTGATTACCTGCCTACATGAATACTGAAAACTGCTAATCAGAAAGGCTTGATCTTCCCAAAAGTTTTACAGTATCGAATGTTTCTCTGGCATGAAACCTCGCAAGTTGGACGATATATCTCATTGCATGAGACATAGTTTCCAATCTTTTATCATTGTATTCTTATCTCCTCCTGTGTCTCCAACAAAGGTTCGCAAAGCTTCCATGGATTTGTTTGCTGGAATGTGGGCCTTTGGCTCCAGCTCCAGTACATTACAAGGAGCTGGTAATTGCTTTCTGTGGGATCCTTTCTGTTCCTCATGGCTCTACAGACCCCCTGTCAGACCCCCACCCATTTCCTGGCAGCCTCCTGTTTTCACATCCTTGCCATTTTCCCAAATTATCTTAACTTCATCTATACCTTATTACACAGCAGAGAGCTTCTGACTCCTGTGCCCTTTCAGCAGCCCCAATTGCATTTCTTAAGTCAATTTAACACAGGCGAGTAACGATGTGCATGTATTGCCCCACTGCACTACTCTGGTCTCATAACTGAATGCCAAAGAATCATTTCCAATCTCATGGGTTAGATTCTCATGCATGTTATGATGCTCCCCAAGTCCTCCTCGTCTGTGTAGATGACGTGAGAGGCCTCACTCACCTCATCTATGCGGACGACGTCCAAATTCTAATCCCCATCACTGAATCTATCCCAAAATCCCTCCAAATCTGGGAAAACTGTCTATCTTCAATTAATCACCACCTCACAAATCTAAATCTCGCCCTCAATACCTCCAAAACTGAACTCCTTCTTATATCTCATAACCAGACCAGCAATCCTCCCACTGACACCAACTCTGATCAGCCCACACCCCACCTTTTACACTATGTAAGAGACCTTGGCGTCATAATAGACAGCCGACTTAACCTAAAAAAATTCATTAACCTCACCATGAAAGACTGCTATTACAAACTAGGGATGTGAATCGTGTCCTCGATCGTCTTAACGATCGATTTCGGCTGGGAGGGGGAGGGAATCGTATTGTTGCTGTTTGGGGGGGTAAAATATCGTGAAAAATCGTGAAAAATCTAAAAATCTAAAAATCGCAAAACCGGCACATTAAAACCCCCTAAAACCCACCCCCGACCCTTTAAATTAAATCCCCCACCCTCCCGAACCCCCCCCAAATGAGTTAAATAACCTGCGGGTCCAGCGGCGGTCCGGAACGGCAGCGGTCCGGAACGGGCTCCTGCTCCTGAATCTTGTTGTCTTCAGCCGGCGCCATTTTCCAAAATGGCGCCGAAAAATGGCGGCGGCCATAGACGAACACGATTGGACGGCAGGAGGTCCTTCCGGACCCCCGCTGGACTTTTGGCAAGTCTCGTGGGGGTCAGGAGGCCCCCCACAAGCTGGCCAAAAGTTCCTGGAGGTCCAGCGGGGGTCAGGGAGCGATTTCCCGCCGCGAATCGTTTTCGTACGGAAAATGGCGCCGGCAGGAGATCGACTGCAGGAGGTCGTTCAGCGAGGGTTCCGGCGCCTCGCTGAACGACCTCCTGCAGTCGATCTCCTGCCGGCGCCATTTTCCGTACGAAAACGATTCGCGGCGGGAAATCGCTCCCTGACCCCCGCTGGACCTCCAGGAACTTTTGGCCAGCTTGTGGGGGGCCTCCTGACCCCCACGAGACTTGCCAAAAGTCCAGCGGGGGTCCGGAAGGACCTCCTGCCGTCCAATCGTGTTCGTCTATGGCCGCCGCCATTTTTCGGCGCCATTTTGGAAAATGGCGCCGGCTGAAGACAACAAGATTCAGGAGCAGGAGCCCGTTCCGGACCGCTGCCGTTCCGGACCGCCGCTGGACCCGCAGGTTATTTAACTCATTTGGGGGGGGTTCGGGAGGGTGGGGGATTTAATTTAAAGGGTCGGGGGTGGGTTTTAGGGGGTTTTAGGGGGTTTTAGTGTGCCGGCTCACGATTCTAACGATTTATAACGATAAATCGTTAGAATCTCTATTGTATTGTGTTCCATAACGGTTTAAGACGATATTAAAATTATCGGACGATAATTTTAATCGTCCTAAAACGATTCACATCCCTATTACAAACTAATGTTCTCAAAAAACTCAGACCCCTCCTCCATCCTAATGACTTCCGCCCTGTCCTCCAGGCTTTAATCCTCTCCAGAATTGACTACTGCAACTCCCTCCTACTTGGCCTCCCTGCCACGACCCTCAAACCCCTCCAAATGCTACAAAATACTACTGCCAGAATCCTCACAAATACTCGCAAATACGATCACATCACTCCTATCCTTAAAGACCTCCACTGGCTCCCAATCCATTTCAGAATCCTCCACAAGACACTCGCAATAATAACCAAGACCCTGCATAACCACAGTATACACTGGCTAAACAACTCAGTACAATTCCAAACCCCCATCAGACCCACCAGATCCGCCTACACCGGCATCCTACATATCCCCACACCCAAACTCACCCATCTCGTCTCCACCAGAGTGAGAGCTCTCTCCATTGCTGGCCCCTTACACTGGAACTCGATGCCCCAAGACCTACGACGTGGCTTTTCGAACACACAACAAAAATCCTCCTATATACAGTTCCTGTTGTTACTTAT